>NC_135235.1:687798923-688423923 GCF_051348905.1 Ranitomeya variabilis | reverse complement strand
TACTGGCCCTTTTTGGAAGAAAAGGTGTGGGGTCTGGAAGAAAGAATTGCAACTTTGAAATATATCAAAGAAAATGAAGACTTTCTAGACAGAACAGAAGCATCTCTACTGGTCACAGAAGGTGAAGCAGACGAGTGGAAGCATGTGACCAAAAGAAACAAGAAGACCATGGAGACATCACCAACCACACAACTGAGAAACCAGTACCAAGGCCTTGTGGAGGACACAGACGGCACACCTAAGGATGAAGCACTGCCAGCAAGCAAAGAAGAAAAGGGCACACAGCAACACCCAGAAGTGACAGCAAAAAGTACAGCCAAGATGTGAAGAGTGGTAGTGGTGGGAGACTCACTACTGAAAGGCACAGAAGCAGCCATCTGCAGACCGAACATAACTGCAAGAGAAGTATGCTGCCTCCCAGGTGCGAACATCAAGGATGTGACCGATAGGATACCAAACCTCATCAGTTCCAAGCAGGCTCGGACTGGCCCACAGGGTAACAGGGGAATTCCCCCGGTGGGCCCCTGTGAAGATCTGGGCCCCCAACCCCACTGTATGGGCAGTAATTGGCCACTTGATTCACTCTGCACAGAAAAAAGCAGCATCTCATCATTCATTAACTACGCTACCCAGTTTATTATTGTATAGAGATATAGGTAAATTTGTGAAAGAAAGTAGTATAATATTTGCATGCAGGTGAAAAGTGTGCCCCCCCCCCAAATCAATGTTACTGGTGGGCCCTTGTCACCCCAGTTCAACACTGGTTCCGAGTTTGTCCACCCATTTCTTTTGATACATGTTGGCACCAATGACATGGCAAGGAAGCACCTACCGACAATTTGCAAGGACTTTGAAGAGTTGGGGAAGAAAGTAGAGGAACTGGATGTACAGATAGTTTTTTTTCTTCTATCCTTCCAGTAGACGGGCTTAGCACCAAGGGATGAAACAGGATCCTTGATGCGAACTGGCTAAGACGATGGTGCAGACAACAAGGATTTGGATTCCTGACCACGGTGTGAATTACCTGTATGATGGACTCCTCGCCAGAGACGGACTACACCTCAGCAAACCTGGGAAACACTCATTTGCCAGAAGACTCACTACACTCATCAGGAAGGCGTTAAACTAGAAGAAGAGGGGACGGGAAGAAAAATGTTAGACTCGAATATAAAGCCAGAAAATATACTGGTGAAGGATATGAGGTGCGGCAAAGAAGACCGAAGACAATATACTTGGAAGCGAGGTAAGAAAATTTGTAAAAAAATCCACAGGGAGGAGATTGGAACAAAACAAAATCCTCTAAACTGCATGCTCGCAAACGACAAGCCTGACACACAAGATGGAAGAACTAGAAGCAGAAATATCTACAGTTAACTATGACATAGTGGGAATAACCAAGACATGGTTAGATGAAATCTATGACTGGGCAGTTAACTAATAGAGTTACAGTCTGTTTAGAAAGGATTGTAAACATCGGAGAGGAGGAGGGGTTTGTCTTCATGTAAAGTCTTGTCTAAAGTCCACTTTACGGGAGGATATTAGAGAAGGGAATGAGGATGTCGAGTCCATATGGGTTGAAATACATGGAGGGAAAAATAGTAACAAAATTCTCAATATGGTCTGTTATAAACCCCCAAATATAACAGAAATCATGGAAAGTCTACTACTAAGGCAGATAGATGAAGCTGCAACCCATAATGAGGTCCTTGTTATGGGGGACTTTAACTACCCGGATATTAACTGGGAAACAGAGACCGGCAAAAACCATAAAGACAACAGGTTTCTGCTAATAACCAAGAAAAATTATCTTTCACAATAGGTGCAGAATCCAACCAGAGGAGCAGCACTTTTAGACCTAATACTATCTAATAGACCTGACAGAATAACAAATCTGCAGGTTGTCTGGTATCTAGAAAATAGCGACCACAATATTGTACAGTTTCACTTGTCTTTCGCTAGGGGACTTGTCAGGGAGTCACAAAAACACTGAACTTAAAGTTTGACCAGCTTAGAGATGCCCTTAATGTCCTCAGAAATAAGAATACAGATAATAAATGGGAAATGTTTAAGAACATCCTAAATAGGCACTGTAAGTGGTTTATACAGGGGCCTGTGTTATTAGCTCTTGCCTACCTAGGCTTCCCGTGACATTATAATCGGCCAACATTATTTGACTTTCATGGATCCCACGAATTCCATAACCCGCCAGTTGGAGGCGCTGTCCCTACAAGTCACTGAGTTGAGGGGGGCAGTGCAGCAACAGGGAATAGCAGTATCTAATGTGCAAGCTGGAGCGGCAGGTAGAGTTACTGAGCCTAAGTTTCCTTTGCCTGAAAAGTTTACTGGGGAACGCAGTAAATTTGTTATTTTTCGTGAAGCTTGCAAACTATATTTTCGGATGCGTCCGATCTCCTCAGGTAATGAGGCTCAGCGCGTGGGCCTGGTGTTGTCATTATTAAACGGTGACCCCCAAGCATGGGCGTTTTCTTTGCCATCTGATTCTGCTGCATTTAACTCAGTGGAGAGTTTTTTTTCTGCTCTTGCACACATTTACGATGACCCTGACAGAATGGCTCTAGCAGAATCTAAGATACGCGCTATTCGCCAGGGGGAGCGTGTTGCAGAGGATTACTGTTCTGAATTTTGCCGCTGGGCGGTCGACGCACAATGGAATGATCCAGCGCTGTGGAGTCAGTTTATTCATGGGGTTTCTGGAAGGGTTAAAAAAGCCCTCCTGATGTACGAGACTCCTGCTTCTCTAGATTCCGCTATGAGTCTTGTTGTCCGCATTGATCGCCGTTTGCGTCAGGGGGAGCATGAGACACCGCCTATGGGAGAGAGCATAGGTACACGTGAGGTTGCTGCAGGTGAGCCCACGGAGCCTATGCAAATTGCAGGGGTGTCACATGTTAAGCATCGAGCCCCTGTGCTCAGAAAGCAGGGAGCCTGTTTTTACTGCAGTAAAACTGGTCATTTTATTAATATCTGTCCTCTGCTGTCAAAGAAAAATGCAACGGTGGAAAACTTCTAAGCTCAGAGGGTGTGGAGGAGTCAAATCTGAGCTTATGTATATCCTCCATGATGGTTTCTCAGTGCATGCTCCCTGCCAAAGTTGTTGTCGATGGCAGAGAGCTGACAATCACTGTTTTTGTGGATAGTGGTTCTGCCACAAATCTCATTGATGAGGAGTTTTTGCGCACTGCTGGTTTTAGGATCGAAAAACTGCCTCATCCTATCCGCGTGGTCATCATCAATTCTGCTCCTCTCCCACAGAGGGTGATTACTGAGTTTGTGGCTGAGGTTAAACTCCACATTGGGGTTCTTCATTTCGAGCAGGTTACATGTAAGGTGCTCAAGAGTCTTCCGGCACAATTGGTTCTGGGTTTTCCATGGTTGTCTACACACAACCCGTTTATTGACTGGAAAACTCAGGACATAATTCAGTGGGGTGATTTCTGTCAGGAGAATTGCTTGGCCACATGAGTTTCTGCTGTGACTTCAAGCGTTCCTGAGTCACTTCTGGATTTTGTGGATGTGTTCTCTAAGAAGGGTTGTTCAGAGTTGCCACCACATCGCCCCTATGACTGTGCTATCAGGTTTAAACCAGGGGCCAAATTGCCTAAAGCAAGGATGTTTAACATCTCCGGTCCGGAGAAACAGGCGCTAAAGGATTACATTGCTGAAAGTTTGAGCAAAGGGCACATCAGGCTTTCATCCTCACCAGTGGCAGCAGGGTTCTTCTTTGTTAAGAAGAAAGATGGTGGACTATGGCCGTGTCTGGATTTCAGGGAGTTAAACCAGATTACGGTTCGTGATCCATACCCTATGCCATTAATACCGGATTTGTTCAACCAGGTGGCAAGTGCTAAGTGGTTTACCAAGCTTGACCTCAGGGGGGCGTACAACCTCATAAGAGTCCGTCAAGGTCATGAGTGGAAGATGGCTTTTAATACCCCTGAGGGTCATTTTGAAAATTTGGTTATGCCATTTGGGTTGACAAACGCACCTGCAGTGTTTCAACATTTCATTAATGATGTGTTCTCGCATGTTTTGGGGAAATTCGTTATTGTGTACCTAGATGACATCCTCATATATTCTTATGACCGTGATACTCATTTAGATCATGTCAGGCAGGTGTTACAGCTTCTCAGAGAGAATAAGCTATATGCAAAGCTGGAGAAATGTGTATTTTCGGTGCAGGAGTTGCCTTTCTAGGGCTATATTGTGTCTGCTTCTGGTTTTAAAATGGACGCCGCCAAGGTGCAAGGGGTGTTGCATTGGGAACGGCCTGATAACCTAAAAGCACTTCAGCGGTTCCTTGGGTTTTCTAACTACTATAGGAAATTTATCAAGGATTTCTCTATCATAGCTAAACCGCTAACTGACATGACTAAAAAGGGTACCAATTTCTCCGTTTGGCCTGAGGCTGCTGTGTGCACATTTGAATCTCTTAAGAACAGGTTTGTTTCGGCTCCTATTCTTGTGCAGCCAGATGTATCACAACCTTTTGTTGTAGAAGTCGATGCGTCTGAGGCTGGTGTGGCGGCGATGCTGTCACAAGGCTCATTCTTGAGCGGTTTGCGTCCATGCGCCTATTTTTCCAAGAAACTGTCGCCCGCCGAACGTAACTATGATATCGGCAACAGAGAGTTGTTGGCAATCAAATTGGCCTTTGAGGAATGGCGACACTTCTTGGAGGGGTCGGTTCATCAGGTTACTGTTATTACTGACCATAAGAATTTGCTTTATTTGGAGTCTGCCAAGCGTCTGTCTCCCAGGCAGGCTCGCTGGGCATTGTTTTTCACGCAGTTCAACTTTGTTGTCACTTACAGACCTGGTTCTAAAAACACTAAGGCGGATGCTTTGTCCAGGTGTTTTCCGGGGGGAGAGCCTCGGAAAGATCCAGTACCCATCCTCCAAAAGGGTGTTGTGGTTTCGGCTCTCACTACCGAGGTTGAGGCTGAGATTGCCGAGACCCAGGAGGAGGTACCATCTGAGCTTCCCATCAACAAAACGTTTGTACCGCTTCATCTCCGCTTAAAGGTTTTGGCGGAGCATCATGATGCTGTCCTGGCTGGCCATCCAGGGGTTAGGGGTACCTTGGAGTTGGTGTCACGTCGGTTTTGGTGGCCCAAGATCCGACAGGACGTGGTCTCATACGGGTCAGCTTGCACCACGTGCGCTAGGACTAAGACGCCCCGGTCCCGTCCTGTTGGCACACTACTTCCTCTCGAGGTACCTAGTAAGCCATGGACAGAAATCTCCATGGATTTTATCACTGACTTGCCCTCCTCAGCTGGGAACACGGTCATCTTGGTGATTGTTGATCGGTTCTCAAAAATGTCGCACTTTGTGTCTGCCTTCGTTGCCTAACGCTAAGACTCTGGCTCAGGTATTTATATACATACACATACAGGGTCTGGTATTTATAGCAAAAGAAGGCACATGGAGACACCTCCTTTCAAAAAAATGGCACACCCAGTGGGTGGGGAATCAGTCTTAAACACATATTTATACATCATAAAACACACAAAACAATCATAAAATATAATTGAGTATATCACTTAGAACCATTGCTCATACATTTAAAAATCTAAATACAGAGAAACACAATAAAAAAGTAGTTAAGTAAATGAATAACTTTTGCAAGCTGGGGGAGTGCTTGAACCTACGTGTTAGGCCATTTATTCTTTGACAGGACCCTGATACTGATGTTTTAAAGGGACTCTGTCAACTGAATTTGGAGGGAACAATTTTCTGTCATATGGGCGGGGTTTTCGGGTGTTTGATTCACCCTTTCCTTACCCGCTGGCTGCATGCTGGCTGCAATATTGGATTGAAGTTCATTCTCTGTCCCCGTAATACATGCCTGCACAAGGCAATCTTGCCTTACGCAGGCGTGTACTATGGAGGACAGAGAATGAACTTCAATCCAATATTGCAGCTAGCATGCAGCCAGCGGGTAAGGAAAGGGTGAATCAAACACCCGAAACCCCCGCCGATATGACTGAAAATTGTTCCCTCCAAATTCAGGTGACAGAGTCCCTTTAATTAATTGAGCCGTGGGTGGATTTGATTGGATTGCTTTATTTGGTGGTAGTTTCACAAGAGTCTATAAATACCAGACCCTGTATGTGTATGTGTATAGACTGCCCTGAGGAAGTGGTGTGATCACCACGAAACGCGTAGAACTAAAGTCTATTCTCTATTACATCTACTTGGACTTCTCTGGTACGTTATCCTGACAGGCAAGCAGCGCAATCTGATGCCCCATTCTCTTCACCTAGCAAAGGATAACTCCAAAAAAGCCATTTGCACCTTCTGCCAGGCCAGCATCAGCAGGGGTAGCAAAACTACCAGCCTGACCACCACCAGCATGATCAGGGATAAGGCAGCAAATCACCCAACTTTGTGGGCCAAACCCCAGAGTCCAGGAACTGTGTCTGCGGTTTACACCACTGCTTCTTCTGCTGTTGTGCGAGCTAGCCAAACCCCTGTCCATGGTGCATGAGAAGATACCTCCTGCCCTGCACCTGTAGTTGCACACACTCAACTAGCACCATCAGCATGTCAACGTCCTTGTTCCAGTGCAGCGTTCAGTTGTCCATACCCCAGTCCTTGGAACACCAGCGTAAATACGCAGCCAATGCCCCACTGGCCACACTACTAAATTCCCACATTTCACGACTGCTTGCGCTCGAAATGTTGCCTTTTAGGCTCGTGGAGACGGAAGCTTTCCACAACCTGATGGCGGCTGCCATCCCTTGGTACTTGGTCCCCAGCCGCCACTATTTCTCCAGGTGTGCTGTCCCCGCATTCTACAAGCATGTGGAATGTCCCACATTAGCTGTGCCTTAACAATGCAGTTACTAGGAATGTCCACATAACCACGGGCAAGTGGACAAGTAATTGTGGGTAGGGATGGTACATCTCGCTGATGGCACACTGGGTTAACATAGTGGAAACCGGGACCCAGTCGGACCTTGGGTGGAACACTTCCTCCTGACGCCGAGGATTGCGGGCCCTAAGTCAATCAGGGTTGCCTCCACGGTCTACAGCTCCTGCACCTCCTCCTGCTCTTCAGCCTCCATCTCCGAAATGACCACATCAGTCATGAGCTGGAAGCACTGCAGCACTGCCTCAGGCAAGTTGCAACAGGCTGTGCTGAAGCTAATATGCTTAGGTGACAAACCGCACAATGCTGAAGAGTTGTGGATACCTCTAAAAGAGCAGGCAGATCTGTGGCTGACACCGCTGAACCTATAGCCAGGCATGGTCATGTGTGACAATGGCCAGAACCTTGTGGGGGTTCTGAGGTGAGCTCACACACGTACCATGCCTGGGCCATGCGCTTAACCTCGTGGTTCAGCGGTTTCTCAAAACCTACCCGGAGCTGCTGGATCTGCTTGTCAAAGTACGCCGCCTGTGTGCCCATTTTAGAAAGTCAGCTACAGCTTCCGCCAACCAATGCTGTGCCTCAGCAGCATTTGCAGCTTCCGGCTAACCGACTGTTGTTTGATGTCCCCACGCGTTGGAACTCTACACTGCAGATGTTGGGAAGGATTTCTGAGCAGAACAGGGCAGTTTTTGACTACCAGCATCAACAAAGCAGTCAGTATTCAGTTTAGACTCCACACATAAGACCTCAGGAGTGGACATGGATGTCAGACATATGTACCATCCTCCAAAACTTTGAGGACTCCACCAAAATGATGAGCGGCAATGACGCCATAATTAGCGACAACCCCTGAGGAAGCCAGTTTACTGGCAACACACGTCAGGCAGGCTCTGTGTCTGTCCACCCCTCTGTGACCTTTTCTTTTCCCAGCTCTATCCTGATATTTGATCTGCATTCACGGTGACTGAACTGCACATGGTAGGCGCTTCTGAGGGCATTAGTAGCAGCATTGGACACATGGTGATTTTATTCACACCACTTGCTTTTTGATGTTAGCTTATTTGATTACACTCATTAGGTGCTGTCAGTCGGCTGCCTATTTGTACTTTATGCATACGTTTTTGGACACTTGATTTAAACATCTTCTTTGCATTGAACATACACTCACCGGCCACTTTATTAGGTACACCTGTCCAACTTCTTGTTAACACTTAATTTCTAATCAGCCAATCACATGGCGGCAACTCAGTGCATTTAGGCATGTAGACATGGTCAAGACAATCTCCTGCAGTTCAAACCGAGCATCAGTATGGGGAAGAAAGGTGATTTGAGTGCCTTTGAACGTGGCATGGTTGTTGGTGCCAGAAGGGCTGGTCTGAGTATTTCAGAAACTGCTGATCTACTGGGATTTTCACGCACAACCATCTCTAGGGTTTACAGAGAATGGTCCGAAAAAGAAAAAAAATCCAGTGAGCGGCAGTTCTGTGGGCAGGAATGCCTTGTTGATGCCAGAGGTCAGAGGAGAATGGGCAGACTGGTTCGAGCTGATAGAAAGGCAACAGTGACTCAAATCGCCACCCGTTACAACCAAGGTAGGCCTAAGAGCATCTCTGAACGCACAGTGCGTCGAACTTTGAGGCAGATGGGCTACAGCAGCAGAAGACCACACCGGGTACCACTCCTTTCAGCTAAGAACAGGAAACTGAGGCTACAATTTGTACAAGCTCATCGAAATTGGACAGTAGAAGATTGGAAAAACGTTGCTTGGTCTGATGAGTCTCGATTTCTGCTGCGACATTCGGATGGTAGGGTCAGAATTTGGCGTAAACAACATGAAAGCATGGATCCATCCTGCCTTGTATGGAGCATCTTTGGGATGTGCAGCCGACAAATCTGCGGCAACTGTGTGATGCCATCATGTCAATATGGACCAAAATCTCTGAGGAATGCTTCCAGCACCTTGTTGAATCTATGCCACGAAGAATTGAGGCAGTTCTGAAGGCAAAAGGGGGTCCAATCCGTTACTAGCATGGTGTACCTAATAAAGTGGCCGGTGAGTGTAATTGATGCTGGTTCGCTACAGGCGCAGCTGCTTACAAGATATAATTTACATGTCCTAAATTTGGCAAACATCTACCATTGTGCATACTATATGTTTTATAGTGGACTGTAACAGGATATTGTTTATTAATCATTTGTATATATATACAAAAATATCTGTGTGCTTGGACAGGTCCATGAGTGTGGTGGACGGTAAGCCTAATTATAGGCTTGGTCTTGTTATGTAGGCCCTTTTGGCTTTTTAAATGTTTTTATAATTGGAGTATTTTCTTGCATATAAATAAAGGTACAAATATTTTATTTTCAATATTTCTGAGTGATCCCTGGTTTGAGTATGCCTCTTTCTCTTCTCTTGTATGCGGTTCATAATTAATCACCATCCCGCTTCTGTGTTCAGAAACTCTGTCTACTCACAATCAAGGAGGATGCATTGCAAGCAGAACACGATGAGATGGAGCAAGGAACCATACAGGGTGATTACACACAGCCCAGCCTCATCTCATCCCAATGTGGATTGGGTGACAATGAGGAAGAGGAGGAGCAAGAACAAGAGCTAGTTTCATGCACTATAGATGGTACTACCTGCACAACTGTCATACCGTATGTTCAGCGTGGATGGCCTGAGGACAGGGAGGAGGAGAGCATGGTCAGTCGTGCTCTTGGTGAGGACACAGAAGTCTTGCCTGTTAGTAGTCTGGCATGCATGGCAGAGTTTAGGTTACCCTGCCTTTCCCATGACCCTCGTGTTCTCAAAATTTTGGGTGACAGTTCTTACTGGTTGGTGACTCTTCTAGACCCACGCTACAAGGAGAACTTTCTATCTTTTATTCCTCAGGCTGACGGGTCTAATAAAATGGGGCAGTACCAGAAGGCCCTTGTTGTGTAGTTTTTTAAAAAATTCTCATCTGAAAATGCTGGCAGCTAAGGTCAGTTTGCTGGACATCCAAGAAGTACAGGCGAGAGAGACAACTCCAATCCAGCAGAGGCAGGAGAACACTGTCAAAGTTTTGGGAGCATTTTCTCAGACCTTCCCATCGCACAGGCCCTGAGGCACGGGGTACTCCTCATAAGGAGTGCAAAGTTTGGGAAGATGCTGTGGAAGTACCTTGCTGACCTTACTAACGTCCTCTGTACCTTATAATTATTGGGTATCCAAGCTGGACACGTGGCATGAACTGGCTCTCTACGCCTTGAAGATCCTGGCCTGCCGCTAGCGTTTTGTCAGAGCGGGTTTTTAGTGTCGCTGATGGAATTATAACTGATAAGCGCATTCTCCTGTCAATTGAAAATGTTGACAGGCTGACTCTTATAAAAATGAACAAGGGCTGGATTGGGACAGACTTCTCAACACCACCGAATGATAGCAGCGTAACATAAACTCAAATCCAGTATCCTTTTTGGGGATGTCTGTTCCCATGCACCTCTTCACACCCACACATGGGTATGTACTTCCTGATTTTGGCTATTTGCTGTTGTCCTCCTTTTCCTCATCCTCCACCACCATATTACCAGGATGACCGTGGTCCATGATGCAACACACCCATAATTGTTTTAAAGGGTGTTTATGATGCCCGTAAAACAATTTTTGTTAAACATGTATACCCCCAGGGGTAAATGTTTGTCATCTGATATACTTATTGCATGAGCATTACAAGTATAGGACACCCGCTCCTTTCTAATGGGAAAAAATTTTTAAGAGGCCCTCCTCCACATCGCTTCAAAGGGGCATTGGAGTGTCTCCAAATTTTTGGCAGCCCTTGCATTCACTGCATAGGAAAACACTATGGGAGACCCACTTCCTAATAATGGGAACATTGTTTTCAGGAGGCCCTCCTGTATGTCTCTTCAAAGGGGTATTGGGGTGCAATAAATATAGATTTGCGCAAGAGGAGTAAGGTAAAGGGGACACATGTTGATATTAGAAAGAAAAAACAACAGTTTATAAATATTCCACCTGTAGCCTCACTACTGTTGATGTGGATGCAGGGAAAAATGTATATATAAAAGCACTATACTAGGTAGTATATGAGGTAAAGTCAATCTTATGCAGCGGTGATCCTGAAATATAACTATATTAAAGGGAACCTGTCACCACGTTTTTGGAAGATGGGATAAAAATAGCGTTAAATAGGGGCAGAGGTGGGCGTTACATTAGTGTGTGTGTTATGCGTTTATTACCCACCTAAGTTGCCGAAATAACTTTGCAAAGTCTCCGTTTTCGCCTGTCAATCAGGCTGGTCAGGTCGCATGGGCGTTGTCTTCCCCCAGATTTGGCGTAGTTTTCCGTTGGTGGCGTAGTGGTGTGCGCATGCCCAAAGTCCGGAATCCTCTTCCAGGGGATTTAAAATAGCGCGGTGTTCGTTATTGCATTGGTGATCGGTGGGCGCGGCCATCTTCCTTTGGCCGCGCGTGCGCAGAAGCGGCGCTCTGCTGGCCGCGGCTTCAGGAAAATGGCCGCCGCGATATCCATCTGCGCACGCGCGGCATCCCGCGGCCATTTTCCTGAAGCCGCGGCCAGCAGAGCGCCGCTTCTGCGCACGCGCGGCCAAAGGAAGATGGCCGCGCCCACCGATCACCAATGCAATAACGAACACCGCGCTATTTTAAATCCCCTGGAAGAGGATTCCGGACTTTGGGCATGCGCACACCACTACGCCACCAACGGAAAACTACGCCAAATCTGGGTGAAGACACCACGCCCATGTGACCTGACCAGCCTGATTGACAGGCGAAAACGGAGACTTTGCAAAGTTATTTCGGCAACTTAGGTGGGTAATAAACGCATAACACACACACTAATGTAACGCCCACCTCTGCCCCTATTTAACGCTATTTTTATCCCATCTTCCAAAAACGTGGTGACAGGTTCCCTTTAAAATCAAAGTGTTAGAAAGTTCGTATACCTTGGAACTCGTGGAACCTTGCGTTGTGCTTGAACTTCTGCAGGAGTAAACTGAATGTGCAGTTGAAGTTCCGACGTTGTAGAGTGACTGCTGTCTCACCTCCGAGGGTCAGCGGTGTGTAGATAAAGTCAGTAGTGCGCTGTCCCAGCCGGTAACAGACGCTCATTCCCCGACCTGTAAGATGGGCACGTCTTCCATGTGGTGTGTAATCGAAAGAGCAGCAAGGACCTGTTTGACGTTGATGTCACGTGAATGATATTCTGTACGGAGCAGCAAATAGACCAGAAACTAATAGAATTATTTATTTTGCCTTATATACAAGTCATTAACCTGGAAAGGATGCTCCTTAACATATTTCCCAGGAAAATCCATTTTGGTTTCGTTTTTGTATGTTTTATTGTGAGTCTGTATGTGTGTCGTAAGACCCTGACAACATTGTTCACAGTAGTGACCTGGGAGTCAGAAATGCTTCCTGGGGTTCTTCCCCATGCTGTTTCCATGTCATTTGAGCACTGTTCCCATTGGTTTCCGCAATTTCTAGTCCCTCTGCAGACCGGCAGAGGGACCACCGGAAAAATGCTGGAGTTTCCTATAGACCTACATTGGGTTCGTTGCTCGGGTTGAGCACCCGAGCATTCCAATTTGCTTGACCCGAACGAGCACCCGAGCATTTTAGTGCTCGCCCATCAGTAATCTGCACCAGTGTCATGAACAATAGATTGGGAAGCACCTAGCACAGTAGAGGCAGTGGTGTCAACCACTGGCACCAATCTTGGAACCAGCTGTAGGGTGCTTAGATGACATGTGCTTGATCATGCTAATGGTGGTTAGGCTCTTGGTGGTCAGATCTCAGAACGCTCTTTAACTCCTTAATCCCATATGACGTACTATCCCATCGAGGTGACCTGGGACTTAAATCCCAGTGACAGGATAGTACGTCATAGGCGATCGCAGCTGACATCCGACACTATTTGCCAGGAGCAGTCATGGACTGCTCCCGGCACATTAAGCCCCGGAACACTGCGATCAAACATGATAGCAGCGTTCCGGTGGCACAGGGAAGCATCGCGCAGGAGGGTGGTTCCCTGAGACCCTCGGAGCAACGCGATGTGATCGTGATGCTCCGAGGGTCTTCTACCTCCTCCTCCCTGCAGGCGCTGGATCCAAAATGGCCACGGGGGGCCTGCAGGGAGGTGGCTTGCAAGTGCCTGCTCAGAGCAGCCTACTTCAGTGCCTGAGTGATAGCTGATCTGACACAGTGCACTGCAAAATGTCAGATCAGCGATCTGACACTATAGTATGATGGCCCCCCTGGGGCAATGTTACAAAGTAAAAAAAAAAATATTTACAAGTGTAAAAAAAAAAAAAAAATCCTAAAGAAAAAAATTATATATATTGATCCAATAAATACATTTCTTTGTCTAAATAAAATAAAAAACAATAAAAGTACACATATTTAGTATCGTCGCGTCTGTTACGACCTGACCTATAAAACTGTCCCACTAGTTAACCCCTTCAGTGATCACCGTAAAAAAAAAAAAAAAAAACGAGGCAAAACACAACGCTTTATATCTACGCTATATTATCATACCGCTGAACAAAAAGTGGGATAATACGCAATCAAAAAGAGGGATATAAAAAACATGGTAACGCTGAAAACGTCTTCTTGTCCCACAAAAAATGAGCCACCATACATTGTCATCAGCGAAAAAATAAAAAAATTCTAGTCCTCAGAATAAAGCGATGCAAAAATAATTATTTTTTATATAATAAAAAAATAATAGATTTTATCGTATAAAAGCACCAAAACATTAAAAAATGATATACAGTGGGGCAAAAAAGTATTTAGTCAGTCAGCAATAGTGCAAGTTCCACCACTTAAAAAGATGAGAGGCGTCTGTAATTTACATCATAGGTAGACCTCAACTATGGGAGACAAACTGATAAAAAAATAATCCAGAAAATCACATTGTCTGTTTTTTTATCATTTTATTTGCATTTTATGGTGGAAAATAAGTATTTGGTCAGAAACAAACAATCAAGATTTCTGGCTCTCACAGACCTGTAACTTCTTCTTTAAGAGTCTCCTCTTTCCTCCACTCATTACCTGTAGTAATGGCACCTGTTTAAACTTGTTATCAGTATAAAAAGACACCTGTGCACGCCCTCAAACAGTCTGACTCCAAACTCCACTATGGTGAAGACCAAAGAGCTGTCAAAGGACACCAGAAACAAAATTGTAGCCCTGCACCAGGCTGGGAAGACTGAATCTGCAATAGTCAACCAGCTTGGAGTGAAGAAATCAACAGTGGGAGCAATAATTAGAAAATGGAAGACATACAAGACCACTGATAATCTCCCTCGATCTGGGGCTCCACGCAAAATCCCACCCCGTGGGGTCAGAATGATCACAAGAACGGTGAGCAAAAATCCCAGAACCACGTGGGGGGACCTAGTGAATGAACTGCAGAGAGCTGGGACCAATGTAACAAGGCCTACCATAAGTAACACACTACGCCACCATGGACTCAGATCCTGCAGTGCCAGACGTGTCCCACTGCTTAAGCCAGTACATGTCCGGGCCCGTCTGAAGTTTGCTAGAGAGCATTTGGATGATCCAGAGGAGTTTTGGGAGAATGTCCTATGGTCTGATGAAACCAAACTGGAACTGTTTGGTAGAAACACAACTTGTCGTGTTTGGAGGAAAAAGAATACTGAGTTGCATCCATCAAACACCATACCTACTGTAAAGCATGGTGGTGGAAACATCATGCTTTGGGGCTGTTTCTCTGCAAAGGGGCCAGGACGACTGATCCGGGTACATGAAAGAATGAATGGAGCCATGTTTCGTGAGATTTTGAGTGCAAACCTCCTTCCATCAGCAAGGGCATTGAAGATGAAACGTGGCTGGGTCTTTCAACATGACAATGATCCAAAGCACACCGCCAGGGCAACGAAGGAGTGGCTTCGTAAGAAGCATTTCAAGGTCCTGGAGTGGCCTAGCCAGTCTCCAGATCTCAACTGTATAGAAAACCTTTGGAGGGAGTTGAAAGTCCGTGTTGCCAAGCGAAAAGCCAAAAACATCACTGCTCTAGAGGAGATCTGCATGGAGGAATGGGCCAACATACCAACAACAGTGTGTGGCAACCTTGTGAAGACTTACAGAAAACGTTTGACCTCTGTCATTGCCAACAAAGGATAGATTACAAAGTATTGAGATGAAATTTTGTTTCTGACCAAATACTTATTTTCCACCATAAAATGCAAATAAAATGATCAAAAAACAGACAATGTGATTTTCTGGATTTTTTTTTCTCAATTTGTCTCCCATAGTTGAGGTCTACCTATGATGTAAATTACAGACGCCTCTCATCTTTTTAAGTGGTGGAACTTGCACTATTGCTGACTGACTAAATACTTTTTTGCCCCACTGTAAATGAGGTATCGCTGTAATCGTACTGACCCGAAGAATAGAACTGCTTTATCAATTATCAGTTGCACATATGTTCACAAATTTGACTTCATTATACTATGTATTGGCTGTACCTTGTGGCACCAGGCATCATAGTCATGTATATTTTGCTATAATAACCATATCCTATATTTGAGACAAATACCTGGAGTGTAACTTTAGTAATTTCATCCTATCTCCAGCAAGTATGTTGCATTATTTCTGTGTTTTCTAGCACTGTTTATATTTTTTATGTTTTTTAATATTTACTGTTTTGTGTATATTTCACGACAGATTTGGCTTGACAAAGGCATCACATTGCCGAAACGTTGCACCTGAAGCGTATCTGTGTATATCAACGTTCTGTTTCTTTTTGTATTTGGTGGACGTTTTGCCTCTTTTTTCATTTGATCACTGACCACATTTTGAGAGCTATAATTTTTCCACATTTTGGTCCACAGAGTAATGTCAGGGCTTGTTTTTTGCGGGACGAGTTGACTTTTTTGGTACCATTTTCGGGCACGTGACATTTTTTGATCACTTTTTATTCCGATTTTTGTGAGGCAGAATGACCAAAAACCAGCTATTCATGAATTTCTTTTTTTTTTGGGGGGGGGCGTTTATACCGTTCCACGTTTGGTAAAATTGATAAAGCAGTTTTATTCTTCGGGTCAGTACGCTTTTTTGCGGGACGAGTTGACGTTTTTATTAGTACCATTTTCGGGCACATGACATTTTGTGATCGCTTTTTATTCTGATTTTTGTGAGGCAGAATGACCAAAAAACAGCTATTCATGAATTTCTATTGGGTGGGGGCAGTTTTATTCTTCAGGTCAGTAAGATCAAAGCGACACCTCATTTATATCTTTTTTTATGTTTTTGTTGCCTTTATACAATAAAAACTATTTTATATAAAAAATCATTGTTTTTGCATCACTTTATTCTGAGAGCTATAACTTTTTTTATTTTTTCGCTGATGGCGCTGTATAGCGGCTTGTTTTTTGCAGGACAAGATGATGTTTTCAGCAATGCCATGTTTATTTATATCTGTCTTTTTGATTGCGTGTTATTCCACTTGTTGTTCAGCAGTATGATGATAAAGCATTGTTTTTTTTTGTTTTTTTTTACGGTGTTCATTGAAGGGTTAACTAGTGGGAGAGTTTTTTAGGTCGAGTCATTATGGACGCGGCGATACTAAATGTGTACTTTTATTGTTTTTTTTATTTATATAAAGAAATGTATTATTGGAACAATATTTATTTATTTTTTCTTTATTTAGGATTAAAAAAATATATATATTTTTACACAGTGTAATTTTTTTTACTTTTTTACTTTGTCCCAGGGTGAGGCATCGCTATATATTGTCAGATCGCTGATCTGACACTGTGCACAGCACTGTGTCAGATCAGCGACCTGACAGGCAGTGCAGGAGGCTTGCCGGTGCCTGCTCTCAGCAGGCGCCGGCATGCCACCTCTCTGCAGGACCCCGTGGCCATCTTGGATCCGGGGGCCTGCAGGGAGGACGGAGGAGACCCTCGGAACAACGCGATCACATCGCGCTGTTCTGAGGGTCTCAGGGAAGCAAGCAGGGAGCTTCCCTATGCCACCGCAACACTGCGATCTTGTTTGATTGCACTGTTCCGGGGGTTAAAGTGTGGGATGTCAGCTGTGATAATCAGCTGACACCCGGCCGCGCTCCCCCCTTGAGCGCGGCTGATCGCATATGACGCACTGTCCCGTAGATGGTCATGCTGGTCCAGGTCACCTCGACGGGATAGTACGTCTGTTGTCAGAAAGGGGTTAAAATGAATTTTTAATTTTTTCAAAGTTAAAATATAGTTATATCAAAAAGCCTTTTTTCTTTCAGAGAGCAGCTGTGGCCCTAGCTTCCTGTTGATGATCAATACATTCAAAGGCCGGGACGAGTGAAGCCAGCGCTGATTGGGCACAAGGCTCGTGTTATGTAACATCCTCACGAGCCCCGGGAACGTGAGTGCCAAGACCACTGGAAATGCGCCGGCACGGAAAGTGAGAATGAGTGTTTTTATTTGAAATAGGCCACGCATGAGGAATGACAAGGGGTTGTCCTAGTAACAGACATCCCTTTAAGAAATACAATTTTTGGTTAAAACATTTCCAACATTCTGTACATGAAAATGGTTTCTCCTCTTTGTGACCTCTCTGATGTTAAAGGGTTGATCTTAGTGTAAAACATTTCCAACATTATGAACATGAAAAAGGATTCTTCCCTGTGTGGGTTCTTTGGTGTATAACAAGATTGCATTTCTGGTTAAAACATTTCCCACATTCTGAACAGGAAAAAGGCTTCTCCCCTGAGTGGATTCTATGGTGCCTAACCAAACCTGATTTATGTTTAAAACATTTCATACATTCTGAACATGAAAAAGGCGTCTCCCCTGTGTGGGTTCTCTGGTGGCTATCAAGATGCGTTTTCCGGTTAAAACATTTCATACATTCTGAACATGAAAATGGTTTCTCCCCTGTGTGGGTTCTCTGGTGGCTATCAAGATGCGTTTTCCGGTTAAAACATTTCATACATTCTGAACATGAAAAAGGCTTCCCTCCTATGTGGATTCTTTGGTGTATAAGAAGATCTGATTTCTGGTTAAAACACTTCCCACATTCTGAACATGAAAAAGGCTTCACCCCTGTGTGGGTTCTCTGGTGCTTGACTAAATCTGATTTCTGTGTAAAACATTTCCCACATTCTGAACATGAAAAAGGCTTCTCCCCTGTGTGAATTCTCAGGTGTCTAACAAGATGTGATTTGAGCTTAAAAGATTTCCCACACTTGGAACAAGAAAATCTTTTCTCCACTATGTGAATTTTTGGATGTTTAAGAAAAGACTTTTCAATGGGAAAACAGTTTGTATATTCTGAACATGAAAATGGTTTCTTTGAATTAGGAGTATTTCCGTTTTTAATGCTTATTTTCTGACTCTGATTTTGCTTAGTTGTTGCTAATGAATCAGAAGACAGGACCTGTTTTAAAGGTTCACATGACAGATCTTTGCTGTGAAGGCATGATGTTATATCTGGAATAATGGCATTCTCTTCAATTGTAGCCAGTGGGATCTTAAGATCATCTGATTTAAAAACTGAGTATGTCAGCTGTCCCTCTGATTTCCTTGTAGAGTCATCTGCCAAGAATAAAACAAATTATTATTTTAGAATTCCATTTAACATTTCTACTTAAACGGTCTGTAAAAATGGCAAGTTATGTAAAAATATTGAATTATTCATCAATACAATGACAGTTCACAGTCGAATATAAAACCTCATAGGATGAACCAGTAGAGCATGGTGCTCAACTGTTTGCTCACTCGGCCTCCCAAATATGGAATAAAAAGCCACCAAACAATCTTATGTAGACGAACATAATACCAATAAAAACTTCTATTCATTTCACATAAAAAAAAGCCCCCCGCCAAAGTCCATCATTTGTCAGCGGAAAAACAGAGGTTTCCACATTATTAGTGGCTTAAAGGCTCTTGAAAAGCAACATGGCTTCCATAAACCAATCCAGCAATATCCACTCTCCCAGAGTGAAATTTTCTCCTCGTTTATGAGCCTTGCAGTGTGCCCAAACCACATTTAGCATCAAAAAAAAAAAAAGAAAAACACTTCTGCAGGCAGGTGCAAGCAGTGGCACCTGCACTGCACCATAATTGCATAAATTAATTTGCTGTTTTCCTGAAGTTCCTAAAAACAAATCTGTTTGAAAATGGCATCGGCCATGCCTGCGCAGTAGCAGCTTTTGGTGATCTGATAGCTACTATTGCGCATGCGCCATCTTACTAGACCAAAAAAAAAAAATTCCTGCTCCAAGAAACCGCGGCCGGAGCTTGCACAATAGCAGCTTTTGGCAATCGTCGATATCTGCTACTGCGCAGGTGGTGCCATCTTGGAGAATTTTTTTTCTCTAGCAAGATGTCGCCGCCGTCGTCTGCGCAATAGCAGCTATCAGATCACTAATAGCTGCTACTGCGCAGCCGGCGACATTTTCACATAGATTTTTTTTCAAAGATATATATTATTCATTATGTAAACTAGTGGGCAGGTCACTGAGGGATCCATACTGATGAATACCTAATCAGAGCACCATATGAAGACGCCCACAGGCCGCCCTGGAGCACGAGCATTTAATTAACTCAAAACTGAAAATAAAGATTAAACAACAACCACAAGATGGATTTCATTACAAGGTATTATTTTAATCAGTATAACGGCGCCAACCTGACAGTGTCTGTAGGTTACTATGCACAATCCTGCTGACAGGATCCCTTTAAAGGGTGATGAGCAAGACAAACGGAATAGATAGTGCCAAGCCTGTTCGTTGTAGCCATCTTTTGAGCTGCCAGGTGACCATGAACAGTGCTCCCATTATGTTGTGTCTGCAAACAATTTAAGTAATATCTGGATTCAATACCTAAATGGCCCTATTTCCCTTCTTAACCCTGCCATGTGCCCAGGCAGCAGTGTACAACTGTATATAGGGTATTATCGGATTCAAGAGAAGTTGTAAAATAATTTATGAGGTCCATCTGTTTGCTATTCCACTTTGTCAAACTGAAAAAAATTGGGACTTATATTTTGGGAAGAATCCTAAAATTATCACCATATAGAGTGACATGTCAGATTTGAAAAATGAGCCCTGATTAGGAACACAAAACTAGCTGTGGGAAGTGGTTAAATCAGAGCATTTGGGGAACTAACTACTGTAGTCAAAAACGGTGAAAAATCTACTAAAATGATCACCTCAACAGTCTTCATCAGTAAAAAATGAGTAACTAGTGGTGAAATCTCTCTGGGGTAATTAGAGTATGGGGCTTGGTGGCTCTTGGCAATCTAAACTATCGTAAGAGACAATATTTTCTGTTAGATGAGTTTCAAGAAGAAATATTAGATAGTCAAATATAAGAGTAGAGAAAGTATCAGTGCCCCCATTTCAGGAGAGATTGTGCAATTTTCTGAATTCCTTATGATCGAAAATAAATTGTAATTTATGACGTGGAGTGAATCCATGAAACCAGGGCTCGAGCCAACACATCTCCTGGTGTGAATAAATGTATATTACAGCCATCAGCCACGCACAGCTTAGAGGCATTTTATGGCACAGGTGTAAAGTCTTTTATGTAGTTTATCACAATCCTGTTTGAAGTTAGTTTGTTTTAAAAAAAAATTGAAAAGTCAGGATAAAGGGAAACTCTGTTGCCTTTGTACAGAAATTCACACTTGGCCTCACTGTACATTTACTGTTGTCGACATAAAAGCGAAGTTTGGTCAGAAAGACTGGACCTGACCGGATTCAGCGATGTCTTCACTGGTAACCAGGGTAAACATCGGGTTACTAAGCGCAGGGCCGCGCTTAGTAACCCGATGTTTACCCTGGTTACCAGCGTAAATGTAAAAAAAAACAAACAGTACATACTCACCATCTGATGTCCGTCAGGTCCCTTGCCGTCTGCTTCCTGCTCTGACTGAGTGCCGCCGTACAGTGAGAGCACAGCACAGCAGTGACGTCACCGCTGCGCTCTGCTCTCACTGTACGGCGGCACTCAGTCAGAGCAGGAAGCAGACGGCAAGGGACCTGACGGACATCAGATGGTGAGTATGTACTGTTTGTTTTTTTTGGTAACCAGGGTAAACATCGGGTTACTAAGCGCGGCCCTGTGCTTAGTAACCCGATGTTTACCCTGGTTACCCGGGTGCTGCAGGGGGACTTCGGCATCGTTGAGGACAGTTTCAACAATGCCGAAGTCATTCCCCTGATCGTTGGTCGCTGGAGAGAGCTGTCTGTGTGACAGCTCCCCAGCGACCACACAACGACTTACCAACGATCACGGCCAGGTCGTATCGCTGGTCGTGATCGTTGGTAAATCGCTATGTGAGACGGGGCCTTTAGTGTGTGGTGACCTGCGAAGGGCTGGGATCTTATGTTGAGGCGAGATCCCGATGACAGTGCATATTGTTAGAAGCTGTCATGTGGGACTGCGTTGTATCCCTCATCTGCTGGAGCCATTGAAATAATCCAAGGACTATTTTTATATTTCCCTGGTGTTGGATTACCGGGTGGCGCCCCCGGGTCGGCTCCCTTTGTGTGGACTCATTGTGGACTCTGTAGCATTACCCTCATTTGTGCTGCCCAGCTCCCTGTTCCAATAAATCTCATTAGATTGTTTATCGACCTGGTGTTTCTTCCTTCTCTGTTGCACACCCCATCACAAACTGGTGGCAGCAGTGGGATCAGAACAGAAGGAATGGAGGACAGCGGCCCCTCAATGTCTGGAACCGGAACTTCAGGATACAAGAACTGGACTGTGGGGAGCCTACAAACAAAGGCTGAATTAGAAGTCTGCTGTAAAGGACTGACCAAGGAGCAACGAATTTGGAAGGAGCTTGCCTGCAAGATGGCACTGAAGGATTCCCACAGTAAAGGGAGGAAAGACAGGAGTTGCTGGTAAATACCCCAAAAAGTCAGTGGGTTGTGTGGTACAAGGAGGAGAAGGCATTGCCTGGAGATGAGGTCACCATGGAATATAAGATGGATGCCATTCGTAGAGCTCAAGAGAGGACATTGCTGGAGAGAAAGATCGCTGTGGAAGTAGCTGGAAGCCCTAGACAGACTGTATCCACAGCATTCACCATGACAGCATTCCCCACAGTGTCCCGCCCGCAAAGACTTTAAGCTGTTTAATGAAGCTGCAGGCAACATTGAGGGCTTCTTCCAGGACTTCGCACATCAATGTCGATTAATGGAAATCCCGGAAAGGGAGCGAGTCAGACATCTGGTGGGGCTCTTAGTGGGTGGTGCTGCAGAAGCCTATAGAGCTATGGACCCCCGGTGGAACTGTGAGTATGGGGAGGTAAATGAGGCCATTGTAGAACATTATGCGGTAACCCCAGACACTTATAGGACTCAGTTCTGCTCTTTAGCCTGTGATGGGGAAGTGTCTTTCAAGATGTATGCCCACAGACTCAAAAAAGTATGTCATCGCTGGCTGGAGAGAGAAGGGGCCTTAACTTGGGATACTTTCCTCCAGGTCATACTAAAAGAGCAGTTCTACACCAAATGCCCCGCTAAGATCTGGGAATGGGTGCGTAAGAGGAAACCAGAGACAGTGGAATGAGCTGCTGCTCTAGGTGATGAGATTCTCACCATCAAGCCTCAGTGGAAAAAACTAGTAGTCGGTGAAATAAACAGTACCAACTTCCCAACTCTGGCGGCCCCTTGCCATTCAGCCTCCAATGTTCACTGTCCCACTAGATTACCAACTCACGGTGAACCCCATGTGAATGTGCCTTCCATTACTCCTGCCTCATCTTTGGCAATACGGCATGGAGGAAAAATCGTAGAACGCAGGTGTTATGGATGTGGGCAGCCTGGTCATCTGCAAGCCCACTGTCCAGGTGTCCAGAGGCAGAACAGCTACATAACCCCTTTTCCTATCCATTTTCTACAGGCACCTGCAACAGGAGAAGAGATGGATTCAATCTCTGATGATTTGCCAAGTGAGTGACTCTGATATATTGGCTCCCCTACCAGGAGTCTATGGGGTGCGAGCCACAGCCACCTGTTCTTCTGATCTTTAGCACAAAGATCTACAGAAGGTCATGCTGGATGGCCAAAAAGTTGTTGGCTTTCCTGACATTGGGGCTTTTCTCACCATAGCCGATCTCCGAGTAATTCAACCAGAAGCAATTCAAAAGGGACCAGGGATTGCCACTGAATTGGCTGGAGGTGCTCAGAGATATATTCCAAAAGCGAGTGTGGTCCTGGATTATGGCCTTGGGGCAAAACAATGCATGATCAGTGTGATGAGCGGCCTTCCTGCAGACGTTCTTCTAGGAAATGATGTGGTGATAGGGTATTCAGAGACCTCCACGGCTTATCTTTATATATGAGGATTCTAATAGGACTTGTATTTCACCTCTCCTGCTGAGTCACTGTGATCTACAACGGTGATGTTGTATTGCTCAAAAGGGAGGCTAATATGGGTGTTGGTAACAATCAAATAAAAATGAATAATGATTGTTGTCCATATTAATTATCTACATTTCACATGAATAAAGATTTTAGACAATCAATAGTGTGCACGCAATAAGAATATGTACGCCCTTCCTAAAAGGGTATATAACGGCAGAACCTGTTCAATAAATTTCATGGCTTCTTAAGCAGATACAACCTGTTTCTGTTTGAATCAATCCTAATATTTGACATCCATCCAATATACCTTATGGTCTATTTGAGACCAACCTAAAATTTTGACATCCCTGGGTGGGCTGGTCAAAACGGAAGACTCCCAATATCTGAAGTCCGGCAACCGCAGGCTGGGGATCAGAGGACACACAGACCAAATCCCGGGAAGGTAATAACTGTAGTTTCTTACAAACTCTCTCCGTGCCTCCGCTTGTCTCACAATCTGCAGACCGAGCTCCGGGTATGCTATAGTCAAGTCTTTCTACACCACCAGCCCATATTGTTTGGCAAAGAACAGTAGACTATCCTAGTGATGCTTAAAGGTGTATGTTGGATTGGATAATTTTCTGTGCTGCTATTTCTGTTATGTGTTCTGTTATATGTCTAGCGTATGACTGAAGTATGAATGTATGATTCAACCTTGAGGATACAGACCAGTTCTCTGGTGGTCTGCCTCTAGAGACGGTCTTTCCATGATAACTGGCTTGCCAGGATTCATGTGAGGAGATGTCTCTGATGGTGTACTGTTATGATCTGGTGGCCTAGGAGCAGCATAAGACGTACACTGGAGAAGGTGGTATCTGTACTGACCGCAGACCCTGAACTTAACACCGCAACTAGAAGTACCCGTGGGATGTACCTACCGATCCTAGACACCTCGACACAGCCGGAGGACTAATTAACCCTAAAGATAGAAAAGGGAAAACTACCTTGCCTCAGAGAAAATGCTCAAAGGATAGACAGCCCCCCACAAATATTGATTGTGAGAGGAGAGGAAAAAACATACACAGACTGAAAACAGGATTTAGCAAAGGAGGCCAATCTAGCTAGATATGAAGGATAGGACAGAGTACTATGCGGTCAGTATTAAAATACTAGAAAATATCCACCACAGAAAATACAAAAACTCCACATCTAACTAAAGACATGGAGGGTATATCTGCCTCTCCAGAGATTCCAACTTGGCTGCATAAATCCTTACACAGATTAAGCTGGACAAGAAAAAAACATGAAATGCACTGAACAATAAGGCCCACAACATGTGGCTGCAAAAACAAGCAGAACTTATCTTTGTAGAAATGAACAGCAAGCAGGAGAGACCAGGAAGGGATGTGAATCCTCCAGAAACAATGGACAACTGGCACTGACTAAAGGGTGAAACCAGACTAAATAGCCCAGTCCGAAGTGGAAACACCTGATGACTGCTGTGAAGGACAGACAGCAGCGCTACCACTTATAACCACCGGAGGGAGCCCAAGAGCAGAATTCACAACAGTACCCCCCCCTTGAGGAGGGGTCACCGAACCCTCACCAGAGCCCCCAGGCCGATCAGGATGCGCCAAATGGAAGGCACGAACCAAATCGTCAGCATGAACATCGGAGGCAACAACCCAAGAATTATCCTCCTGGCCATAACCCTTCCACTTGACAAGATACTGAAGTCTCCGCCTTGAAAAACGAGAATCCAAGATCTTCTCAACAACATACTCCAACTCCCCATCAATCAACACCGGGGCAGGAGGATCAACAGAGGGAACAACGGGCACCACATATTTCCGCAACAAAGATCTATGAAAAACATTATGGATGGAAAAAGAGGCTGGAAGGGCCAAACGAAAAGACACTGGATTGATAATCTCAGAAATCCTATAAGGACCAATAAACCGAGGCTTGAACTTAGGGGAAGAAACCTTCATAGGAATATGACGGGAAGACAACCAGACCAAATCCCCAACCCGAAGCCGGGAACCCACACGCCGACGACGGTTAGCAAAACGCTGAGCCTCCTCCTGAGACAATACCAAATTGTCCACAACATGAGCCCAAATTTGCTGCAACCTGTCAACCAGAGTCCACCCCAGGACAATCAGAAGGCTCAACCTGCCCTGAAGAAAAACAAGGATGAAACCCAGAATTACAAAAGAAGGGTGAAACCAAGGTAGCAGAACTAGCCCGATTATTAAGGGCAAACTCGGCCAGTGGCAAGAAAGCCACCCAATCATCCTGATCGGCAGACACAAAGCATCTCAAATAAGTTTCCAAAGTCTGGTTAGTTCGCTCGGTTTGGCCATTTGTCTGAGGATGAAATGTGGAAGAAAAAGACAAATCAATGCCCAGCCTAGCACAAAAGGCCCGCCAAAACCTGGAAACAAACTGGGAACCTCTATCGGACACAATATTCTCCGGAATGCCATGCAAACGAACCACATGCTGAAAAAACAACGGAACCAAATCAGAAGAGGACGGCAATTTAGACAAAAGTACCAAATGAACCATCTTAGAAAACCGGTCACAAATCACCCAGATAACCGACATCCTCTGGGAAACAGGAAGATCTGAAATAAAATCCATAGAAATATGCGTCCAAGGCCTCTCAGGGACCGGCAAAGGCAAGAGCAACCCACTAGCGCGAGAACAGCAAGGCTTGGCCCACGCACAAGTCCCACAGGACTGCACAAAAGAACGCACATCCCATGACAAAGAAGGCCACCAAAAGGACCTACTAACCAAATCTCTGGTACCAAAAATCCCAGGATGGCCAGCCAACACAGAACAATGAACCTCAGAAATCACTTTACTAGTCCATCTGTCAGGAACAAACAGTTTCCCCGCTGGACAGCGGTCAGGTTTATCAGCCTGAAATTCCTGAAGAACCCTTCGTAAATCAGGGGAGATGGCAGAAAGAATCACCCCCTCCTTCAGAATGCCGACCGGCTCAAGGACCCCAGGGGAATCAGGCAAAAAACTCCTAGAGAGGGCATCAGCCTTAACATTCTTAGAACCCGGAAGATACGAGACAACAAAATCAAAGCGGGAGAAAAACAGGGACCATTGGGCCTGTCTAGGATTCAGCCGTTTGGCAGACTCGAGGTAAATCAGATTCTTATGATCGGTCAAGACCACAATACGATGCTTGGCCCCCTCAAGCCAATGTCGCCACTCCTCAAATGCCCACTTCATAGCCAACAACTCACGATTGCCGACATCATAATTGCGTTCCGCAGGCGAAAACTTACGGGAGAAGAAGGCACACGGTTTCATCAAGGAACCATCAGAATTCCTCTGAGACAAAACGGCCCCTGCCCCAATCTCAGGAGCGTCAACCTCAACCTGAAAAGGAAGAGAGACATCCGGCTGACGCAACACAGGGGCAGAAGTAAATCGGCGTTTAAGCTCCTGAAAGGCAGAAACAGCCGCAGAGGACCAATTCGTCACATCAGCGCCTTTCTTCGTCAAATCGGTCAGGGGTTTAACCACACTGGAGAAGTTGGCAATGAAACGGCGATAAAAATTAGCAAAGCCCAAACATTTCTGAAGGCTCTTCACGGATGTGGGCTGGATCCAATCATGAATGGCCTGAACCTTAACCGGATCCATTTCTATAGATGAGGGAGAAAAAATGAAGCCCAAAAAAGAAATCTTCTGTACAACAAAGAGGCACTTAGACCCCTTCACAAACAAGGCATTATCACGAAGGATCTGAAATACCATCCTGACTTGTTTCACATGAGACTCCCAATCATCTGAAAAAATCAAAATATCATCCAAATATACAATCATAAATTTATCAAGATAATTCCGAAATATATCATGCATGAAGGACTGAAACACAGATGGAGCATTAGAGAGTCCGAATGGCATCACAAGATATTCAAAATGGCCCTCGGGCGTATTAAACGCAGTTTTCCATTCGTCACCCTGCTTAATACGAACAAGATTATATGCCCCTCGAAGGTCAATCTTAGTAAACCAACTAGCCCCCTTAATCCTGGCAAACAAATCAGAAAGCAAAGGCAAAGGGTATTGGAATTTGACCGTGATCTTATTCAAGAGGCGATAATCAATACAGGGTCTCAAGGAGCCATCCTTCTTGGCAACAAAAAAAAAACCTGCTCCCAATGGAGAAGAAGATGGCCGAATATGCCCCTTCTCCAAAGACTCCTTAATATAACTCCGCATGGCGGCATGTTCTGGCACAGACAGGTTAAAAAGTCGGCCCTTAGGGAACTTACAGCCTGGAATCAAGTCAATAGCACAATCACAGTCCCTATACGGTGGAAGGGAACTGGATTTGGGCTCATCGAAAACATCCTGGAAATCTGTCAAAAACTCAGGAATTTCAGAAGAGGGGGAGGAGGAAATTGACATCAAAGAAACGTCATCATGAACCCCCTGACAACCCCAACTAGTCACAGACATAGATTTCCAATCCAACACCGGATTATGCACCTGTAACCATGGAAACCCCAGCACAATAGCATCATGCAAATTATGCAACACCAGAAAACGACAATCTTCCTGATGGGCTGGCGCCATGCACATGGTTAGCTGTGTCCAAAACTGAGGTTTATTTTTAGCCAATGGTGTAGCATCAATGCCCCTCAAAGGGATAGGACTCTGCAAAGGCTGTAAGGGAAAACCACAACGTCTGGCAAATTCTAAGTCCATTAAATTTAAAGCGGCGCCTGAATCCACAAATGCCATGACAGAAAATGATGATAATGAGCAGATCAGGGTCACAGATAACAGAAATTTAGGTTGTACAGTACTGATGGTAACAGAACTAGCGAATCTCTTGGGTCGCTTAGGGCAATCAGAAATAACATGAGCAGAATCGCCGCAGTAAAAACACAACCTATTCTGACGTCTGAATCCTTGTCGTTCAGCTCTAGACACAATCCTATCATACTGCATAGGCTCAGGACTCCGCTCGGAAGACAACGCCATAGTGTGCACAACTCTGCGCTCACGCAAGCGCCGATCAATTTGAATGGCCAGAGACATAGAATCACTCAGACCAGCAGGCGTGGGGAACCCCACCATAACATCTTTAACGGACTCAGAAAGACCCTTTCTGAAGATTGCCGCCAAAGCATCCTCATTCCATTTAGTAAGCACAGACCATTTTCTAAATTTCTGGCAATACGATTCTGCCGCTTCTTGACCCTGACACAGGGCCAACAAGGTTTTCTCAGCATGATCCACAGAATTAGGTTCATCATACAAAAACCCCAGCGCCTGAAAAAAGGTGTCTACATTAAGCAAGGCCGGATTCCCAGATTCCAGGGAAAACGCCCAATCCTGAGGTTCGCCACGCAACAGAGATATGACAATTTTAACCTGCTGGATGGGATCTCCCGAGGAACGGGGCTTCAGAGCAAAAAACAGTTTACAGTTATTTTTAAAGCTCAAAAATTTGGACCTGTCCCCAAAAAACAGATCAGGAGTTGGAATTCTAGGCTCTAAAACCGGAGTCTGAACGATATAATCAGAAATACCCTGTACTCTAGCAGCAAGTTGATCCACATGAGAAGCAAGTCCCTGAACATCCATGTCAGCGCCAAACTCCTGAGCCACCCAGAGGTAAAGAGGGAAAAAAAACACAACAGAGTACAGAAAAAAAAATGGCTCAGCACTTTCTTTCCCTTCTTCTGAGATGCGGTTAACTCATTGTTGGCCAGTTGTACTGTTATGATCTGGTGGCCTAGGGGCAGCATAAGAGGTACCCTGGAGAAGGTGGTATCTGTACTGACCGCAGCCCCTGAACTTAACACCGCAACTAGAAGTAGCCGTGGGATGTACCTACCGATCCTAGACACCTCGACACAGCCGGAGGACTAATTAACCCTAAAGATAGAAAAGGGAAAACTATCTTGCCTCAGAGAAAATCCCCAAAGGATATACAGCCCCCCACAAATATTGACTGTGAGAGGAGAGGAAAAAACATACACAGACTGAAAACAGGATTTAGCAAAGGAGGCCAATCTAGCTAGATAGGAAGGATAGGACAGAGTACTATGCGGTCAGTATTAAAATACTAGAAAATATCCACCACAGAAAATACAAAAACTCCACATCTAACTAAAGACATGGAGGGTATATCTGCCTCTCCAGAGATTCCAACTTGGCTGCATAAATCCTTACACAGATTAAGCTGGACAAGAAAAAAAACATGAAATGCACTGAACAATAAGGCCCACAACATGTGGCTGCAAAAACAAGCAGGACTTATCTTTGTAGAAATGAACAGCAAGCAGGAGAGACCAGGAAGGGATGTGAATCCTCCAGAAACAATGGACAACTGGCACTGACTAAAGGGTGAAACCAGACTAAATAGCCCACTCCGAAGTGGAAACACCTGATGACTGCTGTGAAGGACAGACAGCAGCACTACCACTTATAACCACCGGAGGGAGCCCAAGAGCAGAATTCACAACAGTGTACACAGAGAAAACTACGTATGTACTCTTGAGGAGTGATAGAGATGCGGTGTTAAAAGCCGATCGAATTGGGATAGGTCCTCTGCATTTCTCTCCGGTGACCCAGTGAGGTGCTCTGAGTCAGAGCATAAGTCTGTCTTCTGCCTTGTCTTATATGTGCTAGCTACTCCCATATGGTCCCAAGAGATCTTGAGAGAGAGTTTTGATCATACTGGTCTGCCTATTGTTAGTTTGTTCTGCTCGCTGGTTGATGTATAAGATGTCTGTGTATGCCAAGACTTAAATCTGCCGAACGTGCTGTCATGCTCCCGCTCACCTCGCCGCTTGTAACCTGTGATACTCACCGCTCTGTGGAGTCTCGGCGCATTCCTGCTCGTCCCCGGGCTTTTCCTCTCGCACGGCCGGCTCCTCCTTCTTCTCGGGCACGCGCACTGGGTTCTGCAGCTCGCGCGCACTCGTTCCTCGCTGATCCCGGACGCTCTTGCTTCTCCGCTCTGTGCTCCTCTGCCTGCCTCTTTCTCCAGCGGTGCCTGTTGATCATTTGTATACTACATGTGATTCTGGCCCCACGTCCTTCGGACATCCCATCCTCCAGTCTGCTCCTGTGGCTTACTACCCTTAGTGTGCCTTCTTGTCTGGTTTCCCTCACCTTACCTCTCTCCTTTGTTTTCCTTTACAGTTCCGCTCTCCCTGAGTCTCCGGGTCATCCTTGCTGCCTAGCCTTTGTCTCCCCAGCCGTCCGTCAGCTTTCCTTTCCCATCCTTGTGTCCCGTTCTGCTTTTGTTCCTGCCGTTTTTACCTACATCCCTGCTCAGTCCGTTTTCCTGTACTCCAGCCTTGTCATCCCTTTTTTCCTGTCATCTTCTTTAGGTACCAGCTGCCGAGGCAGTAGTCTCCGCTGTCGCGGTCCAGCGGGTTCACCTTTGGAGATCCTCTAGCATTCTCACACGTTGCATTTCTCAATAAGGGGTCATAAGGATTTAGTGACATTGACTCTGGAATAGTCACATTGGCCAAGTCACAAATCATTGTTTTAGAGGTCTGCACACCTATGAGTTGATAGAGTGCGCTGAAGTCAGTCTTAGGTACCGCAAGTTGTGGGCAATAAGGGCACTATAGAAGCCAATTCAGGGGCCAGGAGAAGTGGGCATAAGTGGTGCTGCATGATAAGGAGCACATTAGAATATTATCCAGAGAGAGGATAGGGAGAAATGAGGAATGTAGAAAGCCAGGGGCACCAGGAGGTGGGGTTGCAGTGCATATGACATAGTGAAGGAGAGTAAAGGTCACGAAGCTGTAAAAGGTATTAACATTTGTTTTATCAAATAATTGCGTGTGGAAGAAGGTGACTGATATATGAGACTCCTTGAATGAACTGAATAACCGTATGCAAGTAATAAGGGTTTAAAAATCCTGCCTGTATAAATAAGTCCAATTAGGTGTGATCCCTGGCACCAGGGATAAAACAAAGGAACACTAACAAGTGAAACTGTCACGGGGCTATCGCGACAGAGAGGTTCCAGAGAACCGCAGCGCTCTGGGCCTCGTTCACACACGATGAACAGAAGCTCTTCTCCTGAATTCTGACCTGGCTGTCTTGTGCCAGCAGGGCAGGAGTTAAACCTTGTTGCTGAAGTTGCTGAGTGCTTGGACTTTCAGCTGAATTGGTTTTCGTAATCTCCTCTCCTATATAGACTCAGCCTTGACTACAACTGTTGTCAGTGATCAGTTCTGCTGCCTGGCTTGGAGTGAGAATGAGCGTGCTGTTAGGAGCTTGGAGGTTTATTTACAGAGATTGTTGTCTGCTGTTTTGGTTGCATGTTAAACTTGTTTTCCTTCTTAGTTTTTTCCCCCCTCTTTCCTTCTCTGTGTTACTTCTGTGGCTGTGTGAGCATTTGGTGAGTTTGAGATTTTAGTTACCTTGTCTGCTTCACAGGGGATGCAGCAGCCTGGGACACTGGCGAGGCAGCCCAGGTCATCGGCTGGGACAAGGATGGCACAGGACCAGGCAGCGGTGGTCATCAGGTTCCTAGCTACGGCAGTCAGGCTCTGGGCATCGGACTTAGGAAGGAACTCAAGAGGGATGGTGCAAGCACCGCCGGACTGGACCTGGGCCAGACGGGGTTAACACCGCATAGCAGACTGAGCACAGCGTAGTAAAAGCTCAGCAAGAACACCAGACTCCTTCTCTAAAAGAAGAGCCCAGGAAGTTCACAGTCACTGGGTACGGGGTGTCAGACACAAAAGGAATTCAGGAACTTAACTCAGAGGACACAGTTCAGACAGGGTCAGGTACTGTATATGCAGCCTCCAGGATAGGCGGATCTGGGTACTCCCCAGAACAGGCGGAAAAATGAGACACAAACGGATCTGGGTATTCTGCCCCCAGAGCAGGCGGGATCTGGGTACTCTGCCCCCAGAACAGGCGGAAGAACGAGACACAAATGGATCTGGGTATTCTGCCCCCATAGCAGGCGGGATCTGGGTACTCTGCCCCCAGAACAGGCGGAAGAACAAGACACAAACGGATCTGGGTATTCTGCCCCTAGAGCAGGCAGGATCTGGGTACTCTGCCCCCAGAACAGGCGGAAAAATGAGATACTAATGGATCTGGGTACTCTGCCACCAGAACATGCGGAAGACAGGTATCAGCTCTCTCAGAACAGACTGCAGACAGAACGGGAGCTAGATACCTCAAACACAAGGCTAGACTCAGAAACATAATGCAATGCTCTGGCAACGCCCAACAGGAAAGAAAGAGTTTATATAGGAGCTACCCCTCAGCAATAGGCTGGGGAAAGCAACACAGGTGCACACACAAACCTTAAAATAGCAGGCTAGGTGTGGCCTCACGCACCCTAAGCACAAACAAAAACCATTATAGCACAGTCAGCACAGGAACTGAGGCTTAGGGCACCTGGCAGTGACTGCAAGCCTGAACACACGTGGAAGTCATGCACCAGCTGCAGAGGACTTTGAAACCCGGGGATAGCTTCCACAGCAGCAGCCAGAGACTGCACATGCGGATGGTCATGCAGCAGAGCAAAGACATCACAACACATGTGCAGCTACGCAGCAGAGCAGGGAACTGAGCTGCTTCCATACAGGTAACAGACAACAGTATCCCTGCACATTAGGGGGAGAGGAGAAAGGGTTAAATCAGAGAAATGCAATGAATATAAAGCCAGAAACCAGATCGCAGCAGGATTTAAATCAGTTTTCTTTTGGTGGGTTACACTCAATAAAAATGTGGACTTGATAAATTACAATATCATCTAGATTCCTTACAGAAAAATCAAACCCTGAGGGTGTTTCATCAGTGACAGGCTGCTTTCTCATTCTGACCAGGTCAGACCACAGTAAACCGACATCATGTGGACACTCCGGGCATCCGTCCTATACAGCAGGCTCCTTACTGGGTAACAGAATCAGTTAAACACCATGTAGCAGGAACTGGAGATGTTACAGCTGGGGGTAATTCAGGCCTCCCATAGCCCTTGGGCCTCTCCTGTGGTGTTAGTACCCAAGACAGATGAGAGTACTCGATTTTGTGTGGGCTATAGATGAATAATTGACCATACCATTAGTGATCCTTATCCAATGCCCCGTATTGATGAACTTCTAGACCGGCTAGCTGGGGCCCGATATGTCACTACCTTAGATCTCAGTAAGGGATATTGGCAAATCCATCTAATGGACGGAGGGAGAGAAAGGTCGGCTTTCATAACCCCCTTTGGTCTGTATGAATTTCTAAACATATATAGACAATTGCCACAAAGGACAAAGTGATGCCGCGCTTAGGGGTTAAATGTTTTGTATTGTATTGATAAACGGCAGGTAGCCGGTGTCCGGGTCCTAGTAAATGCCTGAGATGTAGCTGTAAGAAACTAAAGGTGTAGATGGGATCCTAACTCCTTGGGATCTGCAGCGGGACGACCAGCGATTCTACACATAGGGTAAGCACCCTCCTGCAACGCAGCAACTGCACATCTATATGTATAAATGTCCCATAACTTTGCCAGCATCTATCCACGCCTCGAGCTAGGTATACACCCATCTACACCTTTAGTTTCTTACAGCTACATCTCAGGCATTTACTAGGACCCGGACACCGGCTACCTGCCGTTTATCAATACAATACAAAACATTTAACCCCTAAGCGCGGCATCACTTTGTCCTTTGTGGCAATTGTCTATATAATTTTATCCCAGGATAGGCACAGATCCTGTTTTAGTGATCCCAGCAGCTAGGGGTATCCAATTGACCACCCATTCTCCCTGTCACCACCCTTTTGTCCTCAAGTGTGGTGAGCGCCAGTGTGTCTGTTTTTTCTGTTACGAATTTCTAAACATGCCTTTCAGAATGAAGAATGCCCCTGCAACCTTTCAGAGAATGGTAGACCAGATCCTCCGTTGATGTGGCGACTTTGCTTGTGCCTACTTGGATGATATTGCCATTTTCAGGGGACTGTACTCAGCCAGGTGAATGCAGCTGGGGAGGAGCACCCCATTGCCTACCTCAGCAGGAAACTGCTGGATCGAGAAGTGGCCTATGCAACCATTGAAAAGGAATGCCTGGCTGTAGTACGGGCCCTCAGGAAACTCAGACCATATCTGTATGGACGAGAATTCACTGTGATTACTGATCACAATCCACCCACTTGGTTTAACAGAATCTCTGGGGACAATGGATGCTTACTACGATGGAGCCTGGCTCTTCAACCCTATAACTTTACAATACAATATAGAAGAGGCAGCCAACACCAAAATGCAGATGGATTGTCCAGGCAGGAGGAGCCCTGAGTCCTGTCAGCCATGACCACGTATACTTGACCAGTAACCTGTAGAAGTCACTAGTCCGTACATAAATTGAGGGGGGAAGGGGTTGTAACAGCATGATTGTTTATCGGCCTGGTGTCTCTTCCTGCTCTGTCGCATACCCCGTCACAGACCATATGAGCACTATCAGTAGCACAGTAGGAAGAGAAGCAAGATTTATCCAATAAGATATCAGGGTTCTAGGAAGCCAACACCATCTCGGCAGGTAACAGTATGTGTCTTCTAATTCTAGAGGGTAGGTGAATCCTCCAGGTTGTAAGTTCTATAGAAACACCAAGGTTACTTACCGGTAGCCGTTTTTCCAGAACCCATGACAGCACACTTGAGAGAGAGAGATCCGCCCAGTCAGGACAGGATAACTACTGAAATAAAAAAATAAAAGAGTGGCACCTCTCCCCCGCTTCAGTTGGGTTACAAAGCATGAGAGGACCTCCGGTTAATTACACAAACAACATTACATTATATAAACAAAAGGCACCCAAACTATAGTGCACATCCAAAAAGTGAGAAGGGGGGAATATACGGGTGTTGTCATGGGTTCTGAAAAAACTGGCTACTGGTAAGTTGTCTTGGTGTTTTCCCTTCACCCATGACAGCACACCTCAGATATTTTTTGAGAAATGGAACACCTTAGGGAGGGATTACCACTTGCAGCACCTTTCTACCAAAGGTTAAGTCAGCAGAGGATAACAGATTCAGTCTGAAGTGCCTAAAGAAGGTAGATGGTGAGGACCAGGTAGCGGCCTTACAGATCTGATCAATTGATACCTCCACCTTTTCTGCCCAGGAGGTAGTCACGGCTCTGGTGGAGTGAGTCTTAATGCCTTCAGGAACCAAAGCGCCACTCACAGAGTAAGATAAACTAATGGCCTCCCTGATCCACTTGGCAATGGTACTTTTAGACACCCTGTACCCCTTTCTGCTACCCTGGAAGGCTATAAATAGGGATTGGTCACTTCTCCACTGACTGGTCATGGACATATATTCTAACATGGACCTCCTCACGTCTAAGGTATGGAATTTTTCTACCCTTGGATTTTTAGGGTTATTACAGAAGGAGGGTAAAGTGATCTCTTGGCTCCTATGGAATTTAACAGCCACATTGGGGAGATATGCCAGGCTTGGCCTTAGAAAAATCTTGTCATCATACACCTGTGTGTAGGGGGGACATATAGACAGGGCTTTTATGTCACTCACCCTACGGGCTGATGTTAGGGCCACTAGCAACATTTTAAGCATAAAAATTTTTGCAGATAACTCTCGCAAGAGCTCAAACGATTCCCTAGTTAGTGTCTCTAAAACTAGGTTAAGGTCCCATGGAGGAATTTTTGGAACTAGAACCAGTCTTGATCTACTACAGGATCTTATAAATCAGGACACCCATCTATTAGATGCTAGGTTGCAATTATACAAGGCACCCAAGGCCGACACCTGTACTTGAGAGTATTAGTTGCTAACCCTAGTTGCAATCCCGACTGCAGAAATTCTAGAATGGCTCCTACCAGATCTTCATCCCCCAAGGGCGGCCCTAAAAACTCCAGGAATCTTTTCCATGTTCTACCATAGATCCTTGAGTAATTGACTTCCTACTTTTCAACAGGGCGGAGACTAGCCCTGGTGAGAACCCCTGCCGACTCAGTAATGCCCTCTGAAATTCCATGCTGCTAGATCGAAGCCTATCACTTGAGAGGGGCACAGTGGACCCTGGGAAAGAAGTCCAGGATCTCTGGTAGAATCCATGGATCGGTAACAGACATTAATCTAAGAAGGGAGAACCACGGTCTCTTCGGCCAGAATGGAGCAATGAGAATCACCTTCGCTTGATCCTCCCTGATCTTCTTCACGACTGATGGAATCATCGCTATTGGGGGAAATACACAGGCCATCCTGAACTTCCATGGTATCTGAAGGGAATAAACTGTGAATGGATTCTCCCTTGGGTTTATCAAACAGAAGTTCCTCACTTTCCTATTGTGTAAACTGGCAAATAGATCTATCTCCGTTCGTTTCTTGCGACTCAGGAAGTCTGCTTTTGTGTTTTCTATTGCCCGTATGTGAAGTGCAGTAAGGGACAGTAGGTGTTGCTCCGCCAGCTGGAGTAGGAGGTTTGCTGCCCTTATAAGGGTATGGGACCTCGTTCCCTCCTGGTGGTTTATATAAGCCACGACTGCGCGATTGTCTGACATGACTTGGGCATGGCGATCCCAGAGGAAGGGGAGAAAGTGTCTCAAGGCTCTTCCACAGCTCTTTCAAGTACAAACCCTGATCTCTTTCTAGAAGAAACCAGGTCCCCTGCTCTGAGACCTCAGATGTTCCCCCATCCGGTATTACTTGCATCAGTCGTGATGATGTCATCCACTGGCCTTAACCACTGGACTCTTGATGACAAATGCTCTCTTACTGTCCACCACAATGAATCTCTTATTGTCAAAGAAAGATGTAACTTTCCCTCTAAATGCCCTTTTAATGATCTCTGTGCCGACAGGACCTCACACTGTAGCTGCCTCAGGTGAAATTGGGCCCATCTTACTGCATACAAGATGTTAGGGATCCTAGAAAGGACATCGCTTTTTTAGTGTCATTCTTGGCTGATGTATTGCTGACAGAGTCAGGGCCATTATTTTGGCTATTTTTTCCTCTGGGAGGAGACAGATCTGGCACTTGGAGTCGAGAACCAACCCCAGGAAGGATAGTATCTAGTGATGAGCGAGTGTACTCGTTGCTCGGGTTTTCCCGAGCACGCTCGGGTGACTTCCAAGTATTTATGACTGCTCGGAGATTTAGTTTTCATCGCGGCAGCTGAATGATTTACATCTACTAGCCTGCTTGATTACATGTGGGGATTCCCTAGCAACCAGGTAACCCCCACATGTACTCAACCTGGTTGGTAGCTGTAAATCATTCAGACCTTCGTCACCTGCTCTGCACAGTGATCTTCCGACTATAAGGACGTCGTCCAGGTACGGGATGATAACGATGTCCCAAGAACGAAGGTAGGCCATCACCTCCGATAGTACTTTGGTAAATACTCTCGGAGCAACTGAGAGACCGAATTGAAGGGCTGTATACTGGTAATGCCTGACACATCCTTGGACATACAGAGCCACAATCAGTATTTTCTGATCGGTCTCGATGAATTGGGATGCAGTAATAGGCATCCTTTAAGTCGATGACTGCCATGAAACAATCCTGGAACAACAGCTTTATAGCTGGGCTCACTGACTCCATCTTGAAGGAATAATTCACAATCCATCAGTTGAGCTCCCTCAGGTTGATGATAGTTCTTAGAGAACCATCCGGCTTCTCTATGAAAAAGAAGGGGGAATAAAATCCCCTTCCTAATTCTTCCACCAGGACTTTGCGCAGAACTCGTTTTTGTAACAGTCCCAACATGTCATGGAGTTACCGCGACAGAGCAGTACCAAAAGACCGCATCGTCTGAAGGCTCCTGCTTCGCCGCTGAGAAGAAGTACTTCTCCGAAGTATTAAAGGTGTTTGTTTTCTTTCAGAAAGACAGGGGTTAATAGGCCATGTGGAAATCCCTGCTTTCAGCTGTGATCATTTAGCCACTTCTCTCTCCTATAAAAGCTAGGCCTTCTGGCCAGATCCTTGTCTGAGATAGCACTTGCTAGATAGACCTGGAGTAGTGAGGAGCTGGTGTCTGGAGAGCTGGAGGCGTTTATTGTGCGACAGTCGTTTGGTTTGTACACTTGGAAATTCCTCATCCTTACCTGCCTTATTTTCGTCCCCCGTCCTTCACACCCTGGTGAATACCTCTGCTATTTGTAAGTATATTTTGTGTAAGTGGAGTTTTCTTTTACCCTTGTCTTGGTTCCCCTGTTTGTCGGGTTGGTGTACTGCGGTACACGGTAGCGCCTCTCTTCCCCGGGTGGGGAAGGGGACAGACAGAGGGCTGCAGTTAGGAGACAGGGCAAGGGCGGAGGCCCCATCATCCTCGCCATCTGAGGTATCCCGGGGAACAGGGCGAGTTAGGGCGCCCCCTGGTGCTAGGGTAAGGAAAGGTGCCCCTGGTGCCAGTTTACTCGCCAGTCCAGTCGTGAAACAACATCTCCATCTCCAAGACAAGCTGTTCTCCTGGTGATTTCCTGACAGCTTTTAATATAAAAGTCTGGCGAGGTGGATGGACAAAGTCTATCTTCAGACATCCTTGAAGACACTCAAGATCCAGCGACTGGGGGAGATGTTCACCCAAGCAGGGATAAAGAGGGAAAGCCTCCCCCCTACCTCTGACCTGACATCATTGGGGGGGCTTTTTTGAAGATGTAGAGGGCCCTCTGAACATACACTGCTCAAAAAAACAAAGGGAACATTAAAATCCCACATCCTAGATATCACTGAATGAAATTTTCCAGTTGTAAATCTTTATTCATTACATAGTGGAATGTGTTGAGAACAATAAAATCTAAAAATGATCAACGAAAAACACAACTAACATCCCACGGAGGTCTGGAGTTGGAATGATGCTCAAAATCAAAGTGGAAAATGAAGTTACAGGCTGATCCAACTTCCGTGGAAATGCCTCAAGACAAGGAAATGATGCTCAGTAGCGTGTGTGACCTCCACGTGCCTGTATGACCTCCCTACAACGCCTGGGCATGCTCCTGATGAGGCGGCGGATGGTCTCCTGAGGGATATCCTCCCAGACCTACACTAAAGCATTCATCAACTCCTGGACAGTCTGTGGTGCAATATGACAGTGGATGGTGCGAGACATGATGTCCCAAATGTGTTCAATCGGATTCAGGTCTGGGGAACAGGCAGGCCAGTCCATAGCTTCAATGTCTTCATCTTGCAGGAACTGCTGACACACTCCAGCCACATGAGGTCTGGCATTGTCCTGCATTAGGAGGAACCCAGGGCCAACCGCACCAGCATATGGTCTACCAAGGGGTCTGAGGATCTCATCTCGTTACCTAATTGCAGTCAGGCTACCTCTGGAGAGCACATGGAAGGCTGTGCCGCCCTCCAAAGAAATGCCACCCCACACCATTACTGACCCAATGCCAAACCGGTCATGCTGAAGGATGTTGCAGGCAGCAGATCGCTCTCCACGGTGTCTCCAGACTGTCACATGTGCTCAGTGTGAACCTGCTTTAATCTGTGAAGAGCACAGGGTGCTAGTGGCGAAGTTGCCAATCCTTGTGTCCTGTGGCAAATGCCAAGTGTCCTGCACGGGGTTGGGCTGTCAGCACAACCCCCATCTGTGGACGTCGGGCACTCAGACCATCCTCATGGAGTCAGTTTCTAACCGTTTGTGCAGACACATGCACATTTGTGGCCTGCTGGAGGTCATTTTGCAGGGCTCTGGTAGTGCTCCTCCTGTTCCTCCTTGCACAAAGGCTGAGGTAGCGGTCCTGCTGCTAGGTTGTTGCCCTCCTACGGCCCCCTCCACATCTCCTGGTGTACTGGCCTGTCTCCTAGTAGCGACGCCAGCCTCTGGACACTACGCTGACAGACCCAGCAAACCTTCTTGCCACAGCTCTCATTGATGTGCCATCCTGGCTAAGCTGCACTACCTGAGCTACTTGTGTGGGTTGTAGAGTCCGTCTCATGCTACCACGAGTGTGAAAGCATAACCAACATTCAAAAGTGACCAAAACATCAGCCAGAAAGCATTGGTACTGAGATGTGGTCAGTAGTCCCCACCTGCAGAACCACTCCTTTATTGACTGTGTCTTGATAATTGCCAATAATTTCCATCTGTTGTGTATTCCATTTGCACAACAGCATGTGAAATTGATTGTCAATCAGTGTTGCTTCCTAAATGGACAGTTTGATTTAACAGAAGTTTGATTTACTTGGAGTTATATTCTGTTGTTTAAGTGTTCCCTTTTTTTTTTGAGCAGTGTATATTCAGACCCCTCCCTATCGTTGAAGTCCCACCTCTTTCTTTTTCCTGGAGGATGTCCCCTATCAAACCTCCTCCTCCGAAAAGAAGGCTTCCACAGACAAACGTGGAAACCCCTTTTTCTTGTCACCTGCTTTCTCCAAGATGTCTTCTAGCTTTTGCCTGAAGAGAAACTGGCCGTCACTTGGGATGAAGCAGAGTCTATTTTTTGAAGGCAGGTCTCCCGGACACCCCTTCAACCATAAGGCCTGTCTAGCCACGTTGGATATGCTCACCGACCTAGCCACTAACCTCACTGAGTCTGATGAGTAGTCTGCTAGAAAGGTCGCTGCTCCCTGCAATAGAGTCATATTGGACAAGATCTCATCTCTTGGAACCTTACTCCTAAGTTGTTCCTCCATCTGTTGCAGCCAGACCATCAGGGAGCGGGCAGTACAAGTCACAGATATTGCCACCTTCTGATTCCCCTGCGGCTGCCTCCCAGGTGTGCCTCAGGAACCCATCAGCTTTCTAATCTAACGGGTCTCTAAGTGTGCTGGAATCCTCAAAAGGCAGGGATGACTTTTTAGAGGATTTCGCTACTGCCCTGTCGATTTTAGGGCTTTTATTTCAACCCTCCGAGTCTTTGTCCTCAAAGGGGTATCTCCTTTTAGAAGATGAGGGCTGTTATGATCTGGTGGCCTAGGAAGCGCATAAGACGTACCCTGGAGAAGGTGGTATCTGTACTGACCGCAGACCCTGAACTTAACACCGCAACTAGAAGTAGCCGTGGGATGTACCTACCAATCCTAGACACCTCGACACAGCCGGAGGACTAATTAACCCTATAGATAGAAAAGGGAAAACTATCTTGCCTCAGAGAAAATCCCCAAAGGATAGACAGCCCCCCGCAAATATTGACTGTGAGAGGAGAGGAAAAAAACATACACAGACTGAAAACAGGATTTAGCAAAGGAGGCCAATCTAGCTAGATAGGAAAGATAGGACAGAGTACTATGCGGTCAGTATTAAAATACTAGAAAATATCCACCACAGAAAATACAAAAACTCCACATCTAACTAAAGACATGGAGGGTATATCTGCCTCTCCAGAGATTCCAACTTGGCTGCATAAATCCTTACACAGATTAAGCTGGACAAGAAAAAACATGAAATGCACTGAACAATAAGGCCCACAACATGTGGTTGCAAAAACAAGCAGAACTTATCTTTGTTGAAATGAACAGCAAGCAGGAGAGACCAGGAAGGGATGTGAATCCTCCAGAAACAATGGACAACTGGCACTGACTAAAGGGTGAAACCAGACTAAATAGCCCAGTCCGAAGTGGAAACACCTGATGCCTGCTGTGAAGGACAGACAGCAGCGCTACCACTTATAACCACCGGAGGGAGCCCAAGAGCAGAATTCACAACAGAGGGCAGGCTAACAGATCTCTCCGGCTTTTCCCATTCTTTATCTATGAGCGCCTTTATCCTGGAATTACCCAGAAAGGTGCACTTCCTCTTTTCCTCCAAGCCATAAACATAAGATCCTCTAGGGATTTAGGTGCTCTTTCCTCCTTAAGGCCCATTGTCGACATGACTGCCCTAACCAGTCTGTGTACTCGGCCGGAAAGCAAGGATAGACCACCTACATCACTGTCCGAGGAGAAGGAGGACGAGGATTCAATATGATTTTCCCCACCAGATTGCGAGGCCTCCGATTCTGTGACAAACTCGAGCTCTCGTTTCCCTTTTTTAACACTGTCTTCAGGGAATCTTGCATTTCCACCCTGATTATGGCCCTTTGATTTTTGCATGCAGTCAGAGCAGAGATCTTTCTGCCAATGAACTGCCAGCGGGGTTTTTACAAAGGGTACACACCTTATTCTTCCTTTTGGCACTAGCCTTCCTAGTCCCTAGTGATTTAAGCAGAAAATGGCCCCTATTAAGGTGACATTCTCGTAGATCACTCACCACCCGCTGTCAAATCAAGGGTACCGGATTCGGAGGCTGATCAGGGGTACGTACAACATCCCTCCTGGATACCAAGGAGTCCCGGGATCTCTGGCCGGAATGTCTGCCACTCCTGCAGCTGTTCCTTTTAGAGAGCGCCCGAACTGGTGACCAGGCACAGATTCTGGTGATTTCTGCTGCTGCGGTAAAGGCTGCTGCTGCTGCTCTCCACTTCGATCCTCCATGATGGGGAGCTTCGGACATAAGCGCTTCTTCTGTGGTCATCCCTCCTTAAAAGAGGGATCCACGGCGCTTCCCGCCTCCTCCTTTGCCCAAACGATGCCCCTCCACCTACCCCGCGTCAAGTATCCAAGGTTTTTCGCCCTGGGCGCCGCCATCTTAGCCCCAGCGCACGCTCACCGACGTCACGCGGGCACGCCTATTCCCAGGGAGCCTTGTGTACGACGTCAGAAGTGCGCCCCCTGAAACTGGGCTCACTACGGAGTTGCAGTCAGAAGGCAGAGGAAGGAGAGTGGCGCATGTACGTCGAGGCCCACTGGAAATGCAAATGGCGCCTCCAACACCCAACGGCCAGCATACAGGCGCTCTTGCCTGTACTTCGAGTGCTGGGATGAGTATGAGAAAAAATTAATTCTTCATCCCGCCCGGGTCTCAGCTCGAAGGTTCCCGTCAGGACAGGAAACCCAACTGAAGCAGTGGAGAGGTATTGCCCTTTTATTTCAGTGGGATTCCGGTCCAGACTGGGTGGATCCCTCTTTCAGGCGTGCTGTCATGGGTATAGGGAAAAAGGATTTCACAAAGAAATTTCAACATTTCCAAATGGAGGATAATGTTGTGGTCTAGTGGCAAAAGCAATAAGTTACTTACCGGTAACGGCGTTTTTCGGAGGCCCATGACAGCACCAAGAGAGAAGGGATCCGCCCTTCAGGAACAGGAAACCTACAGATACAAAAAGGGCGGCACTTCTCCCACGTATCAGTTGTATTTCAGAGCCTGAGAGGACTACCGTGATTAATGGCACACATATATAAACATTATATACAAATATCTTATTTCAACTATATCCTATGTGAAAGAACTTTTTTTTTTTTTTTAAGGAAGTGCAGCCCCCATGTGAAAAGGGAGGAAACTAAGGGTGCTGTCATGGGCCTCCGAAAACCGCCGATACCGGTAAGTAACTTAATGCTTTATTTGGATTCCCATGACTGCACCATGAGAGATTTACAGAGATATAAGCTACCTTAGGGAGGAACTATAGCCTTCAGCACCCTTAACCCGAAGGGGGGATCTGAGGAGAACCCCAAGTCCAACCGATAGTGTTTGAAAAAGGTGGAAGGGGATGATCATGTGGCCACCAACATATCTGGTCGATTAACACTCTCGATCTTTCTGCCCAGGATGAAGCCATGGCCCGGGTGGAATGCGCCCTCAGATTCTGCATGGCCGGACCCCCACCTGTTGTATAAGCTAGAGAGATAGCCTCCCTAGTCCATTTTGCTTGCGTGCATTTTGATACTGTAAGCCTTTTCCTAGGACCTTGGAAGGATAAAAATAATGCATTATCCTTCTTCCAAGTATTAGTAGCTGAGATGTATTCTAGAAGGCATCTTTTAACGTCTAATGTATGGAATTTTTCCTCCTAAGGGTTAGAAGGGTTAGGAAGAAAGGATGGCAAGACTATTTCCTTCGACCTGTGGAAGTGGGATGCTACTTTTGGCAAGTAGGCTGGGTCCTGCTTCAGGACTACCCTGTCCTGTAAGAATTCTGTATAAGGGGGAAGTCTGGAAAGTGCCTGGATATCTCCTACTCTACGAGCAGATGTTATTGCTACCAGGAAAGCCGTTTTAAGGGATAGCATCTTTATTGAGGCTGACTGTAGGGGTTCAAACGGGGCCTCTGTCATAGCTGAAAGGACTAGGTTGAGATCCCATGGTATGCTTTTATTTTCATGTATGGGTCTAGCTCTACCAGCTGCCTTAATAAACCTAGAAACCCAATAGTTATTGGCAATATTACAAGAGAACAGGGTCATCCAGGGCTGAGACCTGCACCTTCAGTGTACTGGTGGAAAGACTCAACTCCAAACCCTTCTGCAGAAATTCTAGGATCTGTCGTATTGGATCCCCCTCTTTGATGTTAAAATCTGAAGAGGCCAGGAACTGTTTCCAGGTTCTAGAATAGATTTTTGTTGTAATTTGATTTCTACTCTTCAGAAGGGTATCAACTCAATTTGGGGAGAAGCCTCTATCTTTCAACAATGAGCTCTCAAACTCCATGCCATTAAATGAAGTCCCATCACTTGTGGACAGTTGATCGGCCCCTGGCAGAGCAGGTCCGGAAGGTCTGGAAGCACCTAGGGATCGCATAACAACATAGTTCTGAGCCACGTGAACCAGGTCCTCCTGGGCCAAAATGGGGTAATAAGTATGACTCTTGCCCGATCTTCCCTGATTTTCCTCACTACAAGAGGTAACAGGGTCAATGGTGGGAATGCGTAGGCCAAGGAAAAAAACGATTTTATCAAGAAGGCGTCCACTACCAGAGGATTCTCCCTGGGATTTAGGGAACAGAATTTTCTCACTTTCTGTTTACTCTGGTGGCAAATAGGTCCACCTCTGGTTGACCCCATTTGTGGACAATCTGATCGAAGATGTCCATGTTCAGAGACCACTCTCCTTGCCTTAGAGCAGTGTTTCCCAAACTCCAGTCCTCAAGGACCCTACAGGTCATGTTTTCAGGATTTCTTTAGTATTGCGCAAGTAGTGGAAGTATCATCAAGGCATCAGGAATTGTCTCACCTGTGCAACACTATGGAAATCCTGAAAACATGACCCGTGGGGTCCGTGAAGACTGGAGTTTGGGAAATACTGCCTTAGAGTATTGCGGCTTAGAAAGTGTGCTTTTAGGTTTTTCTTCCCTCTGATATGAAATGCTGTTAAAGATTGAAAATGTCTTTCTGCTGCTTGAAAAAGGCGATTTGCAACTTGCATCAGGGCCTCGGAACGTGTTCCACCTTAGTGATTTACATAGACCACTGCCACCTGGTTGTCCGAAAGGATCTTGACATGGTGACCCTGTAGATAGTAGTAGTTTTTTAACAGATAATTCAATTGCCATCAACTCCTTCTGGTTTGATGAGGCTGTTACCCGGTAGTCCCACTGTCCCTGAACCACAATGTCACCCATATGGGCCCCCGACCGTGAGAGGCTAGCATCCGTTGTTATTACACGAGTTATGTGAGTTACCCAGGGAACTCCTGAAGATAAGTTGTCTTTGCTTAGCCACCACCTAAGAGATGTAAGGGTTAAAGGACTCAATGATATCTGACCCTGCAGGGACCCTTCCAAGGTTCTATCGTTAACTAGAACATCTCTCTATAAAGGTCTAGTGTGAAACTGAGCCAACCTGACAGCTGGGATACACAATGTCAGGGACCCTAACAGGGACATAGCCTGTCTGAGGGTTATGGAGGGTCTATCGATTGCCTTTAACATTCCACCCACACCCAGACTCATAGTAAAACAGGTGGTCAGGAACAATGTCCCCACCCCTGTGCGTATAACTCCCAATAGGAACTATATAAGAGGAGGACAACGGGAGTATATATAGAAAAGTAACAATTTTATTGAAAAACACAATTAAAAACACACACATTTAAAAGACACCAAATGAATGTACCAGGAATCCATATTATATCCCATTTTAACAACCAACCATTGGAATGTACAAAGAGAAGATGTGCGGTAACTCCATGTAATCCTACCAAGTGGACCCAGTTCCCAATGACCACCCTATATCCGCAGTAATACATATAAGCCTGTGCAACTATGAAGTTAGAAAAGGTGCCAATACAAGAACCTGATCCACAATGGAGACTAACATGGAGAGTGCCCGGAGGAGCAGCAAGAGTAACAAGCCATGCGGCGTTAGAAAATCCAGTGTCCTGCGCAGTACCTCCTTTCACTCTTCAGATGGAAAAAGAGAATTTCAAATTAGGGAGTACATCTCTTGCAGTAGCGAGAATGTGGTGTACTATGCCACGTGTGGCTGCCCACTAATATATGTGGGTTTGACGTCCAGGGAACTGAGAGTGAGAGTGAGGGAACATGTGCGGGGCATTGGCGCAGCAAAGACGGTGGAGGATCTGTCTGAGTTAACCACCATTCCCAGGCACTTTAGAGAAGTCCATAATTGTGACCCACGGAGTTTTAAGGTGCGTGGGATTGATGTGATACATATGGGGATAAGGGGTGGCAATGTCAAAAAAATGCTGGCTCAACGGGAGTTGAAATGGATTGTCACCCTGAATACAGTTAAACCATATGGTTTAAATGAAGCTCTAAATTTTGCCCCATTCCTGTAAGGTCTGAGTGATTTATAAGCCTATGGAAATTTATTGTTGTGGTTTTTCCCTCCTTTCTGTTGTTTTCTCTTCTCTTTTTTTAATGTTGTATTTTTCTTATTTGTTTTGTATTTAGTGATTTTATTATATTACATCTAAATATCCTGGTTGAAGAGGGACGCATCCTAATCTATCATGCTAATGATGACATCACACTTCGCTGCAACTGCGGAATTGGAATATTGCTTAAATTGCATTTTGTATGTTATAATGGGCATTGTACAGACTGTATAGTTGCGGTGTTGAATAATAGAATATAAAATTATAAGTTTGTGGTAGGGTGCAAATTATAGGCTGCAGTGCGCGTGTGCTCACTTGCCTCCCCCCCTTCACCTCCAAAGTCCGGCCGCGGTGCATCTGTGAGTGGCTGTTTGGTTGCTGGGGTTACCTGGCTGCCATTCACTGTTTTTCAGACGTGGGCCGGCCCGCGGGGCTGCGGGGCGGAGAGCGGTGGACACATGCGCCGATACAAGCAGTGGTGTAAATACCCGGTCACATGACTGTCATGTGACGCAGGTCCTACAGGATATAAGGTTAGGTGTTTTGAGGAAATGACACTTCCCCTTGAGAAAGCCGCTAGGATAGCAGCGAAACGTGCGTCGGGGGTGACGCTCAGTCCAGGGATCCTCATGTGGGTAAGATTGTGCTTGTGCTCTGGGAGGTGGATTTTCTAACGCCGCATGGCTTGTTACTCTTGCTGCTCCTCCGGGCACTCTCCATGTTAGTCTCCATTGTGGATCAGGTTCTTGTATTGGCACCTTTTCTAACTTCATAGTTGCACAGGCTTATATGTATTACTGCGGATATAGGGTGGTCATTGGGAACTGGGTCCACTTGGTAGGATTACATGGAGTTACCGCACATCTTCTCTTTGTACATTCCAATGGTTGGTTGTTAAAATGGGATATAATATGGATTCCTGGTACATTCATTTGGTGTCTTTTAAATGTGTGTGTTTTTAATTGTGTTTTTCAATAAAATTGTTACTTTTCTATATATACTCCCGTTGTCCTGCTCTTATACGATTGCCTTTAACGCCTGTTGTTGCCAAACTCCGGTGGGCGCCGCCATCTTGGAATCACTGCGCATGTGCAGCAACCCGGTGACCCGGAAGCACCCGCCGACCCCGCCTCTGACATCACCATGGCCCAGCAACACTTCCAGCCTGCGTTCAGAGCGGCACGGGACGCCAGGCTGGCCAGCAGTGCTCCGGACAGCACCCACCATCATGCCCCCGGCTCCACGCAACCCTGTTGAAGCGCACCCCCGCCGGAACAGAAACTCCTGGGACATACTCACATAGCGCTGGCCTCCATGGAGACGGAAATTCTCTGGACTCTGCTCCCTGCTGTCAACGCCATCGCCGTGCAACCCAACCAGGACCATAGTGACATCTCCAGGAACCCCGCACCGGCCGAGGTAGGAGACCCCATCGCTACCTGATTCGGCCGGCTGGCCTGGGATCCATAGGATTCTTCTTCTGTAGGATCCAGTCCCTACAGGAACAGGAAACCAACTGATACATGGGAGAGGTGACGCCCTTTTAGTATCTGTAGGTTTCCTGTTCCTGAAGGGCGGATCCCCTCTCTCGTGGTGCTGTCATGGGAATCCGAATAAATGGTGATCATACGATTGTGATACGGCTGTACTACACCACTGATAAAGCAGCCACAGCTGGGGACTGAGAAGAATCTGTGACTCCTCTGAATTTAATGGTTACTACTCACCTGGGTAGTCATATGTAGGAATCTCCTCTTTACACCACTCATCACCCCTCACATATGTCTCTGTAGTATTAATATGGGTCAGATCTTCACCCTGAAACAAATATTGTAAAAGTCACAGACAGACGGAGAAGTCACATCTATGATCAGCTCTAATCCTGCCATCTCCACCGTTCACATTACACAAGTATAAATCATATAATACTGGTGGATAAAATAAGACTGAGCACAAGACCTTCACAGCCGTCTACACATCACAGGAGAGATCTCCTGACACCTTCTCTCCATCTACCTGATGATCCCGAGGAACATTGGGATCTTCTTGTTTACAGTCCTGTGGAAGAAAAGGACGGGGACATCTCTCTGGTGTTGTCCTCTTACTGGATAGATCTGGAGGAAACACATACAGGGACTGAATTCATTCTTTACATACAGATAATTATAGGCCGTGTGTATTTAGTCCTGTCTATTACCTGGTGATATGAGGGGCTGAGGAACCTCCATCATGACGTCCTTGTACAGATCTCTGTGTCCTTCTAAATACTCCCACTCCTCCATGGAAAGATAGACAGCAACATCCTGACACCTTATAGGAACCTGACACATATAATGATACCGTCATCCCCCGGATCCTTTCATAGTGTTATTGTATAATGTCCCAGCATTCCCAGCAGTGTCACCTCTCCAGTCAGCAGCTCAATCATCTTGTAGGTGAGTTCTAGGATCTTCTGGTCATTGATGTCCTTATGCATCAGTAGGTGAGGTGGAGGCCCCTTGATTGGGCTCAGGGGTCTTCCCCATCCCTCAGACACAGGGTCCTGACAGCGCTCACTAGGGGTCTTCTTCACTACTGTGTAATCCTGGTTATGGAGAGACACATTAATAAATCTCACTACAGACATTTCCAGAGTCCTCACCTCTCCAGTTCTGTCCATCTGTTATTCCCATAGAAAAGAATGATGTAATGTGACGTCATCAGAATCTCTCACCTCTCCAGTAAGCCGGAAGAGGATCTCTAGGGTGAGGTGTAATATCCTCTCCGCCATCTTGTCTCTGTCCATATTCATCTGTGATGGGTAAATCAGGAAAATTCTCTTCTATAGAAGATCTTCACTGAGAGGATCCGATACTGTAGAGACCTGAAGGAGAAGATGAGCCAATGTAACCCCATAAAAATCCTGTGTAATAATACAATTACTGGAGATAATAAGGGAAACATATGAGGAGATTTATTATTTTACAGTATTTAGTTTTCTTCTTTCCATCTACTAATAAAACCTATATATTTAGGCCACAGACAAGAAGCAGTTTCTTCCTCGGAGTCGGCAGCTGAATACGTTTCTCATAGACTCATCTTCCATAACGCTAATTCTCGTCTCATTTACCGACACTGAAATCGGCATTAGCAATACTGCAGGAGATATTCATTACACGTGACAGGAGAAATAACTACTTCATGATGAGGATGACATCTTCATCTTCTACTACGGCTCTAGAAACATATTTGTCCAGAGTCCATCACTGACTCCATCATCACCAGCCGTCTATATGAAGGTTTCCCGTCTTCCCCGCACAGTAATCTATTATATTTTATATTAGATCTCATGTCTGATTCCCACACAGAAGTTTGAGGCTTTTATAATAGATTTTTTGTAAGAACAAGACAGGAGTTAATCGATGTGAAATTCTCCATGTACAGTGTTTTTTTATTGAGGTTTGTTAGAATTTTCCAGTAGACTTCCAATCCTTATGTTACATGAAAAACACCAAAAACAAATATTTGAATGTAACAAAATAAAACTGGGGATGGTGGTACTGTGAGAACATTATACCGTCTAGAGGCCAAGAAAGAGGCCCCATACTATGAGTGTAATACATGCTTCCTTGGTTCCCATCTGTCATGCCCTCAGTCGCAGGTCCGGTCTCCGCTGTGCAGGGAGATTGGCGCCTATCACGCAGTCCCCTGGTGCTGCTCACCTGTCCGTGGCCCCAGACAATCGATTCCTATTTTCTCTGTTAGGAACCTGCATCCCCTTGGCAGGTCTCCTGGATATGCTCTTAGGAGGCACGCTCCACTACCTGCACATACTTAACCCCTTAATCCCATATGACGTGATCGCGTTGTACCGAGCGTCTCCTCCCTGCAGGCCTTGGATCCAAAATGGCCGCGGGGTTCCTGCAGAGAGGTGGCTTGCAAGCGCCTGCTCAGAGCAGGTGTCGGCAAGCCTTCCTGCAGTACCTGTCAGATCGCTGATCTGACACAGTGCATTGCAAAGTATCAGATCAGCGATCCGACACTATACTGTGATGTACCCCCGGGGCAATGTTATAAAGTAAAAAAACTAAAATATTTACATGTGTAAAAAAATAAAATCCTGAATAAATAAATAACTATATATATATATATATATATATATATATATATATACATACACACAGTACATACCAAAAGTTTGGACACACCTTCTCATTTAAAGATTTTTCTGTATTTTCATGACTATGAAAATTGTACATTCACACTGAAGGCATCAAAACTATGAATTAACACATGTGGAATTATATACTTAACAAAAAAAGTGAAACAACTGAAATGATGTATTATATTCTAGGTTCTTCAAAGTAGCCACCTTTTGCTTTGATGACTGCTTTTCACACGCTTGGCATTCTCTTGTGAGCTTCAAGAGGTAGTCACCAGGAATGGTTTTCACTTCACAGGTTTGCCCTGTTAGGTTTAATAAGAGGGATTTCTTGCCTTATAAATGGGGTTGGGACCATCAATTGTGCTGTGCAGAAGTCTGGTGGATACACAGCTGATAGTCCTACTGAATAGACTGTTAGAATTTGTATTATGGCAAGAAAAAAGCAGGTAAGTAAAGAAAAACGAGTGGCCATCATTACTTTAAGAAATGAAGGTCAGTCAGTCTGAAAAATTGGGAAAACTTTGAAAGTGTCCCCAAGTGCAGTGGCAAAAACCATCAAGCGCTACAAAGAAACTGGCTCACATGCGGACCGCCCCAGGAAAGGAAGACCAAGAGTCACCTCTGCTTCTGAGGATAAGCTTATCCGAGTCATCAGCCTCAGAAATCGCAGGTTAACAGCAGCTCAGATTACAGACCAGGTCAATGCCACACAGAGTTCTAGCAGCAGACACATCTCTTCAACAACTGTTAAGAGACTTTGTGCAGCAGGCCTTCATGGTAAAATAGCTGCTAGGAAACCACTGCTAAGGACAGGCAACAAGCAGAAGAGACTTGTTTGGGCTAAAGAACACAAAGAATGGACATTAGACCAGTGGAAATCTGTGCTTTGGTCGGATGAGTCCAAATTTGAGATCTTTGGTTCCAACCACCGTGTCTTTGTGCGGCGCAGAAAAGGTGAACGGATGGACTCTACATGCCTGGTTCCCACCGTGAAGCATGGAGGAGGAGGTGTGATGGTGTGGTGTGGGGGTGCTTTGCTGGTGACACTGTTGGGGATTTATTCAAAATTAAAGGCATACTGAACCAGCATGGCTACCATAGCATCTTGCAGCAGCATGCTATTCCATCCGGTTTACGTTTAGTTGGACCATCATTTATTTTTCAACAGGACAATGACCCCAAACACACCTCCAGCCTGTGTAAGGGCTATTTGACGAAGAAGGAGAGTGATGAGGTACTACGCCAGATGACCTGGCCTCCACAATCACCAGACCTGAACCCAATCAAGATGGTTTGGGGTGAGCTGGACCGCAGATTGAAGGCAAAAGGGCCAACAAGTGCTAAGCATCTCTGGGAACTCATTCAAGATTGTTGGAAAACCATTCCTGGTGACTACCTCTTAAAGCTCATCAAGAGAATGCAAAGAGTGTGCAAAGCAGTCATCAAAGCAAAAGGTGGCTACTTTGAAGAACCTAGAATATAAGACATAATTTCAGTTGTTTCACACTTTTTTGTTAAGTATATAATTCCATATTTATTCCATGTTTATTCATAGTTTTGATGCCTTCAGTGTGAATGTACAATTTTCATAGCCATGAAAATACAGAAAATTCTTTAAATGAGAAAGGTGTGTCCAACTTTTGGTCTGTACTGTGTATATATATATATATATATATATATATATATATATATATATATATAATTGTCTAAGAGTCACTTCCGTCTGTCTGTCTGTCACGGATATTCATTGGTCGCGGCCTCTGTTTGTCATGGAAATCCAAGTCGCTGATTGGGCGTGGCAAAACGCCCATGACCATTGCCACGACCAATCAGCGATGGCCATAGTCTGGCAGCGAAATGGCCGCTGCTTTACTGCCCTGCAGTCAGCGCTGAGCGCTCACACAGGGTTAATGCCAGCGTTAACGGACCGCGGTGTAACGCACTCCGTTAACGCAGCTATTAACCCTGTGTGACCAACTTTTTACTATTGATGCTGCGTATGCAGCATCAATAGTAAAAAGATCTAAAGTTACAAATAATAATAATTAAAAAAAAGGTTATTCTCACCTTCCGACGTTGCAAGCTGTCCTCGGCAGTGCAAGCAGCAGGTTCCGGTGCCATGGATGCTATGCGAGAAGGACCTGCCATGACGTCACGGTCATGTGACCGTGGCGTCATCACAGGTCCTGCGCTCATACCAACCCTGGGACCAGAAGCTGCCGCATGCACCGTACACAGGTGCCAGGACTTCAAGGGGCCTTCGGAAGGTGAGTATATTTTAATTTTTTATTTTAAGTCTTTTTTAACCACGCATATAGTGCCCACATTGCTATATACTACGTGGGCTGTGTTACATACTGTGTAGGCTCTGTTATACACTACATCTCTGTGCTATATACTCTGTAGCTGGGCAATATACAATGTGACTGTCCAATATACTACGTGCTCTGTGTTATACACTACGTATGTTAGGGGTCGAGTTCCCGCCTCTGCACAGGGGGAATCTTGGGCCATCTCTGCTGCGGTCTCCCATTCTTCTCCTGCCGCAGTGGAGCCTGCTCAGCGGAGACGTCGGTCCCAGCGTCTCACTCAGTCTGACTCTGTATCAATAAGTTACTGCTGCTTTTCCTGCTTCTGCCATTGAAGTCAGTGCTGGGCAGCGGCGAGCAGACTAAGTCCTGCTTTTCTCGTTCTGAGCATGCCCAGAGTAAGATCTCTCAGTGGAGATCGAGGGTCACCTGATCAGATACTGCAGCTGAGGCCATTGGTCCTTCAGGAAGGTCCTGTAGGTGCTCACGCTCTGTGGCAGCCTCTCATTGGTCCTTCTAGGAAGGTCCTGTACGTGCTGCAACTATTTAAGGCTCGCATGGCCGCACAGCCATGCGCTAGTATTGTTCTTTATTATGTGCTTTGCGCCAGTGTGGTCACGTGAGAGTGTGTTCAGGGACCTGGCTGAAATAAGCCCCTAGAATACTGGCACCTCCGGCGAGGAGTTTGTGTTTGTATGTATTCAGGGAACTGGCTGAAATAAGCCCCTAGAATGCTGGCACCTCCGGCGAGTTTTGTGTGCATGCGTGACCACTGACTGCTCTTTGTTTGGGCAGTTAGCCTGTGCCTCTGTGAAGTCTAACAGGGCACAGTGCTTTGCTTTCACAGCTACTCGGTGAATTAACTGAGTTAGTCCATACCGCCATATAGTGCCGCCGTTTGCTAGCAGCAGGTACTCCTGCACGGTGGACCCCGGGCTACGAACGCACCAATATCAATAAAAACATCTCTATTTACTCGGTGCGTTCCGCCAGCCTTAACAACGTAGCTGTGCAATATACTATGTGGCTGTGTCGGTTCTGTTATATACTACGTCGACTGTGCAATATACTACGTGGCTCTGTTATATACTACGTGGCTGTGCAATATACTATGTAGCTATGCTATATACTACGTGCCTCTACAATATACTACGTGGCTATGTTATATACTATGTGGCTCTGCTATATACTATGTCGCTGACCAATATACTACATAGCTGTGCAATACACTACGTAGCTGCGCAATGCACTACGTGACTGTACTATACTACGTGGCTGTGCAATATACTACGTGTCTGTGCAATACACTACGTAGCTGTGCAATACACTACGTGACTGTTATATACTACGTGGCTGTGCAATATACTACGTGCCTGTGCAATATACTACGTGGCTCTACAATATACTACGTGGCTATGTTATATACTACGTGGCTCTGCTATATACTACGTGGCTGACCAATATACTACATACCTGTGCAATACACTACGTGGCTATGTTATATACTACATGGCTGTGTTATATACTACGTAGCTATGTTACATACTACGTCGGTTGTGTTATATACTACGTCACTGTGCAATAAAGTACGTAGCCTGTGCTATATACTACCTACATATTCTAGAAAACCCGATACGTTAGAATCGGGCCACCATCTAGTATATATATATATATATATATATATATATATATATATATATATACTGTTCCAATAATTTCTTTATCTAAATAAAAGAAAACAATAAAAGTAATAGTAAAAGTTTTAGTATCGCCGCGTCCGTAACGACACAACCTATAAAACTGTCCCACTAGTTAACCCCTTCAGTGAACACCGTAAAAAAAAACGAGGCAAAAAACGCTTTATTATCATACTGCCGAACAAAAAGTGGAATAATATGCGATCAAAAAGACGGATATAAATAAACATGGTACCGCTGAAAAAGTCATTTTACCCCGCAAAAAACGAGCCACGATAGAGCATCATCAGCGAAAAAATTAAAAAAAGTTATAGTCCTCATAATGAAGCGATGCAAAAATAATTATTTTTTATATAAAATAGTTTTTATCGTATAAAAGCGCCAAAACATTAAAAAATGATATAAATGAGGTATCGCTGTAAGCGTACTGACCCGAAGAATAAAACTGCTTTATCAATTTTACCAAACGTGGAATGGTATAAACGCCCCCCCCCCAAAAAAAAGAAATTCATGAATAGCTGGTTTTTGGTCATTCTGCCTCACAAAAATCGGAATAAAAAGTGATCAAAAAATGTCACGTGCCCGAAAATGACCAAAAAAGTCAACTCGTCCCGCAAAAAACAAGCCCTGACATGACTCTGTGGACCAAAATATGGAAAAATTATAGCTAACAAAATGTGGAGACGCAAAAACTATTTTTTGCAATAAAAAGCGTCTTTTAGTGTGTGACAGCTGCCAATAATAATAATAAGAATCTATATTTTTATATAGCGCTAACATATTCTGCAGCGCTTTACAGTTTTGCACACATTATCATCACTGTCCTCGTTGGGCTCACAATCTAAATTCCCTGTCAGTATGTCTTTGGACATTGCCAATCATAAAAATCCGCTAAAAATCCCGCTATAAAAGTAAATCAAACCCCCCTTCATCATCCCCTTAGTTATGGAAAAATAATAAAATTAAAAAAATGTATTTATTTCCATTTTCCCATTAAGGTTAGGGTTGGGGCTACAGTTAGGGTTAGGGTTGGGGCTACAGTTAGGGTTGGGGTTAAAGTTAGGGGTGGGGCTAAAGTTAGGCTTTGGATTACATTTACGGTTGGGATCAGGGTTAGGGGTGTGTTATGATCTGGTGACTTTGAAGCCGCATGAACTTTCTCTAGAGTAGGTGGAAACTGTACTGACCGCAAAACCTGAACTAACACCGCAACTAGAAGTAGCCGTGGGGTGTGCCTAACAAACCCTAGACACCTCGACACAGCCGGAGGACTAAATACCCCTATAGATGGAAATAGGAATACTACCTTGCCTCAGAGCAGACCCCCAAAGGATAGGCAGCCCCCCACGAATATTGACTGTGAGTAGGAGAGGAAAGACACACGCAGGCAGAAAACAGGATTCAGCAAAAGAGGCCACTCTAGCTAAATAGGGAAAGATAGGACAGAATACTAAGCGGTCAGTATTAAAACCCTTCCAAAAATATCCACAGCAGATAATACAAAAAGTTCCACAATCTAACTAAAGACATGGAATGTATATCTGCCACTCCAGAGAATCCAACAAGACTGAGAAAATACTGACACAATCTAAGCTGAACAAAAAAACACTGAAAAGCACAGAATTATTAAGCACACAGCATGTGTGCCACAGAAACAAAACCAGACACTTATCTTTGCTGATTTGGCAGAAGGCAGATGGAACCAAACCAGGACAAAAACCTCACAACAACCATGGACAACTGGCAAGGACTAATGAATCCTGCACACCTAAATACCCCAGTCAGAACTGCAATCAGCAGATACACCTGACCAGGACTGCAACTCAGGGACAACTGCTTTACCACCTACAACCACCGGAGGGAGCCCAAAAGCAGAATTCACAACAGTACCCCCCCCCTTGAGGAGGGGTCACCGAACCCTCAACAGAGCCCCCAGGCCGATCAGGACGAGCCAGATGAAAAGCATGAACCAAATCAGCAGCATGGACATCAGAAGCAAAAACCCAAGAATTATCCTCCTGGCCATAACCCTTCCATTTGACAAGATACTGAAGCCTCCGCCTCGAAAAACGAGAATCCAAAATCTTCTCAACCACATACTCCAACTCCCCATCAACCAACACAGGGGCCGGAGGATCAACAGAGGGAACAACGGGTACCACATATTTCCGCAATAAAGATCTATGGAAGACATTATCGATAGCAAAAGAGGCCGGAAGCGCCAATCGAAAAGACACCGGATTAATAACCCCAGAAATCCTATAAGGACCAATGAACCGAGGATCAAACTTAGGAGAAGAAACCTTCATAGGAACATGACGGGAAGACAACCAGACCAGATCCCCAACCTGAAGCCAGGAACCAACACACCGACGACGGTTAGCAAAACGTTGAGCCTCCTCCTGAGACAACACCAAATTGTCCACCACATGAGCCCAAATCTGCTGCAACCTGTCAACCACCGAATCCACACCAGGACAGTCAGAAGGCTCAACCTGGCCAGAAGAAAAACGAGGATGAAAACCAAAATTACAAAAAAAAGGCGAAACCAAAGTAGCCGAACTAGCCCGATTATTAAGGGCAAACTCGGCCAATGGCAAAAAGGCCACCCAATCATCCTGATCAGCAGACACAAAGCATCTCAAAAAAGTCTCCAAGGTCTGATTAGTTCACTCGGTTTGGCCATTTGTCTGAGGATGAAATGCAGAGGAAAAAGATAAATCAATGCCCAGCCTAGCATAAAAGGCCCGCCAAAACCTAGAAACAAACTGGGAACCTCTGTCAGACACAATATTCTCCGGAATACCATGCAAACGAACCACATGCTGAAAAAACAACTAAACTAAATCTGAAGAGGAAGGCAATTTAGGCAAAGGCACCAAATGAACCATCTTAGAAAACCGGTCACAAACAACCCAGATAACCGACATCCTCTGGGAAACCGGAAGATCAGAAATAAAATCCATAGAAATATGCGTCCAGGGCCTCTCAGGGACCGGCAATGGCAAAAGCAACCCACTAGCATGGGAACAACAAGGCTTGGCCCGCGCACAAGTCCCACAGGACTGCACAAAAGAACGCACATCACGTGATAAAGAAGGCCACCAAAAGGACCTAGCAACCAAGTCTCTGGTACCAAAAATACCAGGATGACCAGCCAACACAGAACAGTGAACTTCAGAAATCACTCTACTAGTCCATCTGTCAGGAACAAACAGTTTCCCCACTGGACAATGATCAGGTCTGTCAGCCTGAAATTCCTGAAGGACCCGTCGTAAATCAGGGGAAATAGCAGAAAGAACCACCCATTCTTTCAGAATGCCGACCGGTTCAAGGACCTCAGGAGAATCAGGCAAAAAACTCCTAGAAAGGGCATCAGCCTTAATATTCTTGGAACCCGGAAGATACGAGACCACAAAATCAAAACGGGAAAAAAACAAGGACCATCGAGCCTGTCTAGGATTCAGCCGCTTGGCAGACTCGAGGTAAATCAAATTCTTATGATCGGTCAAGACCACAATACGGTGCTTAGCTCCCTCAAGCCAATGTCGCCACTCCTCAAATGCCCAATTCATAGCCAACAACTCCCGATTGCCGACATCATAATTGCGTTCAGCAGGCGAAAATTTACGGGAAAAGAATGCACACGGTTTCATCAAGGAACCAACATGATCCCTCTGGGACAAAACGGCCCCTGCGCCAATCTCAGAAGCGTCAATCTCAACCTGAAACGGAAGAGAAACATCCGGTTGGCGCAACACCGGAGCAGAAGTAAATAGACGTTTAAGCTCCTGAAAGGCAGAAACAGACGCAGAGGACCAATTCGCCACATCAGCGCCTTTATTCGTCAAATCGGTCAAGGGTTTAACCACGCTGGAAAAGTTAGCAATGAAACGGCGATAAAAATTTGCAAAACCCAAAAATTTCTGAAGGCTCTTTACGGACGTGGGTTGAATCCAATCATGAATGGCCTGAACCTTAACCGGATCCATCTCAATAGATGAAGGAGAAAAAATAAAACCCAAAAAAGAAACCTTCTGCACCCCAAAGAGACATTTAGACCCCTTCACAAACAAAGCATTGTCACGAAGGATCTGAAATACCATCCTGACCTGTTCCACATGAGACTCCCAATCATCAGAAAAAATCAAAATATCGTCCAAATATACAATCAAGAATTTATCAATATAAGTCCAGAAGATATCATGCATGAAAGATTGAAAAACAGATGGAGCATTAGTGAGCCCGAACAGCATCACAAGGTATTCAAAATGGCTTTCGGGCATATTCAACGCAGTTTTCCATTCATCACCCTGCTTAAAGGGAACCTGTCACCCCGTTTTTTGAAGATGAGCTAAAAATAGCGTTAAATAGGGGCAGAGCTGGGCGTTACATTAGTGTCTTTTGTGTGCCTTTATTACCCACCTATGCTGCTGAAATACCTTTGTAAAGTCGACGTTTTCTGCTGTCACTCACGCTGGTCTGGTCATATGGGCGTGGTGACAGCGCTGTTTCTCCCCCAGATCAGGCTCATCATTACGTTGGTGGCGTAGTGGTGTGTGCATGTCCAACAGAGAATATCCACTTTCCTGTGCTCAGATGGAGCGCTCTGCTGCCCGGGGCTTCAGGAAAATGGCCGCCGCGATCTCCATCTGCGCAGGCGCGGAATCCCGCAGCCATTTTCCTGAAGCCCCGGGCAGCAGAGCGCTCCATCTGCGCACGCGTGGCCACAGGAAAGATGGCCGCGCCCACCAGTAAACAGCTGAATAGCGCAGAACGCGCTCTTTTTCATCTCCTGGGCTATTTTTAGCTCATCTTCAAAAAACGGGGTGACAGGTTCCCTTTAATACGAACAAGATTATACGCCCCCCGAAGGTCAATCTTCGTAAACCAACTAGCCCCCTTAATCCTAGTAAACAAATCGGAAAGCAAAGGTAAAGGGTATTGAAACTTGACCGTGATCTTATTCAAGAGGCGATAATCAATACAGGGTCTCAAGAAGCCATCCTTCTTAGCAACAAAAAAAATCCCCCTCCCATCGGTGAAGAAGATGGCCGAATATGCCCTTTCTCCAAAGACTCCTTAACATAACTCCGCATAGCAGTATGTTCAGGCACAGACAGGTTGAAGAGTCGGCCCTTAGGAAACTTACAGACTGGAATCAAATCAATAGCACAATCACAGTCCCTGTGCGGTGGAAGAGAACTGGACTTGGGCTCATCAAATACATCCTGAAAATCAGACAAAAACTCTGGAATTTCGGAAGAAGAAGAGGAGATGGACAGTAAAGGGACATCATTATGAACCCCCTGACAACCCCAACCAGTCACAGACATAGACTTCCAATCCAACACAGGATTATGTACCTGCAACCACGGAAAACCCAACACGATAGCATCATGTAAATTATGCAATACCAGAAATCGACAATCTTCCTGATGGGCTGGCGCCATGCGCATGGTCACCTGTGTCCAAAACTGGGGCTTTGTCATGATTCTCAATGGCGAGAGAACATAGCCCAGCATATATGAGAACTAGCTCTTGGAAGATGGAAACTATACTGACCATGAACTAAACCTGCCGCACAACTAGAAGTGGCCGGGTAGCATGCCTACGTTTTTTTATCCCTAGATGCCCAGCGCCAGCCGGAGAACTACCTAATCCTAGCAGAGGAAAAGACAGTCCTGGCTCACCTCTAGAGAAATTTTCCCAAAAGGCAGACAGAGGCTCCCACATATATTGGCGGTGATTTAAGATGAAATGACAAACGTAGTATGAAAAATAGGTTTAGCAAAATCGAGGTCCGCTTACTAGATAGCATGAAGACAGAAAGGGCACTTTCATGGTCAGCAGAAAACCCTATCAAAACACCATCCAGAAATTACTTTAAGACTCTAGCATTAACTCATAACACCAGAGTGGCAATTTCCGCTCACAAGAGCTTTCCAGACACAGTAACGAAACAGCAGCTGTGAACAGGAACAAAATGCAAAAACACACAAGGACAAAAGTCCAACTTAGCTGGGAGTTGTCTAGTAGCAGGAACATGCACAGAAAGGCTACTGATACATTGTTGACCGGCATGAAACTGACAGAGGAGCAAGGTTATATAGCGACTCCCACATCCTGATAGGAGCAGGTGAACAGAGGGGATGATGCACACAAGTTAAATTCCACAAGTGGCCACCGGGGGAGCCCAGAATCCAATTTCACAACAGTACCCCCCCCTCAAGGAGGGGGCACCGAACCCTCACCAGAACCACCAGGGCGATCAGGATGAGCCCTATGAAAGGCACGGACAAGATCGGAGGCATGAACATCAGAGGCAGTGACCCAAGAATTATCCTCCTGACCGTATCCCTTCCATTTGACCAGATACTGGAGTTTCCGTCTGGAAACACGAGAGTCCAAGATCTTTTCCACAACGTACTCCAACTCACCCTCAACCAACACCGGAGCAGGAGGCTCAACGGAAGGCACAGCTGGTACCTCATACCTGCGCAACAATGACCGATGAAAAACATTATGAATCGAAAAGGATGCAGGGAGGTCCAAACGGAAGGACACAGGGTTAAGAATCTCCAATATCTTGTACGGGCCGATGAACCGAGGCTTAAACTTAGGAGAAGAAACCCTCATAGGGACAAAACGAGAAGACAACCACACCAAGTCCCCAACACAAAGCCGAGGACCAACACGACGACGGCGGTTGGCAAAAAGCTGAGTCTTCTCCTGGGACAACTTCAAATTGTCCACCACCTGCCCCCAAATCTGATGCAACCTCTCCACCACAGCATCCACTCCAGGACAATCCGAAGATTCCACTTGACCGGAGGAAAATCGAGGATGAAACCCCGAATTACAGAAAATCGGGGACACCAAGGTGGCAGAGCTGGCCCGATTATTGAGGGCGAACTCCGCCAAAGGCAAAAAAGCAACCCAATCATCCTGATCCGCAGACACAAAACACCTCAAATATGTCTCCAAGGTCTGATTAGTCCGCTCGGTCTGGCCATTAGTCTGAGGATGGAAAGCAGACGAAAAAGACAAATCTATGCCCATCCTAGCACAGAATGCCCGCCAAAATCTAGACACGAATTGGGTCCCTCTGTCAGAAACGATATTCTCCGGAATACCATGCAAACGAACAACATTTTGAAAAAAACAGAGGAACCAACTCGGAAGAAGAAGGCAACTTAGGCAAGGGAACCAGATGGACCATCTTAGAGAAACGGTCACACACCACCCAGATGACAGACATCTTCTGAGAAACAGGCAGATCCGAAATAAAATCCATCGAGATGTGCGTCCAAGGCCTCTTCGGGATAGGCAAGGGCAACAACAATCCACTAGCCCGAGAACAACAAGGCTTGGCCCGAGCACAAACGTCACAAGACTGCACAAAGCCTCGCACATCTCGTGACAGGGAAGGCCACCAGAAGGACCTTGCCACCAAATCCCTGGTACCAAAGATTCCAGGATGACCTGCCAACGCAGAAGAATGAACCTCAGAGATGACTCTACTGGTCCAATCCTCAGGAACAAACAGTCTACCAGGTGGGCAACGATCAGGTCTATCCGCCTGAAACTCCTGCAAGGCCCGCCGCAGGTCTGGAGAAACGGCAGACAATATCACTCCATCTTTAAGGATACCTGTGGGCTCAGAATTACCAGGGGAGTCAGGCTCAAAACTCCTAGAAAGGGCATCCGCCTTAACATTCTTAGAACCCGGTAGGTAAGACACCACAAAATTAAACCGAGAGAAAAACAACGACCAGCGCGCTTGTCTAGGATTCAGGCGCCTGGCAGACTCAAGGTAAATTAAATTTTTGTGGTCAGTCAATACCACCACCTGATGTCTGGCCCCCTCAAGCCAGTGACGCCACTCCTCAAAAGCCCACTTCATGGCCAAAAGCTCCCGATTCCCAATATCATAATTCCGCTCGGCGGGCGAAAATTTACGGGAAAAAAAAGCACAAGGTCTCATCACGGAGCAGTCGGAACTTCTCTGCGACAACACCGCCCCAGCTCCGATTTCAGAAGCGTCGACCTCAACCTGAAAAGGAAGAGCAACATCAGGCTGACGCAACACTGGGGCGGAAGAAAAGCGGCGCTTGAGCTCCCGAAAGGCCTCCACAGCATCAGGGGACCAATCAGCAACATCAGCACCCTTCTTAGTCAAATCAGTCAATGGTTTTACAACATCAGAAAAACCAGCAATAAATCGACGATAAAAGTTAGCAAAGCCCAAAAATTTCTGAAGACTCTTAAGAGAAGAGGGTTGCGTCCAATCACCAATAGCCTGAACCTTGACAGGATCCATCTCGATGGAAGAGGGGGAAAAAATGTATCCCAAGAAGGAAATCTTCTGAACCCCAAAAACACACTTAGAACCCTTCACACACAAGGAATTAGACCGCAAAACCTGAAAAACCCTCCTGACCTGCTGGACATGAGAGTCCCAGTCATCCGAAAAAATCAGAATATCATCCAGATACACAATCATAAATTTATCCAAATAATCGCGGAAAATGTCATGCATAAAGGACTGGAAGACTGAAGGGGCATTTGAAAGACCAAAAGGCATCACCAAATACTCAAAATGGCCCTCGGGCGTATTAAATGCGGTTTTCCACTCATCCCCCTGCTTGATTCGCACCAAATTATACGCCCCACGGAGATCAATCTTAGAGAACCACTTGGCCCCCTTTATACGAGCAAACAAATCAGTAAGCAGTGGTAACGGATATTGATATTTAACCGTGATTTTATTCAAAAGTCGATAATTAATACACGGCCTCAAAGAGCCGTCTTTCTTAGACACAAAGAAAAAACCGGCTCCTAAGGGAGATGACGAAGGACGAATATGTCCCTTTTCCAAGGACTCCTTTATATATTCTCGCATAGCAGCGTGTTCAGGCACAGACAGATTAAATAAACGACCCTTAGGGTATTTACTACCCGGGATCAAGTCTATGGCACAATCGCACTCCCGGTGCGGAGGTAGTGAACCAACCTTGGGTTCTTCAAAAACGTCACGAAAGTCAGACAAGAATTCAGGAATCTCAGAGGGAATAGATGATGAAATGGAAACCAAAGGTACGTCCCCATGAGTTCCTTTACATCCCCAGCTTAACACAGACATAGCTCTCCAGTCGAGGACTGGGTTATGAGATTGCAGCCATGGCAATCCCAGCACGAAAACATCATGTAGATTATACAGCACCAGAAAGCGAATAACCTCCTGGTGATCCGGATTAACACGCATAGTCACTTGTGTCCAGTATTGTGGTTTATTACTAGCCAATGGGGTGGAGTCAATCCCTTTCAGAGGTATCGGAGCCTCCAATGGCTCCAAATCATACCCACAGCGTTTGGCAAAGGACCAATCCATAAGACTCAAAGCAGCGCCAGAGTCGACATAGGCGTCCGCGGTAATAGATGACAAAGAACAAATCAGGGTCACAGATAGAATAAACTTAGACTGTAAAGTGCTAATTGAAACAGACTTGTCAGGCTTCTTAGTACGCTTAAAGCATGCTGATATAACATGAGTTGAATCACCACAATAGAAGCACAACCCATTTTTTCGTCTAAAATTCTGCCGCTCGCTTCTGGACAGAATTCTATCACATTGCATATTTTCTGGCGTTTTCTCAGTAGACACCGCCAAATGGTGCACAGGTTTGCGCTCCCGCAGACGCCTATCGATCTGAATAGCCATCGTCATGGACTCATTCAGACTCGCAGGCACAGGGAACCCCACCATAACATCCTTAATGGCATCAGAGAGACCTTCTCTGAAAATCGCCGCCAGGGCGCACTCATTCCACTGAGTAAGCACAGACCATTTGCGGAATTTTGGGCAGTATATTTCAGCTTCATCTTGCCCCTGAGACAAGGACATCAAGGCCTTTTCCGCCTGAAGCTCTAAATGAGGTTCCTCATAAAGCAACCCCAAGGCCAGAAAAAACGCATCCACATTGAGCAACGCAGGATCCCCTGGTGCCAATGCAAAAGCCCAGTCTTGAGGGTCGCCCCGGAGCAAGGAAATTACAATCCTGACCTGCTGTGCAGGGTCTCCGGCAGAGCGAGACTTCAGGGACAAAAACAATTTGCAATTATTTTTAAAATTTTGAAAGTGAGATCTATTCCCCGAGAAGAATTCAGGCAAAGGAATTCTAGGCTCAGACATAGGTGCATGAACAACAAAATCTTGCAAATTTTGTACCTTTGTGGCGAGATTATTCAAACCTGTAGCTACACTCTGAAGATCCATTTGAAACAGGTGAACACAGAGCCATTCAAGGATTAGAAGGAGAGGAAGAGAGGAAGGCTGCAGTATAGGCAGACTAGCAAGTGATTCAATTAAGAGCACACTCAGAACTAGAGGGAAAAAAAAAAAAAAAAAAAAAAAAATTGTAGCAGACTTCTTTTTTCTCTCCTTTCTCAGCCAGTAATTTAACCCTTTTTTGGGCCGGTCAAACTGTCATGATTCTCAATGGCGAGAGAACATAGCCCAGCATATATGAGAACTAGCTCTTGGAAGATGGAAACTATACTGACCATGAACTAAACCTGCCGCACAACTAGAAGTGGCCGGGTAGCATGCCTACGTTTTTTTATCCCTAGATGCCCAGCGCCAGCCGGAGAACTACCTAATCCTAGCAGAGGAAAAGACAGTCCTGGCTCACCTCTAGAGAAATTTTCCCAAAAGGCAGACAGAGGCCCCCACATATATTGGCGGTGATTTAAGATGAAATGACAAACGTAGTATGAAAAATAGGTTTAGCAAAATCGAGGTCCGCTTACTAGATAGCATGAAGACAGAAAGGGCACTTTCATGGTCAGCAGAAAACCCTATCAAAACACCATCCAGAAATTACTTTAAGACTCTAGCATTAACTCATAACACCAGAGTGGCAATTTCCGTTCACAAGAGCTTTCCAGACACAGTAACGAAACAGCAGCTGTGAACAGGAACAAAATGCAAAAACACACAAGGACAAAAGTCCAACTTAGCTGGGAGTTGTCTAGTAGCAGGAACATGCACAGAAAGGCTACTGATACATTGTTGACCGGCATGAAACTGACAGAGGAGCAAGGTTATATAGCGACTCCCACATCCTGATAGGAGCAGGTGAACAGAGGGGATGATGCACACAAGTTAAATTCCACAAGTGGCCACCGGGGGAGCCCAGAATCCAATTTCACAACAGGGCTTATTTTTAGCCAAAGGTGTAGCATCAATGCCCCTTAAAGGAATAAGGTTCTGCAAAGGCTGCAAGGGGAAACCACAACGCCTCGCAAACTCAAGGTCCATTAAATTCAAAGCGGCGCCTGAATCCACAAATGCCAAGACAGAAAATGATGACAATGAGCAGATCAAGGACACCGATAACAGAAATTTAGGTTGTACAGTACTGATGGTAAATGAACTAGCGATCCTCTTTGTCCGTTTAGGGCAGACTGAAATGACATGAGAAGCGTCGCCACAATAATAACACAACCTATTCTGACGTCTGAGTCCTTGTCGTTCTGTCCTAGACAGAATCCTATCACACTGCATTGGCTCAGGACTCTGCTCTGAGGACAACGCCACAGCACGCACAGTTCTGCGCTCCCGCAAGCGCCGATCAATCTGAATGGCCAAAGACATAGAATCACTCAGACCGACAGGCGTGGGAAACCCCACCATAACATCTTTAACGGATTCAGAAATACCCTTTCTGAAAATTGCAGCCAAAGCATCATCATTCCATTTAGTCAACACAGACCATTTTCTAAATTTCTGACAATACAATTCTGCCACCTCTTGACCCTGAGATAGGGCCAACAAGGTCTTTTCCGCTTGATCCACAGAATTAGGTTCATCATATAATAGTCCTAAAGCCTGAAAAAAGGAATCTACATTAAGCAAAGCCGGATTCCCAGATTCCAGGGAAAATGCCCAATCCAGTGGATCACCACGCAGCAGGGAAATGACGATTTTAACCTGCTGAATAGAATCCCCAGAGGATCGAGGTCTCAAAGCAAAAAACAATTTACAGTTGTTTTTAAAACTCAAAAATTTGGACCTGTCACCAAAAAACAAATCAGGAGTAGGAATCTTCAGCTCTAAAACAGGAGTCTGAACAATATAATCAGAAATTCCCTGTACCCTAGCAGCAAGCTGGTCTACACGAGAAGCTAATTCCTGAACATCCATGCTAACACAAGACTCCTTAGCCACCCAGAGAAAAAGAGGGAAGAAAAAGCAAAGCAAACTGCAGAAAAAAAAAAAATGACTCAACACCTTTCTTCCCTTCTTCTGAAATGTATTTAACTCATAGTCGGCCAGTTGTACTGTTATGATCCGGTGGCTTTGGAGCCGCATGAACTTTCTCTGGAGTAGGTGGAAACTGTACTGACCGCAAAACCTGAACTAACACCGCAACTAGAAGTAGCCGTGGGGTGTGCCTAACAAACCCTAGACACCTCGACACAGCCGGAGGAATAAATACCCCTATAGATGGAAATAGGAATACTACCTTGCCTCAGAGCAGACCCCCAAAGGATAGGCAGCCCCCCACGAATATTGACTGTGAGTAGGAGAGGAAAGACACACGCAGGCAGAAAACAGGATTCAGCAAAAGAGGCCACTCTAGCTAAATAGGGAAAGATAGGACAGAATACTAAGCGGTCAGTATTAAAACCCTTCCAAAAATATCCACAGCAGATAATACAAAAAGTTCCACAATCTAACTAAAGACATGGAATGTATATCTGCCACTCCAGAGAATCCAACAAGACTGAGAAAATACTGACACAATCTAAGCTGGACAAAAAAACACTGAAAAGCACAGAATTATTAAGCACACAGCATGTGTGCCACAGAAACAAAACCAGACACTTATCTTTACTGATTTGGCAGAAGGCAGATGGAACCAAACCAGGACAAAAACCTCCCAACAACCATGGACAACTGGCAAGGACTAATGAATCCTGCACGCCTAAATACCCCAGTCAGAACTGCAATCAGCAGATACACCTGACCAGGACTGCAACTCAGGGACAACTGCATTACCACCTACATCCACCGGAGGGAGCCCAAAAGCAGAATTCACAACAGGGGTGTGGTTAGAGTTATGGTTGGGATTAGGGTTAGGGGTGTGTTGGGGTTAGGATTAGGGACATGTTCGGGTTAGGGGTGTGGTTAGGGTTTTGGTTGGGGTCCAATTTCTCCTGTTACCCTTGGGAAAATTCAAAACTGGGGGCTAAAAAATAATTTTTGAGGAAAAAAAAAGAAAAAAATAATTTTTATTTTCACGGCTCTGCGTTATAAACTGTAGTGAAACACTTGGAGGTTCAACATTCTCACAACACATTTAGATAAGTTCCTTAGGGGGTCTTCTTTCCAAAATGGTGTCACTTGTGGGGGGTTTCAATATTTAGGCACATCAGGGGCTCTCCAAAAGAGACATGGTGTCCTATCTCAATTCCAGTCAATTTTACATTGAAAAGTCAAACAGGGCTCCTTCCCTTCCGAGCTCTGCCATGCGCCCAAACAGTAGTTTACCCCCACATATGGGGCATCAGCGTACTCAGGACAAATTGCACAACAAATTTTGGGGTCCAATGTCTTCTGTTACCCTTGGTAAAATAAAACAAATTGAAGCTGAAGTAACCACTTCTGTGGTTTTGAGCACCTTGAGACGTGTTTTTAGAATGGTGTCACACTTGGGTATTTTCTATCACATAGACCCCTCAAAGTGACTTCAAATGTGATGTGGTCCCTAAAAAAATGGTGTTGTAAAAATGAGAAATTGCTGGTCAAATTTTAACCCTTATAACTCCCTAACAAAAAAAAATGTGGTTCCAAAATTGTGCTGATGTAAAGTAGACATGTGGGAAATGTTACTTATTAAGTATTTTGTGTGACATATCTCTGTGATTTAAGGGCATCAAAATTCAAAGTTGGAAAATTGTGAAATTTTTGCCAAATTTCCATTTTTTTTCACAAATAAACGCAGGTAATATCAAATAAATAAATTTTACCACTATCATGAAGTACAATTTTTCACGAGAAAACAATGTGAGAATAATCAGGATCCATTGAAGCGTTCCAGAGTTATAACCTCATAAAGTTACAAGAAAGATATATATCTTGGTACCGTGTTAGCCAGTAGATAGAAGTTATAAAAGGTATCAACCACTGAGGACTCTCAATTCTAAATTTTTAAACCTCAAAGGGACAGTGGTCCGAATTGTAAAATCTGGCCCGGTCATTAACGTGCAAACCACCCTTGGAGGTTGAAGCAGCTGGGCACCTGATTTCTATTAGGGCTGTCTCTGCTGCGATGTTCTGTGCATAAAAGGAATCCTACCCTTAAGGGAGGTGCCTGGGCAACGTTTTCATTTTTTAGGATCGTGGCCCCCTGCTCAGGCCATAGTCCGCTGTGCTCTGCAAACTGAAGTCTGTTGCTTGCTTCATACTAATACCTCTGTCTCCTCAGAATCCTCTGCTAGCAGTTCCCTATCCTGGATCCTTCTGGACACTCTGGTTTCCACTCCAGGCTGACCAAGCCTCTCCTCACGGAACCATCCAGATATCGCTGCCAGCTGGATCAGCCTTTCCGGGATTACACAAAGCTTCCAGAATTCTCTCCACTGATGGAGCCAGTATTCCACTGTCTTGTTTATACAGTCTGTACTGATCACCCCTCTGGTCCGGGTATCGCGACATTTAGGCCACCTGGTGTAGCAACGGGGGAATCCCTGTATAGAGGTATACCTTGCCTGGTGCTCCACTACATGGTTCAGTGTCTTGGTCCAGAGGGTCGTCCTCTCAGGCATCTCTCCCTTTTGTTAGAGCTTCCTATAAATAAATATCTTTGGCTTTTGGAAGCTCATTCTCCTGTCTCTTCTCTTGTGTACACAGCTACCACTGCTCCATCAGTGGTCTAGTGAGTCCACTATCCATCCTCAAGCCCTGAGGGCGTAACACCATCTTTCATAGTTGGGTCGTTTGTATCTATCAGCGGAACAAAACCATTGTGATTCTTACAACACAAACCCCCTAAATATTTTCTAACAACCCCACAATCTGTGACTCTTCAGGGTAAATCGCTCTCTCACCATTGGATTAGAGCTGATACTATGGAGCTAAAGGGACTAAACAGACTTTCTGTCACCTCCATAAAGGGGCACTTTTCCGTGTTTGTCAGAACTGTCCGAGGATTATTAGAGGTGATAGTTTCCCCCAATTAGAAGGGACACCTGTGGGTATTGGGGTCTTTACCTGCTACAGTTCTGGTGTGGAGCCTCCACCCGCAGTTTCGCACTCCACATATATGGCTGCTCTGTGCGCACAGGACCTGTGATGAGGTCACAGGAGGGGAGGAGTCAGGGGTCACATGATCAGGGCCTCAGTGTATGCAGGACTCTGCTGTGCTGGTTGTCATGGTGCTGGATGAGGGGAAGTTTATGTGTGGGGTCAGGAGGGGTTTACAGTGTGGATGTAGCAGAGCCGTGTGTGTACGAGGTGTACGGAGCGGAGCCGTGTGTATGAGGTGTACGGAGCAGAGCCGTGTGTGTACAAGGTGTACGGAGCAGAGCCGTGTATTTGTACGGAGTGGCTATGGCATTACTGTGTATGGCAGGCAATTCTCGCATGGTTAGTGGCTGTCTAACAGCTGTAAAACATGCGGGTGAGGACTCAATTGAAGGGGGAGACTGGGATGAAGGCGCCGTGGTAACAGGGCTGTGACGCAGCTGTTGAGTTTAATTCAGTGCAGAGCAAAAGTTTGGACACACCTTCTCATTTAAAGGGAACCTGTTATGACCCCAATGGCGAGGGTCTCAGAGGAACGTGGAAGTCTGCAGAATACAAAAATCCAGCTCATAGGGCAGTGGTAACTGGGTTGACCATATATCTACTCCTAACGCCAACACTAGAAGTAGCCGGGGATCATTCCTACGTTGATTCTAGATGACACGCGCCAGCCGGAGAATCTAGCTACCCCTAGTAGAGGAAAACAAAGACCTTTCTTGCCTCCAGAGAAGGGGACCCCAAAGCTGGATAGAAGCCCCCCACAAATAATGACGGTGAGGTAAGAGGAAATGACAAACACAGAAATGAACCAGGTTTAGCACAGAGAGGCCCGCTTACTGATAGCAGAATAAAGAAAGGTAACTTATATGGTCAACAAAAACCCTATCAAAATCCACACTGGAAATTCAAGAACCCCCGAACCGTCTAACGGTCCGGGGGGAGAACACCAGCCCCCTAGAGCTTCCAGCAAAGGTCAGGATATAGATTTGGAACAAGCTGGACAAAAATACAAAACCAAAACAAATAGCAAAAAGCAAAAGGCAGACTTAGCTAATATAACTGGAACCAGGATCAGTAGACAAGAGCACAGCAGACTAGCTCTGATAACTACGTTGCCAGGCATTGAACTGAAGGTCCAGGGAGCTTATATAGCAACACCCCTAACTAACGACCCAGGTGCGGATAAAAGGAATGACAGAAAAACCAGAGTCAAAAAACTAGTAACCACTAGAGGGAGCAAAAAGCAAATTCACAACAGTACCCCCCCCCCTTAGTGAGGGGTCACCGAACCCTCACCACGACCACCAGGGCGATCAGGATGAGCGGCATGAAAGGCACGAACTAAATCGGCCGCATGAACATCAGAGGCGACCACCCAGGAATTATCCTCCTGACCATAGCCCTTCCACTTGACCAGGTACTGAAGCCTCCGCCTGGAGAGGCGAGAATCCAAGATCTTCTCCACCACGTACTCCAACTCGCCCTCAACCAACACCGGAGCAGGAGGCTCAGCAGAAGGAACTACAGGCACAATGTACCGCCGCAACAAGGACCTATGAAATACATTGTGAATAGCAAACGACACAGGAAGATCCAGACGAAAAGATACAGGATTAAGGATTTCCAATATCTTGTAAGGCCCAATAAAACGAGGTTTAAATTTGGGAGAGGAGACCTTCATAGGAACAAAGCGGGAAGAAAGCCACACCAAATCCCCAACGCGTAGTCGGGGACCCACACCGCGGCGGCGGTTGGCAAAGCGCTGAGCCTTCTCCTGTGACAACTTCAAGTTGTCCACCACATGATTCCAGATCTGCTGCAACCTATCCACCACAGAATCCACCCCAGGACAGTCAGAAGGCTCCACATGACCCGAAGAAAAGCGAGGATGGAAACCAGAGTTGCAGAAAAAAGGCGAAACCAAGGTGGCGGAACTAGCCCGATTATTAAGGGCAAACTCAGCCAACGGCAAGAATGTCACCCAATCGTCCTGATCAGCAGAGACAAAACACCTCAAATAAGCCTCCTAAGTCTGATTGGTTCGCTCCGTCTGTCCATTAGTCTGAGGATGGAAAGCAGACGAAAACGACAAATCAATGCCCATCCTACTACAAAAGGATCGCCAGAACCTGGAAACGAACTGGGATCCTCTGTCTGACACAATATTCTCAGGGATGCCGTGCAAACGAACCACGTTCTGGAAAAACACAGGAACCAGATCGGAAGAGGAAGGCAGCTTAGGCAAAGGAACCAAATGGACCATCTTGGAGAAGCGATCACATATCACCCAGATAACGGACATGCCCTGAGATAGCGGAAGATCAGAAATGAAATCCATGGAGATATGTGTCCAAGGTCTCTTCGGGACAGGCAAGGGCAAGAGCAAACCGCTGGCACGAGAACAGCAAGGCTTAGCTCGAGCACAAGTCCCACAGGACTGCACAAATGACCGCACATCCCTTGACAAGGAAGGCCACCAAAAGGACCTGGCCACCAGATCTCTGGTGCCAAAAATTCCCGGGTGACCTGCCAACACCGAGGAATGAACCTCGGAAATGACTCTGCTGGTCCACTTATCCGGGACAAACAGTCTGTCAGGTGGACAAGACTCAGGCCTATCAGCCTGAAATCTCTGCAACACACGTCGCAGATCCGGAGAAATAGCTGACAAGATAACTCCATCTTTAAGAATACCAACAGGATCAGCGACTCCAGGAGCATCAGGCACAAAGCTCCTAGAAAGAGCATCGGCCTTCACATTCTTTGAACCTGGTAAATACGAGACAACAAAATCAAAGCGGGAGAAAAACAATGACCAGCGGGCCTGTCTCGGATTAAGGCGTTTAGCAGACTCGAGATACATCAGATTTTTGTGATCAGTCAAGACCACCACACGATGCTTAGCACCCTCGAGCCAATGACGCCACTCCTCAAATGCCCATTTCATGGCCAACAACTCCCGATTGCCCACATCATAATTTCGCTCGGCAGGCGAAAATTTCCTAGAGAAAAAGGCACAAGGCTTCATAACAGAGCAACCAGGGCCTCTCTGCGACAAAACGGCCCCTGCCCCAATCTCCGAAGCATCCACCTCAACCTGAAAGGGAAGTGAGACGTCAGGCTGGCACAAAACAGGCGCCGAAGTAAACCGGCGTTTCAACTCCTGGAAAGCCTCCACGGCAGCAGGAGCCCAGTTAGCTACATCGGAGCCCTTCTTGGTCATATCCGTCAAAGGTTTCACAATGCTAGAAAAATTAGCGATAAAACGATGGTAGAAGTTAGCGAAGCCCAAGAACTTCTGAAGACTCTTAACTGACGAGGGCTGAGTCCAATCAAGAATAGCTCGGACCTTGACTGGGTCCATCTCCACAGCAGAAGGGGAAAAAATGAACCCCAAAAAGGGAACCTTCTGTACACCAAAGAGACACTTAGAGCCCTTGACAAACAAAGAATTTTCACGCAAAATTTTAAAGACCAACCTGACCTGCTCCACATGCGAATCCCAATTATCAGAAAAAACCAAAATATCATCCAGATAAACAATCAAAAATTTATCCAGATACTTCCGGAAAATGTCATGCATAAAGGACTGAAAAACTGAAGGCGCATTGGAGAGCCCAAAAGGCATCACCAAGTACTCAAAATGACCTTCGGGCGTATTGAATGCGGTTTTCCATTCATCACCTTGCTTAATGCGCACAAGGTTGTACGCACCACGAAGGTCTATCTTGGTGAACCACTTGGCACCCTTAATCCGGGCAAACAAGTCAGACAACAGCGGTAAAGGATACTGAAATTTGACAGTGATCTTATTTAAAAGCCGATAATCAATACAAGGTCTCAAAGATCCGTCCTTTTTTGCCACAAAAAAGAATCCCGCACCAAGAGGGGAAGAAGACGGACGAATATGTCCTTTTTCCAGAGACTCCTTGATATATGAACGCATAGCGGTATGTTCAGGTACCGACAGATTAAACAGTCTTCCCTTAGGAAATTTACTGCCTGGGATCAAATCTATAGCACAGTCACAGTCCCTATGAGGAGGCAGTGCACTGGACTCAGACTCACTGAAGACATCCTGATAATCAGACAAATACTCCGGAACTTCCGAAGGCGTAGAAGAAGCAATAGACACAGGCAGGGAATCCTCATGAATACCACGACAGCCCCAACTTGAGACTGACATAGCCTTCCAGTCCAGGACTGGATTATGGGTCTGTAACCATGGCAGCCCTAAAACGACCAAATCATGCATTTTATGTAAAACCAGGAAACGTATCACCTCGCGGTGTTCAGGAGTCATGCACATGGTAACCTGAGTCCAATACTGCGGTTTATTTGCTGCCAATGGTGTAGCATCAATACCCCTAAGAGGAATAGGATTTTCTAATGGTTCAAGAGTAAAACCACAGCGCTTAGCAAATGAGAGATCCATGAGACTCAGGGCAGCACCTGAATCTACAAACGCCATGACAGGATAAGATGACAGTGAGCAAATCAAAGTTACAGACAGAATAAATTTAGGTTGCAAATTACCAACGGTGACAGGACTAACAACCTTAGCTATACGTTTAGAGCATGCTGAGATAACATGTGTAGAATCACCACAGTAGTAGCACAAGCCATTCCGGCGTCTATGAATTTTCCGCTCATTTCTAGTCAGGATTCTATCACATTGCATTAAATCAGGTGTCTGTTCAGACAACACCATGAGGGAATTTGCGGTTTTTCTATCACATTGCACCGAATTAGGTGTCTGTTCAGACAACACCATGAGGGAATTTGCGGTTTTGCGCTCCCGCAACCGCCGGTCAATTTGAATAGCCAGTGCCATAGTATCATTCAGACCTGTGGGAATGGGAAAACCCACCATAACATTCTTAATGGCTTCAGAAAGGCCATTTCTAAAATTAGCGGCCAGTGCACACTCGTTCCAATGTGTCAGCACGGACCATTTCCGAAATTTTTGGCAATACACTTCAGCCTCGTCCTGCCCCTGAGACATAGACAGCAAGGCCTTTTCTGCCTGAATCTCAAGATTGGGTTCCTCATAAAGTAAACCGAGCGCCAGAAAAAACGCATCAAGATCAGCCAATGCCGGATCTCCTGGCGCCAGCGAAAAAGCCCAATCCTGAGGGTCGCCCCGTAAGAACGAAATAACAATTTTTACTTGCTGAGCAGAATCTCCTGATGAACAGGGTCTCAGGGACAAAAACAATTTACAATTATTCACGAAATTCCTAAACTTAAACCTGTCTCCGGAAAACAGTTCAGGAATCGGTATTTTAGGTTCTGACCTAGGATTTCTGATAACATAGTCTTGTATGCCCTGCACACGAGTAGCCAGCTGGTCCACACTTGTAATCAAGGTCTGGACATTCATGTCTGCAGCAAGCATAGCCACTCTGAGGTAAAGGGGAAGGAGAAAAAAAAAACTCAGAATCTTCTTTCTTATAATCCCTCTTCTGCAATGCATTAAACATTTAATACTGGCCTGGCAAACTGTTATGACCCCAATGGCGAGGGTCTCAGAGGAACGTGGAAGTCTGCAGAATACAAAAATCCAGCTCATAGGGCAGTGGTAACTGGGTTGACCATATATCTACTCCTAACGCCAACACTAGAAGTAGCCGGGGATCATTCCTACGTTGATTCTAGATGACACGCGCCAGCCGGAGAATCTAGCTACCCCTAGTAGAGGAAAACAAAGACCTTTCTTGCCTCCAGAGAAGGGGACCCCAAAGCTGGATAGAAGCCCCCCACAAATAATGACGGTGAGGTAAGAGGAAATGACAAACACAGAAATGAACCAGGTTTAGCACAGAGAGGCCCGCTTACTGATAGCAGAATAAAGAAAGGTAACTTATATGGTCAACAAAAACCCTATCAAAATCCACACTGGAAATTCAAGAACCCCCGAACCGTCTAACGGTCCGGGGGGAGAACACCAGCCCCCTAGAGCTTCCAGCAAAGGTCAGGATATAGATTTGGAACAAGCTGGACAAAAATACAAAACCAAAACAAATAGCAAAAAGCAAAAGGCAGACTTAGCTGATATAACTGGAACCAGGATCAGTAGACAAGAGCACAGCAGACTAGCTCTGATAACTACGTTGCCAGGCATTGAACTGAAGGTCCAGGGAGCTTATATAGCAACACCCCTAACTAACGACCCAGGTGCGGATAAAAGGAATGACAGAAAAACCAGAGTCAAAAAACTAGTAACCACTAGAGGGAGCAAAAAGCAAATTCACAACAGGAACCTGTCCCCCTCCGGGTGTTTTTAACTAAAAGAGCCAGCTTGTGCAGCACTAATGCTGCATTCTGTCAAGGTGGCTCTTTTAGTTCGGGTCCCTGCAAATGCTGAAATAATCGCTTTTATAATTTGTCCCTGATACCTTGAAATAGACCTGAGGTCATGTCTTTTCCCCTGGACAGAAACGCATCCCAGCCATCACTCAATACTCTGCATGCCGGGCTGCGCCTCCTCTGCCTTCATTAATGTCCCACTGGGGCTCCTGGATTTACAGCCTTATCAGTGACCACCGCGGTGCGTCCCTCGCTTCCCAGACGACCTTCCGCGGTCGGAGCAGCAGCCGCAACAGCGACCACTTTGAGGAAGTCAACACGCAGCAGTTGCCTGTGTGTTCTGCTGCGGACCCGGCGCCTGCGCTGTAAGTTCAAAGGGCAGCGCAAACTGCAGGGACCCGAACTAAAAGAGCCACCATGACAGAATGCAGCAATAGTGCTGCACAAGGTAGCTCTTTTAGTTACAAACACCTGGGGGGGGGGGGGGTGACAGGTTCCCTTTAAAGATTTTTCTGTATTTTCATGACTATGAAAATTGTAAATTCACACTGAAGGCATCAAAACTATGAATTAACACATGTGGAATTGTATACTTAACAAAAAAGTGTGAAACAACTGAAAATATGTCTTATATTCTAGGTTCTTCAAAGTAGCCACCTTTTGCTTTGATGACTGCTTTGCACACTCTTGGCATTCTCTTGATGAGCTTCAAGAGGTAGTCACCGGGAATGGTTTTCACTTCACAGGTGTGCCCTGTCAGGTTTAATAAGTGGGATTTCTTGCCTTATAAATGGGGTTGGGACCATCAGTTGTGTTGTGCAGAAGTCTGGTGGATACACAGCTGATAGTCCTACTGAATAGACTGTTAGAATTTATATTATGGCAAGAAAAAAGCAGCTAAGTAAAGAAAAACGAGTGGCCATCATTACTTTAAGAAATGAAGGTCAGTCAGTCCGAAAAATTGTGAAAACTTTGAAAGTGTCCGCAAGTGCAGTTGCAAAAACCATGAAGCGCTACAAAGAAACTGGCTCACATGAGCACTGCTCCAGGAAAGGAAGACCAAGAGTCACCTCTGCTTCTGAAGATAAGTTTATCCGAGTCACCAGCCTCAGAAATCGCAGTTTAACAGCAGCTCAGATTAGAGACCAGGTCAATGCCACACAGAGTTCTAGCAGCAGATACATGTCACGCTGTATGCGGCGATAAAGGGACAGGACGGCGTACTGGGACCCGCACCTGTCCCTGCCACTATTATGGGGCCATGACTTTCCCTTATCTCAGGGGTACCTATGATGGTTAGGAGGCCTGAGCCACCAGCGTATCCCTGTCTCCTGTGCAAGCCCTATCAGTGGCCCCCTCTCCCCCCAAAGGAGGTGGACTGCACCAGTGTAACAATACAACAAATAACAGGGTATACAGACAAGGTAACTAATAGTCTCAAACTCACCAAATGCTCACACAACCACAGAGGAAACAAAGAGAAGGAATAAACTAGGAAGGAAAACAGGTTTAACATGCTACCAAAACAGCAGACACCAATCTCTGTAAATAAACCTCCAACTCCAACACTACGCTCCTTCAACCTCCAAGCCAGGCAGTAGAACTGATCACTGACAATAGCTGAAGTCAGGACTGGGTTTATATAGAGGATCAGATTACAAAATCCACTTCAGCTGAGAGATGCAGCTCTCAGCACTCAGCAATAAGGTTAACTCCTGCACTGCGGGCACAAAGCAGCCAGGTCAGAATACAGGTGAAGAGCTTCTGTTCACTGTGTGTGAACAAGGCCCGAGCGCTGCGGTTCTCTGGAACCTCTCAGTCGCGGTAGCCCCGTGACAATACATCTCTACAACAACTGTTAAGAGGAGACTTTGTGCGGCAGGCCTTCATGGTAAAATAGCTGCTAGGAAACCACTGCTAAGGACAGGCAACAAGCAGAAGAGACTTGTTTGGGCTAAAGAACACAAGGAATGGACATTAGACCAGTGGAAATCTTTGCTTTAGTTAGACCATCATTTATTTTTCAACAGGACAATGACCCCAAACACACCTCCAGGCTGTGTAAGGGCTATTTGACCAAGAAGGAGAGCGATGGGGTGCTACGCCAGATGACCTGGCCTCCACAGTCACCAGACCTGAACCCAATTGAGATGGTTTGGGGTGAGCTGGACCGCAGATTGAAGGCAAAAGGGCCAACAAGTGCTCAGCATCTCTGGGAACTCATTCAAGATTGTTGGAAGACCATTCCCGGTGACTACCTCTTGAAGCTCATCAAGAGAATGCCAACAGTGTGCAAAGCAGTCATCAAAGCAAAAGGTGGCTACTTTGAAGAACCTAGAATATAAGGCTGCCGTCACACTAGCAGTATTTGGTCAGTATTTTACATCAGTATTTGTAAGCCAAAACCAGGAGTGGAAAAATTAGAGGAAAAGTATAATAGAAACATATGCACCACTTCTGCATTTATCACCCACTCCTGGTTTTGGCTTACAAATACTGATGTAAAATACTCACCAAATACTGCTAGTGTGATGGCAGCCTAAGACATAATTTCAGTTGTTTCACACTGTTTTTTAAGTATATAATTCCACATGTGTTAATTCATAGTTTTGATGCCTTCAGTGTGAATGTACAATTTTCATAGTCATGAAAATACAGAAAAATCTTTAAATCAGAAGGTATGTCAAAACTTTTGGTCTGTACGGTAAATATGTGCCGGTGGGAGTGTAGTGTCTACAGATATACGTCTATATATAAATATGTGCCAGTGGGAGTGTAGTGTCTACAGATATACACAGCTATAAAAAGTTTACCTCTGGTCACTGGCTTTGACTGATGGGACTACTATTCCAATCAGCTTACACCTGCTGTCGCTAATAACATCGAGAACAGGCAGAGGCTGATGAGAGTATTCATGAGCCAGTACCTACACTCTAAAGAAATAATAATAATTTAATAAAATGGTGTGAGATCCCCTGTATTTTTGGTAACCAGCCAGGCAAAACCGGCAGCTGGGACCTGCAATCCTCAGCTGTCAATGTTAGCAAGGCTGGTTATCAAGAATAGAGGTGTCCCCACGCTGTTTTTTTTTAAATTTAATTAAATAATTAAAAAAAAAATATTGTGGGATCCCCTCCATTTTTGACAACCAAGCTAAAGCAGACAGCTGGGGGCTGATATTCTCAGACTAGTAAGGGGCCATGGATATTTCCCCCCCCAAAATTAACAGTCCGCAGCTGCCCAAAAAAGGTGCCTCCATTAGAGGCACCAATTCTGACTCTTTGCCCAGCTCTTCCCACTTGCTCTGTGGCGTTGACAAGTGGAGTTCATGTCACCTTTGTAATGTCCAGGTGACCTCAAGCCTACGGCTTAGTAAAGGAGAGGCATCTAAATAAACACACAGCAAGTATAAAGTATTTTATTTGAAATAAAGACACATTTTTTCCATTTTTATTTAAAAATAACAAACACCGTTATGCTCAAATAACACCCATTCCATTGAAGCCATCCTCTCCTGTAAAAAAACATAAAACAAAACTACTCACCCAATGCCAAATTCCACTCAAGCCAACATCTCCAGTAAAAAAATAAATAAATAAAATAAAAAACAACAATATCCCTCACCTGTCCGACTTTCTCTCCCACTCCATAATCCGTGTCTGGGGATAAACACTTTTCAACCTGGACAGTGCCAAGATGCAACCGTCTAGGCTGAGAACCACTGGGGAATGAGCTGCTGCAAGCGCAGCATCAGTGACTAGCAGTGGCGTCATTGAGCTTACCACAGGTCTCTGAGGCTGCGTTCCCAACCATGCCAATGAAGTACAGTGACCTTGGTGAGATCACCACTCACACAGTCTCACGGTACAGCGGTGAGTTCACCGGAAGAAATTTCTCATTGGGAACTCACCACTGCACAGTGAGACTTTTTCTCATTGTGCTAGCAGAGATCACCATAGTTCGGGGGCCCGCTTGCTGCAGTTCATTCTTCCTTGCTTCTCAGCATTAATGGTCGCATGATTCCACCGTTCATGCTGAAGAGCACGTTGTACAGATGGATTACGGTGTGGGACACTATGGATTCCCGCTGTCCATCAAGCCACCCCCCATCCATCCCTCATACATCCATCCCTCATTCATCCATCCACCCCTCATCCATCCCTCATCCCAGGATTGGGGAACCTCAGGCCCCAGGGCCATTTACGTCCCTCGATGACCTTTTATCAGGCCTCCGAGTAGATTCTCAGGGACCGGATTCCAGGGCAGGGAGTTTTTTTTATTAAAACCAGCTAATTAATTTCCTCTTGCTCTTTTAGCAGACACATGCAGTGTTCACTACTGAACACTGAAGGGCTTGCAATGAAAGATTACGTCCTGAAACCAGTGACACATTCATGACGCACTTTGTGGGCGGAGTTTGTATGACCCCTGAAAGATGGTATAAATATCCAAATGGCCCTTTGCAGAAAAAAGATTTGTCACCCTTGCCTCATCCATTCATCCATCATCCATCTATCACTCATTCATCCATCCATCCATTATCCCTCATCCATCCATCCCTGCATCCATCCCTTGTCCATTCATCCATCTATCCATCCCTCATCCATCCAGCTATAGCCATCCCTCCATCCCACGCAGCCTCGGTGAATGGCAGTAACCTTGATGATGTCACCACTAGTCATTGATGCTGCTCATTCTCCCAGTGGCTCTCAGCCTGGACAATCGTATCTTGGCACCATCCAGGTTAAAAATTGTTTATCCCCTGTGAAATGGCGACTGGTCATGTGATTAATGGGCAGCATGTATCACAGAGGTGGGTGGCCCTGTGATGGAAGGCTGGGCTTGTTTTGCTCAGCAGATCTACTGCTGAGGATTACTATACATTGGGAAGGCTTCCAGGTGACTTGGGGAGATGGGTGGTTCCAGTCACCTACATACACCACCCCCAGGGGGTGTGTCTCAAGACCCAAGATGGAAGCTGTGTTTGTGCGCGGCAGCAGTGCTGGCTAGTCTGAGCCAGAGTGAGGAGGCCTGTGATATACCTCCGTAGAGGACGCCTCTGAGGATAAGAGGTATTCGGGAACCTGGGCGGTCGTCGCACACCGTAAACGGACACTAAGCCGTATTAGGCACGAGGTGCTGTATGTCACCAAATTCCTGAAGAAAGGTTTATGCTGTGTAAATAAACCGAATGGACTTTTTAACCCTGAGTATCCTGGTATATTCCTCAATAACCAGCCAAGTGAGTACTCCCCGTCCACAGATAATGGAGACCTGTCACAACTCAGACATGGATTACGACGTGTGACAGGATGATGGACAAGTGAGGGATAGGGTTCAATGGAATGGGTGTTATGAGAGAGTAAGTGTGTTTGTTATTTTTAAATAAAAATGGAAAAGTGTGTTTTGTTTTTATTTAAAATAAAATACTTTATTCTGGCTGTGTATTTACCAGATAACTATAATATTAGTAGTGGATAGGTGCCTTATAGTCGCCTCTCCATTACTAATCCGACTTGATTAGACTTGATGTCACCAGACAATACAAAGGTGACATAAACCCCACAACTATGAATCCCACTTGCCACTGCTACAGGGTAAGTGGGAAGAGCTGGGCAAAGTACCAGAAAAGACGCATCTAATAGATGTGCATTTCTGGGCAGCTGTGGGCTGCTATTTTCATGGGGGGCAATATCCATGGCTCCTTACCAGACTGAGAATAGTAGCTCCCAGATGTCAGCTTTAGGTTGGTTGGTTGTCAGAAATGGGGAGGACCCAAAGCTGTTTTTTTTTAATGATTTATTGAAATAATTAAAAAAGCAGCGTAGGAACTCCTCTATTCTTGGTAACCAACCTTGCTAAAGCTGACAGCTGAGGGTTGCAGTGCCCAGAGGTCAGTTTTGCCTGGCTGGTTATCAAACGTAGAGTGGAACCCATGCCGTTATTTCTTAAAATTATTTATTTAGAGCACAGGAGCTGGCTGATTAATACTCCCTCTTGCTGTTATTAGTGGCAGCAGGTGTAGGCTGATGGGAGCAGTAGTCCCATTAGCTGACGTCAGTGACCGGAGGAGGTAAGCTTTTTACCTTCAATCACAGCTGTGGACTCACGCTTTAATTTGACAGCGTGGGAAAAGAGGCTTTCTGACTGGTGGTAATGATTTTACCGCCGATCAGAAGGCAGTGTTTGCCGCACTGTCACGTGCATAACAGTGCAACACCCGGTGTTAAGGAGGCTGAACCCAAGCAGTAACACAGACTTCCTAGTGAATTCCGTGTTCAGCGTCCGTGCCTGAACATTAGGCTCACCTACTATTACCATTCTAGGACGCTGAAATTTTTGGATATCAGTTTACAGGTTCAGGAGGATGGGTCCATTCACAAAGACGTTTATTGTAAAAATGAATCTGTGAATTCTTTCCTCCATGTTTCCTCGTCCCATACGCATTCTACAATTGGATCTATTCCAATTGAGCAATTCCTACGTATGAGAAGGATCTGTACGTCAGATGAGGCTTTCGAGAGGCAGGCAGTGGACCTTGGGGAGAGGTTTTGGCCCGGGAATATAGCAATAGGAGCATTAAACGTGGCTATTCCCTGGCCAGAAACTCGAGGAGAAACGATTTACTTACCCCTCATAAGTCTGAGAAATCTAATGATTTAGAAATACGGTTTATTTCTACATACAACCTCCAATGGGAGACCATGCGTAGGATTATGCAGAGACACTGGTCGGTCTTGAAAACAGAACCCGCTCTGTCTAAGCACTTATCAGATCTACACATGATGACAGCACGTAGAAGTAAAAACCTGAGGGACATTTTGGTCAGGAGTCACTACGTGGCTCAAACGCCTGATGTCTTTCAGGCAGGGAAACGCAAATGCGGTTTTTACCCCTGTGGTGATTGCATGGCGTGCCGGAATCACATACGTGCGACGTCGTTCTCCTCTGCTGATGGCTGCAAAGAATATAAGATCACTTGTTATATCTCGTGTTGTACAACCTTTGTGATTTATTACGCCACCTGCACATGTAAGTTAATATATGTTGGCCTCACTTCTCGGGAACTCCAGGTACGGACCCGTGAACATGTGAGGGACATTATGGCAGCCAGCGAGGTGGATGACGTCCCAACCCTGAAGACAATTCCAAGACACTTTAGACTACACCACAGGTGTAACCCCAAGGACATCAAGGTTTTTCGAATTGATCAGGTACGTAGTGAAATTAGAGGGGCAACATAAAATGCCTACTTGCGCAGATTGAATGTCGCTGGATCTCAACGTTAGGTACTATGACACCGGCCGGTCTAAATGAGCAATTAAGTTTTGTTCCATTTCTGTGATTATGCTGTTCTGATTTGGAATTTAACCGGTGTGTTGTTTGTCTATTTTTAGTACAATTCTGTGTTTGATGGCTCACCTACACCTATTGTCCTTACCGTCCGGACCCTGCTGGGGGATGGGGATCAATGTCGGGCAATTACCTATATTGGAATTAACACCTCTTCCTTTAAGAAGCTTATCCCAGCTTGCATATGGATATGACAAATTCCCTCTCATCATTAAAATGGACATCATTGCCAGAAGAGCGGCTCTGACCACTTTTATAGTCTTCACATATTTATTACTTGATTGTGACTTGTAGGATCGCTACTTCCAATAGGTGGCGCTATAGAGTTAAGTCCTCTCTTTTTTTCAGCAGAGGCAATTTGCATATTTAAATTCCCAGAGGAGCATTGCACGGCGAATAAGCCTCCTTATCTTGACAAGCCAGCTGGTATGTCACTCTCCATAAGGAGAAACGTTACCCCTTAGACCCCAGTCCAGAGCCTCTCACCTAGCCAAATCAGTTCTCATGCTTCGCACTGACGAGGACCAACAGCCCGAAACACCGTGTCTGCGAATTGAGATACTGATTTGGCTTTTATCCTAAGTCATATTGCACGACTCGTTAAAGAGTTGATTGTGACTTGTAGGATCGCTACTTCCAATAGGTGGCGCTATAGAGTTAAGTGCTCTCTTTTTTTCAGCAGAGGCAATTTGCATATTACTTTTAGTAGTACTTTATAACGGAGCACTGCTGTAACATGTATCACTTATTTATCTATATACTTTATATATGTTTTGTATGTATGGTATGTTATGTTTTTACATTGTTATTCTGTCACATGTTTCCCCTTTCTCTTTTTCTTTTGAGTATATGTTTCATTGGGGTTACAATTATACAGTTATATGAAAAAGTTTGGGCACCCCTATTAATCTTAAGCTTAATGTTTTATAAAAATGGTTTTTTTTGCAACAGCTATTTCAGTTTCATATATCTAATAACTGTTGGACACAGTAATGTTTCTGCCTTGAAATGAGGTTTATTGTACTAACAGAAAATGTGCAATCTGCATTCAAACTAAATTTGACAGGTGCATAAGTATGGGCACCCTTATCATTTTCTTGTTTTAAATATTCCTACCTACTTTTTACTGACTTACTAAAGCACTTTTTTTGGTTTTGTAACCTCATTGAGCTTTGAACTTCATAGCTAGGTGTATGCAATCATGAGAAAAGCTACTTAAAGTGGCCACTTGCAAGTTGTTCTCCTGTTTGAATCTCCTCTGAAGAGTGGCATCATGGGCTCCTCAAAACAACTGTCAAATGATCTGAAAAGAAAGATTATTCAACATAGTTGTTCAGGGGAAGGATACAAAAAGAAGCTGTCTCAGAGGTTTAACCTGTCAATTTCCACTGTGAGGAGCATAGTAAGGAAATGGAAGAACACAGGTACAGTTCTTGAAAAACATCCGAAAGGCAGAGAAGAAGAATGGTGAGATCAGTCAAGGACAATCCTCAGACCACCTCCAGAGAGCTGCAGCATCATCTTGCTGCAGATGGTGTCACTGTGCATCGGTCAACTATACAACGCACTTTGCACAAGGAGAAGCTGTATGGGAGAGTGATGCGAAAGAAGCCGTTTCTGCAAGCACGCCACAAACAGAGTCGGCTGAGGTATGCAAAAGCACATTTGGAGAAGCCAATTTCTTTTTGGAAGAAGGTCCTGTGGACTGATGAAACCAAGATTGAGTTGTTTGGTCATACAAAAAGGCGTTATGCATGGCAACCAAAAAACACAGCATTCAAAAATAAACACTTGCTACCCACAGTAAAATTTGGTGGAGGTTCCATCATGCTTTGGGGCTGTGTGGCCAATGCCGGCACCGGTTAAAGTTGAGGGACGCATGGATTCCTCTCAGTATCAGCAGATTCTTGACAATAATGTTCATGAATCAGTGACAAAGTTGAAGTTACGCAGGGGATGGATCTTTCAGCAAGACAATGATCCAAAACACCGCTCCAAATCTACTCAGGCATTCATGCAGAGGAACAATTACACTGTTCTGGAATGGCCATCCCAGTCACCAGACCTGAATATCATTGAACATCTGTGGGATCATTTGAAGAGGGCTGTCCATGCTTGGCGACCATCAAACTTAACTGAACTGGAATTGTTTTGTAAAGGGGAATGGTCAAACATACCTTCAACCAGGATCCAGGAACTCATTAAAAGCTACAGGAAGCGACTAGAGGCTGTTATTTTTGCAAAAGGAGGATCTGCTAAATATTAATGTCACTTTTCTGGTGAGGTGCCCATACTTATGCACCTGTCAAATTTTGTTTGAATGCAGATTGCACATTTTCTGTTAGTACAATAAACCTCATTTCAAGGCAGAAACATTACTGTGTCCAACAGTTATTAGATATATGAAACTGAAATAGCTGTTGCAAAAAAAACAATTTTTCTAAAACATTAAGCTTAAGATTAATAGGGGTGCCCAAACTTTTTCATATAACTGTATATTTATAATTTACTGATTTTTTCACCATGCACCTGTCACTTTATTGCTGCAATTTCTTTCTTCCATATCCTGAGATAAATTTAGAGAGGTTTTATGCATTAGATGTTGCCCTTATACTTTCCCACTTCCAAAATGGTTGCCTCGCATGTGCGCATGCTCACTGTGATAGTATCCACGGGGCGTCACCTCCAGCGTCTTTATGCGGCCAGGTATGGTCTCTGACTTCATGGAGGATTTTCTCCTGACCCACCTAGCTGCTGTTGATGCCCGACATGTCGCCACTTTCGGGAGCTGTGTGCAGTGTGCATGCGCCGCTTAGCGTCGCTCACTGAGAGGCACCTAGTCCGGACGATATATAAACCTTTTTGGGACACACCGTGTTACGACCCCCGAAGAAGTCCATGCAGTGTCCAGTGGACAGCTTTGCCTGGTTACCAAATGTTCAGTGGAACCCATGCCATTATTTTTTAAAATTATTTATTTAGAGCACAGGCGCCGGCTGATTAATACTCCCATCAGCCTGCTCTCGCTGTTATTAGTGGCAGCAGGTGAAGGCTGATGGGAGTGCTAGTCCCATTAGCTGATGTCAATGACCGGAGGAGGTAAGCTTTTTGCTCACGCTTTCATTTGACAGCGTGGGAAAAGAGGCTGTCTCACCAGTGGTAATTGTGCCAGTAGTGAGGGGAAATAATGGCGGAAATGTCACTGACTGGGGATATGCAAATTGCCTCTTCAGAGAAAAAGAGGACTTGAACTCTATAGCGCCAGCTATTGGAAGTAGCAATCCTACAAGTCACAATCAACCCTTTAACGAGTCTTGCAATATGACTTAGGATAAGAGCCAAATTGAAATGAGATACTGATTTGGCTCTTATTCTAAGTCATATTGCAAGACTTGTTAAAGGGTTGATTGTGACTTGTAGGATTGCTACTTCCAATAGCTGGCGCTATAGAGTTCATGTCCTCTTTTTCTCTGAAGAGGCAATTTGCATATTACATTTCCCAGAGGAGCATTGCACGGCGAATAAGCCTCCTTACCTTGACAAGCCAGAGCTGCTATGTCACTCTCCATGAGGAGAAACCTTACCCCTAAGGCTGGTTTCACACTTGCGTTTTGATCTGCAGCGTTTTTAAAAAAAACCCATGTGGTGAAAAAACGCATGTAAATGCGGCAAAACGCCGCGTTTTTTAGACGCATGCGTTTTTGCATGAAAAAAAACGTGGCGTTTTGCCGCGTTTACATGCGTTTTTTCCAGCGTTTGTGTTTTTTAAACGCATGCTGAGAAGTGTGTGACAGCTGCCAATCATCAAAATCAACTAGAAAACCCACTATAAACAGAAATAGCTAGGGTTACGGCTAGGATCACTAGTAACCCTAGGGATCCTAACCCTAACCCTAACCCTAGGAATCCTAACCCTAACCCTAACCCTAAACCTAGGGATCCTAACCCAAACCCTAGGGATCCTAACCCTAACCCTAAGGGTTAGGATCCTAACCTTAGGGTTAGGATCCCTAGTAACCCTAGGATTAGGGTTAGGGTTTTCTTGTTTTTTCTTGTGTTTAGGGTTAGGGTTTTTTTGTTTTTTCTTGTGTTTTCTTGTGTTTTTCTATAAAAACGCATGCGTTTTTAACGCAAGCAAACGCATGTGCTTAAAAACGCATGCGTTTACATAGACAGCAATGCATTTTTTGCCGCGAATAAATGCGTTTTTTTGCGGCAAAAAAACGCCGCTAGAAATTACTACAGGTTGCATTTCTGCAACTGAACGCACGCGTCAAAAAACGCAAGCGTTGCCGAAAACGCTTCAAAACGCATGCTAAAAAACGCATGCGTTTTTAATGTTAAGTATAGGGGGAAAAAAAGCATGCGTTTTTTAGCGCTAAAACGCTGCAGATCAAAACGCAAGTGTGAAACCAGCCTTAGACCACTGACTGAGACATTTCCATGTAGCATCTTCACTCCGGATATCATTCACTGAGGCCCCTGATCATGTGACCCCCTGACTCCTCCCCTCCTGTGACCTCATCACAGGTCCTGTACCCACAGAAAGGCCATATATGTCGAGTGCGGCTCTGCGGGTGGAGGGATGTGGAGATTCCCCATTACTGGCGCATTAATACTATAAATATATTGCACAGGGGATATCGCAGCCAATTCCCACAAGAAGAATCCTGGAAACACAGAATTAGAAATGGTTCTTTCTCCGCAGTTTCTATAGGACTTAATACATTCCAGATTCCAGAGATTAATAGAAATACGGCAGAAAACAGGAAGAAAGTTCAGAGAAGAAGCTTCATAGAAAGACACTGAAGTTACAGACGCCATTTAACCCTTTGGGAGAAAGTGATTCCAGCACTTTACCGAGTAAATCAGAACTGTAGCAGGTAAAGACCCCAATACCCACAGGTGTCCCTTCTAATTGGGGGGAAACTATCCCCTCTAATAATCCTCGGACAGTTCTGACAAACACGGAAAAGTGCCCCTTTGTGGAGGTGACAGAAAGTCTGTTTAGTCACTTTAGCTCCATAGTATCAGCTCTAATCCAATGGTGAGAGGGCGATTTACCCTGAAGAGTCACAGATTGTGGGGTTGTTATAAAATGTTATATTTAGGGGGTTTGTGTTGTCTCCTTATAAGAATCACAATGGTTTTGTTCCTTTTTCACTGATAGATACAAACGACCCAACTAAGAAAGACGGGAACCAAGGAAACATGTATTACTCTCATAGTACGGGGCCCCCACACAGTATTGTATGGAAACCTTCATATAGAGGCCGGTGGTGATGGAGTCAGTGACGGACTCTGGACAAATATGTTTCTAGAGCCGCAGTAGTAGATGAAGATGTCGTCCTCATCATGAAGTAGTTATTTCTCCTGTCCCGTGTAATGAATATCTCCTGCAGTATTGCTAATGCCGGTTCCAGTGTCGGTAAATGAGACGAGAATTAGCGTTATGGAAGATGAGTCTATGAGAAACGTATTCAGCTGCCGACTCCGAGGGAGAAACTGCTTGTTGTCTGTGGCCTAAATATATAGGTTTTATTAGTAGATGTAAAGAAGACAACTAAATACTGTAAAATAATAAATCTCCTCATATGTTTCCTTTATTATCTCCAGTAATTGTATTATTACACAGGATTTTTATGATGTTACATCGGCTCATCTTCTTCTCATTCAGGTCTCTACAATATCGGATCCTCTCAGTGAAGATCTTCTATATAAGAGAATTTTCCTGATTTACCGATCAAGGATGGATATGGACAGAGACAAGATGGCGGAGAGGATATTACACCTCACCCTAGAGATCCTCTTCCGGCTTACTGGAGAGGTGAGAGATTCTGATGATGTCACATTACATCATTCTTATCTATGGGAATAACAGATGGACAGAACTGGAGAGGTGAGGACTCTGGAAATGTCTGTAGTGAGATTTATTAATGTGCCTTTCCATAACCAGGATTACACAGTAGTGAAGAAGACCTCTAGTGAGCACTGTCAGGACCCTGTGTCTGAGGGATGGGGGAGACCCCTGAGTCCAATCACGGGGCCTCCACCTCACCTACTGATACATGAGGACATCAATTACCAGAAGGTCCTAGAGCTCATCTACAAGATGATTGAGCTGCTGACTGGAGAGGTGACACTGCTGGGAATTCTGGGACATTATACAGTAACGGTGTGAAGGGATCTGGGGGATGACGGTATCATTGTATGTGTCAGGTTCCTGTAAGGTGTCAGGATGTCGCTGTCTATTTCTCCATGGAGGAGTGGGAGTATTTAGAAGGACACAAAGATCTGTACAAGGACGTCATGATGGAGGTTCCCCAGCCCCTCACATCACCAGGTAATAGACAGGACTAAATACACACGGCCTATAATTATCTGTATATAAAGAATGAATTCAGTCCCTGTATGTGTTTCCTCCAGCTCTATCCAGTAAGAGGACAACACCAGAGAGATGTCCCCGTCCTCTTCTTCCACAGGACTGTAAACCAGAAGATCCCAATGTTCCTCAGGATCATCAGGTAGATGGAGAGAAGGTGTCATGAGATCTCCCCTATGATGTGTAGACGGCTGTGAAGATCTTGTGCTCAGTCTTGTTTTATCCACCAGTATTATATGTTTTATACTTGTGTAATGAGAACGGTGGAGATGGCAGGATTAGAGCTGATCATAGATGTCACTTCTCCATCTGTCTGTGACTTTTACAATATTTGTTTCAGGGTGAAGATCTGACCCATATTAATACTACAGAGACATATGTGAGGGGTGATGAGCGGTGTAAAGAGGAGATTCCTACATATGACTACCCAGGTGAGTAGTAACCACTAAATACAGAGAAATCACAGAATCTTCTCAGTCACCCGCTGTGGCTGCTTTATCGATGGTGTAGTCTGGCCACATCACAATCATGTGATCACCATTGTGCCTTAAGACAACAATATTCTCCTTCATCCGAAAATGTTGAAATTACTTTGTGAAATTGTGAAAGACACTGACTGTTACCTGCCCAGATCTGTAAACTACAAAAGCCAAATGACAGTGTACATTGAATGTGCTGACAAGTTAGAAAATCACTTGAAGAAAAATATGATGATGGGCCTCTAAGAGAAAGCGGAGGGTAATGATGCTGTTGGCTTCCAAGATCCCTGATATCATATTGGATGAATCTACCTTCTGTGCTGCTGAATGTGCTCATATGATCCCTACAAGACCAGGTCCAGTCTTTCTGGCCAAACTTTTACGACAACATTAAATGTGCAGTGAGGCCAAGTGTGAATTTCTATACAATAACAACAGAGTTTCCCTTTATCCTGACTTTTCTCATTCCGATTACTGTATATACTCGAGTATAAGCCGAGGCACCTACTTTTGCCACGGAAAACTGGATAAGCTTATTGACCCGAGTATAAGCCGGATATGCATTGTCCCCTCATCATTATCGTGTTATCATGGCTCCCCCGTCCCTGTAATTGTATGCATGTTTCCCCAGTCCCTGTCAATGGTGTGCATGCCTCCCCAGTCCCTGTCAATGGTGTGCATGCCTCCCCAGTCCCTGTCCTGGTGTGCATGCCTCCCCAGTCCCTGTCAATAGTGTGCATGCCTCCCCAGTCCCTGTCCTGGTGTGCATGCCTCCCCAGCTTCTGTCCTGGTGTGCATGCCTCCCCAGTCCCTGTCAATGGTGTGCATGCCTCCCCTTTCCCTGTCCTGTGTACATGGCTCCCCAGTCCCTGTCCTGGTGTGCATGCCTCCCCAGTCCCTGTCCTGGTGTGCATGCCTCCCCAGTCCCTGTCAATGGTGTGCATGCCTCCCCTTTCCCTGTCCTGTGTACATGGCTCCCCAGTCCCTGTCCTGGTGTGCATGGCTCCCCAGTCCCTGTCCTGGTGTGCATGGCTCCCCAGTCCCTGTCCTGGTGTGCATGGCTCCCCAGTCCCTGTCCTGGTGTGCATGGCTCCCCAGTCCCTGTCAATGGTGTGCATGACTCCCCAGTCCCTGTTCTGGTGTGCACGGCTCCTTATTCCCTTATCCCTATATGATTCCTGTTACAAAAAAAACCCATCCTATTTATCTGCCTGCGCTCCCTCGGTGGCACTGGATCTTTTTCCGGCTTCCAGCAGCTGTTCCTGCCGAGCCATCATGTGGCCCTGCTCATTGAGGTAATGAATATGCACGCCACGCCTATGGGAGTGGAGAGGCATGCATATTCATTACCTTAATGAGTGGTGCCACGTGGTAGCTCGGCTGGAAGAGCTGCAGGCGACGGCGGCCGGAACAAGATGCAGTGCCAGCACCGAGGGCGTGCCGGTAGGTGAGTATGATGTGTGCTGGAAGCCCGCCACTCTGATTAAGTTAATCATTCTGCATGTCCCGTCCTTTGTTTCCAGACTCGCCACAAAGCCAACCTGATCCGAGGAGATTAATGTGGGAATAGCGTTATGTAATCTTAAAGCTAACATCTTAGAGAAAATTTTTACATCACAGTTTAGTAGTGCAATAGGCCTAAAGTTGCCAGGGAACGTTGGAGATTTCCCTTGCTTTGCAGAGTAGAAATTGTAGCTTCTAAGTTAGTTTTAGATATACCGTATTTTACGCTTTGTAAGACGCACTTTATTTCCCCCAAATTTGGGGGGGAAATGTGGGTGCGTCTAACAAAGCGGATATACCGCTTACCATTACAGGCTGGGATGAGGGGGTGTCCGCCGCCGCTGTTGCCCGCCGCCGCTGTCACCCGCCGCCACTGCCGGGGTTGTCCGCTGCTGCCCCGGGTGATGCTGGAGGCTCCGGTGCTGCGGGGGGCTCTGGCGACATTTTGTGAAAGACCAGAGCCCCCCGGCAGTTCGTCCATGCGTTCTAGTATGACTAACTCCTGGAAAATGGCCGCCGGAATCTCGGGAGATGAGATTTCAGCACTGAGATCTCATCTCTCGAGATTCCGGCGGCCATTTTCCCGGAGTCAGTCATACAGGAACGCATGGACGAACTGCTGGGGGCTCTGGTCTTTCACAAAATGTTGCCAGAGCCCCCCGCAGCACCGGAGACAGCCCTGGAGACAGCCCTGCAGCACCACAGCCCCCTGTAGTACCAGAGCCCCCTGCAGCACCAGAGCCCCCTGCAGCACCAGAGCCCCCTGCAGCATCCCTCATCCCAGCCTGCAGCACAGCAGCCCCCATGCAGCACCGAAGCCCCCCTGCAGACCCCATCATCCCAGCCTGCAGCAATGCTCCACTCCTGCCTCCAGCAACGACCCTGGGACCCTGATCCACCGCAGCCACAACCCCTGGTAAGCAATAAGACGCATGGATTATAAGAAGCCCCCTCAATTTATTAAAGAAAGTTTTTTCCTATTTTTCTCCTCAAAATTTGGGGTGCGTCTTATAATCCGGAGCGTCTTACAAAGCGAAAAATACGGTAGTCTCTTTATCCCGCCATAATGTATACAAACGCAGAGAAAGGGAGATAGAATCTTTTGAAACTGACCATAGTATTCATTTGGCAACCAATCCGGACCTGGAGCCTTATGACCCTTGGTGGACCTAATGGTGGTCCAAATTTCCTCTTTAGTAAAGGGCACATTAAGTAAATTCAATTGTTCCTGGGAAACCTTAGGTAAGTTAATGCTTTGCAAGTACTGATAAATTGCCGCTAGAGAGGGCTGGGGTGTATCAGGATCTTCCCCTAAATTATAAAGTTGAGTATAATATCTAGCAAACTCATTAACAATCTCCTTGGGGTTTCTGATAGGTTTCCCCTGGGGATCCACTAGATGATCAGTCCTGGATCTTGCCTCTCTTTTCTTAACCCTACGGGCTAAAACAGCAGCGGCCCTGTCCCCAGTTGCGTAGAATTTAGTTTTAAGTTTAAGATTATGTTCAGGACTGGGGTAACTAACCACTTGGCTTAATCTGTTTCGTTCACTGAACCCTTATGCTTCCTCTCAAGTGAAGTCAACAGGGTATTGTACCTAGCGTCATAAGAGTTCCTTCTCTTGGCACAGCTTCTGCTTCATTCGTATGTGCGGTTTACTTTCAGAGCAAGCACAATCCACGTGCTAACATCCCTGCGACGTTAACAGGGTATACTAATTATTAATAATAATAATCTTTATATAGTGCCAACATATTCCGCAGCTCTTTACAGTTTAAAAGTTTCAAACCCAACAGTCATAAGTAACAACATTAACAATACAATAATTACAACAAAATAAAACGACCCTGCTCGTGAGAGTTTACAATCTACAATGAGGTGGAGGAGATACAAAGTACAGGTGTGTATTTACAATGATGTATTTACAATGATGGTCCAGCCATCTTTAGGGGGTGGGGGATGGATGGAGGTAGTGAATGGGCTACACACACACACAAACATAAAATGACTGATTAGGGAACGTGATTGGCCGCTCTGAACAAATGTGTTCTGAGGGAGGGCCGAAAACTATGCAAATTGTGGATGGTCCTTATGTCTTGGGGTAGAGCATTCCAGATGATTGGCACAGCACTGGAGAAGTCTTGGAGTCGGGAGTGGGAGGTACGGATTAGTGCAGAGGTTAGTCGAAAGTACTTAGCATTCTTAGTGCAGTACCTGTGAAGTAACTGAGCTTAGTACTCAGTGTTCTGATCACTCTGTGTGGCGTTAAAGTGTGTTTAGGCAACGCTCGCTGTTTTGTTCCATCATTGTTCACACTAACAGCAGGTTCATCTCTGTGCAGTGGACCCCGTGGTTCGATTGTACTTTATTTTATTTACTGCAATCTGCCAACTCTAACATTATGTTTGTCTTTAATATTTTCTGGAAATTAGCACGCTGTGGATGTTGGAGAGTAAAAATTGCAAATATGCAATTTTGTAAACCAACATAGCGCCCAGATTGTGCTCCAGGAGACACAAGCCGTAAATTAAGTTGGTTCCTCTCACTATAATAATGCCAAATACGTAGGATCCTAAATGTGGTTTGTGCACACTGAAAGGCTGATAAGCGAGGGGAAGATTTGACTTTGGGAGAGAGGATATTGCTGGATTGGATTATGAAAGCCATGTTGCTTTTGAAGGGCCTTTAAGCCATAAATAACGTGGAAACCTCTGTTTTCACTGACAGATTATGGGCCTGAATGGGGGCTTCTTTTTTGTGAGACAAGTAGAAGCTTTTAATGGTATTATTTTCACCAACATAACATTGTTTAGTGGCTTTTTATTCCATTTTTGGCAAGCAGAATGAATAAACAGTTGAACACCACGCTTTACTGGTTCATGTTGAGTTTTTTTTATTAGACTGTGAACTGTCATTGTCGGTGAATAATTCATTTTTTTTTACATTACTTGCAATTTTTACAAACAGTTTCAGTAGAAATGTTCAAAAAGAAAAAGTTAAAGGATATTTTATTAAAAAATGATAATTGATTTTATTCTTATTCTTGGCAGATGACTGTATCAGGAGATCTGAGGGACAGCTGACATCTTTAGTTGTTAAATCGGATGATCTGGAGATCCCACAGGATATAATTGTAGTGAATGCCATTATTCCAGATCTACCATCATCCCTTCAGAACAAAGATCTGTCATCTGATCCTATGAAACAGGACCTGTCTTCTGATTCATTACCGACTACTAAGGAAAATCAAAGTCAGAAAATATGCATTAAAAAACAAACTGCTCCTAAAGTAAAGAAACCATTTTCATATTCAGAATATGGCAATCATTTTTCCCTTGAAAAGTCTATTCTTAAACATCAAAAAATTCACACATTGGAGAATAGATTTTCTTGTTTCAAGTGTGGGAAATGTTTTAACCAGAATTCAGATCTTGTTAGTCACCAGAGAACTCACACAGAGAAGCCATTTACATGTTCAGAATGTGAAAAAAGTTTTTTATGGAAATCATATCTTGTTAGTCACCAGAGAACTCACACAGGCGAGAAGCCTTTTTCCTGTTCAGAATGTGGTAAATGTTTTAACCAAAAATCAGATCTTGTTATTCACCAGAGAACTCACACAGGGGAGAAGCCATTTTCTTGTTCAGAATGTGGGAAATGTTTTAACCGTAAATCGGTTTTTCTTAAGCACCGGAGAACTCACACTGGGGAAAAGCCATTTTCCTGTTTAGAATGTGGTAAACTTTTTAAGCAAAAATCATATCTTGTTACTCACCAAAGAACTCACACAGGGGAGAAACCTTTTTCATGTTCAGAATGTGGGAAACGTTTTAACAAGAAATCAGGTTTTCTTAAGCACCAAAGAACTCACACAGGGGAGAAGCCTTTTTTTTGTTCAGAATGTGGGAAATATTTTGCACAGAAATCAAATTTTGTTGTGCACCAGAAAATTCACACAGGGGAGAAGCCTTTTTTTTGTTCAGAATGTGGGAAATATTTTTCACAGAAATCAAATTTTGTTACGCACCAGAAAACTCACACAGGAGAGAAGCCTTTTTCATGTTCAGAATGTGGAAAATGTTTTAACCAGAAATCATATCTTGTTAGACACCAGAGAACTCACACAGGGGAAAGGCCTTTTTCTTGTTTAGAATGTGGAAAATGTTTTAACCAGAAATCGGATTTGGTTAAGCACCAGAGAACTCACACAGGGGAGAAGCCTTTTTTCTGTTCTGAATGTGGGAAATGTTTTGTGAAGAAATCATCTCTTCTTAGGCACCAGAGCAGTCACACAGGGAAGAAGTCTTTTTCATGTTCTTAATGTGGGAAATATTTTACATGGATATAAACTCTTAATAAACATCTGCTTAATAAATATCAGTGTCACGATTTCTTTGCTCAGTGTGTCTTGCACACGGTGACTGACAGCTCAGTCATCCAATCTAGTGCAGGGGTGTCCTGAGTTGTCAGTGGTTTGATGGACAGCTCGGCTGTAAAATGTGAGTGAGAAGTGCTGAGCTTCTTTCAGGTGTTCTCTGTTCCAGGTGACTACATAGTTACTTCGATGAGCTGTCAGTCTCAGACCTTTGCCAGATGTAGCATCTGCTCAGAGATTTGCCTTGTATTTCTGTGCTCTGTTGACATTGGGCCTCTTTCTGACCATTCATTTGCATAGCCCCTTTGCTCTCATTCGCTATCTTCCTTGTATTTTGACCTCAGATCATGACTTGACTTTGCCTTTTATCTTTTCACTTTTTAGTTTTCTATGTGCTCTATAGGTATCTGACCCAGGAACTTTTGACTACCCTGCCTCACAGCCTGCCAAGAGTGGTGACTACAGTAGTGTCACATTATGTCTGGCCTATTCTGTTTTTTTCCGCACCAATGGATCCAGTTCGTGTTCACTGCTGTGATCAGGTGCGGAATCTGACCCAGATGGCCCAGGATTAGACCAGGGTATACCAGAAGCTAAGATCTTCACAGTCCAAGCTGCAGGGTCAGTTTTCTGGTACTATGATTGCTTCCAAAAGTTCTCCGCTACCGACTGTAGTTATTACTTTGGTATCAGCTGACGAGCAATTGGTCACCCGAACCAGTAGTATGTGGAAAGGAAAGAAAGATGAAAAATCTGCACTGCAGGTAGGTAACAGTAAATCCAGGTCCACACTAGAATAATATGCGGTTTCTATTGTGTACGCATTTCAAAGTACTATACTTCCTCCTCGGGACAAAAAAACATATGACAAGTGACTGAATGCAGCCATACAGTACAGACCAAAAGTTTGGACACACCTTCTCATTTAAAGATTTTTCCTTGGATATGTATTTTCTGCCACCGGTTTTCGCATGGATCCGGCAAAAGTCCGGGGGGTATTGGAATGGGATCGTCCTGAGGATTTGAAGAAGTACTTCTCCGGTGTATTAAAGGTGTTTCTTTTCTTTCAGCAGTACAGGGGTTAATAGGCCATGTGGAAATCCCTGCTTTCAGCTGTGCTCAGTTAGCCACTCCTCTCTCCTATAAAAGCTAGGACTTTTGGCCATATCCTTGTCTGAGATAGCACTTGCTAGATAGACCTGGAGTAGTGAGGAGCTGGTGTTTGGAGAGCTGGAGAAGTTTATTGTGCGACAGTTGTTTGGTTTGTACTCTTGGAAATTCCTCATCCTTACCTGCCTTATTTTCTTCCCCTGTCCTTCACACCCTGGTGAATACCTCTGTTATTTGTGAGAGTATATTTTGTGTGAGTGGAGTTTTCTTTTACCCTTGTCTTGGTTCCCCTGTTTGTCGGGTTGGTGTACTGTGGTACACGGTAGCGCCTCTCTTCCCTGGGTGGGGAAGAGGACAGACAGAGGACTGCAGTAAGGAGACAGGGCAAGGGCGGAGGCCCCGGCATCCTCGCTATCTGAGGTATCCCGAGGAACATCTCCAAGACAAGCTGTTCTCCTGGTGATTTCCTGACGGGTTTTAATATAAAGGTCTGACGAGGTGGATGGACAAAGTCTATCTTCAGACATCCTTGAAGACACTCAAGATCCAGCGACTGGGGGAGATGTTCACCAAGCAGAGATAAAGAGGGAGAGCCTCCCCCCTACCTCTGACCTGACATCATTGGGGGGACTTTTTTGAAGATGTAGAGGGCCCTCTGAACATACACTGCTCAAAAAAACAAATGGAACATTAAAATTCCACATCCTAGATATCACTGAATGAAATTTTCCAGTTGTAAATCTTTATTCATTACATAGTGGAATGTGTTGAGAACAATAAAACCTAAAAATAATCAACGAAAATCACAACTAATATCCCACGGAGGTCTGGAGTTGGAATGATGCTCAAAATCAAAGTGGAAAATGAAGTTACAGGCTGATCCAACTTCAGTGGAAATGCCTCAAGACAAGGAAATGATGCTCAGTAGTGTGTGTGGCCTCCACGTACCTGTATGATCTCCCTACAATGCCTGGGCATGGTCCTGATGAGGCGGAGGATGGTCTCCTGAGGGATCTCCTCCCAGACCTACACTAAAGCATCCATCAACTCCTGGACAGTCTGTGGTGCAATGTGACAGTGGATGGTGCGAGACATGATGTCCCAGATGTGTTCAATCGGATTCAGGTCTGGGGAACAGGCGGGCCAGTCCATAGCTTCAATAACTTCATCTTGCAGGAACTGCTGACATACTCCAGCCACATGAGGTCTGGCATTGCCCTGCATTAGGAGGAACCCAAGGCCAACCGCACCAGCATATGGTCTACCAAGGGGTCTGAGGATCTCATCTTGTTACCTTATTGCAGTCAGGCTACCTCTGGCGAGCACATGGAGGGCTGTGCGGCCCTCCAAAGAAATGCCACCCCGCACCATTACTGACCCACTGCCAAACCGGTCATGCTGAAGGATGTTTCAGGCAGCAGATTGCTCTCCACGGTGTCTCCAGACTCACATGTGCTCAGTGTGAACCTGCGAAGAGCACAGGGTGCCAGTGGCAAAGCTGCCAATCCTAGTGTCCTGTGGCAAATGCCAAGCGTCCTGCCCGGGGTTGGGCTGTCAGCACAACTCCCATCTGTGGACGTCGGTCACTCAGACCATCCTCATGGAGTCGGTTTCTAACCTTTTGTGCAGACATATGCACATTTGTGGCCTGCTGGAGGTCATTTTACAGGGCTCTGGCAGTGCTCCTCCTGTTCCTCCTTGCACGAAGGCTGAGGTAGCTGTCCTGCTGCTGGGTTGTTGCCCTCCTACGGCCCCCTCCACATCTCCTGCTGTACTGGCCTGTTTCCTGGTAGCGACTCCAGCCTCTGGACACTACGCTGACAGACCCAGCAAACATTCTTGCCACAGCTCACATTGATGTGCCATCCTGGATGAGCTGCACTACCTGAGCTACTTGTGTGGGTTGTAAAGTCCATCTCATGCTACAACGAGTGTGAAAGCATAACCAACATTCAAAAGTGACCAAAACATCAGCCAGAAAGCATTGGTACTGAGATGTGGTCTGTGGTCCCCACCTGCAGAACCACTCCTTTATTGACTGTGTCTTGATAATTGCCAATAATTTCCATCTGTTGTCTATTGCATTTGCACAACAGCATGTGAAATTGATTTGTCAATCAGTGTTGCTGCCTAAATGGACAGTTTGATTTCACAGAAGTTTGATTTACTTGGAGTTATATTCTGTTGTTTAAGTGTTCCCTTTATTTTTTTGAGCAGTGTATATTCAGACCCCTCCCTATCCTTGAAGTCCCAGCTCTTTCTTTTTCCTGGAGGATGTTCCCTATCAAACTTCCTCCTCCAAAAAGAAAGCTCCCTACCTTCCACCGACAAACGTGGAAACCCCTTTTTTTTGTCACCGGCTTTCTCCAAGATGTCTTCTAGCTTTTCCTGAAGAGAAACTGGCCATCACATGGGATGAAGCAGAGTCTATTTTTTGAATGCAGGTCTCCCGGACACCCCTTCAACCATAAGGCCTGTCTAGCCACGTTGGATATGCTCACCGACCTAGCCACTAATCTCACTGAGTCTGATGAGTAGTCTGCTAGAAAGGTCACTGCTCCCTGCAAGAGTCATATTGGACAAGATCTCATCTCTTGGAACCTTACTCCTAAGTTGTTCCTCCATCTCTTGAAGCCAGATCATCAGGGAGCGGGCAGTACAAGTCCCAGATATTGCCAGGTTCAGATTCCCCTGCGGCTGCCTCCCAGGTGTGCCTCAGGAACCCATCAGCTTTCTTATCTAACGGGTCTCTAAGTGTGCTGGAATCCTCAAAAGGCAGGGATGACTTCTTAGAGGATTTCGCTACTGCCCTGTCGATTTTAGGGATTTTATTCCAACCCTCTGAGTCCTTCTCCTCAAAGGGGTATCTCCTTTTAGAAGATGATGGCAGGCTAACAGATCTCTCCGGCTTTTCCCATTCTTTATCTATGAGCGCCTTTATCCTGGAATTACCCAGAAAGGTGCGCTTCCTCTTTTCCACCAAGCCCCAAACATAAGATACTCTAGGAATTTAGGTGCTCTTTCCTCCTTAAGGCCCATTGTCGACGTGACTGCCCTAACCAGTCTGTGTACTCGGCCGGAAAGCAAGGACAGACCACCTACATCACTGTCCGAGGAGAAGGAGGACGAGGATTCAATATGATTTTCCCCACCAGATTGCGAGGCCTCTGATTCTGTGACAAACTTGAGCTCTCGTTTCACTTTTTTAACACTGTCTTTAGCGAATCTTGCACTTCTACCCTGATTATGGCCCTTTGATTTTTGTATGCAGTCAGAGCAGAGATCTTTCTGCCAATGAACTGCCAGCTGGGTTTTTATAAAAGGCACATACCTTATTTTTCCTTTTGGCGCTAGCCTTCCTAGGCCCCTAGTGATTTAAGCAGAAAATGGCCCCTATTATGGTGACATTCTCATAGATCACTCACCACCCACTGTCAAATCAAGGGTACTGGATTCGGAGGCTGATCAGGAGTACGTACAATATCCTTCCTGGATACCGAGGAGTCCCGGGATCTCTGGTTGGAATGTCTGCCACTCCTGCAGCTGTTCCTTTTAGAGAGCGCCCGAACTGGTGACCAGGCACAGATACTGGTGATTTCTGCTGCTGCTGTAAAGGCTGCTGCTGCTGTCCACTTCGATCCTCCATGATGGGGAGCTTCGGACATAAGCGCTTCTTCTGTGGTCATCCCTCCTTAAAAGAGGGATCCACGGAGCTTCCCGCCTCATCCGTTGCCCAAACGATGCCCCTCCCCCTGCCCCGCGTCAAGTATCCAAGCTTTTTTGCCCTGGGCGCCGCCATCTTAGCCACAGCGCACGCCCACCGACGTCACGCAGGCATGCCTATTCCCAGGGAGCCTTGTGTGCGATGTCAGAAGTGCGCTCCCTGAAACCGGGCTCACTATGGAGTGGCAGTCAGAAGGCAGAGGAAGGAGAGTGGCACGTACGTCGAGGCCCACTGGAAATGCGAATGTCGCCTCCAACACCAGACGGCCAGCTTCGAGTGCTGTACTTTGAGTGCTGGGATGAGTATGAAAAAAAATTAATTCTTCATCCTGCCTGGGACTCCGCACGAGGGTTCCCGTCAGGACAGGAAACCCAACTGAAGCAGTGGAGAGGTATTGCCCTTTTATTTCAGTGGGATTCCAGTCCTGACTGGGTGGAATGCTCTCTCAGGCAACTGTCATGGGTATAGGGAAAAAGGATTTCACAAAGTAATTTCAACATTTCCAAATGGAGGATGATGTTGTGGTCTATGTTTGTTTTTTTTTAAGGAATTGCAGCCCCCATGTGAAAAGGGAGGGAACTAAGGGTGCTGTCATGGGCCTCCGAAAAACGCCATTACCGGTAAGTAACGTAATGCTTTATTTGGATTCCCAGGACAGCACTAAGAGAGATTTACAGAGATGTAAGCTACCTTAGGGAGGGACTATAGCCTGCAGCACCCTTAACCCGAAGGTGAGATCTGAGGAGAACCCCAAGTCTGTGTTGAACATAGAATCCCCTTAAAACTTAGCTTTTAATGATGACATATATAAAACCCTAACCCAAAAAAAAAAAAAACCTTGGTTAAATAACCACGATAAGATACCACCAATAGGTAACCTGTTGAGGTACTACAATAAAACCTACTGCTCACCTCTGCCTAGCTGTGGAGGTTGGCACCCTAAGATACGATTATTTGGCGCCCCCACTCAGACGTAGGCTGTCCCTCACTTCCCTAACGAATCCCTACCATTAAAGGTGGGAAAACAAAATAGTGGAGGGCAGTGGTGAAAAGATAGTGCAAAAAATAACCCCAACATACAATAGCAAACACCCCCACTTAGGATGGTAATAACAATAGAAATGCAGCACTTCGCTCAATAGCGACCCATGTCATATTAAATAATTGAGTCCAACGATAAACATCTCAGTTCTTTGTCCGTCCTGGATACAGCCAATAGTATAAACAGACAATAGACACCGGAATGGTAGACCAAGATATGATACTAAGAGAGACAAAAGATCACTTAGCGTGTGCTGACGTCACCCCGACGCGTTTCCCCGTTTGCACGGTTCATCAGGAGGAAATGATGTGGTGGCCGATATTGCCTCATGCCATGAAGATGGATAGCATAAGCCGGCGGTGGTAATCGGCGGATATAAATAGATAGCATTAAATCCGCGCACCTTCATAGGCCCCGCCCCCAGTCGGGGGCAGCGTAATAACATCCGGGTAATGATTGCGTTAAAAATCCCAATATAACACCAAAAATGGATACCACAAACCCTATTAGCACCCCAAAGGCTTACCAACATATAAAGAAAAAGATAAATGAGGATTCTCAAAAGCCATAGGCCGTCAGTCACCTGCCCGATGTATTTACTTCCGGGTCCTAAGGACACTGCGGCGCGTACATCTCTCCCTCTCAAGATCATGCGCATTGATCCATTCACCCTAATTTGGAACGCAAGCAGACGGCAGTCTGCGCTCCAAAGGGAGTCTGCGTAGTGGTGAATGGGAGGAGGAGTAGCAAGAGAGGGGAGGGGAGAGAAGGGGCGTACCCAATTGCCCATGGAGCAGAAAAATTTGTCGGTATATGTCATACAGCATATAATAGAATGTAATAAGTACATAGACATGATGATTAATACCCAACAGCTGCACAGAATAGAGAATGAGGATAAACCTCGGAAAGGGTAAACTACATGATATATATAACCCAGGACAATAGCCGGTGAACAAACATATGATAGAGATATATTGACAATGGTTCTAAATAAACATTGGGATAATAAAACGCCTTAAGATAAATTGGGTAACAATATTAAATAAACATAGTATTTGATAAATAATTAATTCCCTAAAATTGGGAGCATGCCTAAGCATACCAGGATAGGAGATTGTTTCGGTATATATTCCAAACTACTATTGTATTTGTGCATAACAGGCCGGTCAAACAAAGGTAAATTCCATGATGTTCAAATGAAACAGGTATATGACAGACATTCATTCAGCCCCTTCGGGGACATTGATTGCATCCTATATATCCACTCAGTCTCTCTCCTTAACAAAACTTTGTCAAGATCGCCTCCCCTAATTTTAGGTCTAACCAATTCGATCATACTGAAAGAGATTTGCTGGATACTGCCACAATGAGAGTCATTCATATGGCGAGCAACTGGGGTATCCCGTTTATGCCTAATATCCCCCAGATGCTCGCCAACCCTGACTCTTAATTCCCTCAGAGTCTTCCCTATATAGTCCAAAGGACATGTACAGGTAGCTTTATAGATCACACCAGTAGATTTGCAATTTCCGAAGTCCCTTACAGAAAACATTCTACCACTCGATGCACTCCGAAAAACCTTGCCCTGAGACATGACTTCACATTTAGTGCAGTTACCACACCTGAAAAAGCCCAAGGGTTTTCTGTCAAGCCATGTCCCTAGTTTTGGTGGTCTCTGGTATAAGCTGTGCACCAGACGATCTCCTATAGATCTACCCTTCCTATATGTCACACTCGGTTTCAGTGGTAGATATTTCCTTAGCGCTGGATCCGCCAATAAGATCCCCCAATGTTTTTTAAGGACCTGGTAAACCCTCTCTGACTGCCCGTCAAAGGTTCCAATGAGTCTAACCACCTCCTCCTTAGCTCGACTAGCGTTATCCTTAGGCCTCAACAGGGACTGCCTATCCATCCCCAAAGTATCAAAAAAGGGGGGATCCAGAACCTCACGGGGATAATCTCTTGCCCTAAAACGTTGGTATAGGTCTTTGGCCTGTTTCTTGTATGTTAAATCATCCGTGCAATTTCTTCTTAGTCTCATGAATTGCCCCTTTGGTATCCCCCTCTTGAGGGGAACCGGATGGTGGCTTGTCCATCTCAGAAGACTATTTGTAGAGGTCGGTTTGCGGTAGGTGCAAGTGCTGATGCTACCATCTAATTCCTTCGAAATTGTCAAGTCAAGGAAATTAATACTCATATCATGGTGTTCGTAGGTAAAATGGAGACCAATGTTGTTCACATTGATAGTCTCCACAAATCTCTGGAGCTCAGCCTCTGGGCCAGACCACAGCACAAGGATATCATCTATGTATCTGGCCCAGAGGCTAATATAAGGGCTCCACCATACTTCACCCTCTCCAAATATGATGGTTTCCTCCCACCAGCCCAGGAAGATATTAGCATACGAGGGGGCACAAGGGCTCCCCATCGCAGTACCCCTGAGCTGGTGGAAGTACTTCCCATCAAAGAGGAAGTAATTACGGGTAAGACAGAATTGCAAAAGTTCCTCCAAGAATAAATTATGTTCCCGACATTCGATCGCTCTCGTTTGTAAATAGTAGGTTATGGCCTCCATCCCACACACGTGGGGGATGCTACTGTAGAGAGCCTCCACATCTATTGATACAAGCAGAGTACCAGATTCCACTGTGATACCTTCCAACTGACTCAATAGATGCGACGTATCGCGGACATAGGAAGGTAGGGACGTGACAAAGGGTCTTAAGATCTTATCTAGATAAATACCACTGTTCTGTGTAGCTGAGTCAATACCGGATACAATAGGGCGCCCTTTTAAGGGGGACAAACCCTTATGCACCTTCGGTAAAGCATAGGAGGTAGGCCTCACTGGGTTATTCGGTCTCAAAAACTTCCATTCATTAAGGGATAAAAGATTCTCCTCTTTAGCCCTGTCCAGAATATCTGATAGTTCATGGCTATAGCTCATGGTAGGGTCATGATCCAGAACCTCATAGGTGTCTGCATCGTCCAACAACTGATGACACATATTCAAATAAACACATTGGTCCATAAGCACCAGGTTGCCACCCTTGTCAGACGCCTTAATAACAACGTCTCTGTTCTTTTCCAAATTTTCTAGGGCTATGCTCTCTTCCTCAGAGAGATTTGTAGACCCATGCTGATTGATACGTGGTATTTTACATAAGTCATTTTCAACCAGTTGGATAAAGATATCTACACTCGTGGTGTCCTTTAGGGGTGGCATCCTGGTGCTTTTATTTTTTAGATCTGTAAAAGGACCCTTCCCTCTTTCCTGTTCATTCTCTCTCAAGAGGTCAGTTAATGTTCGTACACCCTCCATATCTTCCTCTGATAATCCTAATTTTTTACATTCTTCAGAATCATATTTCTGGAAAAACAATTTCCATTTAAGATTTCTACCGAAAAGATTTACATCTTTAACCCATTGGAAGCAATTAAACACCCCAGTCGGTACAAAATTTAGGCCCTTCTGTAGGACAGAATACTCATCACTTGATAGAACATGTGATGATAGATTTATAATCTGTCCCTGACTCACAGATGCCTTCTCCGTAGGTCGTAACCTGTTGTCAGCAGACCTCGTTCCAAAAAAGATTGTGAGGATGAGGATGATTGTGGCCCAGTCATATTTAATTCTGACTGGCTCCCTCTTCCGGTGCCTCTCTGTCTGTGATAGTTTTTTGTTGTCCGCCATTTCCCTTTAGTATACTTTCCTCTCCCACGATAGCCTGAAAAACCCTCTGTACGTTCCGTATCCGAGGTGTCAATATCTGAAGACGACACCTCAGAGTTCACCCTTGGCTGATAGTCGTATGCCCGGTTCTCTTTAAACTCTGTATAATCCCGTAAAAACTGATTGTGCTTACGTTCCTTTAAATTAGTTTGAAATTTCTCTACAGATGTTTGTAGTGTATTTTCTCGTTTAATAAATTCCGGGTCAGATTTAAACTTTTGTACCTTCTCAATGAGATTATTGAGTTTCTTTGTGGAGTCCTCGAAAAGCCTCTGTTCCTCTTTTAATAGGAGTTGCATGAAGCGAATAGAGGACTCAACAGACTCTTTTGTCCACGCTGTCAGAAGTAGGGGATTGGTTGTACGTGGTGAGGGCTGGATATTAATGCGTAGTCCCTTAGGGACAATTTGATTTTTAATATAATTTTCCAGACCTTTTACCTCCCACCACGATTTGATATTCTCCTTGTATCCCCAATATAGTTCTTTAAAGAGTGTTTTTAGTGAGGGATTATCTGGGCTCTCGGAGGGTAAAGTATTGGTGGAAAAAACCTGGTTGGCGTCCTGTACCCACAAATCGGTATTGATTGGTGCCGAAAGAAAGCTCGCCATATCCTATGGGCTATTCGCAAAAAAATCAAGACAAAATGAATGGGGATTATAAAAGGCCAGTGTTGAACATAGAATCCCCTTAAAACTTAGCTTTTAATGATGACATATATAAAACCCTAACCCAAAAAAAAAAAAACAAAAAAAAAAACCTTGGTTAAATAACCACGATAAGATACCACCAATAGGTAACCTGTTGAGGTACTACAATAAAACCTACTGCTCACCTCTGCCTAGCTGTGGAGGTTGGCACCCTAAGATACGATTATTTGGCGCCCCCACTCAGACGTAGGCTGTCCCTCACTTCCCTAACGAATCCCTACCATTAAAGGTGGGAAAACAAAATAGTGGAGGGCAGTGGTGAAAAGATAGTGCAAAAAATAACCCCAACATACAATAGCAAACACCCCCACTTAGGATGGTAATAACAATAGAAATGCAGCACTTCGCTCAATAGCGACCCATGTCATATTAAATAATTGAGTCCAACGATAAACATCTCAGTTCTTTGTCCGTCCTGGATACAGCCAATAGTATAAACAGACAATAGACACCGGAATGGTAGACCAAGATATGATACTAAGAGAGACAAAAGATCACTTAGCGTGTGCTGACGTCACCCCGACGCGTTTCCCCGTTTGCACGGTTCATCAGGAGGAAATGATGTGGTGGCCGATATTGCCTCATGCCATGAAGATGGATAGCATAAGCCGGCGGTGGTAATCGGCGGATATAAATAGATAGCATTAAATCCGCGCACCTTCATAGGCCCCGCCCCCAGTCGGGGGCAGCGTAATAACATCCGGGTAATGATTGCGTTAAAAATCCCAATATAACACCAAAAATGGATACCACAAACCCTATTAACACCCCAAAGGCTTACCAACATATAAAGAAAAAGATAAATGAGGATTCTCAAAAGCCATAGGCCGTCAGTCACCTGCCCGATGTATTTACTTCCGGGTCCTAAGGACACTGCGGCGCGTACATCTCTCCCTCTCAAGATCATGCGCATTGATCCATTCACCCTAATTTGGAACGCAAGCAGACGGCAGTCTGCGCTCCAAAGGGAGTCTGCGTAGTGGTGAATGGGAGGAGGAGTAGCAAGAGAGGGGAGGGGAGAGAAGGGGCGTACCCAATTGCCCATGGAGCAGAAAAATTCGTCGGTATATGTCATACAGCATATAATAGAATGTAATAAGTACATAGACATGATGATTAATACCCAACAGCTGCACAGAATAGAGAATGAGGATAAACCTCGGAAAGGGTAAACTACATGATATATATAACCCAGGACAATAGCCGGTGAACAAACATATGATAGAGATATATTGACAATGGTTCTAAATAAACATTGGGATAATAAAACGCCTTAAGATAAATTGGGTAACAATATTAAATAAACATAGTATTTGATAAATAATTAATTCCCTAAAATTGGGAGCATGCATAAGCATACCAGGATAGGAGATTGTTTCGGTATATATTCCAAACTACTATTGTATTTGTGCATAACAGGCCGGTCAAACAAAGGTAAATTCCATGATGTTCAAATGAAACAGGTATATGACAGACATTCATTCAGCCCCTTCGGGGACATTGATTGCATCCTATATATCCACTCAGTCTCTCTCCTTAACAAAACTTTGTCAAGATCGCCTCCCCTAATTTTAGGTCTAACCAATTCGATCATACTGAAAGAGATTTGCTGGATACTGCCACAATGAGAGTCATTCATATGGCGAGCAACTGGGGTATCCCGTTTATGCCTAATATCCCATACCCCATAATATCCCATACCCCATAAATACCCCAGTTGCTCGCCATATGAATGACTCTCATTGTGGCAGTATCCAGCAAATCTCTTTCAGTATGATCGAATTGGTTAGACCTAAAATTAGGGGAGGCGATCTTGACAAAGTTTTGTTAAGGAGAGAGACTGAGTGGATATATAGGATGCAATCAATGTCCCCGAAGGGGCTGAATGAATGTCTGTCATATACCTGTTTCATTTGAACATCATGGAATTTACCTTTGTTTGACCGGCCTGTTATGCACAAATACAATAGTAGTTTGGAATATATACCGAAACAATCTCCTATCCTGGTATGCTTATGCATGCTCCCAATTTTAGGGAATTAATTATTTATCAAATACTATGTTTATTTAATATTGTTACCCAATTTATCTTAAGGCGTTTTATTATCCCAATGTTTATTTAGAACCATTGTCAATATATCTCTATCATATGTTTGTTCACCGGCTATTGTCCTGGGTTATATATATCATGTAGTTTACCCTTTCCGAGGTTTATCCTCATTCTCTATTCTGTGCAGCTGTTGGGTATTAATCATCATGTCTATGTACTTATTACATTCTATTATATGCTGTATGACATATACCGACGAATTTTTCTGCTCCATGGGCAATTGGGTACGCCCCTTCTCTCCCCTCCCCTCTCTTGCTACTCCTCCTCCCATTCACCACTACGCAGACTCCCTTTGGAGCGCAGACTGCCGTCTGCTTGCGTTCCAAATTAGGGTGAATGGATCAATGCGCATGATCTTGAGAGGGAGAGATGTACGCGCCGCAGTGTCCTTAGGACCCGGAAGTAAATACATCGGGCAGGTGACTGACGGCCTATGGCTTTTGAGAATCCTCATTTATCTTTTTCTTTATATGTTGGTAAGCCTTTGGGGTGCTAATAGGGTTTGTGGTATCCATTTTTGGTGTTATATTGGGATTTTTAACGCAATCATTACCCGGATGTTATTACGCTGCCCCCGACTGGGGGCGGGGCCTATGAAGGTGCGCGGATTTAATGCTATCTATTTATATCCGCCGATTACCACCGCCGGCTTATGCTATCCATCTTCATGGCATGAGGCAATATCGGCCACCACATCATTTCCTCCTGATGAACCGTGCAAACGGGGAAACGCGTCGGGGTGACGTCAGCACACGCTAAGTGATCTTTTGTCTCTCTTAGTATCATATCTTGGTCTACCATTCCGGTGTCTATTGTCTGTTTATACTATTGGCTGTATCCAGGACGGACAAAGAACTGAGATGTTTATCGTTGGACTCAATTATTTAATATGACATGGGTCGCTATTGAGCGAAGTGCTGCATTTCTATTGTTATTACCATCCTAAGTGGGGGTGTTTGCTATTGTATGTTGGGGTTATTTTTTGCACTATCTTTTCACCACTGCCCTCCACTATTTTGTTTTCCCACCTTTAATGGTAGGGATTCGTTAGGGAAGTGAGGGACAGCCTACGTCTGAGTGGGGGCGCCAAATAATCGTATCTTAGGGTGCCAACCTCCACAGCTAGGCAGAGGTGAGCAGTAGGTTTTATTGTAGTACCTCAACAGGTTACCTATTGGTGGTATCTTATCGTGGTTATTTAACCAAGGTTTTTTTTTTTTTTTGGGTTAGGGTTTTATATATGTCATCATTAAAAGCTAAGTTTTAAGGGGATTCTATGTTCAACACTGGCCTTTTATAATCCCCATTCATTTTGTCTTGATTTTTTTGAGAACCCCAAGTCCAACCGATAGTGTTTGAAAAAGGTGGTAGGGGATGATCATGGGGCCGCCTAACATATCTGGTCGATTGACACTCCCGATCTTTCCGCCCAGGATGAAGACATGGCCCGGGTGGAATGCGCCCTGATATTCTGTGGAGCCGGACCCCCACCTGTTGTATAAGCTAGAGAGATAGCCTCCCTAATCCATTTTGCTAGCGTGCATTTTGATACTCTAGGCCCTTGGAAGGATAAAAATAATGCATTATCCTTCTTCCAAGTATTAGTAGCTGAGATGTATTCTAGAAGGCATCTTTTAACGTCTAATGTATGGAGTTTTTCTTCATTAGGGTTAGAGGGGTTAGGAAGAAAGGATGGCAAGACTATTTCCTTCGACCTTTGGAAGTGGGATGCTACTTTGGGCAAGTAGGCTGGGTCCGGCTTCAGGACTACCCCGTCCTGTAAGAATTCTGTATAACGGAGAAGTCTGGAAAGTGCCTGGATATCTCCTACTCTACAAGCAGATGTTATTGCTACCAGGAAAGCCGTTTTAAGGGATAGCATCTTTATTGAGGCTGAGTGTAGGGGTTCAAACGGGGCATCGGTCATAGCTGAAAGGACTAGGTTGAGATCCCATGGTATGCTTTTATTTTCATGTATAGGTCTAGCTCTACCAGCTGCCTTAATAAACATAGAAACCCAATAGTTATTGGCAATATTACAAGAGAACAGGGTCATCCAGGGCTGAGACCTGCACCTTCAGTGTACTGGTGGAAAGACTCAACTCCAAACCCTTCTGCAGAAATTCTAGGATGTCGTATCGGAACCCCCTCTTTGATGTTAAAATCTGAAGAGGCCAGGAACTGTTTCCAAGTTCTAGAGTATATTTTTGTTGTAATTTGATTTCTATTCTTCAGAAGGGTATCAACTCAATTTGGGAGAAGCCTCTATCTTTCAACAATGACCTCTCAAACTCCATGCCATTAAATGAAGTCCCATCACTTGTGGATAGTTGATCAGCCCCTGGCAGAGCAGGTCCGGAAGGTCTGGAAGCACCCAGGGATCTCATACCGATATAGTTCTGAGCCACGCGAACCAGGTCCTCCTGGGCCAAAATGGGGCAATTAGTATGACTCTTGCCCGATCTGCCCTGATTTTCCTCACTACGAGAGGTAACAAGGTCAATGGTGGGAATGCGTTAGCTAAGGAAAAATCCCATTTTATCAAGAAGGCTCCAGTACCAGAGGATTCTCCCTGGGATTTAGGGAACAGAATTTTCTCACTTCTCTGTTTTCTCTGGTGGCAAAGAGGTCCACCTCTGGTTGACCCCATTTGCGGACAATCTGATTGAAGATGTCCATGTTCAGAGACCACTCTCCTTGCCTTAGAGCAGTGTTTCCCAAACTCCAGTCCTCACGGACCCTACAGGTCATGTTTTCAGGATTTCTTTAGTATTGTGCAAGTAGTGGAAGTATCATTAAGGCATCAGGAATTGTCTCACCTGTGCAACACTATGGAGATCCTGAAAACATGACCCGTGGGGTCCATGAAGACTGGAGCTTGGGAAATACTGCCTTAGAGTATTGTGGCTTAGAATGTCTGCTTTTATGTTTTCCTTCCCTCTGATATGAAATGCTGTTAAAGATTGAAAATGTCTTTCTGCTGTTTGGAAAAGGCGATTTGCCACTTGCATCAGGGCCTCAGAATGTGTTCCACCTTAGTGATTTACATAGACCACTGCCACCTGGTTGTCCGAAAGGATCTTCACATGGTGACCCTGTAGATAGTAGTAGTTTTTTAACAGATAATTCAATTGCCATCAACTCCTTCTGGTTTGATGAAGGCTGTTACCCGGTAGTCCCACTGTCCCTGAACCACAATGTCACCCATATGGGCCCCCCACCCTGAGGAGCTAGCATCCGTGGTTATTACACGAGTTATGTGAGTTACCCAGGGAACTCCTGAAAATAAGTTGTCTTTGCTTAGCCACCACCAAAGAGATGTAAGGGTTAACAGACTCAATGATATCTGACCCTGCAGGGACCCTTCTAAGGTTCTATCATTAATTAGAACATCTCCCTGTAAAGGTCTAGTGTGAAATTGAGCCCACCTGACAGCTGGGATACACGACGTCAGGGACCCTAACAGGGACATAGCCTGTCTAAGGGTCATGGAGGGTCTATCGATTGACCTTAACGCCTGTTGTAGCCAAACTCCAGTTGGCTCCACCATCTTTGAATCACTGCGCATGTGCAGCAAACCCGGTGACCCAGAAGTGCCCGCCGGCCCCACCTCCGACGTCACCATGGCCCATCAAAGCTTCCAGCCTGCGTTCAGAGCGGCGCGGGATGCCAGGCTGGCCAGCAGTGCTCTGGACAGCACCCACCATCATGCCCCCGGCTCCACGCAACCCTGCTGCACCGCACACCCGCCGGAACAGATACTCCTGGGACATACAAACCTAGAGCTGGCCTCCATGGAGACGGAAATCCTCCCGACTCCGCTCCCTGCTGCGAACGCCAGCGCCGTGCAGCCCAACCAGGACCACAGTGACGTCTCCAGGAACCCCGCACTGGCCAAGGTAGGAGACCCCACCAGTACCTGATTTGGCCGGCTGGCCTGGGATCCATAGGATTCTTCTTCTGTTGGATCCAGTCCTACAGGAACAGGAAACCAACTGATACATGGGAGAGGTGCTGCCCTTTTTGTACTGTACGCTTCCTGTTCCTGAAGGGGGGATCCCCTCTCTCATGGTGCTGTCATGGGAATCCGAAAAAAATGGTGATCATACGATTGTGATACGACCGTACTACACCACTGATAATGCAGCCACAGCTGGGGACTGAGGAGAATCTGTGACTCCCCTGAATTTAGTGGTTACTACTCACCTGGGTAGTCATATGTAGGAATCTCCTCTTTACACCGCTCATCACCCCTCACATATGTCTCTGTAGTATTAATATGGGTCAGATCTTCACCCTGAAACAAATATTGTAAAAGTCACAGACAGAAGGAGAAGTCACATCTATGATCAGCTCTAATCCTGCCATCTCCACCGTTCTCATTACACAAGTATAAAACATATAATACTGTGGATAAAACAAGACTGAGCACAAGACCTTCACAGCCGTCTATACATCACAGGGGAGATCTCATGACACCATCTCTCCATCTACCTGATGATCCTGAGGAACATTGGGATCTTCTTGTTTACAGTCCAGTGGAAGAAGAAGACAGGGACAGCTCTCTGGTGTCATCTTCTTACTGGATAGATCTGGAGAAAACACATACAGGGACTTAATTTATTCTTTACATACAGATAAGTATAGGTCGTGTGTATTTAGTCCTATTACCTCGTGATGTCAGGGGCTGGGGAACCTCCATCATGACGTCCTTGTACAGATCTTTGTGTCCTTCTAAATACTCCCACTCCTCCATGGAGAAATAGATGGCAACATCCTGACACCTTATAGGAATCTGACACATACATAGTTATTAAGGTTGAAGGAAGACTTTAAGTCCATCTAGTTCAACCCATAGCCTAACCTAACATGCCCTAACATGTTGATCCAAACAATGATACCGTCATCCCCCCGATCCCTTCATAGCGATACAGTATAATGTCCCAGCATTCCCAGCAGTGTCACCTCTCCAGACAGCAGCTCAATCATCTTGTAGGCGAGTTCTAGGATCTTCTGGTCATTGATGTCGTCATGTATCGGGGTGAGGTGGAGGCCCCGTGATTGGGCTCAGGAGTCTTCCCCATCCCTCAGACACAGGGTCCTGACAGCGTTCACTAGAGGTCTTCACTACTGTGTAATCCTAGTTATGGAGAGACACGTTAATAAATCTCACTACAGACATTTCCAGAGTCCTCGCCTCTACAGTTCTGTCCATCTGTTATTCCCATAGATAAGAATGATGTAATGTGACGTCATCAGAATCTCTCACCTCTCCAGTAAGCCGGAAAAGGATCTCTATGGTGAGGTGTAATATCCTCTCCACCATCTTGTCTCTGTCCATATCCATCTTTGATGGGTAAATCAGGAAAATTCTCATATATAGAAGATCTTCAATGAGCGGATCCGATATTGTAGAGACTTGAATAAGAAGAAGATGAGCCGATGTAACATCATAAAATCCTGTGTAATAATACAATTACTGGAGATAATAAGGGAAACATATGAGGAGATTTATTATTTTACAGTATTTAGTTTTCTTCTTTACATCTACTAATAAAACCTATATATTTAGGCCACAGACAACAAGCAGTTTCTTCCTCGGAGTCGGCAGCTGAATACGTTTCTCATAGACTCATCTTCCATAACGCTAATTCTCGTCTCATTTACCGACACTGGAATCGGCATTAGCAATACTGCAGGAGATATTCATTACCCGTGACAGGAGAAACAACTACTTCATGATGAGGACGACATCTCCATCTTCTACTATGGCTCTAGAAACATATTTGGCCAGAGTCCGTCACTGACTCCATCACCACCGGCCGTCTATATGAAGGTTTCCCGTCTTCCCCGCACTCTAATCTTCTATCACGTTAGATCTCATGTCTGATTCACTCACAGACGTTTGAGGCTTTTATAAAAGATTTTGTGTAAGAACAAGACAGGAGTTAATTGATGTGAAAATCTCCATGTACAGTGTTTTTTGATTGAGGTTTTTTAGAATTTTCCAGTAGACTTCCAATCCTTATGTTACATTCAAATATTTGTGTTTTCCATGTAACAAAATAAAACTGGGGATGATGGTACTGTGAGAACATTATACCGTCTAGAGGCCAAGAAAGAGGTCCCATACTATGAGTATAAAACATGCTTCCTTGGTTCCCATCTGTCATGCCCTCTGTCGCAAGTCCGGTCTCCACTGTGCAGGGAGATTGGTGCCTATCACGCAGCCGCCTGGTGCTGCTCACCCTGTCCGGGGCCCCAGATGATTGATGGCTACATTCTCTGCTAGGAACCTGCATCCCCTTGGCAAGTCTCCTGGAAATGCTCTTAGGAGGCACGGTCCGCTACCTGCACATACTTAACCTCTTAAACCCATATGACGTACTATCCCATCGAGGTGACCAGGGACTTAATTCCCAGGGACGGGAAAGTACATCATAGGCGATCGTCCGCGCTCACGGGGGGAGCGCGGCCGATCGCCACTGGGTGTCAGCTGATTACTACAGCTGACATCCGGCATATTATCCCCAGGAACACTGCGATCAAACATGATCGCAGCGTTCCGGCAGCATAGGGAAGCATCGGGCAGGGAGGGGGCTCCCTGCGTGCTTCCCTGAGACCCTCGGTACAACGTGATGTGATCGCGTTGAACCGAGCATCTCCTCCCTGCAGGCCCCGGATCCAAAATGGCTGCAGGGCTCCTTCAGGGTCCTGCAGGGAGGTGGCTTGCAAGCGCCTGCTCAGAGCAGGCGCCGGAAAGCCTCCCTGCAGTGCCTGTCAGATCGCTGATCTGACACAGTGCATTGCAAGGTATCAGATCAGCGATCTGACACTATACTGTGATGTACCCCCTGGGGCAATGCTATAAAGTAAAAAAATATATTTACATGTGTAAAAAAAAAATTATTCCTAAATAAAGAAAATTATACAGCTATATGAAAAAAGTTTGGGCACCCCTATTAATCTTAATGTTTTATAAAAATTGGTATTTTTGCAACAGCTATTTCAGTTTCATATATCTAATAACTGTTGGACACAGTAATGTTTCTGCCTTGAAATGAGGTTTATTGTACTAACAGAAAATGTGCAATCTGCATTCAAACAAAATTTGACAGGCGCATAAGTATGGGCACCTCACCAGAAAAGTGACATTAATATTTAGTAGATCCTCCTTTTGCAAAAATAACAGCCTCTAGTCACTTCCTGCAGCTTTTAATGAGTTCCTGGATCCTGGATGAAGGTATTTTTGACCATTCCTCTTTACAAAACAATTCCAGTTCAGTTAAGTTTGATGGTCACCAAGCATGGACAGCCCTCTTCAAATGATCCCACAGATGTTCAATGATATTCAGGTCTGGGGACTGGGATGGCCATTCCAGAACAGTGTAATTGTTCCTCTGCATGAATGCCTGAGTAGATCCATCCCCTGCGTAACTTCAACTTTGTCACTGATTCATGAACATTATTGTGAAGAATCTGCTGATACTGAGACGAATCCATGCGTCCCTCAACTTTAACAAGATTCCCGGTGCCGGCATTGGCCACACAGCCCCAAAGCATGATGGAACCTCCACCAAATTTTTCTGTGGGTAGCAAGTGTTTTTCTTGGAATGCTGTGTTTTTTTGCCGCCATGCATAACGCCTTTTTGTATGACCAAACAACTCAATCTTGGTTTCATCAGTCCACAGGACCTTCTTCCAAAAAGAAATTGGCTTATCCAAATGTGCTTTTGCATACCTCAGCCGACTCTGTTTGTGGCGTGCTTGCAGAAACGGCTTCTTTCGCATCACTCTCCCATACAGCTTCTCCTTGTGCAAAGTGCATTGTATAGTTGACCGATGCACAGTGACACCATCTGCAGCAAGTTGATGCTGCAGCTCTCTGGAGGTGGTCTGAGGATTGTCCTTGACTGATCTCACCATTCTTCTTCTCTGCCTTTCTGATGTTTTTCTTGGCCTGCCACTTCTGGCCTTAACAGGAACTGTACCTGTGTTCTTCCATTTCCTTACTATGTTCCTCACAGTGGAAATTGACAGGTTAAATCTCTGAGACAGCTTTTTGTATCCTTCCCCTGAACAACTATGTTGAATAATCTTTGTTTCAGATCATTTGACAGTTGTTTTGAGGAGCCCATGATGCCACTCTTCAGAGGAGATTCAAACAGGAGAACAACTTGCAAGTGGCCACTTTAAGTAGCTTTTCTCATGATTGCATACACCTGGCTATGAAGTTCAAAGCTCAATGAGGTTACAAAACCAAAAAAAGTGCTTTAGTAAGTCAGTAAAAAGTAGGTAGGAGTATTTAAAACAAGAAAATGATAAGGGTGCCCATACTTATGTACCTGTCAAATTTAGTTTGAATGCTGATTGCACATTTTCTGTTAATACAATAAACCTCATTTCAAGGCAGAAACATTACTGTGTCCAACAGTTATTAGATATATGAAACTGAAATAGCTGTTGCAAAAATACCAATTTTTATAAAACATTAAGCTTAAGATTAACAGGGGTGCCCAAACTTTTTCATATAACTGTATATATATATATATATATATATATATATATATATATATATATATATATATATATATATATATATATATATATATATATATATGTTGTTCCAATAAATACATTTCTTTATCTAAATAAAAAAAACAATAAAAGTACACATATTTAGAATAGCCGCGTCCGTAACAACCCCACCTATAAAACTGTCCCACTAGTTAACCCCTTCAGTAAACACCGTAAAAAAAAAATGAGGCAAAAAACACTTTATTATCATACTGCCGAACAAAAAGTGGAATAACACGCGATCAAAAAGACGGATGTAAATAACCACAGTACCTCTGAAAACGTCATTTTGCCACGCAAAAAAAGAGCCACAATACAGCATCTACAGCAAAAAAATAAAAAAAGATATAGTCCTCATAATAAAGCGATGCAAAAATAATTATTTTTTATATAAAATAGTTTTTATCGTATAAAAGCGCCAAAACATAAAAAAATGATATAAATGAGATATCGCTGTAATCGTACTGACCCGAAGAATAAAACTGCTTTATCAATTTTACCAAACATGGAACGGTACAAACGCCCCCCCCCCCCCCCCCCCCAAAAAAAAAAAAAAAAAGGAATTCATGAATAGCTGGTTGTTGGTCATTCTGCCTCACAAAAATTGGAATAAAAAGCGATCAAAAAATGTCACGTGCCCGAAAATGGTACCACAAAAAGTCACCTCGTCCCGCAAAAAGGTGTACGGAGCAGAGCCGTGTGTACGGTGCGTATGGAGCGGAGCCGCATGTGTACGATGTTTACGTAGCAGAGCCGCATGTGTACGAGGTGTACGGAGCGGAGCCACATGTGTACGAGGTGTACGGAGCAGAGCCGCATGTGTATGAGGTGTACGGATCAGAGCCGCATGTGTACGAGGTGTACGTAGCAGAGCCGCATGTGTACGAGGTGTACGGAGCGGAGCCACATGTGTACGAGGTGTACGGAGCAGAGCCGCATGTGTATGAGGTGTACGGATCAGAGCCGCATGTGTACGAGGTGTACGTAGCAGAGCCGCGTGTGTACAAGGTGTACGTAGAGGAGCCGTGTACGGAGCAGTGTATGTACGGAGCAGAGCCATGCGTTTGTACGGAGTGGCTATGGCATTACTGTGTATGGCAGGCAATTCTCGCATGGTTAGTGGCTGTCTAACAGCTTTGAAACATGCGGGGTGAGGACTCAATTGAAGGGGGAGACTGGGATGAAGGCGCCGTGGTAACAGGGCTGTGACGTTGCTGTTGAGTTTTATATACAGTACAGAGCAAAAGTTTGGACACACCTTCTCATTTAAAGGGAACCTGTCCCCCTCCTAGGCGTTTTTAACTAAAAGAGCCAGCTTGTGCAGCACTAATGCTGCATTTGGTCAAGGTGGCTCTTTTAGTTCGGGTCCCTGCAAACGCTGAAATAATCGCTATTATAATTTGTCCCCGATACCTTGAAATAGACCTGAGGTCATGTCTTTTCCCCCCGGACAGAAACGCATCCCAGCCGTCACTCAATACTCTGCACGCCGGGCTGCGCCTCCTCTGCCTTCATTAATGTCCCACTGGGGCTCCTGGATTTACAGCCTTATCAGTGACCACTGCGGTGCGTCCCTCGCTTCCCAGACAACCTTCCGCGGTCGGAGCAGCAGCCGCAACAGCGACCACTTTGAGGAAGTCAACACGCAGCAGTCGCCCGTGTGTTCTGCTACGGACCCGGCGCCTGCGCTGTATGTTCAAAGGGCAAGCACAAGGTAGCTCTTTTAGTTACAAACACCTGGGGGGGGGGGGCTGACAGGTTCCCTTTAAAGATTTGTCTGTAATTTCATGACTATGAAAATTGTAAATTCACAGTGAAGGCATCAAAACTATGAATTAACACATGTGGAATTATATACTTGACATAATTTCAGTTTATATTCTAGGTTCTTCAAAGTAACCACCTTTTGCTTTGATGACTGTTTTGCACACTCTTGGCATTCTCTTGATGAGCTTCAAGAGGTAGTCACCGGGAATGGATTTCGCTTCACAGGTGTGCCCTGTTAGGTTTAATAAGTGGGATTTCTTGCCTTATAAATGGGGTTGGGACCATCAGTTGTGTTGTGCAGAAGTCTGGTGGATACTACTGATAGTCCTACTGAATAGACTGTTAGAATTTGTATTATGGCAAGAAAAAAGCAGCTAAGTAAAGAAAAATGAGTGGCCATCATTACTTTAAGAAATGAAGGTCAGTCAGTCTGAAAAATTGGGAAAACTTTGAAAGTGTCCCCAAGTGAAGTTGCAAAAACCATCAAGCGCTACAAAGAAACTGGCTCACATAAGGACCGCCCCAGGAAAGGAAGACCAAGAGTCACCTCTGCTTCTGAGGATAAGTTTATCCAAGTCACCAGCCTCAGAAATCGCAGGTTAAACAGCAGCTCAGATTAGAGACCAGGTCAATGCCACACAGAGTTCTAGCAGCAGACACATCTCTACAACAACTGTTAAGAGGAGACTTTGTGCAGCAGGCCTTCATGGCAAAATAGCTGCTAGGAAACCACTGCTAAGGACAGGCAACAAGCAGAAGAGACTTGTTTGGGCTAAAGAACACAAGGAATGGACATTAGACCAGTGGAAATCTGTGCTTTGGTCTGATGAGTCCAAATTTGAGATCTTTGGTTCCAACCACGGTGTCTTTGTGCGCCGCAGAAAAGGTGAACGGATGGACTCTACATGCCTGGTTCCCACCGTGAAGCATGGAGGAGGAGGTGTGATGGTGTGGGGGAGCTTTACTGGTGACACTGTTGGGGATTTATTCAAAATTGAAGGCATACTGAACCAGCATGGCTACCACAGCATCTTGCAGCGGCATGCTATTCCATCCGGTTTGCTTTTAGTTGGACCATCATTTATTTTTCAACAGGACAATGACCCCAAACACACCTCCAGGCTGTGTAAGGGCTACTTGACCAAGAAGGAGAGTGATGGGGTGCTACGCCAGATGACCTGGCCTCCACAGTCACCAGACCTGAACCCAATCGAGATGGTTTGGGGTGAGCTGGACCGCAGAGTGAAGGCAAAAGGGCCAACAAGTGCTAAGCATCTCTGGGAACTCCTTCAAGATTGTTGGAAGACCATTCCCGGTGACAACCTGTTGAAGCTCATCAAGAGAATGCCAAGAGTGTACAAAGCAGTTGTAGAAGGGAAGTGCTCCAAAATGTATATCTTTACATAGAGATGTGTTTAGTGATATATAATTCACTAATTCATAATCCACATGTGCTCAGTAGCCCCCTCCTCAGGCTGGTATATCAGGTTTCATTTAGGACTTAGGCCAGTGGACAATACATTTGAGACCTCATCCCCACACACCTGGGGCTGGATACACCTCTTCTCGCTGGACATAAAAGGCACAAGACACATGTGCTCTGTCTCTTTGCTGTGCCTGCATGCAGGAATATCATGGACCCACATGGTCGATAATTACTCTGTATCCCCTTTTCTTACTAGGCCCTGTAACCTCTTAGGCATTAGGGTTAGCTACATAGATGACAGGGCTGATGTTGTATGTGTGATTTGGGTAATCAGGCAGGTAATTGTGGGTTTTTTTTATAATGTGGTGATATTGTTGTGATATTACAGGATATTGTTGGTTATTACTGTGTGATACTGTTGGGATATCACTGTATACTGTAGTGGTATTACTATATCAGAGTTGTGATATCCGTATATTTGTGTATATATATATATATATATATATATATATATATATATATATATATATATATATATATATATATATATATATATATATATATATTTATAGTCACCAGCTTGGGTATAAGTATATATGTATGTTATAGACTGCAGACTTGTGTGTGTGTAATAAATATCCTTCATTGTTACACTGTTTTTGGCGTGTTTTTGAGGCATATTAAGTGGATATTAATTATTAATAGCCAAGTTCGGCGATAATTGTTGATATCGGACCTCAATAGAGGTGCAGGGAGACTTCCTCTTTTGTTAACCATAAGGTTGCAGTATTTTGTAGGAGGGAGCCCCTTCCTTTAACAGCAGTCATCAAAGCAAAAGGTGGCTACTTTGAAGAACCTAGAATATAAGGCTGCCGTCACACTAGTAGTATGTGGTCAGTATTTTACATCAGTATTTGTAAGCCAAAACCAGGAGTGGAACAATTAGAGGAAAAGTATAATAGAAACATATGCACCACTTCTGCATTTATCACCCACTCCTGGTTTTGGCTTGCAAATGCTGATGTAAAATACTGACCAAATACTGCTAGTGTAATGGCAGCCTAAGACATAATTTCATACAGGGATTATTTGTTGGTGATGATGTGATATCCACAAATATTTACCTATGGCTAGTTATTACATAATTTAAACAAAACCAATATAATCATACAGAAAAAAGGATAAGGAAGTTGTTATTTAAAAAGGAATGAACTCAGCTTACGATGCTGATAGATAAAAATTCATAGTTAATAATAAATACATAAAAAGTTGAGATGGGTGGACCCCTGGATGTTCAGATCTGGCGAGTTTGGCTGAACAGTTAAAGGAAGTTCGGGTTTGGGTATGAGAACAGAACCCTGACCCCTTTCACTTGAATGGGGGGGCCCGAACATCCAGTGTTCATAACAGTGTGCATGACAGCGTGGCAAACACTGCTTCTGATTTTACTGCCGGTCAGATGAGAGCATGAGCCCACAGCTATAAGAAGTTTACCTCTGGTCACTGGCATTGGCTGATGGGACTACTATTCCAATCAGCTTACACCTGCTGTCGCTAATAACAGCGAGAACAGGCAGCGGCTGAAGAGAGTATTCATCAGCCAGTACCTACACTCTAAAGAAATAATAATTTAACAAAATGGTGTGAGATCCCCTGCATTTTTGGTAACCAGCCAGGCAAAACCGGCAGCTGGGAGCTGCAACCCTCAGCTGTCAATGTTAACAAGGCTGGTTATCAAAAATAGAGGTGTCCCCACGCTGTTTTTTTAAAATAACAAACACCATTATACTCAAATAACACCCATTCCATTGATGCCATCCTCTCCTGTAAAAACATAAAACAAAAATAATCACCCAATGCCAAATTCCACTCAAGCCAACGTCTCCTGTAAAAAAAATAAATAAAAAACAACAATATCCCTCACCTGTCCGACTTTCTCTCCCACTCCATAATCCGTGTCTGGGGATAAACACTTTTCAACCTGGACAGTGCCAAGAGGCAAACGTCTAGGCTGAGAACCACTGGGGAATGAGCTGCTGCGAGCGCAGCATCAGTGACTAGCAGTGGCGTCATTGAGCTTACCACAGGTCTCTGAGGCTGCGTTCCCAACCATGCCAATGAAGTACAGTGACCTTGGTGAGATCACCACTCACACAGTCTCACGGTACAGCGGTGAGTTCACCAGAAGAAATTTCTCATTGTGACCTCACCGCTGCACAGTGAGACTTTTTCTCATTGTGCTAGCAGTGATCACCATAGTTCGGGGGCCTGCTTTCTGCAGTTCATTCTTCCTTGCTTCTCAGCATTAACAGTCGCATGATACCACCGTTCATGCTGAAGAGCACGTCGTACAGATGGATTATGGCGTGGGACACTATGGATTCCAGCTGTCCATCAAGCCACCCCCCATCTATCTCTCATACATCCATCCCTCATTCATCCATCCACCCCTCATCCATCCCTCATCCCAGGGGTGGGGAACCTCAGGCCCCAGGGCCATTTACATCCCTCGATGACCTTTTATCAGGCCCCCGAGCAGATTCTCAGGGACCGCATTCTAGGGCAGGGAGTTTTTTGATTAAAACCAGCTCATTAATTTCCTCTTGCTCTTTTAGCACATACATGCAGTGTTCACTACTGAACACTGAAGGGCATGCAATGAAAGATTACGTCCTGAAACCAGTGACACATTCATGATGCACTTTGTATGACCCCTGAAATATGGTATAAATATCCAAATGGCCCTTTGCAGAAAAAAGATTCCTCACCCTTGCCTCATCCATTCATCCCTCATGCATCTATCACTCATTCATCATCCATCCATTATCCCTCATCCTTCCATTCCTGCATCTATCCATCCCTCGTCCACTCATCCATCTATCCATCCTTCAGCCATCCAGCTATAGCCATTCCCTCATCCCATGCAGCCTCGGTGAACGGCAGTAACCTTGATGATGTCACCACTAGTCATTGATGCTGCTCATTCTCCCAGTGGCTCTCAGCCTGGACGGTCGTATGTTGGCACCATCCAGGTTGAAAATTGTTTATCCCCTGTGAAATGGCGACTGGTCATGTGATTAATGGGCAGCATGTATCACAGAGGTGGGTGGCCCTGTAATGGAAAAATATACCTGAGAAAATATCGGAGTCCAAGTCCAAATTAAGAAAAATATATATACAAATTTTTATTCCCCTAAAAAGTCAATACAAAATAATACTGTCATTTAACAATCGATAAATAGATGATACAGCGAGCAAAGCTGAAGAAAACACTGAAAGTAAACGGTGACAACCCCTACAAGTGTCTGCATGTATTACATAGTAAAGTGCTAGCAGTGCTTAGAATAGTGAAAGTTCTAGGGCCGGGAAGGTTACCTACTGCATATTATGAATCCCACAGTGGGGTCAGAAGGCAGTACAATGCACTAAAAGTCAGTCCCGGTTCCATAAAGCTTACCCATTATGCAGACTCCCGGAGGTTACCACCGAAGCCCCAATGCGCGTTTCGCAAACTGCCCCCTGACGAAGCCGACGCGAAGCGCCTGAACAGTAGGCTCACCTACCATTACCATTCTAGGATGCTGCCTTTTTTGGATATCAGTTTACAGGTTCAGGAGGATGGGTCAATTCACAAAGACGTTTATTGTAAAAATGCATCTGTGAATTCACTCCTTCATGTTTCCTCGTCCCATACGCATTCTACAATTGGAGCTATTCCAATTGGGCAATTCCTACGTATGAGAAGGATCTGTACGTCAGATGAGGCTTTCGAGAGGCAGGCAGTGGACCTTGGGGAGAGGTTTCGGCCCGAGAATATAGCAATAGGAGCATTAAACGTGGCTATTCCCTGGCCAGAAACTCGAGGAGAAACGATTTACTTACCCCTCATAAGTCTGAGAATTCTAATGATTTAGAAATACGGTTTATTTCTACATACAACCACCAATGGGAGACCATGCCTAGGATTATGCAGAGACACTGGTCGGACTTGAAAACAGAGCCCACTCTGTCTAAGCACTTATCAGATCTACACATGATGACAGCACGTAGAAGTAAAAACCTGAGGGACATTTTGGTCAGGAGTCACTACGTGGCTCAAACACCTGATGTCTTTCAGGCAGGGAAACGCAAATGGGGCTTTAACCCCTGTGGTGATTGCATGGTGTGCCGGAATCACGTACGTGCGACGTCGTTCTTCTCTGCTGATGTCTGCAAAGAATATAAGATCACTTGTTATATCTTGTGTTGTACAACCTTTGTGATTTATTACGCCACCTGCACATGTAAGTTAATATATGTTGGCCTCACTTCTCGGGAACTCCAGGTACGGACCCGTGAACATGTGAGGGACATTATGGCAGCCAGCGAGGTGGATGATGTCCCAACCCTGAAGACGATTCCAAAGCACTTTAGACTACACCTTAGGTGTAACCCCAAGGACTTCAAGGTTTTTGGAATTGATCAAGTACTAAGTAAAATTAGAGGGGCAACATAAAATGCCTACTTGCGCAGATTGAATGTCGCTGGATCTCTACGTTAGGTACTATGACACCGGACGGTCTAAATGAGCAATTAAGTTTTGTCCATTTCTGTGATTATGCTGTTCTGATTTGGAATTTAACCGGTGTGTTGTTTGTCTATTTTTAGTACAATTCTGTGTTTGATGGCTCACCTACACCTATTGTCCTTACCGTCCGGACCCTGCTGGGGGATGGGATCAATGTCAGGCAATTACCTATATTGGAATTAACACCTCTTCCTTTAAGAAGCTTATCCCAGCTTGCATATGGATATGACAAATTCCCTCTCATCATTAAAATGGACATCATTGCCAGAAGAGCGGCTCTGACCACTTTTATAGTCTTCACATATTTATTACTTTTAAGGTACCGTCACACTAAGCGACGCTGCAGCGATAGCGACAACGATGCCGATCGCTGCAGCGTCGCTGTTTGATCGCTGGAGAGCTGTCACACAGACCGCTCTCCAGCGACCAACGATGCCGAGGTCCCTGGGTAACCAGGGTAAACATCGGGTTGCTAAGCGCAGGGCCGCGCTTAGTAGCCCGATGTTTACCCTGGTTACCAGAGTAAAATGTAAAAGAAACAAACAGTACATACTTACATGCGTCCCCCGGCGTCCGCTTCCTGCACTGTGTGAGCGCCGGCAGTAGCAGGGCACAGCGGTGACGTCACCGCTGTGCTGTGGTTTCACTTTCACTTTGCGGCGCTCAGTCAGTGTGGGAAGCGGACGCCGGGGGACGCATGTGAGTATGTACTGTTTGTTTTTTTTACATTTTACGCTGGTAACCAGGGTAAACATCGGGTTACTAAGCGCAGCCCTGCGCTTAGTAACCCGATGTTTACCCTGGTTACCAGTGTAAAATATCGCTGGTATCGTTGCTTTTGCTGTCAAACACAACGATACACGGCGATCGGACGACCAAATAAAGTTCTGAACTTTATTCAGCGACCAGCGACCTCACAGCAGGATCCTGATCGCTGCTGCGTGTCAAACTAAACGATATCGCTAGCCAGGACGCTGCAACGTCACGGATCGCTAGCGATGTCGTTTAGTGTGACGGTACCTTTAGTAGTACTTTATAACGGAGCACTGCTGTAACATGTATCACTTATTTATCTATATACTTTATATATGTTTTGTATGTATGGTATGTTATGTTTTTACATTGTTATTCTGTCACGTTTCCCCTTTCTCTTTTGAGTATATGTTTCATTGGGGTTACAATTACCGTATATAGTTATAATTTACTGCTGCTGATTTTTTTCACCATGCACCTGTCACTTTATTGCTGGAATTTCTTTCTTCCATATCCTGAGATACATTTAGAGAGGTTTTATGCATTAGATGTTGCCCTTATACTTGCCCACTTCCAAAATGGTTGCCTCACATGTGCGCGTGCCCACTGTGATAGTATCCACGGGGCGTCACCTCCGGCGTCTGTATGCGGCCAGGCGTGGTCTCTAACTTCATGGAGGATTTCCTCCTGACCCGCCTTGCTGCTGTTGATGCCCGACGTGTCACCACTTTCGGGAGCTGTGTGCAGTGCGCATGCGCCGCTTAGCGTCGCTCATTGAGAGGCACCTAGTCCGGATGATATATAAACCCTTTTGGGACATACCGTGTTACGGCCCCCCGAAGAAGTCCATGCGAAACGTGCGTCGGGGCTGCATTGGACTGCCCATCACGCAGGCATATTCATAGGAAAGCTGTCCTTCCATTTGACCATCTCTTATATTCTTGCTTGGTGCCTGACTTCAGCAATGTCATGTGGCAGGGTGGTATATGGTACTTTTTTGATCGGGGCATATGTGCAATAGACTATGAAGATTAGAGCGTGCCAATTAACCCTATACTGACATACTGTATTTGGCATTGGCTGCTAGATTTCATTTGCACCAAGCACTTTATGTTGTTACTCTGGTAGAACAGTATTCCCTGATCCTGTTTACTTACTGTGATGCGGTCTGGTCCTCACACCTGAGCCTCTCTGTCTGTTGACTTGTATCATATACATACGATTTTGTTACTTTTTTATGCCTAATTATTTAAATAAACCTCTATTTAAATATAGTTTTTTGTACTATAACTCCGCTGTTTTTGTAGGATATAATTTCGGGGAGGGGGGGGGTGTCAATATCCATGGCTCCTTACCAGACTTAGAATAGCAGCCCCCAGATGTCAGCATTAGGTTGGTTGGTTGTCAGAAATGGGGAGGACGAAAAGCTGTTGTTTTTTTTTAATGATTTATTTAAATTATTTAAAAAACAGCGTAGGGAACTCCTCTATTCTTGGTAACCAACCTTGCTAAAGCTGACAGCTGAGGGTTGCAGTGTCCAGCGGTCAGCTTTGTCTGGCTGGTTATCAAATGTACAGTGGAAACGTGCCGTTATTTTTAAAAATTATTTATTTAGAGCAAAGGCGCCGGCTGATTAATACTCCCATCAGCCTGCTCTCGCTGTTATTAGTGGCAGCAGGTGAAGGCTGATGGGAGTGCTAGTCCCATTAGCTGATGTCAATGACCGGAGGAGGTAAGCTTTTTGCTCACGCTTTCATTTGACAGCGTGGGAAAAGAGACTGTCTCACCAGTGGTAACTGTGCCAGTAGTGAGGGGAAATAATGGCGGAAATGTCACTGACTGGGGATATGCAAATTGCCTCTTCAGAGAAAAAGAGGACTTGAACTCTATAGCGCCAGCTATTGGAAGTAGCGATCCTACAAGTCACAATCAACCCTTTAACGAGTCTTGCAATATGACAGGATAAGAGCCAAATTGAAATGAGATACTGATTTGGTTCTTATTCTAAGTCATATTGCAAGACTTGTTAAAGGGTTGATTGTGACTTGTAGGATCGCTACTTCCAATAGCTGGCGCTATAGAGTTCATGTCCTCTTTTTCTCTGAAGAGGCAATTTGCATATTACATTTCCCAGAGGAGCATTGCACGGTAAATAAGCCTCCTTACCTTGACAGGCCAGAGCTGCTATGTCACTCTCCATGAGGAGAAACCTTACCCCTGAGACCACTGACTGAGGAGAAGTTTCCATGTAGCGTCTTCACTCCGGATATCATTCACTGAGGCCCCTGATCATGTGACCCCCTGACTCCTCCCCTCCTGTGACCTCATCACAGGTCCTGTGCCCACAGAAAGGCCATATATGTGGAGTGCGGCTCTGCGGGTGGAGGGATGTGGAGATTCCCCATTACTGGCGCATTAATACTAGAAATATATTGTACAGGGGATATCACAGCCAATTCCCACAAGAAGAATTCTGGAAACGCAGACGTCATTTAACCCTTAGGGAGAAAGTGATTCCAGCACCACCACTAAATCCCACCAGAACTGTAGCAGGTAAAGACCCCAATACCCACAGGTGTCCCTTCTAATTGGGGGGAAACTATCACCTCTAATAATCCTCGGACAGTTCTGACAAACATGGAAAAGTGCCCCTTTATGGAGGTGACAGAAAGTCTGTTTAGTCACTTTAGCTTCATAGTATCAGCTCTAATCCAATGGTGAGAGAGCGATTTACCCTGAAGAGTCACAGATTGTGGGGCTGTTATAAAATATTATATTTAGGGGGTTTGTGTTGTCTCCTTATAAGAATCACAATGGTTTTGTTCCTTTTCCGCTGATAGATACAAATGACCCAACTATGAAAGACGGGAACCAAGGAAACCTGTATTACTCTCACAGTACGTGGCCCCTTTATTGCCCACACACAGTGGCATAACTTGAAACTCATGGGCCCCGATGCAAAAGCTTCAATGGGGTCCCCAAATATTTTAAATCTTTAATAGCAATAGTCTTTTTCCATAGGCCAAATGGACTTTGAGGGCCCCCTAGGCTCCAGGGCCCGGGTGCGATTGCAAACCCTTGCACCTGTTGTAGTTATGCCCCTGCCCACACAGTATTGTCGGGAAACCTTCATATAGAGGCCGGTGGGGATGGAGTCAGTGACGGATTCTGGACTAATATGTTTCTAGAGCTGTAGTAGAAGATGAAGATGTCGTCCTCATCATGAAGTAGTTATTTCTCCTGTCACGTGTAATGAATATCTCCTGCAGTATTGCTAATGCCGATTCCAGGGTCGGTAAATGAGACGAGAATTAGCGTTATGGAAGATGAGTCTATGAGAAACGTATTCAGCTGCCGACTCCGAGGAGGAATCTGCTTGTTGTCTGTGGCCTAAATATATAGGTTTTATTAGTAGATGTAAACAAGAAAACTGAATAAAATAATAAATCCCCTCATATGTTTTACTTATTATCTCCAGTAATTGTATTATTGCACAGGATTTTATGATGTTACATCGGCTCATCTTCTTCTCATTCAGGTCTCTACAATATCGGATTCTCTCAGTGAAGATCTTCTATATAAGAGAATTTTCCTGATTTACCCATCAAAGATGAATATGGACAGAGAGAAGATGGCGGAGAGGATATTACACCTCACCCTAGAGATCCTCTTCCGGCTTACTGGAGAGGTGAGAGATTCTGGTGACGTCACATTACATCATTCTTATCTATGGGAATAACAGATGGACAGAACTGGAGAGGTGAGGACTCTGGAAATGTCTGTAGTGAGATTTATTAATGTGTCTCTCCATAACCAGGATTACACAGTAGTGAAGAAGACCTCTAGTGAGCGCTGTCAGGACCCTATGTCTGAGGGATGGGGAAGACCCCTGAGTCCAATCACAGGGCCTCCACCTCACCCCCTGATACATGAGGACATCAATGACCAAAAGATCCTAGAACTCACCTACAAGATGATTGAGCTGCTGACTGGAGAGGTGACACTGCTGGGAATGCTGGGACATTATACAGTAACGCTATGAAGTGATCGGGGGGATGACGGTATCATTGTATGTGTCAGGTTCCTATAAGGTGTCAGGATGTCGCTGTCTATTTCTCCATGGAGGAGTGGGAGTATTTAGAAGGACACAGAGATCTGTGCAAGGACGTCATGATGGAGGTTCCCCAGCCCCTCACATCACCAGGTAATAGACAGGACTAAATACACACGGCCTATAATTATCTGTATGTAAAGAATGAATTCAGTCCCTGTATGTGTTTCCTCCAGCTCTATCCAGTAAGAGGACAACACCAGAGAGATGTCCCCGTCCTCTTCTTCCTCAGGACTGTAAACAGGGAGATCCCAATGTTCCTCAGGATTATCAGGTAGATGAAGAGAAGATGTCATGAGATCTCCCCTATGATGTGTAGACGACTGTGAAGGTCTTGTGCTCAGTCTTGTTTTATCCACCAGTATTATATGTTTTTACTTGTGTAATGAGAATGGTGGAGATGGCAGGATTAGCGCTGATCATAGATGTGACTTCTCCATCTGTCTGTGACTTTTACAAAATTTGTTTCAGGGTGAAGATCTGACCCATATTAATACTACAGAGACATATATGAGGGGTGATGAGTGGTGTAAAGAGGAGATTCCTACATATGACTACCCAGGTGAGTAGTAACCACTAAATACAGAGAAGTCACAGATTCTTCTCAGACACCGGCTGTGGCTGCTTTATCGGTGGTGTAGTCCGGCCATATCCCAATTGTGTGATCACCATTGTGCGTTAAGACAACAATATTCTCCTTCGTCCGAAAATGTTGAAATTACTTTGTGAAATTGTGAAAGACACTGACTGTTACCTGCCCAGATCTGTAAACTACAAAGCCAAATGACAGCATATGTAGAATGTGCTGACAAGTTAGAAAATCACTTGAAGAAAAATATAATGATGGGCCTGTAAGAGAAAGTGGAGGGTAATGATGCTGTTGGCTTCCTAGAACCCTGATATATTATTGGATGAATCTACCTTCTCTCCCTTCTGTGCTGCTGAATGTGCTCATATGGTCCCTACAAGACCAGGTCCAGACTTTCTGGCCAAACTTCACTTTTACGATCGACAACATTAAATGTGCAGTGAGGCCAAGTGTGAATTTCTGTACAATAACAACAGAGTTTCCCTTTATCCTGACTTTTCTCATTCTTTTAAACCGACTGAACAGAATTTCGATTACCGTGTATACCTGAGTATAAGCCGAGGCACCTACTTTTGCCACGAAAAACTGGGTAAGCTTATTGACTTGAGTATAACCCGGATATGCATTGTCCCCTCATCCCTATCGTGGCATGCATGCCCCCCCGTCCCTGTCATTGTATGCATGGCTCCCCCGTCCTTGTCATTGTATGCATGGCTCCCCAGTCCCTGTCCTGGTGTGCATGTTTCCCCAGTCCCTGTCAATGGTGTGCATGGCTCCCCCATCCCTGTCCTGGTGTGCATGGCTCCCCAGTCCCTGTACTGGTGTGCATGGCTCCCCAGTCCCTGTCCTAGTGTGCATGGCTCCCCAGTCCCTGTCAATGGTGTGCATGGCTCCCCAGTCCTTGTCCTGGTGTGCATGGCTCCCCGTCCCTCTCTTGGTGTGCATTGCTCCCCAGTCCCTGTCCTGGTGTGCATGGCTCCCCAGTCCCTGTCCTGGTGTGCATGGCTCCCCAGTCCCTGTCGATGGTGTGCATGCCTCCCCAGTCCCTGTCAATGGTGTGCATGGCTCCCCAGTCCCTGTCCCGGTGTGCATGTTTCCCCAGTCCCTGTCCTGGTGTACATGGCTCCCCAGTCCCTGTCAATGGTGTGCATGCCTCCCCAGTTCCTGTCCTGGTGTGCATGGCTCCTTATCCCCTTATTCCTATATATGATTCCTGTTACAAAAAACCCATCCTATTTATCTGCCTGCGCTCCCTCGGTGGCACTGGATCTTTTTCCAGCTTCCAGCAGCTGTTCCTGCCGAGCGATCATGTGGCCCTGCTCATTGAGGTGATGAATATGCACGCCACGCCTATGGGAGTGGAGAGGCATGCATATTCATTACCTTAATGAGTGGTGCCACGTGGTAGCTCGGCTGGAAGAGCTGCAGGCGACGGCGGCCGGAACAAGATGCAGTGCCAGCACCGAGGGCGTGCCGGTAGGTGAGTATGATGTGTGCTGGAAGCCAGCAGCTGCAGCTGGCACATACACTGTTACAGCAGCGGCACATGCTTTAGCCACAGCCACCGGCTCCTGCCTCTGTGACCCGCTGCTCCCCCTCCCCCGCCAGCTTTCTGGGACAATGACTTGTGTATAAGCCGAGGAAGGCGTTTTCAGCACACAAAAAAAGTGCTGAAAAACTCAGCTTATACAAGAGTATACATGGTAACTATTCAAAAACCATTAGTCCTGTATCTAGATATATCTCTAAGCTGTGTGTAGCTGATGGCTGTAATATACATTTATTCACACCTGCAGGAGACGTGTTGGCATGGCTCGAGCCCTGGTGTCATGGATTCAGTCCGTGTCAAATTCCATTATGTTTTTGATCATAAGGAATTCAGATTACTGCACAATCTCTCCTGAAAGGGGGGCGCTAATACTTTCTCTACTCTTCTGGTCAGAACTCTTAGTGGCCCTGCAACTCCCTGATAGTCTTTAACAAAAGGTCTCAATTACCTCTTCCAAATGCCCGAAATCTAAATTTAAGACACTTCGGCTCTGCGTTATTATAAAATGTTATGTTTGACTATCTAATATTTCTTCTTGAAACTCATATGATAGAAAATATTGGCCCTTACGATAGTTTAGATTGCCAAGAGCCAACGAACCCCAGAGAGGTTTCACCACTAGTTACTCATTTATGCTGATGACGACTGTTGAGTTAGATCGTTTCAGTAGATGTGTTATTGTCTATAGTCACAGTTTTAGACTTAGGGTACTGTCACACAATGGCACTTTGATCGCTATGACGGCACGATCTGCGACGTTGCAGCGTCGTGTAATTATCGCTCCAGCGTCGTAGACTGCTGTCACACTTTGCAATGCACAACGCTGGAGCGATAATTTCATGACGTATTTGCGCTGTAGAAGCCATTGTTATTATGCGCACATCATATACAATATCGTACACGCCTATGTCACACGATGCATTCATGCCGCCACAGCGGGACATTAGACGACTAAAGAAAGTTTCAAACGTTCTGCTACGACGTACGATTCTCAGCAGGATCCCTGATCGCACTAGCGTGTCAGACACTACGATATCGAATAGATAAACGCTGGAACGTCACGAATCGTGCCGTCGTAGCGATCAAAGTGCCACTGTGTGACAGTACCCTTACAGTAATTAGTGTCCAAAATACTGTGATAACCACTTCCCGTAGCCAGTTTTGTTTCCTAATCAGGCCCCATTTTTCAAATCTGTGCCACTTTATGTGGTGATAACTTTGGAATTCTTCACGAAATATAAGCTCCAGTTTTTTAATTTTCACAAAGGGGAATAGGAAAAAGATGGATCTCACAAATTATTATTACTTCTCTTGAATCTGACAATACCTTATATACAGTTATACACTACTGTCTGGACACATGGCAGAGTTAAGAAGGGAATGAACGCCATTTAGGTTTTTTTTTAAACCAATAATTTTTATTGAATTTTCAGAAACTTTTTGAACACACAAAGGGTTAAACAAAACCCATAAACACATACAATGACAAAATACCATAGGCACCAATACACATTTTACATACATTCATTAAAACATAACTTCTTCACCACCCCACAATAATATCATCGGAACTCACGGGATAAAGCATGATGTTATAATCCCACTAATGTAAGTTTCAGAAGACCAAATATTGTTTTGTAACTTCAGTGGAAAAGGGCTGACCTTTGGCTATCTAGCTTGGATCCCATATACCCTGAATCCTGTTTTGGCTAAGGCGGAATGAGTCAACACGCCAATTCATATTGGCAATGTGTATTAACTTTCTCAATCACCTCTTTTATGGATGGCAAAACTGTCCCCCTCCACTTAGCTGCGAGTGCTAACCTGGCTGCAATCAAAATATGTGAAAAAAAGCCTTCTAAGCATCTGCGGTACTTTATCTATGCCAATGTGTAAGACTCCCATGTTGGACTCCAAAACTAACTGCACCCCACTAACCTCTCGTATTAAATCACTCATATCCACCCGAATTGAGCTACAACTGGACATGACCGCCACATATGACCCAGTGTCCTCCTCTGCCCACAACCTTTCCAACACGCCTGAGATTGGTCAGGTCCATAATGAGCTAACTGCGTCGGACATTGGAACCACCTTAAGTGCACTTTTTAGGTGTTCCAAGTGATTTAGACAAGATGATACTCTTTGCACTTCTCTTAAACCCTCCCTCTATGTCTTCGGGTCCAGGGATATACCCAGCTCCCCCTCCCACCGAATCATGTATTGTAATTTAGTATCAACAACCGGGGTATTCAAAGCACTATTTAGGCTGGAACTTCCCCTAGATCCCGACTCCGGTCTCAGAATATACCCATTAGCCCTATGGTCCAAGGGATTCTTAAAAAAATGACGGTTCTGGTAATGTATGAATCAGGTGTCTAAGTTGCATATACTGATAAAATAGACATCGTATACCCAGATGTTTTGAGTACAATTGATCGAAGGGGAGGATGAGAGCATCATCCATCAAGTTCTGAAGAGTTTCAATCCCTGCATTGATCCAATTATGAAGACTGATGTAAGGGATATGCGACTCAAGAGCTTTCAAAGACACATCGGTGTCCTTGACCTTGGGATTTTCTGTTTTTCCGTGTTCGTTTTTCGCTCCCCTCCTTCCCAGAGCCATAACTTTTTTATTTTTCCGTCAATATAGCCATTTGAGGGCTTATTTTTTGCTGGACGAGTTGTACTTTTGAACGACATCATTGGTTTTAGCATGTCGTGTACTAGAAAATGGGAAAAAAAATTCCAGGTGCGGTGAAATTGTAAAAAAAAGTGCAATCCCATGCGTGTTTTTTGTTTGGCTTTTTTGCTAGCTTCACTAAATGCTAAAACTGACCTGCCATTATGATTCTCCAGGTCATTATGAGTTCATAGACACCTAACATGACTAGGTTATTTTTCATCTAAGTGGTGAAAAAAATTTCCAAACTTTGCTAAAAAAACCAACCAAAAAAAAACCAAAACGCCATTTTCCGTAGCGTCTCCATTTTTCGTGGGGTGGGGTGAGGGCTTATTTTTTGTGTGCCAAGCTGATGTTTTTAGTGATACCATTTCGGTGCAGATACTTTCTATTGATCGCCTGTTATTACATTTTAATGCAATGTCACGGCGACCAAAAAACCGTAATTTTGGCATTTCAACATTTTTTCTCGGTACGCCGTTTAGCGATCAGGTTAATGCTTTTTTATTGCTAGATTTGGCGACTCTGAACTCGGCGATGCCAAATATGTGTAGGTTTGATTTTTTTTTAATTGTTTTATTTTGAATGGGGCGAAAGGGGGGGTGATTTAACCCCTTAACGACCGCCGATACGCCTTTTAACGGCGGCCGCTAAGGGTACTTAAACCACAGCGCCGTTAATTAACGGCGCTGTGGAAAAAGTGAATAGCGCCCCCCAGAGTCGGATTTTCTCTGGGGTCTCGGTTGCCGGGGGTAGCCGAGACCCCAGAGAACATGATTCGGGGGTTTTTTACCGACCCCCGAGTTGCGATCGCCGGTAATTAACCGTTTATCGGCGGTCGCAACAAAAAAGAAAAAAACGAGATTTGCCATTTAATTTCTCTGTCCTCCGATATGATCGCACATCGGAGGACAGAGAAATGTGGTCCCCGATAACCCCCCAATACTCACCTACCTCCCCCGGTGCTCCTCGTGGCTCCCAATGGGCGCCGCCATCTTTTTCCGGGGAAATAATGGCGGGCGCATGCGCAGTGTGCACGCCGCCCGGCACCCGGATGTTCTTTGGGGTCTCGGCTGCCGGGGGTAGTCGAGACCCCAAAGAACATGATCGGGGTCGGTTTTTACCGACCCCTGTTTTGCGATCGCCGGTAATTAACTGTTTACCGGCGACCGCAAAAAAAAAAAAAAAAAAAAGCGATGTCATTCTCTGTCCTCTGATGTGATCGCACATCAGAGGACAGAGAAATAGGGGGATTCGGGGACCCTGTTATACTTACCGGTGTCCCTGGGTCCTCCTGCTTCTTCTGCTGGCCGCTGGCTTCTTGCTCCAGTAAGAAAATGGCGGGCACATGCGCAGTGCGCCCGCCATGATCTGCCGGCCGGCAGAAGAAAATTCTTCCTCTTTTTTTATTTTGGTCACTGTGAGATCCTATCACAGTGACCAAAATAAAAAAAATAGTAAATAACCCCCCCCCTTTATCACCTCCTTAGTAAGAAAAAAATAATAAAATAAAAAAAAATGTATGAATTTCTATTTTCCAAACAGGGGTAGGGTTAGGGGTATGGTTAGGGGTAGGGTTAGGGTTAGGGCTAGGGTTAGGAGTAGGGTTAGGGTTAGGGGTAGGGTTAGGATATGTGCACACATTGAATGGTTCTCTGCGGATTTTTCCGCAGCGAATTTGATAAATCCGCAGGACCAAAACGCTTCGTTTTTCCTGCGGATTTATCGCGGATGTACCGCGGTTTTTGTGCGGATTCCACTGCGGTTTTACACCTGCGGTTTTCTATTATGGAGCAGGTGTAAAACCGCTGCGGAATCAGCAGAAAGAATTGACATGCTGCGGAATGTAAACCGCTGCGTTTCCGTGTGTTTTTTTCCGCAGCATGGGCACAGCGTTTTATGTTTCCCATAGGTTTACATTGTACTGTAAACTCATGGGAAACTGCTGCGGACCCACAGCTGCGGAAACGCTGCGGATCCGCAGCAAAATCCGCAACATGTGCACATAGCCTTAGGGTTAGGGCTTGGGTTAGGGTTAGAGCTAGGATTAGGGTTAGAGCTACAGTTAGGGCTAGGGTTGGGGCTAAAGTTAGGGTTAGGGTTGGGGCTAGGTTTAGGGCTAAAGTTAGGGTTTGGGCTAAAGTTAGGGTTAGGGCTAGGGTTTGGGGCTAAAGTTAGGGTTAGAGTTGGGATTAGGATTTGGATTAGGGTTGGCATTAGGGTTACATTTGGGATTAGGGTTAGGTTTGGGATTAGGGTTAAGGCTAGGGTTGGGATAGGGGTGTATTGGGATTAGGGTTAGGTTTTGAGGTTAGGGTTGAGATTAGGATTAGAGGGGTGTTGAGTTTAGGGTTTTGATTAGGGTTATGGTTAGCTTTGGGATTAGGGTTAGGGGTGTTTTGGGGGTTAGGGTTGTGATTAGGATTATGGATCGGGTTGGGATTAGGGTTAGGGGTGTGTTGGGGTTAGGGTTGGAGTTAGAATTGGGGGGTTTCCACTGTTTAGGTACATCAGGGGGTCTCTAAACGCCACAGCCAATTTTGTGCTCAAAAAGTAAAATGGTGCTCCCTACCTTCTTCCTTTCATGGCTCTACATTATAAACTTCTGTGAAGCAGTTGGGGGTTCCTTGTGCTCACCACACATCCAGATAAGCTCTTTGGGGGGTCTAGTTTCCAAAATGGAGTCACTTGTGGGGGGTTTCTACTGTTTAGGTACATCCGGATCTCTGCAAATGCAACATGACACCTGCAGACCATCCCATCAAAGTCTGCATTCCAAGCGGCGCTCCTTCCCTTCCGAGCCCTGATGGGTGCCCAAACAGTGCCCTCCCCTCACATATGGGGTATCAGCGTACTCAGGACAAACTGGTCAACAGATTTTGTGGTCCAATGTCTCCTGTTACCCTTGATAAAATAAAAAATTGCAGGCTAAAAAATCATTTTTGAGTGAAAAAAAAGGATTTTTTATTTTCACGGCTCTACGTTATAAACTTCCGTGAAGCACCTGGGGGTTTAAAGTGCTCACCACACATCTAGATAAGTTCCTTAAGGGGTCTAGTTTCCAAAATGGTGTCATTTGTGGGGGGTTTCCACTGTTTAGGCACATCAGGGGCTCTCCAAACGAAACATGGCATCCGATCTCAATTCCAGCCAATTCTACATTGAAAAAGTGAAACGGCACTCCTTCTCTTCCAAGCTCTGCAGTGCGCCCAAACAGTGGTTTACCTCCACATATGGGTTATCGACGTACTCAGGAGAGGTTGCACAACAACATTTGTTGTCTAATTTCTCCTGTTACCCTTGTGAAAATAAGAATTTGTGGGCGAAAATATCATTTTTGTGTAAACAAATGCGATTTTTTATTTTCATGGCTGTACGTTATAAACTTCTGTGAAGCACTTGGGGGCTCAAAGTGCTCACCACACATCTAGTTAAGTTCCTTATGGGGTCTAGTTTCCAAAATGGTGTCACTTGTGGAGCGTTTCCACTGTTTAGGCACATCAGGGGCTCTCCAAACGTGACATGGCATCCGATCTCAATTCCAGCCAATTCTGCATTGAAAAAGTCAAACGGCGCTCCTTCTCTTCCAAGCTCTGCGGTGTGCCCAAACAGTGGTTTACCCCCACATATGGGGTATCAGCGTATTCAGGAGAAATTGCACAACAAAATGTATGGTTAAATTTCTGTTTTTACACTTGTGAAAATAAAAAAATATGGTTCTGAATTAAAGTGTTTGCAAAAAAAAGTTAAATGTTCATTTTTTCCTTCCACATTGTTTGAGTTCCTGTGAAGCACATAAAGGGTTAATAAACTTCTTGAATGTGGATTTGAGCACCTTGAGGGGTGCAGTTTTTAGAATGGTGTCACACTTGGTTATTTTCTATCATATAGACCCCTCAAAATGACTTCAAATGTGATGTGGTCCCTAAAAAAAAAATGGTGTTGTAAAAATGAGAAATTGCTGGTCAAATTTTAACCCTTATAACTCCCTAACAAAAAAAAATTTTGTTTCCAAAATTGTGCTGATGTAAAGTAGACATGTCGGAAATGTTATTTATTAACTATTTTGTGTGACATATCTCTCTGATTTAAGGGCATAAAAATACAAAATTTGAAAATTGCAAAATTTTAAAAATTTTCACCATATTTCCATTTTTTTCATAAATAATCGCAAGTAATATCGAAGAAATGTTACCACTAGCATGAAGTACAACATGTAACGAAAAAACAATCTCAGAATCAGCAGGATCCGTTAAAGCGTTCCAGAGTTATAACCTCATAAAGTGACAGTGGTCAGAATTGTAAAAATTGGCTCGGTCATTAAGTACCAAATTGGCTCTGTCACTAAGGGGTTAAACAATTATATTTTTTTTGTATTTATTTCATATATTTTTAAACATTTTTTTTTTTACTTTTGCCATGCTTCAATAGCCTCCATGGGAGGCTAGAAGCTGGCATAGCCAGATCGGCTCTGCTACATAGCAGCAATCATCAGATCGCCTCCTATGTAGCTGAATTACAGGCTTGCTATGAGCGCTGACCACAGGGTGGTGCTCACAGCTAGCCGGCATCAGTAACCATAGAGGTCTCAAGGACCTCTATGGTTACTATCATGACGCATCGCTAACCCACGATCATGTGACGGGGGTCGGCTTTGAGCACATTTCCTGCCGCGCGGCCGGAAGCGGTAGTTAAATGCCGTTCTCAGAGTTTGACAGCAGCATTTAAGTAGTTAATAGTGGCGGGTGGATCGCAGTTCCACTCGCTGCTATTACGCGCACATGTCAGCTGTTCAAAACATCTGACATGTTGCGGCTTTGATGTGGGCTTACCGCCGGAGCCCACATCAAAGCAGGGGATCTGACCTCGGACATACTATCCCGTCCGAGGTCAGAAAGGGGTTAATAACTTCGAAGCTATATGTTTCCAATAGTCTATAGTAGCCGCCATCATCAGAAGACATGGGGTATACAAAGTTTTCCTGATCATCTCACTTTCTAGTGTAAGCCAGGTTGAGCCCCTACTAGCATAAAATACTTCAATCTGTAACCACCTATGAGCATTATCCATTAACCAACAGTCTCCTACCCCAACAAGAACTGCCGTCTTATGGTATGCAAGCAAGTCAGGAACTCCCATTCCTCCCGCGTCATACGAGTAATACATCAACTTTCTGGCCACCCTTGTTCATTTATGAGCCCAAATAAAATGATTGGCAATTTTTTTAAGAAACGAGAGAAATCTAATAGGAACTCTAACTGGGATACACCTAAAATAACATAGAATCTTAGGGAGCACCATCATTTTAAAAATATTGATCCTGGCTATCCATGACGCTGGAACAGAATGAAATTAGTCTAATTCGAATTTGGTCCCTTTCAGAAGGTTAGAGAAGTTTCTCTCTATGAGCTGGTTAGAATGTGTAAGAACTATACCTAAATATGGGATCCTCTCATCTACCCACTAAAAAGGGTATTTACATTCTAATAATCCTCGAGTCGCGGATGGAACCAAAACAGGGAAAACTAATGATTTAGTGGCATTAAGTTTATTGTACGATACTTTAGTGAATTATTCTAACGTGGTGACAATGGCAGGAAAAGATGATTCTATATCAGTGCACGAGATAATTACATCATCCGCGTACAGTCCAATTTTGTGAATTACTGGCCCAACTTTAATGCCCGTTATAGTTGGAGAGGATCGTACTTTTTCAGCTAATCGCTCCATACATAAAGAGAAGGGGTCAACTCTGACGTGTTCCGTTAGTTATTGCAAATGAATTTGACAAAAATCCTGACGACAATACCCTAGCATTGGGGTTGGAATACATGGCACAGAACGCTGAGAATATGGAGCCCACCAAACCAAACTTCATCAATACACTCCTAAGATATTCGCAAAGCACCCTGTCAAAGGCTTTTTCAGCATCCAAAGACAGGAATGCACTGGGGAGTCCACAGAGCTCCGCCACTCTGATTAAGTTAATCATTCTGCATGTTCCGTCCTTTGTTTCCAGACTCGCCACAAAGCCAACCTGATCCGGGGAGATTAATGTGGGAATAACGTTATGTAATCTTAAAGCTAACATCTTAGAGAACATTTTTACATCGCAGTTTAGTAGTGCAATAGGCCTAAAGTTGCCAGGGAACGTTGGAGATTTACCTGGCTTTGGCAGAGTAGAAATTATAGCTTATAAGTTAGTTTTAGATATAGTCTCTTTATCCCGCCATAATGTATACAAACGCAGAGAAAGGGAGATAGAATCTTTTGAAACTGACCATAGTATTCATTTGGCAACCAATCCGGACCTGGAGCCTTATGACCCTTGGTGGACCTAATGGTGGCCCAAATTTCCTCTTTAGTAAAGGGCGCATTAAGTAAATTCAATTGTTCCTGGGAAACCTTAGGTAAGTTAATGCTTTGCAAGTACTGACAAATTGCCGCTAGAGAGGGCTGGGGTGTATCAGGATCTTCCCCTAAATTATAAAGTTGAGCATAATATCTAGCAAACTCATTAACAATCTCCTTGGGGTTTCTGATAGGTTTCCCCTGGGGATCCACTAGATGATCAGTCCTGGATCTAGCTTCTCTTTTCTTAACCCTACGGGCTAAAACAGCACCGGCCCTGTCCCCAGTTGCGTAGAATTTAATTTTAAGTTTAAGATTATGTTCAGGACTGGGGTAACTAACCGCTTGGCTTAGCATCTGTGTCGTTCATGTGTGCAGTTAGCACAGTTCAGTTGCAGAGCAAGCTTAACCCTTATGCTTCCTCTCAAGTGAAGTCGACAGGGTATTGTACCTAGCGTCATAACAGTTCCTTCTCTTGGCACAGCTTCTGCTTCATTCGTACAGTATGTGCGGTTTACTTGCAGAGCAAGCTCAATCCACGTGCTAACATCCCTGCGACGTTAACAGGGTATAGTAATTATTAATAATAATAATAATCTTTATATAGTGCCAACATATTCCGCAGCTCTTTACAGTTTAACAGTTTCAAACCCAACAGTCATAAGTAACGTTAACAATACAATAATTAAAGCAAAATAAAACGACTCTGCTCGTGAGAGCTTACAATCTACAATGAGGAGGGGGAGATACAAAGTACAGGTGTGTATTTACAATGATGTATTTACTATGATGGTCCAGCCATCTTCAGGGGGTGGGGGATGGATGGAGGTAGTGAATGGGCTACACACACACAAACATAAAATGACTTTGATTAGGAAACGTGATTGGCCGCTCTGAACAAATGTGTTTTGAGGGAGCGCTGAAAACTATGCAAATTGTGGATGGTCCTTATGTCTAGGGGTAGAGCATTCCAGATGACTGGCGAAGCACGGGAGAAGTCTTGGCGTCGGGAGTGGGAGGTACGGATTAGGGCAGAGGTTAGTCGAAAGTACTTAGCATTCTTAGTGCAGTACCTCACTGTGAAGTAACTGAGCTTAGTACTCTGTGTTCTGATCACTCTGTGTGGCGTTAACAAAGTGTGTTTAGGAAACGCTCACTGTTTTGTTCCGTCATTGTTCACACTAACAGCAGGTTCATCTCTGTGCAGTGGACCCCATGGTTCGATTGCACTTTATTTTATATTTTATTTAGTACAATCTGCCAACTCTAACATTATGTTTGTCTTTAATATTTTCTGGAAATTAGCTCGCAGTGGATGTTGGAGAGTGAAAATTGCAAATATGCAATTTTGTTAACCAACACATAGTGCCCAGATTGTGCTCCAGGAGACACAAGCCGTAAATTAAGTGGGTTCCTCTCACTATGATAATGCCAAATACAAAGGATCCTAAATGTGGTTTGTGCACACTGAAAAGCTGAGAAGCGAGGGGAAGATTTGACTTTGGGAAAGAGGATATTGCTGGATTGGATTATGGAAGCCATGTTGCTTTTGAAAGGCCTTTAAGCCATAAATAATGTGGAAACCTCTTTTTTCACTGACAGATGATGGGCCTGAATGGGGGCTTCTTTTTTGTGAGACAAGTAGAAGCTTTTAATGGTATTATTTTCACCAACATAACATTGTTTAGTGGCTTTTTATTCCATTTTTGGCAAGCAGAATGAATAAACAGTTGAACACACGCTCTACTGGTTCATGTTGAGTTTTTTTATTAGACTGTGAACTGTCATTGTCGGTGAATAATTCATTTTTTTTTTTAGATTACTTGCCATTTTTACAGACAGTTTAAGTAGAAATGTTCAAAAAGAAAAAGTTATAATTGATTTTATTCTTATTCTTGGCAGATGACTGTACCAGGAGATCTGAGGGACAGCTGACATCTTCAGTTTTTAAATCGGATGACCTTGAGATCCCACAGGATATAATTGTAGTGAATGCCATTACTCCATATATACCATCATCACTTCAGAACAAAGATCTGTCATCTGATCCTATGAAACAGGACCTGTCTTCTGATTCATTACCGACTACTAAGGAAAATCAAAGTCAGAAAATAAGCATTAAAAAACAAACTGCTCCTAAAATAAAGAAACCACTTTCATGTTCAGAATGTGAAAAATGTTTTTTATGGAAATCAGATCTTGTTAGTCACCAGAGAACTCACACAGGCGAGAAGCCTTTTTCCTGTTCAGAATGTGGTAAATGTTTTAACCACAAATCAGATCTTGTTATTCACCAGAGAACTCACACAGGGGAAAAGCCATTTTCTTGTTCAGAATGTGGGAAATGTTTTAACCGTAAATCAATTTTTCTTAAGCACCAAAGAACTCACACAGGGGAGAAGCCTTTTTTTTGTTCAGAATGTGGGAAATATTTTGCACAGAAATCAAATGTTGTTGTGCACCAGAAAATTCACACAGGGGAGAAGCCTTTTTTTTGTTCAGAATGTGGGACATACTTTGCACAGAAATCAAATTTTGTTACACACCAGAATACTCACACAGGAGAGAAGCCTTTTTCATGTTCAGAATGTGGAAAATGTTTTAACCAGAAATCATATCTCGTTAGACACCAGAGAACTCACACAGGGGAAAGGCCTTTTTCTTGTTTAGAATGTGGAAAATGTTTTAACCTGAAAACGGATTTGGTTAGGCACCAGAGAACTCACACAGGGGAGAAGCCTTTTTACTGCTCTGAATGTGGGAAATGTTTTAAGCAGAAATGCAATCTTGTTATACACCAAAGAACCCACACAGGGAAGAATCCTTTTTCATGTTCATAATGTGGGAAATATTTTACATGGATATAAACTCTTAATAAACATCTGCTTAATAAATATCAGAGTTTCACGATTTCTTTGCTCAGTGTGTCTTGCACAAGGTGACTGACAGCTCAGTCATCCAATCTGGTGCAGGGGTGTCCTGAGTTGTCGGTGGTTTAATGGACAGCTCAGCTGTAAAATGTGAGTGAGAGGTGCTGAGCTTCTTTCAGGTGTTCTCTGTTCCAGGTGACTACATAGTTACTGAATTGAGCTGTCAGTCTCAGACCTTTGCCAGATGTAGCATCTGCTCTGCCTTGTATTTCTGTGCTCTGTTGACATTGGGCCTCTTTCTGACCATTCATTTGCATAGCCCCTTTGCTCTCATTCGCTATCTTCCTTGTATTCTGACCTCAGATCATGACTTGACTTTGCCTTTTATCTTTTCACTTTTTAGTTTTTTATGTGCTCTATAGGTATCTGACGCAGGAACTTTTGACTACCCTGCCTCACAGCCTGCCATGAGTGGTGACTACAGTAGTGTCACATTATGTCTGGCCTATTCTGTTTTTTTCCACACCAATGGATCCAGTTCATGTTCACTGCTGTGATCAGGTGCGGAATCCGACCCAAATGGCCCAGGATTTGACCAGGGTATACCAGAAGCTAAGATCTTCACAGTCCAAGCTGCAGGGTCAGTTTTCTGGTACTATGAGTGCTTCCCAAAGTTCTCCGCTACCCACTGTAGTTATGACTTCGGTATCAGCTGACGTGCAATTGGTCACCCGAACCAGTAGTATCTGGAAAGGAAAGAAAGATGGAAAATCTGCACTGCAGGTAGATAAAAGTAAATCCAGGTCCACACTAGAATAATATGTGGTTTCTATTGTGTACGCATTTCAAAGTATTATACTTCCTGCTCGGGGCAAAAAAAACATATGACAAGTGACAGAATGCAGCCATACAGTACAGACCAAAAGTTTGGACACACCTTCTCATTTAAAGATTTTTCTGTATTTTCATGACTATGAAAATTGTACATTCACACTGAGGCTATGTGCACACGTCAGGATTTCTTGCAGAAATTTCCTGAACAATTTCTGCAAGAAATCCGCATGCGTTTTTTTTCGAGTTTTTCTTGCGTTTTTCCACTCTTTTTTTGCGGATTTTTTGCTTTTTTTCCTGAGGTTCCCAATGCAATAATATAGTGGGAAATCCTCACAAAAATTTGCAAAATTAATGAACATGCTTCGTTTTTTACTGCGATGCATTTTTTTCGCGGAAAAAAACGCAACATATGCACAAAAATTGCGGAATGGATTATAAATGATGGGATGTATATGTATGCATTTTTTAAGCGTTTTTATAGCGAAAAAAGCAAAAAATCCTGAACGTGTGCACACAGCCTCAAGACATCAAAACTATGAATTAACACATGTGGAATTATATACTTAACAAAAAAGTGTGAAACAACTGAAAATATGTCTTATATTCTAGGTTCTTCTAAGTAGCCACCTTCTGCTTTGATGACTGCTTTGCACACTCTTGGCATTCTCTTGTTGAGCTTCAAGAGGGAGTCATCGGAAATGGTCTTCCAACAATCTTGAAGGAGTTCCCAAAGATGCTTAGCACTTGTTGGCCATTTTGCCTTCACTCTGCGGTCCAGCTCACCCCAAACCATCTCGATTGGGTTCAGGTCTGGTGACTGTGGAGGCCAGGTCATCTGACGTAGCACCCCATCACTCTCCTTCTTGGTCAAATAGCCCTTACACAACCTGGAGGTGTGTTTGGGGTCATTGTCCTGTTGAAAAATAAATGATGGTCCAACTAAACGAAAACCGGATGGAATAGCATGCCGCTGCAAGATGCTGTGGTAGCCATGCTGGTTCAGTATGCCTTCAATTTTGAATAAATCCCCAACAGTGTCACCATCAAAGCACCCCCACACCATCACACCTCCTCCTCCATGCTTCACGGTGGGAACCAGGCATGTAGACCTTTTCTGCATCGCACAAAGACACGGTGGTTGGAACCAAAGATCTCAAATTTGGACTCATCAGACCAAAGCACAGATTTCCACTGGTCTAATGTCCATTCCTTGTGTTCTTTAGCCCAAACAAGTCTCTTCTGCTTGTTGCCTGTCCTTACTAGTGGTTTCCTAGCAGCTATTTTACCATGAAGGCCTGCTGCACAAAGTCTCTTCTTAACAGTTGTTGTAGAGATGTGTCTGCTGCTAGAACTCTGTGTGGCATTGACCTGGTTTCTAATCTGAGCTGCTGTTAACCTGCGATTTCTGAGGCTGGTGACTCGGATAAACTTATCCTCAGAAACAGAGGTGACTCTTGCTCTTTCTTTCCTGGTGCGGTCCTCATATGAGCCAGTTTCTTTGTAGTGTTTGATGGTTTTTGCAACTGCACTTGGGGACACTTTCAAAGTCTTCCCAATTTTTCGGACTGACTGACCTTCATTTCTTAAAATAATGATGGCCACTCGTTTTTCTTTACTTAGCTGCTTTTTTCTTGCCATAATACAAATTCTAACAGTCTATTCAGTAGGACTATCAGCTGTGTATCCACCAGACTTATGCTCAACACAACTGGTGGTCCCAACCCCATTTATAAGGCAAGAAATCCCACTTATTAAACTTGACAGGGCACACCTGTGAAGTGAAAACCATTCCCGGTGACTACCTCTTGAAGCTCATCAAGAGAATGCCAAGAGTGTGAAAAGCAGTCATCAAAGCAAAAGGTGGCTACTTTGAAGAACCTAGAATATAAGACATATTTTCAGTTGTTTCACACTTTTTTGTTAAGTATATAATTCCACGTGTGTTAATTCATAGTTTTGATGCCTTCAGTGTGAATTTACAATTTTCATAGTCATGAAAATACAGAAAAATCTTTAAATGACAAGGTGTTTCCCAAATTTTGGTCTGTACTGTATATACCCACACTGCTGAATTTGAAAAATGTGGCACCAAAAATGAACACGTTATGTTCAAGTTCAGCTCGGACTGTTTAACATTGTAAATAATTTAAGAAGAAATGATGATAAAGGGTTTCAAAATATATAATTTACATATTGTTTGTAAGATAAATGAAATTCAAAAAATAATAATAAAATGCATATTTCCGGTTATAAGTTTAATCTAAAAATAAATGTAATTAATATCAAAAATCCCAGGTACATATTTACAAACCAGGGTGGTGGGAAAATAGTAAAACCAACCCCCGGAATAACCACATAAACTAAATAAACTAAAAAGAAAAAAGGAGGACTAGGAGTACACAATGTTATGCACTAAAAGCAGTAATTTTATTATTCCAAATATAAGATTAAAAGTTCAATACATCATAACAAGAAAAGTGCCAATCCAATGCAGATTAAATAAATCCCACGCACTCCCCCCATGAAACCCAACAACACCTCAGGTAAATCCCATACATATATCAAGTTGTTCATAAGCTGGTAACAATGGGCTCCAAGTCAATACATAGGAGACAATGTGAGATAGTAAATAATCATAGGTATGTCTTTACTAGAAGGTCAATAACCCACCGTACCCAGTACCAAAACATGTCACATTGATAAGTAGAGCTCATCTGTGGATGTGTGGGGAGGAGACGGGTCAGACTGTGTACCCCCAATGCGCATTTCGTGGTGACGCAAGGCTGTTTTCTCTAGGGGATTTAACAAAGGCCCTGCCAGGACCTTGAAATAAACCTACGATCCTGGTCACATGACCAAAATCAGTCCATCACGATGGTGCATGCGCATTGGGGCCGCCAAGTCCTAGTCTGAGGATAACGCATCATGCACAGCGTTCACGCGCCGGGAGGGGAATCCCATAGCGTGCACACCGGGCATAAAGACAGTACCTGGCTGGTCACAGCGCGATGCGCACGGCCATTCAAGATGTAACCCAGAATTAAAGGTCTATATGCTGTATTAATAAATGGAGATATGACCGGCAACATCATGTGAATCGCACCCCAATGGCCCTCACCAACATAAGGATGAACAAACAGCAAATATGGATTAGAGCATGTGACAGAATATAAAATATAAATTAATTCCAAAGATAAAAGGCTATAATCCGTAGTTTGTAAGATGGAGGTACATCCGTCTCTGTAAAATTTGGCCACAGTCCATGGTTATTGAGAACACATCATAACATCATTCCTTGGTCCGACAAAGGGTCAGATGAGGGTCATAACAGGACACAAAAAGTCATAGAGGTTACTAGTAAACAGAATAAATTAACATTAGAACAAATATATCATTAAAGGGAATCTGTCACCTCAAATTGGCGGGATATTAAAATGTGTTTTTACCGGTCAGATGGTCGGCGTATTCTCTTCATTTCTCCACCCCGTCCGTCCCTGTTTTCCGCAATATTTTAGTGAATAAGAGTATGCGTGCGCCATAGTTAGCGCGTGCACCATGCAGTCTTCGGTGGCGCATGCGCAGTATGCTTTGCCCTACTGCGGGCAAAGCCGAAAAGCATTACTGCGCATGCAATACTTCCAGAACATAGTGCGTAGGCGCATGCGCAGTAATGCTTTTCGGCTTTGCCCGCAGTAGGGCAAAGCATACTTCGCGTGCGCCACCGAATACTGAAATAATAAATTGAAGTAACCTATCATTGGCAAGATAATATATGCGTGAGGGGTAGTTTCTACAGTGGGTACAGAAAGTATTCAAACCCATTGAAATTTTTCACTCTTTGCTTCATTGCAGCCATTTGGTAAATTCAAAAAAGTTTTTTTTTCTCATTAATGTAGACTCTGCACCCAATCTTAACTGAAAAAAATAACAGAAATGTAGAATTTTTGCAAATTTATTAAAAAAGAAAAACTGAAATATTACATGGTCATAAGTATTCAGACCCTTTGCTCAGACACTCATATTTATGTTACATGCTGTCCATTTCCTTGTGATCCTCCTTGAGATGTTTCTACTACTTAATTGAAGTCCAGCTGTGATTAATTAAACTGACAGGACTTGATTTGGAAAGGCACACACCTGCCTGTATAATACCTCACAGAACATAGTGCATGTCAGATCAAATGAGAATCATGAGGTCAAAGGAACTGGCCAAGGAGACCAGGCACAGAATTGTGGCAAGGCACAGATCTGACCAAGGTTACAAAAGAATCTCTGCAGTACTCAAGGTTCCTAAGAGCACAGTGGCCTCCATAATCCTTAAATGGCAGAAGTTTGGGACTACCAGAAGTCTTCCTAGACCTGGCCGTTCAGCCAAACTGAGCAATCGTGGGAGTAGAACCTTGGTGAGAGAGGTAAAGAAGAACCCCAAGATCACTGTGACTAAGCTCCAGAGATGCAGTAGGGATATGGGAGAAAGTTCCACAAAGTCAACTATCACTGCAGCCCTCCATCAGTCAGGTCTTTATGGCAGAGTGGCCCAATGGAAGCCTCTCCTCAGTGCAAGACATAAGAAAGCCCGCAAAGAGTTTGCTAAAAACACATGAAGGACTCCCAGACTATGAGAAATAAGATTCTCTGGTCTGATGAGATCAAGATAGACCTTTTTGGTGATAATTCTAAGTGGTATGTGTGGCGAAAACCAGGCACTGCTCATTGCCCGCTCAGTACAATCCCAACAGTGAAACATGGTGGTGGCAGCATCATGCTATTGGGGTGTTTTTTTAGCTGCAAGGACAGGATGACTGGTTGCCATTGAAGGAAAACATGAATGTGGCCAAGTACAGAGATATCCTGGATGAAAACCTCTTCCAGAGTGCTCTGGACCTCAGACTTGGCCGAAGGTTCACATTCCAACAAGACAATGAACCTAAGCACACAGCTGAAATAACAAAGGAGTGGCTTCAGAACAACTCTGTGACCATTCTTCACTGGCCCAGCCAGATCCCTGACCAAACCCAATTGAGCATTTCTAGAAAGACCTGAAAATGGCGGTCCACCAATGTTCACAATCTAACCTGAACTGGAGAGGATCTGCAAGGAAGAATGGCAGAGGATCCCCAAATCCAGGTGTGAAAAACTTGTTGAATCATTCAAAAGATGACTCATGGCTGTACTAGCTCAAAAGGTGCTTCTACTCAATACTGAGCAAAGGGTCTGAATACTTATGACCATGTGATATTTCAGTTATTCTTTTTTAATAAATTTGCAAAAATGTCTACATTTCTGTTTTTTTTTTCAGTCAAGATGGGGTGCAGAGTGTACATTAATGAGGAAAAAATTGACTTTTTTGAATTTACCAAATGGCTGCAATGAAAGAAAGAGTGAAAAATTTAAAGGGGTCTGAATACTTTCCGTACCCACTGTAACAGTATACAGTTGTGAGGTAAATGGGTCAGCCTATTCCTTACAGATGAACATTTGCAGACAGCTAGTTTCTCCGGTGTGATATTGGCTGCTTTCAGGTTCTCTCTGAGGAGACCCTCACTCTACACCTCAGTGGCTGAGCTGATTTCTTCCCTCTGAGGTGATTTGCCCTCCCAGAAATGCAGTGAAAATCCTCACACAATAGCGGCTGTCCACTGCCTTCCCTTCTATCTCCCTGTGGCAGGTCTCAGATCCCTTTAGAGCAGAGGTCTTAAACTGCATTCCTCAAGTGCCGCAAACAGGTCGTGTTTTCAGGATTTCCTTGTATTGCACAGGTGATAATTTAATCACCTGCACAGAATGATTCCAGCACCTTGTGCAATGCGAAGGAAATCTTGAAAACACCCATGGTTTGAGGCCCTCGAGGAATGTAGTTTGAGACCCCTGGTGTAGAGGCTTGTCTCTTGTCAGTCTCACATACCAGTCCTTGCTGCCATCATATCCTTTTCTAACTGACTCAAATCTTACCGCCTCATAAAAGTTTGCTCCTCCGTATAACATGTGACTTTCCGAGCAGCAGTCATTGTTTGACTGCACTGTCAATACTCCTTCCCATATAACTCACTAAAACCTTTACTGATGTTGTCCCTGTAAGAAAATTCACAATTAAGACAAGCAAATAAATGGGAATATCATAGGAAAAACCACACACATTGAAAAATCAGAAATAACGTAAGAGCAAAAATACTTCTATCACAGAAACTTTGTGATAGAGCAAAACTAAGCATATTTTTATATCAGCATATCAAACTCCATAAAACAGACATATTATCTTTGCTGATTAATTTTTTTTATGTTGACCAGTGTTATAAGAAATGATCAACCAATAGAGTCCAAAATAAGGTTGTGGTATGTTACAAATATCTAGAATCCAAAAATATGTCCCAAAAACTAACACAAGATCAGGGACATAGAGTAATAACCACTGGTATCAATGTGTTTGTTTAAAAATGACAATTTATTGAAAAACCATTAAAAACACATATAAATAGAATTAGCAAAATTCAAAAAGGTGCCTTTCGTGTGAGGGAAGCTGTATCAGTCGCTGCAAATATTATATCAATATAAATGTCCAAATCATTTTAGCTGGACTAACATCCCAGTTAAACAGCAACAGGTTTATCCCCCATCCAATTTAAATATCAAAGGCTAGGCTAAATTTGCCATGCTGAACGATCTAATTTCAGACAGGATCAAAAGACAAAAGAGGTACAAGTGCCTATGTAAAGTCAACAGTGTGAACTGTAATATAACGCAGTGCGGGGATGTAGAGAAATTGTAAAAGAGGCAGATTTACCTATAGTAGTAAATATCCAAGTCTGGAATCCAGCTTGTTGATGCAGAGCTGATAGTGCTTCCCTCCACCCCAACGCACGTTTCGTGTATTCTTCTTCAGGGGGTGTGTACAGGGAAGGGGAAGTGAAGGTCCTTCACCATACAAAATGGATATAATCGTGCCAAAAATGGATGTTTGTTGAGGCTGTTTAAGTCATATATGACTATCGGAGATTTGGAAAACAAAGACTTTCTTATATATAGAAATGGGAATATACTGTTAACAGATATGTATTTGTGAGATACAGCAATATTAGTAATTAAGTACGTATTAACGTATTGCTGCTAATTTTAAGGGATTTTTAATAAGATTGTCACTTTTATCTTGGTATTTTTATTTTACTAATTTCACCTTCTACTATACTAATTTCACTTATTTATTGCTTTCAATTTTTGCTATAGCACAAGTCACTTTAACATATATATACAGTGGGGCAAAAAAGTATTTAGTCATTCAGCAATAGTGCAAGTTCCACCACTTAAAAAGATGAGAGGCGTCTGTAATTTACATCATAGGTAGACCTCAACTATGGGAGACAAACTGAGAAAAAAAAATCCAGAAAATCACATTGTCTGTTTTTTTATCATTTTATTTGCATATTATGGTGGAAAATAAGTATTTGGTCAGAAACAAAATTTCATCTCAATACTTTGTAATATATCCTTTGTTGGCAATGACAGAGGTCAAACGTTTTCTGTAAGTCTTCACAAGGTTGCCACACACTGTTGTTGGTATGTTGGCCCATTCCTCCATGCAGATCTCCTCTAGAGCAGTGATGTTTTTGGCTTTTCGCTTGGCAACACGGACTTTCAACTCCCTCCAAAGGTTTTCTATAGGGTTGAGATCTGGAGACTGGCTAGGCCACTCCAGGACCTTGAAATGCTTCTTACGAAGCCACTCCTTCGTTGCCCTGGCGGTGTGCTTTGGATTATTGTCATGTTGAAAGACCCAGCCACGTTTCATCTTCAATGCCCTTGCTGATGGAAGGAGGTTTGCACTCAAAATCTCACGATACATGGCCCCATTCATTCTTTCATGTACCCAGATCAGTCGTCCTGGCCCCTTTGCAGAGAAACAGCCCCAAAGCATGATGTTTCCACCACCATGCTTTACAGTAGGTATGGTGTTTGATGGATGCAACTCAGTATTCTTTTTCCTCCAAACACGACAAGTTGTGTTTCTACCAAACAGTTCCAGTTTGGTTTCATCAGACCATAGGACATTCTCCCAAAACTCCTCTGGATCATCCAAATGCTCTCTAGCAAACTTCAGACGGGCCCGGACATGTACTGGCTTAAGCAGTGGGACACGTCTGGCACTGCAGGATCTGAGTCCATGGTGGCGTAGTGTGTTACTTATGGTAGGCCTTGTTACATTGGTCCCAGCTCTCTGCAGTTCATTCACTAGGTCCCCCCGCGTGGTTCTGGGATTTTTGCTCACCATTCTTGTGATCATTCTGACCCCACGGGGTGGGATTTTGCGTGGAGCCCCAGATCGTGGGAGATTATCAGTGGTCTTGAATGTCTTTTTTCTGGATTTTTTTCTCTCAGTTTGTCTCCCATAGTTGAGGTCTACCTATGATGTAAATTACAGACGCCTCTCATCTTTTTAAGTGGTGGAACTTGCACTATTGCTGAATGACTAAATACTTTTTTGCCCCACTGTATGTATATCTGTGCAACAACAGTATGTATTATCACTGGTTCACATTCATCAATTCACTCACAAATGCAACTTCAGCCTAAATACACAAATATTTTACACATCGTATGAGGTTTTTCAACACACATTACACATGAATATTACACACAGTTATAGGCGTCGGTTAATATATATATTTTTTCACTTCATCGGTGTTCCATACACATATCTTTTATGCAAAATAACTGGCGCTTTATGTACACACCTTATGTAAAATAATCTGCGCTGTACAATTTGTCCGGGTGGTACGCGCTCCCATCTGTGCACGAACTCTGACCGCGTTGGCTTCCTGTTTCAATGGCCCGCTGGAACGCATCGCCATCATTACTATGACGGCGCTGCTGGCTTGCGTTCCTACTACCGACGGCCACGGGTCACATGTCGAGTCATGTGTACAATGGGCGGTGCGCCGACATTCACCTGGCCAAACAACAAATCCGAACAGCATTTTATGCAGCTCTCATGTAATTAACATACCAATACTCTGATTGGCTGACGGCAGCATAAAAGGACCTTCACTTCCCCTTCCCTGTACACACTCCCTAAAGATGAATACACCAAACGTGCGTTGGGGTGGAGGGAAGCACTATCAGCTCCGCATCAACAAGCTGGATTCCAGACTTGGATATTTACTACTATAGGTAAATCTGCCTCCTTTACAATCTGTCTACATCCCCGCACTGTGTTATATTACAGTTCACACTGTTGACTTTACATAGGCACTTGTACCTCTTTTGTCTTTTGATCCTGCCTGAAATTAGATCATTCAGCATGGCAAATTTAGCCTAGCCTCTGATATTTAAATTGGATGGTGGATAAACCTGTTGCTGTTTAATTTGGATATTAGTCCAGCTAAAATTATTTGGACATTTATGTTGATATATTTGCAGTGACTGATACTGCTTCTCTCACACGAAAGGCACCTTGTTGAATTTTGCTAATTATATTTATATGTGTTTTTTAATGGTTTTTCAATAAATTGTCATTTTTAAATTGATACCAGTGGTTATTACTCTATGTCCCTGATCTTGTGTTAGTTTTTGGGTCATTTTGTTGGATTCCAGTGTTATAAGAAGTCCATTGTAAGAAAATCAATAACCCATATAGAGAAAGGATTGCACATAGAAGAACCAAAGGATATCATAAAATAAGTTTTATTAAACAACTTGTATTCAAAAATATATCTGTTACAATAGTATAGGATGAAAAGACAGTGAGAATTACCAATAGTGGAACCACAGGTCAGAGGCAAAAAAATAAATAATCCAAATGCCCACACCAAACAACAGTTGTATACATACATCATAATTAGATATTACACCAACATAAACTAAGTAAAGCCACTGGTGAGTATCACCTAAAGATAGTGGAAAATGGAAGGGTAAATAGAGCATAGTGGTAGACAATAATTACCTCAGACCTGTGGTCCAGCGATCCCTACGCACGTTTCGGCGTGTGTGAGCCTTCTCCCGGGGGAGTACTATTGGTAGTTCTCACTGTCTTATCATCCTATACTATTGTAACATGTGTATGTTATGTGTATATAAAAGTGTGTGTATGTACGGTAGATGTGTGTGTATGTACAGTATACACCATGTTCCAAATTATCATGCAAATTATATTTTTCTCAGATTTTCCTAAATGGTCAGTGCAAATGACAGTCAGTCTAATAAAAGTCATCACCCGTTAGAATATACATCAAATTTTATTGAAGAAACCTCCCAATGATAACAGTATAATCTCCATAATGAATAAAAACTCAAAATGCACTGTTCCAAATTATTAGGCACAGTAGAATTTCTAAACATTTGATATGTTTTAAAGAACTGAAAATGCTCATTTGTGGAATTTTCAGCATTAGGAAGTCACATTCACTGAACAAAAAAGCTATTTAACGCCAAAACATCCCAACAGGCCAAGTTACATGGTAACATAGGAACCCTTCTTTGATATCACCTTCACAATTCTTGCATCCATTGAACTTGTGAGTTTATGGAGAGTTTTTGCTTGTATTTCTTTGCATGAAGACAGAATAGCCTCCCAGAGCTGCTGTTTGGATGTGAACTGCCTCCCACCCTCATAGATCTTTTGCTTGATGATCCTCCAAAGGTTCTCTATAGGGTTGAGGTCAGGGGAAGATGGTGGCCACACCATGAGTTTATCTCCTTTTATGCCCATAGCAGCCAATGACTCAGAGGTATTCTTTGCAGCATGAGATGGTGCATTGTCATGCATGAAGATGATTTTGCTCCTGAAGGCACGTTTCTGCTTTTTATACCATGGAGGAAAGTTGTCAGTCAGAAACTCTATTTACTTTGCAGAGGTCATTTTCACACCTTCAGGAACCTTAAAGGGCCCTACCAGCTGTTTCCTCATGATTACGGCCCAAAACATGACTCCTCCACATCCTTGCTGACGTCGCAGCCTTGTTGGGACATGGTGGCCATCCACTACTCCATCCATCTGGAACATCCAGGGTTGCTCGACACTCATCAGTAAACAAGACTGTTTGAAAATTAGTCTTCATGTATGTCTGGGCCCAATACAACCATTTCTGCTTGTGAACACTGTTTAGGGGTGGCCGAATAGTAGGTTTATGCAACACAGCAAGCCTTTGAAGTATCCTACACCTTGACGTTTGAGGGACTCCAGAGGCACCAGCGGCTTCAAATAACTGTTGGCTGCTTTGTAATGGCTTTTTAGCAGCTGCATTCTTAATCCAATGAACTTGCCTGGCAGAAATTTTCCTCATTATGCCTTTATCAACACGAACACGTCTGTGCTCAGATTAAGCCACAAATCTCTTAACAGTATGATGATCATGCTTAAGTTTTCAGGAAATATCTGTTTTCATACCTTGACCAAAGCATTGCACTATTTGATGCTTTTCGGCACCAGAGAGATCCTTTTTCTTTCCCATGTTACTTGAAAACTGTGGCCTGCTTTGCATGCGGGACTGGGGAAAGTGAGCCATTGACATTGATGGATAGGTTTGGTGGAGGGGTAGAGTGAGAAGGGGGAAAGATGATGAATTCTGATTAGTCCATGTTCAGTTTTAGAAAGCAAGCAGAAAAGCTGAAATAGCAGACAGACATTGTGGGATTTTGGTCAGTAAGGAGGTGATGTCAGGTCCAGATAGGTAGATCTGCGTGTCATCTGCATAGAGATGATACTAAAAAAAACGGTGGGATTCTATGAGCTGTCCCAGGCCAAAGGTGTAGACGGAGAAGAGTAAGAGTTCTAGATCTGAGCCTTGGGGAACACCGACAGACAGGGGGCGAGGTGCGGAGGTGGTGTGGGAGAGGGATACACTGAATGTCCGGTCTGTTAGATATGGCGAGATCCAGGATACAGTCAAGTCTGTGATGCCAAGAGATAAGAGAATCTGTAGCAGGATGGAATGGTCCACAGTGTCGAAGCAGAAGACAGGTCCAGGAGGAGGACAGAATAGTGTCGCTTGCTCTTGGCGGTTAGTAGGTCGTTGGTGACTTTAGCTAAGGCAGTTTCATTGAATCATGCGGTTGGAAGCCAGATTGTAAGCAGTCAAAGAGGGAGCATGACCTTACATTTATCCCCATTAAAGGTTATTTGCCATTTATCAGCCCAAGCTGCTAGTTTACATAATTCCTCCTGTAATACATAATTGTCCACCTTTGTATTGATTACTCTGCAGAGTTTAGTGTGACCTGGAAAAAATAAAATTCTACTCTGTATGCCCCCTACAAGGTCATTAATAAATATGTTAAAAAGAAGCGGGCCTAATACTGACCCCAGTGGTACGACACTGCTAACCGTGACATAGTCCGAGAGTGCTCCATTAACCCCTTAATCCCATTGGACGTACTATCCTGTCAAGGTGACCTGGGACTTAATTCCCAGTGACGGGATAGCACATCCAGCGCGATCAGCTGCGCTCACGGGGGGAGCGCGGACTATCGCGGCCGGGTGTCAGCTGACTATCGCAGCTGACATCTGGCACTATGTGCCAGGAGCGGTCACGGACCGCCCCTGGCACATTAACCCCCGACACACTGCGATCAAACATGATCGCAGCGTTCCAGGGGCATAGGGAAGCATCGCGCAGGGAGGGGGCTCCCTGCGGGCCTCCCTGAGACCCTCGCTACAAGACGATGTGCTCACCTTGTACCGAGCGTCTCCTCCCTGTAGGCCCCAGATCCAAAATGGCTGCGGGGCTGCATCTGGGTCCTGCAGGGAGGTGGCTTACCAGCGCCTGCTCAGAGCAAGCGCTCGTAAGCCTGCAGCCCTGCATGTCAGATCGCTGATATGACACAGTGCTCTGCAAAGTGTCAGATCAACGATCTGACTTTATAACATGATGCCCCCCCTGGGGCAATGTTATAAAGTAAAAAAAAAAATATTCACGTGTAAAAGAAAAAAAAAAAATTCCTAAATAAAGAAAAAAAAAATATTGTTCCCATAAATACATTCCTTTATCTAAATAAAAAAAAACAATATAAGTACACATATTTAGTATCGCCGCGTCCATAACGACCCGACCTATACAACTGTCCCACTAGTAAACCCCTTCAGTGAACACCGTAAAAAAAAAATAAAAAAAACCAAGGCAAAAAACATCCCTTTATTATCATACCGCCGAACAAAAAGTGGAATAGCACGCGATCAAAAAGACAGATATAAATAACCATGGTACTGCTGAAAACGTCATCTTGTCCCGCAAAAAACGAGCCACCATACAGCGTTATTAGTGAAAAAAAAAAAGTTATAGTCCTCAGAATAAAGCGATGCAAAAATAATTCTTTTTTCTATAAAATAGTTTTTAGCGTATAAAAGCGCCAAAACATAAAAAAATAATCTAAATGAGGTATCGCTGTAATCATACTGACCCGACGAATAAAACTGCTTTATCCATTTTACCAAACGCGGAATGGTATAAACGCCCCCCCAAAAAAAGAAATTCATGAATACCTGGTTTTTGGTCATACTGCCTCACAAAAATCGGAATAAAAAGCGATCAAAAAATGTCACGTGCCCGAAATGGTTACCAATAAAAACGTCAACTCGTCCCGCAAAAAACAAGACCTCACATGACTTTGTGTACCAAAATATGGAAAAATTATAGCTCTCAAAATATGGTAACGCAAAAAAAATTTTTTTTCCAATAAAAAGCGTCTTTTAGTGTGTGACAGCTGCCAATTCTAAAAATCTGCTATAAAAGTAAACCAAACTCCCCTTCATCACCCCCTTAGTTACGGAAAAATAAAAAATAAAAAAAGTATTTATTTCCATTTTCCCATTAGGGTTAGGGCTAGGGTTAGGGTTGGGGTTAGGGTTAGGGTTGGGGTTAGGGTTGGGGCTAGGGTTAGGGTTTGGATTACATCTACGGTTGAGGTTAGGGTTAGGGCTGTGTCAGGGTTAGGGGTGTGGTTAGGGTTATGGTTGGGATTAGGGGTGTGTTGGGGGTGGTTAGGGTTGGGGTTAGGGGTGTGTTTGGGCAAGGGTTTCAGTTAGAATTGGGGGTTTCCACTGTTTAGGCATATCAGGGCTCTCCAAACCCGACATGGCGTCCGATCTCAATTCCAGCCAATTCTGCGTTGAAAAAGTAAAACAGTGCTCCTTCCCTTCCGAGCTCTTACGTGCGCCCAACATATGGGGTATCAGCATACTCAGGACAAATTGGACAACTTCTGGGGTCCAATTTCTCTTGTTACCCTTGGGAAAATAAAAATTTGGGGGCTAAAAAAACATTTTTGTGGGACAAAAATTATTTTTTATTTTCACGGCTCTGCGTTATAAACTGTAGTGAAATACTTGGGGGTTCAAAGTTCTCACAACACATCTAGATAACTTCCTTGGGGGGTCTAGGTTCCAATATGGGGTCACTTGTGGGGGGTTTCTACTGTTTATGTACATCAGGGGCTCTGCAAATGCAACGTGACGCCTGCAGACCAATCCATCTAAGTCTGCATTCCAAATGGCGCTCCTTCCCTTCCGAGCTCTGCCATGCGCCCAAACGGTGGTTACCCCACACATGTGGGGTATCAGCGTACTGAGGACAAATTACTGGGGGCTAAAAAATAATTTTTGTGGAAAAAAAATAATTTTTATTTTCACTGCTCTGCGTTATAAACTGTAGTGAAACACTTGGGGGTTCAAAGCTCTCACAACACTTCTAGATAAGATCCTTACTTTTCAAAATGGTGTCACTTGTGGGGGGTTTCAATGTTTAGGCACATCAGGGGCTCTCCAAACGCAACATGGCGTCCCATCTCAATTCCAGCCAATTTTGCATTGAAAAGTCAAATAGCGCTCCTTCCCTTTCGAGCTCTGCCATGCACCCAAACAGTGGTTTACCCCCACATATGGGGTATCAGCGTACTCAGGACAAATTGCACAACAACTTTTGGGGTACAATTTCTTCTGGTACCCTTGGGAAAATAAAAAATTGGGGGTGAAAAGTTCATTTTTGTGAAAAAATATTTTTTATTTTTACGGCTCTACATTATAAACTTCTGTGAAGCACTTGGTGGGTCAAAGTGCTCACCACACATCTAGACAAGTTCCTTAGGGGGTCTACTTTACAAAATGGTGTCACTTGTTGGGGGTTTCAATGTTTAGGCCATCAGGGGCTCCCCAACGCAACATGGTGTCCATCTCAATTCCAGGCAATTTTGCATTGAAAAGACAAACGGCGCTCCTTCCCTTCCGAGCTCTGCCTTGCACCCAAACAGTGGGGGGTATCAGCATACTCAGGACAAATTGCACAACAATGTTTGGGGTACAATTTCTTCTGGTAACCTTGGGAAAAAAAATTGGGGGCGAAAAGTTCATTTTTGTGAAAAAATATTATTTTTTATTTTTACGGCTCTACATTATAAACTTCTGTGAAGCACTTGGTGGGTCAAAGTGCTCACCACACATCTAGATAAGTTCCTTAGGGGGTCTACTTTCCAAAATGGTGTCACTTGTGGGGGGTTTCAATGTTTAGGCACATTAGTGGCTCTCCCAACGCAACATAGCTTCCCATCTCAATTCCAGCCAATTTTGCATTGAAAAGTCAAATGGCGCTCCTTCCCTTCTGAGCTCTGCCATGTGCCCAAACAGTAGTTTACCCCCTCATATGGGGTATCCGGGTACTCAGGACAAATTCTACAACAACTTTTGGGGTCCATTTTCTCCTGTTACCCTTGGTAAAATAAAACAAATTGGAGCTGAAGTAAATTTTTTGTGAAAAAAAATTAAATGTTCATTTTTTTTTAAACATTCCAAAAATTCCTGTGAAACACCTGAAGGGTTAATAAACTTCTTGAATGTGGTTTTGAGCACCTTGAGGGGTGCAGTTTTTAGAATGGTGTCACACTTGGGTATTTTCTATCATATAGACCCCTCAAAATGACTTCAAATGTGACGTGGTCCCTACAAAAAAATGGTGTTGTAAAAATGAGAAATTGCTGGTCAACGTTTAACCCTTATAACTCCCTAACAAAAAAAATGTTGTTTCCAAAATTGTGCTGATGTAAAGTAGACATGTGGGAAATGTTACTTATTAAGTATTTTGTGTGACATATCTCTGTGATTTAAGGGCATAAAAATTCAAAGTTGGAAAATTGCAAAATTTTCGTCAAATTTCCGTTTTTTTCCACAAATAAACGCAGGTAATACCAAAGAAATTTTACCACTATCATGAAGTACAATATGTCTCGAGAAAACAGTGTCAGAATCACAGGGATCCATTGAAGCGTTCCAGAGTTATAATCTCACGAAGGGACAGTGGTCAGAATTGTCATTAACATGCAAACCACCCTCATGGTTTAAGGGGTTAATAACCACCATTTTTTTTCCCTATTGCAGAGCCAGCTCTTTACCCACTTACACATATTTTCCCCTATCCCCATTATCCTCATTTTATGTATCAACCTTTTGTGTGGCACCGTATCAAAAGCTTTTGAAAAGTCCATATACACCGTGTCCACTGCGTTCCCTTGGTCAAGTCGGGAACTTACCTCTTCATAGAAGCTGATCAAATTAGTCTGACAGGAACAGTCCCTAGTAAATCCGTGCTGATACTGGGTCATGAGGTTATTCTTCGTCAGATACTCCAGTATAGCATCCCTTAGAATGCCCTCCAGGATTTTACCCACAGTAGAGGTTAAGCTTACTGGCCTATAATTACCAAGTTCAGTTTTTGTCCCCTTTTTGAATATTGGCACCACATTTGCTATACGCCAGTCCTGTGGTACAGACCCTGTTATTATGGAGTCTTTAAAGATTAAAAATAATGGTTTATGAATGACTGTACTTAAAGGGAACCTGTCACCCCCCAGGGCCTATTAAGGTAAAAGAGCCACGTTCAGCAGCACTAAGGCTGCATTCTGTGAAGGTGGCTCTTATGTTTAGTATCCCTAGGAATGCTGAAATAATCACTGTTATAAATTTCGCGCCATACCTCTATTAAGTCAGGGAGGTATGATTTCTACCTGACTCAAGCGCCTCGCAGCCGTCCATCATCCTATCTGGTGCCGCCTCCCCTCTGTCTTGTGCCTTAATAGGCCCTGGGGGGGTGACAGGTTCCCTTTAACCCCTTCATGACCCAGCCTATTTTGGCCTTAATGACCTTGCCGTTTTTTGAAATTCTGACCAGTGTCCCTTTATGAGGTAATAACTCAGGAACGCTTCAACGGATCCTAGCGATTCTGAGATTGTTTTTTCGTGACATATTGGGCTTCATGTTAGTGGTAAATTTAGGTCGATAATTTCTGAGTTTATTTGTGAAAAAAACGGAAATTTGGCAAAAAATTTGAAAATTTCGCAATTTTCACATTTTGAATTTTTATTCTGTTAAACCAGAGAGTTATGTGACACAAAATAGTTAATAAATAACGTTTCCCACATGTCTACTTTACATCAGCACAATTTTGGAAACAATTTTTTTTTTTGCTAGGAAGTTATAAGGGTTAAAATTTGACCAGTGATTTCTCATTTTTACAACAAAATTTACAAAACCATTTTTTTTAGGGACCACCTCACATTTGAAGTCATTTTGAGGGTTCTATATGGCTGAAAATACCCAAAAGTGACACCATTCTAAAAACTGCACCCCTCAAGGTGCTCAAAACCACATTCAAGAAGTTTATTAACCCTTCAGGTGTTTCACAGCAGCAGAAGCAACATGGAAGTAAAAAATGAACATTTAACTTTTTAGTCACAAAAATGATCTTTTAGCAACAATTTTTTTATTTTCCCAGCAGTAAAAGGAGAAACTGGACCACGGACGTTGTTGTCCAATTTGTCCTGAGTACGCTGATACCTCATATGTGGGGGTAAACCACTGTTTGGGCGCACAGCAGGGCTCGGAAGGGAAGGAGCGCCATTTGACTTTTTGAATGAAAAATTGGCTCCAATCTTTAGCGGACACCATGTCACGTTTGGAGAGCCCCCATGTGCCTAAACATTGGAGCTCCCCCACAAGTGACCCCATTTTGGAAACTAGACCCCCCAAGGAACTTATCTAGAAGCATAGTAAGCACTTTAAACCCCCAGGTGCTTCACAAATTGATCCGTAAAAATGAAACAGTACTTTTTTTTCACAAAAAAATTATTTTAGCCTCAATTTTTTAATTTTCACATGGGCAACAGGATAAAATGGATCCTAAATTTTGTTGGCCAATTTCTCCTGAGTACACCAATACCTCACATGTGGGGGTAAACCACTGTTTGGGCACATGGTAAGGCTCGGAAGGGAAGGAGCGCCATTTGACTTTTTGAATGAAAAATTATCTCCATCGTTAGCGGACACCATGTCGCGTTTGGAAAGCCCCTGTGTGCCTAAACATTAGAGCTCCCCTACAAGTGACCCCATTTTGGAAACTAGACCCCCCAAGGAACTTATCTAGATGCATAGTGAGCACTTATAACCCCCAGGTGCTTCACAGAAGTTTATAACGCAGAGCCGTGAAAATAAAAAAATAATTTTTCTTTCCTCAAAAATGATTTTTAGCCCAGAATTTTTTATTTTCCCAAGGGTAATAGGAGAAATTGGATCCCAAATGTTGTTGTCCAGTTTGTCCTGAGTACGATGATACCCCATATGTGGGGGTAAACCACTGTTTGGGCGCACGGCAGGGCTCGGAAGGGAAGGCACGCCATTTGGCTTTTTGAATGGAAAATTAGCTCCAATCATTAGCGGACACCATGTCGCGTTTGGAGAGCCCCTGTGTGCCTAAACATTGGAGCTCTCGCACAAGTGACCCCATTTTGGAAACTAGACCTCCCAAGGAACTAATCTAGATGTGTGGTGAGCACTTTGAACCCCCAAGTGCTTCACAGAAGTTTATAACGCAGAGCCGTGAAAATAATAAATGTGTTTCCTTTCCTCAAAAATATTTTTTTAGCCCAGAATTTTTTATTTTTGCAAGAGTAACAGGAGAAATTGGACCCCAAAAGTTGTTGTCCAGTTTCTCCTGAGTACGCTGATACCCCATATGTGGGGGTAAACCACTGTTTGGGCACATGCCGGGGCTCGGAAGGGAAGTAGTGACGTTTTGGAATGCAGACTTTGATGGAATGGTCTGCGGGCGTCACATTGCATTTGCAGAGCCCCTGATGTGCCTAAACAGTAGAAACACCCCACAAGTGACCCCATTTTGGAAACTAGACCCCCGAAGGAACTTATCTAGATGTGTGGTGAGCACTTTCAACCCCCAAGTGCTTCACATAAGTTTATAACGCAGAGCCGTGAAAATAAAAAATAATTGTTCTTTCCTCAAAAATTATGTTTTAGCAAGTAATTTTTTATTTTTGCAAGGGTAACAGGAGAAATTGGACCCCAACAGTTGTTGCCCAGTTTGTCCTGAGTACGCTGGTACCCCAAATGTGGGGGTAAACCACTGTTTGGGCGCACGTCGGGGCTTGGAAGGGCGGGAGCACCATTTGACTTTTTGAACGCAAGATTGGCTGGAATCAATGGTGGCGCCATGTTGCGTTTGGAGACCCCTGATGTGCCTAAACAGTGGAAACCCCTCAATTCTAACTTCAACACTAACCCCAACACACCCCTAATCCTAATCCCAACTGTAGCCATAACCCTAATCACAACCCTAACCCCAACACACCCCTAACCACAACCCTAACCGCAACACACCCGTAACCCTAATTCCAACCCTAATCCTAACCCTAATCCCAACCGTAACCCTAATCCCAACCCTAACCACAACTGTAACCCCAACACACCCCTAACCCTATCCGTAACCCTAACCACAAGCCTAATCTTAACCCTATTTCAAACCCTAGCCCTAATTCCAACCCTAACTCTAATTCCAACCCTAACCCTAAGGCTATGTGCCCACGTTGCGGATTCGTGTGAGATTTTTCCGCACGATTTTTGAAAAATCTGCAGGTAAAAGGCACTGCGCTTTACCTGCGGATTTACAGCAGATTTCCAGTGTTTTTTTGTGCGGATTTCACCTGCGGATTCCTATTGAGGAACAGGTGTAAAACGCTGCGGAATCCGCGCAAAGAATTGACATGCTGCGGAAAATACAACGCAGCGTTTCTGCACGGAATTTTCCGCACCATGGGCACAGCGGATTTGGTTTTCCTTAGGTGTACATGGTACTGTAAACCTGATGGAAAACTGCTTCGAATTCGCAGTGGCCAATCCGCTGCGGATCCGCGGCCAATCTGCTGCGGATCCGCGGCCAATCCGCTACCGATCCGCTGCGGATCAGCGGCCGATCCGCTGCGGATCCGCTGCGGATCCGCTGCGGATCCGCTGCCGATCCGCTGCCGATCCGCTGCGGATCCGCTGCCGATCCGCTGCCGATCCGCTGCCGATCCGCGGCCGATCCGCTCTGTGTGCACATGCCATAACCCTACCCCTAACCCTACCCGTAACCCTACCCCTAGTTCTAACCCTAGTTCTAACCCTAACCCTAGTGGAAAAAAAAAAAAAAAAATCTTTATTTTATTATTGTCCCTATGGGGGTGATAAAGGGGGGGGGGGGTTATTTATTATTTTTTTTATTTTGATCGCTGTGATAGAACCTACCACAGCGATCAAAATGTACTTGTAAGGAATCTGCCGACTGGCAGATTCGGCGGGCGCACTGAACATGCGCCCGCCATTTTCCAAGATGGCGGCGCCCAGCGAGGACACCGGGAGGATCGGTAAGTATGAAGGGGTGGTGGGGGGGTGGATCGGAGCACAGGGGGGGTGATCGGAGCACAGGGGGGGGGGGATCTGAGCAAGGAGGGAGCGGACAGGAGGACGGGGGAGCCGGCAGGCGGACGGAGGGGACCGGACCCCATAACGGAGGACTGGGGGGGCGATCGGTGGGTGTGGGGGGGGGTCACTTTAGTATTTCCAGCCATGGCCGATGATATTGCAGCATCGGCCATGGCTGGATTGTAATATTTCACCAGTTTTTTAGGTGAAATATTACAAATCGCTCTGATTGGCAGTTTCACTTTCAACAGCCAATCAGAGCGATCGTAGCCACGGGGGGGTGAAGCCACCCCCCCTGGGCTGAAGCACCACTCCCCCTGTCTCTGCAGATCGGGTAAAATGGGAGTTAACCCCTTCACCCGATCTGCAGGGACGCGATCCCTCCATGACGCATACGCTGCGTCATAGGTCGGGAAGGCACAGACTTTCATGACGCAGCGTATGCGTCAAAGGTCGGGAAGGGGTTAATTCCTGCAGTACTCGGGGGTGTATCCCATCCGGGCCCGGGGTTTGGTCAACTTTAGTGATTTTTAGACGCTGCCGTACTTCCTGCTGGGTTAAGCAGGTGACATTTAATGGAGAATTTTTTAAATCACTGATCATATTGTCTGTGTTAGGGCTAGCAGAACGCACCGAGGAAAATAGTTTTTATTGTTATTGGTGCGTTCGCAGCCCGGGGTCCACCGTGCAGGAGAACCTGCTGCTAGACAAATGGCAGCACAATATGGCGGTATTGGCTAGCTCGGATAACTCACAGAGCAGCCATGAAAGCAAAGCTCTGCGCCCTGTTAACTTCACAGGAGCACAGGCTAACTACCCAAGAGAGAGCAGTCAGTGGTCATGCATGCACACAAAACTCCTTGCCGGAGGTGCCAGCATTCTAGGGGCTTATTTCAGCCGGGTCCCTGAACACAATCACACATGACCACACTGGCGCAAAGCACATAATTTAGAAAGACACTAGCGCATGGCCGTGCGACCATGCGAGCCTTTTATAGCTGCAGCCCGAACAGGACCTTCAAAGAAGGACCAATGAGAAGCTGCCGCAAAGCCTGAGCACCTTCAGGACCTTGCTGCAGTATCCAAGCATGTGACCCTTCATCTCCAATGAGAGATCTTACCCTGGGCATGCTCAGAAAGAGAAAAGCAAGACTTAGTCCCAAAAGCGTCTGCTCGCCGCTGCCCAGCACTGACTACAATAGCAGAAGCTGGAAGAGCAGCAGTAATCCTCCTCTCAGAGTCAGATTGAGCGAGACACTGAGACTGACGTCTCCGCTGAGCAGCCTCCACTGCGGCAGGAGAAGAATGGGAGACCGCAGCGGAGATGGCCTGAGATTTCCCCTGTGCAGAGGAGGGAACTCGAACCCTAACAGTCTGTCATGGGATTTTCTTGTGTAACTACTGTCATCCACCATTTCACCCAGACTATTTTTAAGGGGGCCAACACTATCATTTTTTAGTTTCTTACTATTTATGTAGTTAAAGAATATTTTGGGATTATTTTTACTCTCTCTGGCAATGAGTCTCTCTGTCTCAATCTTTGCTGCCTTGATTTGCTTTTTGCAGAATTTATTTAATTTTTTGTATTTAATGCCTCCTCACTACCTATTTCCTTTAATTCTCTAAATGCTTTCTTTTTGTCCCTTATTGCGCCCCTTACAGCTCTATTTAGCCATATTGGTTTCCTCCTATTTCTAGTATGTTTATTCCCATACGGTATATATTGTGCACAGGTCCTATCCAGGATGCTAATAAACGTCTCCCATTTTCTTTGTGTATTTTTATGTCTCAGGATATCGTCCCAGTTAATTGCACCAAGATCATCTCTCATCCTTTAGTGTCCTTGTAATCCCTCTACTACACATCTTTTTAAAGGATACACGAAAACTTATTATTTTGTGATCACTATTCCCCAAGTGACCCGCAACCCTTATATTTGCTATGCGGTCTGGCCTGTTGGTTAATATTAGGTCTAGCTCTGCCCCCCTTCTTGTTGGGTCCTGAACCAGTTGTGAAAGTAATTGTCTCTCAAAGCTGTCAAAAAACTGATTACCCTTGCTGGAACTGCAGGTTTCTGTTCCCCAATCTATTTCAGGGTAGTTGAAGTCCCCCATAATAATGACAGTAATTTATGATTTTTCACCCTCGTCTTATCTCCTCCCACAAGGACTCTACATTTTCATTAGATCCACCTATATTATCATGCAGGATGGGTTTTAAGGATGATTTTACATATAGACACACACCTCCCCCTCGCTTATCTTTACAGTCATTTCTGAACAGACTATAGCCCTGCAAGTTAACAGCCCAGTCATGGTTCTCGTCCAGCCATGTCTTAGATATCTCCACCATGTCATAAGTATGCTCCAACAAAATTAATACTAATTCCTCCAATTTGTTGGCGAGGCTTCTGGGATTAGTATACATGCATTTTACGTATCTCTCTGCACCTCTACTCTTTCTTAAATTATTAATAGTGATGAGTGAGTATACTCGTTGCTCGGGTTTTCCTTGCCGTAGCTGCATGATTTGCAGCTATTAGACAGCTTGATTACATGTGGGGAATCCCTAGCAACCAGGCGGTGCCCACATGTACTCAGGCTGGCTAGTAGCTGTAAATCTTCCCCTCCTATAAAATTTATACCCTCCCCCCAATCCCTAGCTTAAACACTCCTCCAACCTTTTAGCTATTTACTCCCCCAGCACAGCTGCACCCTCCCCATTGAGGTGCAGCCCGTCCCTAGCGTAGAACCTGTAGCCAACTGAGAAGTCGGCCCAGTTCCCCTGGAACCCAAACCCCTCCTTCCTACACCAATTCCTGAGCCAATTATTTATCTCCCGTTGCCTCTCTGGCATGGCACGTGGTACAGGCAGTATTTCAGAGAATACCACCTTGGAGGTCCTTGCTTTAAGCTTGCAGTCTAATTCCCTGAAATCGTTTTTAAGGACTTTCCACCTACCTCTAACTTTGTCATTTGTGCCAATGTGCACCATGACCGCTGGGTCCTCACCAGCCCCTCCCAGTAATCTGTCAACCAGATCAGCGATGTGTCGGACTCGAGCGCCAGGTAAGTAGCACACCGTTCAACGATCCCCGTCTTTGTGACAGATTGCCCTATCTGTTCCCCTAATAATTGAGTCCCCCACTACCAGCACCTGTCTGGCCTGCCCTGCTCTCCTATTTCCCCCCTTACTGGAGCAGACACTCCTCCGGCTTTCAGAGGACATGCCTGGCTGCAGCAGTGCCACCCCTGTACAGGCACCCCCCTCATCTGCCAACTTAGCAAACTTATTGGGGTGTGCCAGATCAGGACTAGCCTCCCTGGCACTCTTCCCGCTACCTGGCCTTTCAACTGTCACCCAGCTTGCTGCTTCACTGTCCTGCAGCTCCATCCTACCATCCTCCCCCTCATCTATCCCATTAAGCGTCTGCTCAGTGAGCAGCAAACTCCTTTCCATATTGTCTATAGATCTCAGTGTTGCTAGCTGCACATTTAGATTCAGAATCTGGGCTTCCAAATGCTCAACGTGCTCACATCTCGCACCGCAGTATGCACCCTCGACCAGCTGATCAAGGATTGCATACATGTGGCAAGATGTGCACTGGATGGCATTAACAATAGTGGAGCACATTTCCTAATGGGGATTGCACCAGACAGAAAAGTGAAATAAAAATAAATACAAAGTATTATTAAAATACAGCTAATAATTCAGTAATTCGTCCCTTGGAAACTCCCTGAATCCAAAGTCACTAAAACACAAGTCACACACTTACCGCCGTTCGCACTTACGCTCCTGACACACTCGCTAAGAAAGAAGCACTTCCCTGTAGCACTAACCCAACCAACAGCTCAATGCACTTCCAAAGGATGAAGTGGGCAAAGTATTTCCATAGCTGGCTTTTTTAAAGTAGAAACTATGGCAGCTCACTCACTGTTGAACATATGGGTCTAGAAGGCACAGGAGGAAGAGGACGGGTCGGCACAAGTGATGAGCGAATACACTCGTTACTCGAGATTTCCCGAGCATGCTCGGTTGTCCTCTGAGTATTTTTTAGTGCTCGGAGATTTAGCTTTCATCGCCTCAGCTGAATGATTTACAGCTATTAGCCAGGCTAAGTACTAGTACATACGCTCCTGGCGCTGTCCCTGCACGTCCCTGGTTCTCCGGGCGCCGGCAGCTTCTTCCTGTGTTGAGCGGTCACATGGTACCGCTCATTACAGTAATGAATATGGACTCGACTCCACTCCCATAGGGGTGGAGCCGCATATTCATTCAACACATGAAGAAGCTGCCGGCGCCCAGAGAACCAGGTACGTGCAGGGACCATGCCAGGAGCAGCTGAATATAACGGGGGTATTGTGTGATATTCACCTCTCCTGGTTCCACCGCCGCTCCGTCTTCCGCAGTGACGCTTAGGTCAGAGGGTGCGATGATGCGATTAGTGTGCGCGCCGCCCTCTGCCTGAACTTCAGTGCAGAAGACACAGCGGCGCCCGGCGGTGGAACGCGTAAAGGTGACTATAGCAAGTGCCGGGGGCCTGAGCGACGAGAGGCGAGTATGTGATTTTTTTTTTTAATCGCAGCAACAGCATATGGGGCAAATGTCTCTATGGAGCATCTTATGGGGCCATAATCAGCATTTGTGCAGCATTATACGGGGCAAATGTGTCTATGGAGCATCTTATGGGGCCATAATCAGCATTTGCGCAGCATTATATGGGGCAAATGTCTCTATGGAGCATCTTATGGGGCCATAATCAGCATTTGTGCAGCATTATATGGGGCAAATGTCTGTATGGAGCATCTTATGGGGCCATAATCAGCATTTGTGCAGCATTATACGGGGCAAATGTCTGTATGGAGCATCTTATGGGGCCATAATCAGCATTTGTGCAGCATTATATGGGGCAAATGTCTGTATGGAGCATCTTATGGGGCCCATCATAAACTGTATGGAGCATTATATGGGGCTCCCGATCTGGTAATTACCCACAATCTGGTAATAATCATTTTTGCTGCCAGTAATGTATGGTCAGTAAACACCCTCACTTTTTGGGAGGGGGTTGCGTTATTTAATATGTGTAACAGCTCAAAGCTAACTTTGATTTGTGCAAAAGGTGTCTGTTATAAGAAGTTCCTTATACGCAAATAAATATCGAATTCGCTGATTAGAACTTAAGTCTAAGAAAGTAAAAAAACATCAGGGATGAAGTCTGATGAGTAGGTCTATAGCAATGAAATTCTAAGAGATTTCCACATATATACATCTAGATCAGGGAATAATTATTTCAGAATCTCAAACAGAGTTATGGAAAGGAGGGTGAGTGGAGGAAGAGGAAAATTTCTTGTGAAATAAGTCTCAATTGGAGATTAAAGGGAACCAGTCAGAAGATTTTGCCGCTATAAGATGCGGCCACTGCCTTTCAGGGCTTAGCTACAGCATTCTGTAATGCTGTAGATAAGCCCGTGATCCGACCTGCAAGTGAAGAAAAATAAGTTATATTATACTCACCTGGGGGGCGGTCCTGAGCGGCCGCAGGTCCGGGTCCTCTTGTCTTTTTGCGACACCGCTCTCCTGCTTCTTCCTCGCTCCCCGGCATCGCGCTCCTGCGCAGGCATACTTCTCTGCCCTGTTGAGGGCAGAGTAAAGTACTGCAGCATGCAGGCGATGGGAAAGGTCAGAGAAGCCCGGCGCCTGTGCACTGCAGTACTTTACTCTGCCCTCAAGAGGGCAGAAAAGTGAGTCTGCGCAGGAGAACCAATGCCGGGGAGCAAGGGAGAAGCAGGAGGGCGGCATCACAAGAAGATGGGAGGCGCCACACCCGGACCTGCGAAACCCATCGGATCGACCCCTGGTGAGTATAATATAACTTATTTTTCTTCACTTGCAGGTCGGATCGGGGGCCTATATACAGCATTATAGAATGCTGTAGATAAGACCTGAAAGGCAATGGCTGCATCATATAGCGGCAAAATCTGCTGACAGGTTACCATTAAAGAAACTGTAGGGGATAGGGCAGGGTAGAATCTTCTGGTGTCAATTAGGGAGGAGCAAAAAGGGCCTTCACACTTTCGGAATGTGTGAAATGCCATTCAATCTGTGGCCAGTGGCAGGACCCATCTCCCCTGTACAAAGATTTAATTTCATCTAGCTGATGAGCAGGGGGTTGGACCAGATGACCCAGGAGGTCCCTTCAAACTCTACCATTCTATGATTACAGGTAATGAGTACAGAGTAGAAGAGCTTCTTAAAGAAAAACTAACAGGTCTGCAAGAGCCAGAATTCTTGCTGGTTGGTAGGTAATCAAATACTTATTTCATTATTTCATGCAATAAAATGAAATTACATTATTTAGAAAGCATACAATGTGATTTTCAGTTTTTTTATTTTTTAGTTCTGTATTACAGTCGAAGTGTACCTACGATAAAAATTACAGACCTCTCCATTCTTTGTAGGTGGGAAAACTTGCAAAATTGGCAGTGTATCAAATACTTATTTTCCCCACTGTATATAGGTGCTCCCCATCTGAGTTATTTTTGATGGTCAACAAAATATGATTTTCCATTAATTGATTTTTCACACTGGTATGATACTGGCTTCTCTCTTTGTGCTATTTTTGATGTTTAAAGGGTTTTCCCACTACTTGGACAACCCCTTCTCATTCTTCACGTCTGTTGAAATAAAAACAATTATGCAAACCTCTTATACCGGCGCTGTTAGCACATGCATGCTTGGGGTTCACGCAAGGTTCTTACGACATGTGAGCCTTGCACCCAATCAGCGCTAATGACACTGTCCCCACCTTCACACAAATCTAACATCATAAGGAAATCAAATGGCAGACACCGCCCTGGCTTCCTGTTGATGTTCAATACGTCCGAAGGAGGGGACAGTGAAGTCGGCACCGATTGGGCGCAAGGATTGGGTGATGTAACAACCTCATGTCAACTCTGGGAACGAGAGTCCCAACACAGCTTCAATGGGACCAGCACGGGAGCAATGTATGAGTGTTTTTGTTTTAACAAGGCCATACATGGGGAACAATAAAGCATTCTCCTAGTAACGGACAACCTGTTTAAGAAGATACAATTTTCAGTTAAAACATTTCCAACATTCTGAACATGAAAAAGGCTTCTCAGCTGTGTGACTTCTTTGATGTTTATTAAGAGTTAATTTCCACATAATACATTTTCCACATTATGAATATAAAAAAGTAAGAAGAGATGATTTCTTCATAAAACATTTTCCACATTCTGAACAGGAAAAAGGTTTGTCCCCATGTGGGTTCTCTGATGTATATTAAGATGCCCTTTCTGGTTAAAACATTTCCCACATTCTGAACATGAAAATGGCTTCTCACCAGTGTGAATTCTCTGATGTATAACAAGAGAGGATTTATCTATAAAACATTTCCCACATTCTGAACATGAAAATGGCTTCTCCCCAGTGTGAGTTCTCTGATGTATAACAAGAGAGGATTTATCTATAAAACATTTCCCACATTCTGAACATGAAAATGGCTTCTCCCCAGTGTGAATTCTCTGATGGCTGGTAAGACTTGATTTCTGTGTAAAACATTTCCCACATTCTAAACATGAAAAGGGCTTCTCCCCAGTGTGAATTCTCTGATGTGTAACAAGAGTTGATTTATTTGTAAAACATTTCCCACATTCTGAACATGAAAATGGCTTCTTCCCTGTGTGAGTTCTCTGGTGGATATCAAGATGCTGTTTTCGGTTAAAACATTTCCCACATTCTGAACATGAAAATGGCTTCTCCCCTGTGTGGGTTCTCTGGTGGATATCAAGATGCTGTTTTCGGTTAAAACATTTCCCACATTCTGAACATGAAAAAGGCTTCTCCCCTGTGTGAATTTTCTGGTGCTTAACAAAATATGATTTTTGGTTAAAACACTTCCCACACTTGTAACAAGAAAATCTATTCTCCGCTGTGTGCATTTTTTGATATTTAACAAAAAACTTTCCAAGTGGAAAACTATTTCCATTTTCTGAATATAAAAATGGCTTCTTTGCTTTAGGAGCAGTTAGTTTTTTCATGCTTATTTTGTGACTTTGATTTTCCTCAGTAGTTGGTAATGAATCAGAAGACAGGAATGAATCAGAAGACAGGACCTGTTTCAAGGAATCAGATGATTTATCTATGCTATGAAGGAATGATGGTATATCTGGATTAATGGCATTCACTTCAATTGTATCCTGTGGGATTTCAAGATCATCTGATTTAAAAACCGAAGATGTCAGCTGTCCCTCTGATCTCCTGGTACAGTCATCTTCTAAGAATAAAACAAATTATTTTTTAAAAAATATCATTTAAATTTATATTTTTGAACATTTCTACTTAAACTGTTTGTAAAAATGACAATAATCAAAAAAACTGACTGACACATCCACACAGAAAACAGGTGTGAACAGGTGCTTACTAAAAGTAGCCATCTCCATACATAGCCAACAAATAGCGTAGCACTCTGTAGTACTATAGCATGGAAACATGAAATATGAAAACTGAATTGCATTACTGCTCTAGAAAATTAGAAAAATTGAGAAAACTGAGCTCATAAATTGTTCAATTTATGTGTACCCAACATCCACGATACGGCGATTCTCATTGCTGGAAACCTGCGTGTGAATCCTCTCTTAGGCTAAAGCCTACATTTATATGGAAAGGTAGGATCCTGCTGTAATTAAAAACGCCTTAGGCTGAGGGATGGAGCGCTCAGAAAGCCTAAGTATACAAATGTCAAAAGACTGACTGCACATTCAAACAGAATTCCACAACAAATCATACAAAATGAAAAACTTCCCCAAACAACTTGCATGAAGGAAGAGCTCCAACACTAAACTGAAGTTGCACTTATTTATGGTGGACTATTGGAACTACCATGAGTCCTGACCAGAAGAGTAGAGAAAGCATTAGCGCCCCCATTTCAGGAGAGATTGTGCAGTAATCTGAATTCCTTAGGATTGAAAACAATGTAATTTATGACGTGGAGCGATTACATGAAACCAGGGCTCGAGCGATGCCAACACATCTCCTGCAGGCGTGAATAAATGTTTATTACAGCCATCAGCCACGCACAGCTTACAGATATACAGTAGCGTTCAAAATAATAGAAGTCCAGTATGACTAACCAGATTAATCCCTGTCTTTGGTATACCGTATATACTCGAGTATAAGCCGAGATTTTCAGCCCAAAAAAATGGGCTGAACGTGCCCCTCTTGGCTTATACTCGAGTCATGGTCGGAGGGGGGGTCGGCGGGTGAGGGGGGAGCGACGCTTGTCAAATACTCACCTGCTCCCGGCGCTCCTGATGCGGTCCCCGCATGTCCCACGGTGTTCGGCGCGGCAGCTTCCTCACCTCTTCAGCAGTCACGTGGTACCGCTCATTAAAGTTATGAATATGGACTCCACTCCCATAGGTTTGGAGCCGCATATTCATTACTGTAATGAGCGGTACCAGTGACCACTCACTACAGGAAGAAGTTGCCGCTCCCGGGACATGCAGGGACCGCGCCAGGAGCGTGTGAGTATGTCATATTCACCTTTCCGCGTTCCACCGCCGCCTCGTCTTCCGCATCCTCTTCAGTGACTGTTCAGGTCAGAGGGCGCGATGACGTATTAGTGTGCGCGCCACCCTCTGCCTGAACAGTCAGTGCGGAGAGACGGGACGCTGAGGAACAGCGGGCAGTGACGAGAGGGGAGTATGTAATTTTTTTTTTTTTTAGTGCAGCAGCATTACATGTGGCACAATGCTATATGGAGCATCTATGGGGCCATAAAGAACTGCATGGAGCATTATATGGGGCATCTATGGGGCCATAACTGCATGGAGCATTATATGGAGCATCTATGGGGCCATAAAGAACTGCATGGAGCATTATATGGAGCATCTATGGGGCCATAAAGAACTGCATGGAGCATTATATGGAGCATCTATGGGGCCATAAAGAACTGCATGGAGCATTATATGGGGCATCTATGGGGCCATAACTGCATGGAGCATTACAGTGGGGCAAAAAAGTATTTAGTCAGTCAGCAATAGTGCAAGTTCCACCACTTAAAAAGATGAGAGGCGTCTGTAATTTACATCATAGGTAGACCTCAACTATGGGAGACAAACTGAGAAAAAAAATACAGAAAATCACATTGTCTGTTTTTTATCATTTTATTTGCATATTCTGGTGGAAAATAAGTATTTGGTCAGAAACAAAATTTCATCTCAATACTTTGTAATACATCCTTTGTTGGCAATGACAGAGGTCAAACGTTTTCTGTAAGTCTTCACAAGGTTGCCACACACTGTTGTTGGTATGTTGGCCCATTCCTCCATGCAGATCTCCTCTAGAGCAGTGATGTTTTTGGCTTTTCGCTTGGCAACACGGACTTTCAACTCCCTCCAAAGGTTTTCTATAGGGTTGAGATCTGGAGACTGGCTAGGCCACTCCAGGACCTTGAAATGCTTCTTACGAAGCCACTCCTTTGTTGCCCTGGCGGTGTGCTTTGGATCATTGTCATGTTGAAAGACCCAGCCACGTTTCATCTTCAATGCCCTTGCTGATGGAAGAAGGTTTGCACTCAAAATCTCACGATACATGGCCCCATTCATTCTTTCATGTACCCGGATCAGTCGTCCTGGCCCCTTTGAAGATAAAACAGCCCCAAAGCATGATGTTTCCACCACCATGCTTTACAGTAGGTATGGTGTTTGATGGATGCAACTCAGTATTCTTTTTCCTCCAAACACGACAAGTTGTGTTTCTACCAAACAGTTCCAGTTTGGTTTCATCAGACCATAGGACATTCTCCCAAAACTCCTCTGGATCATCCAAATGCTCTCTAGCAAACTTCAGACGGGCCCGGACATGTACTGGCTTAAGCAGTGGGACACGTCTGGCACTGCAGGATCTGAGTCCATGGTGGCGTAGTGTGTTACTTATGGTAGGCCTTGTTACATTGGTCCCAGCTCTCTGCAGTTCATTCACTAGGTCCCCCCGCGTGGTTCTGGGATTTTTGCTCACCATTCTTGTGATCATTCTGACCCCACGGGGTGGGATTTTGCGTGGAGCCCCAGATCGAGGGAGATTATCAGTGGTCTTGAATGTCTTCCATTTTCTAATTATTGCTCCCACTGTTGATTTCTTCACTCCAAGCTGGTTGGCTATTGCAGATTCAGTCTTCCCAGCCTGGTGCAGGGCTACAATTTTGTTTCTGGTGTCCTTTGACAGCTCTTTGGTCTTCACCATAGTGGAGTTTGGAGTCAGACTGTTTGAGGGTGTGCACAGGTGTCTTTTTATACTGATAACAAGTTTAAACAGGTGCCATTACTACAGGTAATGAGGAGAGGAAAGAGGAGACTCTTAAAGAAGAAGTTACAGGTCTGTGAGAGCCAGAAATCTTGATTGTTTGTTTCTGACCAAATACTTATTTTCCACCAGAATTTGCAAATAAAATGATTAAAAAACAGACAATGTGATTTTCTGTATTTTTTTTTTTCCTCAGTTTGTCTCCCATAGTTGAGGTCTACCTATGATGTAAATTACAGACGCCTCTCATCTTTTTAAGTGGTGGAACTTGCACTGTTGCTGACTGACTAAATACTTTTTTGCCCCACTGTATATGGGGCATCTATGGGCCATAATGAACTACATGGTGCATCTATGGGGCCATAAAGAACTGCATGGAGCATTATATGGGGCATCTATGGGGCCATAATGAACTGCATGGAGCATTATATGGGGCTTCTTATGGGGCCATAATGAACTGTATGGAGCATTATATGGGGCTCCTGATTCAATATGGATATTCAAAAACACTTAACATACTGCTGTCTCAATTAATTTTACTTTTATTGGTATCTATTTTTATTTTTGACATTTACCGGTAGTTGCTGCATTTCCCACCCTAGGCTTATACTCGAGTCAATAAGTTTTCCCAGTTTTTTGTTGCAAAATTAGGGGGGGGGGGGTCGGCTTATACTCGGGTCGGCTTATACTCGAGTATATACAGTAAATTATATTATGACACATGTAAAACAATTTACCAGTTGGTGCAGTAGATTTTAAGAAAACTACCAGACTCCGCATTCACAATCTGCAGGTTATTGAGTCTGTGTATTAGAATAATTATTTCAAAGGGGGGTGTTACAATAATAGCAGTGTGGAGTTCAATTAGTGACGTCAATCATTCCGTGAAGAGACAGGTGTGAATCAGGTGGCACTTATTTAAGGGTGAAGCCAGGACATGTTGCACATGAAAAAAAAAGTGCAGACAATGATAGTCTACTCATTCAAAATGATCTCCAATGCTTTAAAATGGAAAGTCAAACCAGATAGACATGGAAGAAAATGGCAGACTACCATTCAGATGGATGGACGAATAGCCAGAATGGAAAAGGCTTAGCCTGTGATCAAAGACAGTCTCAAGTTATCTGTGAGTACTGTGACAGTTAAAAGGCACCTGTGTCAAGCTAATCTCTTAGCAAGAATTCCCCGCAAAGAACTGTAATAAAACGGACACAATTTGCCAAAGAACACATCAACTGGCCAAAAGAGAAATGGAGAAACATTTTGTGGACAATTGAGGATATGGAGTAGCCAACCCAATTTCCGGCCACTAATTCATTAGAACAGTTGTGGGGTGACATTAAAAATACTGTTTCTGAGGCAAAGCCATCAAACGCCCCCCCAAAAAAAATTGCGGGATGTAGTCCAAGCATCCTGGCCTGGAAAAACAGGTGACAGATGCCAGAATTTGGTCGACTCTATGCAACATAGATGTGAAGTTCTAAAGAACGGTGGGTAACAACTAAATATTAGGTTAATGATTCATAGGAATGATAAATCATCATAAAAATAGTACATATGAGATTGTGAAGACAAATACAGACACTGCTGTTTATTAGAACAGCACAATCTTCATTGTTGTTATTTTCAGTAAAGTACCGTATATACTCGAGTATAAGCCGACCCGAGTATAAGCCGACCCCCCTAATTTTGCCACAAAAAACTGGGAAAACTTAATGACGCGAGTATAAGCCTAGGGAGGAAAATGCAGCAGCTATTGGTAAATTTAAAAAATAAAAATAGATACCAATAAAAGTAAAATTAATTGAGACATCAGTAGGTTAAGTGTTTTTGAATATCCATATTGAATCAGGAGCCCCATATAATGCTCCATAAAGTTCATGATGGGCCCCATAAGATGCTCCATACAAAATACGCCCCATATAATGCTCCATACAGTTTATGATGGGCTCCATAAGATGCTCCATATTAAAATATGCCCCATATAATACTGCACAAATGGTGATTATGGCCCCATAAGATGCTCCATACAGACATTTGCCCCATATAATACTGCACAAATGGTGATTATGGCCCCATAAGATGCTCCATACAGATAATTGCCCCATATAATGCTGCACATGGCCCCATAAGATGCTCCATACAGATACTTGCCCCATATAATGCTGCACATGGCCCCATAAGATGCTCCATACAGATATTTGCCCCATATAATGCACATGGCCCCATAAAATGCTCCATACAGATAATTGCCCCATATAATGCACATGGCCCCATAAAATGCTCCATACAGATAATTACCCCATATAATGCTGCACATGGCCCCATAAGATGCTCCATACAGATAATTGCCCCATATAATGCTGCACATGGCCCCATAAGATGCTCCATACAGATGATTGCCCCATATAATGCTGCACATGGCCCCATAAGATGCTCCATACAGATAATTGCCCCATATAATGCACATGGCCCCATAAAATGCTCCATACAGATAATTACCCCATATAATGCACATGGCCCCATAAAATGCTCCATACAGATAATTGCCCCATATAATGCTGCACATGGCCCCATAAGATGCTCCATACAGATAATTGCCCCATATAATGCACATGGCCCCATAAAATGCTCCATACAGATAATTACCCCATATAATGCACATGGCCCCATAAAATGCTCCATACAGATAATTGCCCCATATAATGCTGCACATGGCCCCATAAGATGCTCCATACAGATGATTGCCCCATATAATGCTGCACATGGCACCATAAGATGCTCCGTACAGATAAATGCCCCCATATAATGCTGCACATGGCCCCATAAGATGCTCCATACAGATGCTTGCCCCATATACTGCTGCACATGGCCCCATAAGATGCTCCATACAGATGATTGCCCCATATAATGCTGCACATGGCACCATAAGATGCTCCGTACAGATAATTGCCCCCATATAATGCTGCACATGGCCCCATAAGATGCTCCATACAGACATTTACCCCATATGCTGTTGCTGTGATTAAAAAAATTTAAAATGACATACTCACCTCTCAGGCCCCCGACACTTGCTATATTCACCTGCTCCCCGTTCCACCGTTGTGTCTTCTGCGTCCTCCGCACTGACATTCAGGCAGAGGGCGGCGCGCACTAATCGCATCATCGCGCCCTCTGACCGGAGAGTCACTGCACAGGATGCGGAAGTGGCAGCGGCGCCAACGATGGAACGGGGAGCAGCTGAATATCGCTCATTGCCCCCGTCATACTCACATGCTATAGGCTTGGTCCCTGCATGTGTGACCGCTCACTACAGGAAGAAGCTGTCAGCGCCGGGGAACCAGGGATGTGCAGGGACCGCGCCAGGAGCAGGTAAGTATTATTACACAGCTCCGCTCCCCATCCCCTGTGTACCCCTAGGAATGACTCGAGTATAAACTGAGAGTGGCAATTTCAGCCTAAAAAGTGGGCTGAAAATCTCGGCTTATACTCGAGTATATACAGTAGTTAAAATTTATCTACATTTCTCTTCATATTCTAAATTGGAAACCAGTGTGCAGTGTTCCCAATGCTGGAAATAAAAACTAATATAAAGATTTTGTGCTTAACTCGTGTGTTTGAACGCACTGCTATTATTTTGAACGATACATCAAAGAACAGAAAAACTGCCTAGATTGATGGCAAAGCTTCCAAAATCAGTAAACACATCAAAAATAGGACATTGAAGCGAATAGCCATAAAATAACAAGATTTTATTTGATCAAAATATTAAAAACAATTAGTAAAGTAGAAAATATGAATAATATAAAAATGGGGATGAGACTATACAAAAAGAACCACCAAAGAAAGGTAATGGGTTGCCATGATGTGAAATATAAATAGAGTTACCAATAAAAAAAACATCAGTATTGTAATATTTTAAATGGCAAATAAGTATCACATTAGGGGCTTATTATATTAAAAGGAGAAAGGGTTAAGAGAGCCAAAAAAAATGCTTCTCAAACAGGTATATTAATTAAGCCCAAAGATCAAAAAGGTGGTGTATACCCGATGTCTTCCAAACTGTGTGTATCTATAAGTGAATGATCCACTACAATAATAAAAAGGACTGGAAATTGAAAAAAGCCTTTCAAAAGATTTAAAAGTGTGAGCCTTATTTATCAGAATGGCTGTTAAGAAAATAATACCAAGTGGCCCAATAGTTATATAGTAGCTTAGATAGTGCAGCAGTTCAAATTGAAAGCTAGATTAGGCATATGAGGAAGACATGTCGGGACATTAACTTATGCGGTGGCAGCACCCCGACGCGCGTTTCGCATGTAGCTTTATCTGAGGCGAAATGCGTGTTCACTACGATATACTGGTCACTTAAATAATGCTGGTTTAATCATTGATGGCAGCGGTTTAGTGATGGCGCTTCATCTAAAACCTCTAGCATCTGATTTACCCTCATATGTCAAAGATATGAGCGATGTTCTAAGAAAAATTGAGGGGATACCTCGGGATGATGATATGTGGCTTGTATCCATGGATGTTGAATCGCTATACACATCCATTCAACACCAAGATGGCATTCAGGCGGCTAAAACCTTTTTGACTATGACTAAATATGAACCAGAATTCATTGATTTTCTTCTCACTCTACTCACCTTCGCGTTGGAACATAAGTTCTTCATCTTTAAAGAAACCATTTATTTGCAAAAGCAGGGCACCGCGATGGGTGCGGCTTTTGCATCTTCCTACGCAAACCTATTTTTAGGTATGTGGGAAAGAAACCTCTTTTTTGCCAAACCAGTGGTGCATATTGAGGGGGTCCTGCTCTGGACCCGTTACATAGATGATATTCTGATTATTTGGCAGGGTTCGGAGCAGAACCTCCTTGATTTTGTCAGAATTTTGAAAGATAATGCTCTAAACATCAAACTATCCTGCAAATATAGCAAGACCACCATTGACTTCTTAGACATTCAAATTTCAGGAGGAAAGGGAGGAACTTTAGAAACTGACATCTTCTGCAAAGAAACAGCCATCAATTCTCTACTTCACGCCACATCATCACATCCCAAACCCTTCATAAACGGTATTCCAACAGGACAATTTCTGAGGGCCAAACGAATTTGTTCAAATTAACAAACTTTTCAAAAGCAGGCAAGCTTCCTCTCGACCAGATTCGAAGAACCTCGACCAGATTCGAAGAGAAGTATCAAGAGAGGCCTTAAAAAGGCTGAAAAAGCCAAACGCACCGATCTTCTGCAGTCACATAAAAAAACCACCACCGGATCTACTGTGAGATTCATCTCTACATACAACAGTAAATGGTCTGAAATGAGAGATGCTCTGAAGAAATTTTGGCCCATTCTTGCAACTGATCGTACTCTTATTAAACATTTACCGCATCAACCTTCAATCACCTTCCGCCGATCTCCTAATCTAAAAGACCAACTTGTCCACAGCTACTATCAGGGTGCACATTTAGAAAAAAGTTTTACTTCAAAGGGCCCGAAATGGGGTTTCTACCCTTGCGGTGACTATATCGCCTGCCCCAATATGCTATGTGCAACCAATTTTAAATCCAGTGACAGGAAGAAAACTTTCACCATCACACAGCACATTACATGTAACACCATGGGGGTAGTCTATCTTGCAGCTTGCACATGTCCCAAATTATATGTGGGACTTACATCCAGACCGCTTAAAGTTAGAACAAGAGAACACTACCGGGATATTTTAAATGCACTCGACATAGATGATATGACACTTCTAAAGCCTATACCAAGGCATTTCAAAAAATATCATAACTGCGATGCAAAATTATTATCAGTGATCGGCATTGACAAAGTGTACATTGACACCCGGGGAAGGAATTGGAGAAAAAGATTAGCCCAACTAGAAGCCCAGTGGATCTTTAGGGTGGGCTCAGTCCAACTGTCCGGCCTTAATGAAGTCCTTAGTTTTGCCCCTTTTTTTTAAAGAAAATATATATATTGTTTTAGTATGCTTTTATCACTTTCTCTCTTTGCTGATTTTTTAACATATGTCCCTTTTATTCATTTTAGTATATACAGTATGATGCTTATTTGATGACTTCGCTAAACACTGGTCATTTGGCCACGTTTTTTCCATCTCCCTCCGTGACTTCTGGTGGTGCCACTAACTTCTTCAACTATATTGAGCTACGGTTATCTAGAATATGCTAAGAATAACAATATGGAAACTGCCACTAAAACTATTTCAAGATAAGCTGGACCCTGTATTATTTATATTTTCAAAACAAGCTGGACTTTAACATCACTAATTGTACTTGAATAAGGAATATTTTTTCTTTCCTGTATTTATTAGTTCATTTGTTTGCAGTTTTGTTATTTACATCTATGTGCCTTCTTTCGTTTATCTTATTCATACAATTTATCTGTGTAACAATCTAATTGTTCTTCATGAATATGACAGCACTTCTTCACTTTACTAAAAATGCCTTTTTGCACTAGCAAATTTGCACTTATAACAACAAACCAACACCCCTACACCTTTATTGAATGTTGACTAATGTGTGTTTAACACGTAATTATATATATATTACTATTTTTTTGTGATACTATACATAACTATATTTATATATCATTATTCTTTTACAATTTTTAAATAATACATTTCACCCACTAATCTTTTAATATAACAAACCCAATTGATTTTTTTGTCTGGAACTTAAATTTCCTTTTTATTAGCACTTTTAATAACCTTCACCCTATTATTAGAATGAGCCGTTCTGACCCCTCACACACCTTTTTTTCTTTTCCTTTCCCCTCCTTTCCCTCCTTCCTTCCTTTTCCCCCTCTCCATTCACATCACAGTTCCTTTTCCTCGTTAAGACATATGTCCCACTCCTCGTTAAGACATATGTCCCACTATCATCAGCATAGCTCAATCACCTCATCGGCATCCACTAGCTGGCGCCTGGTCCACCCCCCGCTCTGACGCAACGGGCGGGGGAATGGTCAGGTGTCACATGATGCCGAGCAGTGGCTGCGTCATGTAGCGTCGCCAACGGAAGTGCCGTCACTAAACCACTGCCATCAATTATTAAACCAGCATTATACCAGCATTATTTAAGCGACCAGGATATCGTAGTGAACACGCATTTCCCCTCAGATAAAGCTACATGCGAAACGCGCGTCGGGGTGCCGCCACTGCTTAAGGTGATGTCCCAACATGTCTTCCTCATATGCCTAATCTAACTTTCAATTTGAACTGCTACACTATCTAAGCTACTATATAACTATTGGGCCACTTGGTCTTACTTTCTTAGCAGCCATTCTGATAAATAAGGCTCACACTTCTAAATCTTTTGAAAGGATTTTTTCATTTTCCAGTCCTTTTAATTATTGTAGTGGATCATTCACTTATAGATACACACAGCTTGGAAGCCATCGGGTATATCTGACAACCATCTTTTTGATCTTTGGGCTTAATTAATATACCTGTTTGAGAAGCATTTTTTTTGGCTCTCTTAACCCTTTCTCCTTTTAATATAATAAGCCCCTAATGTGATACTTATTTGCCATTTAAAATATTACAATACTGATGTTTTTTATTGGTAACTCTATTTATATTTAACATCATGGCAACACAACAAACAACCTTTCTTTGGTGGTTCTTTTTGTACAGTCTCATCACCATTTTTATATCATTCATATTTTCTACTTTACTAATTGTTTTTAATATTTTGAGAAAATAAAATATTTTAATTTTATGGCTATTCGCTTCAAAGTCCTATTTTTGATGTGTATTATTTTGAACGCTACGTTATCATGACACAGGTGTAATGCTTTTTTAGAGAGAAGGTAGATTCATTCAATAAGGTAACAGGGTTCTAGGAAGCCAAAATCATCATTACCCTCCGCTTTTTCTTAGAGGCCAATCATAATATTTTTCTTCAAGTGATTTTCTAACTTGTCAGCACATTCTACGTACACTGTAACTTGGCTTTGCAGTTTACAGATCTGGGCAGGTAACGTCAGCATCTTCTAATTTAGCTAGGCGAACCTTTCATGTTATAAACTGTATAGAAAAGGGTTTTCAATACCCAAAGTAATTTGAACAGTTTTGGGTGGGGGAGAATGTTGTGGTCTAGCTACAAAATTGTGAAACGGCAGGACTACACCACCGATAAAGTAGCCACAGCCGATGACTGAGAAGAATCTGTGACTTCTCTGCATTTAGTGGTTACTACTAACCTGGGTAGTCATATGTAGGAATCTCCTCTTTACACCGCTCATCACCCCTCACATATGTCTCTGTAGTATTAATATGGGTCAGATCTTCACCCTGAAACAAATATTGTAAGTCACAGACAGATGGAGAAGTCACATCTATGATCAGCTCTAATCCTGCCATCTCCACCGATCTCATTACACAAGTATAAAACATATAATACTGGGGGATAAAACAAGACTGAGCACAAGACCTTCACAGTCGTGTACACATCATAGGGGAGATCTCATGACACCTTCTCTCCATCTACCTGATGATCCTGAGGAACAGTGGGATCTTCTTGTTTACAGTCCTGTGGAAGAAGAGGACGGGGACATCTCTCTGGTGTTGTCCTCATAATGGATAGATCTGGGGGTAACACATACAGGGACTGAATTTATTCTTTACATACAGATAATTATAGGCCGTGTGTATTTAGTCCTGTCTATTACCTGGTGATGTGAGGGGCTGGGGAACCTCCATCATGACGTCCTTGTACAGATCTTTGTGCCCTTCTAAATACTCCCACTCCTCCATGGAGAAATAGACAGCGACATCCTGACACCTTATAGGAACCTGACACATACAATGATACCGTCATCCCCCCGATCCCTTCATAGCATTACTGTATAATGTCCCAGCATTCCCAGCAGTGTCACCTCTCCAGTCAGCAGCTCAATCATCTTGTAGGTGAGTTCTAGGATCTTCTGGACATTGATGTCTTCATGTATCAGGGGGTGAGGTGGAGACCCTGTGACTGGGCTCAGGGGTCTTCCCCATCCCTCAGACACAGGGTCCTGACAGCACTCACTAGAGGTCTTCTTCAATACTGTGTAATCCTGGTTATGGAGAGACACATTAATAAATCTCACTACAGACATTTCCAGAGTCCTCACCTCTCCAGTTCTGTCCATCTGTTATTCCCATAGATAAGAATGATGTAATGTGACGTCATCAGAATCTCTCACCTCTCCAGTAAGCCGGAAGAGGATCTCTAGGGTGAGGTCTAATATCCTCTCCACCATCTTGTCTCTGTCCATATTCATCCTTGATGGGTAAATCAGAAAAATTCTCTTATATAGAAGATCTTCACTGAGAGGATCCGATATTGTAGAGACCTGAATGAGAAGATGAGCCGATGTAACATCATAAAAATCCTGTGTAATAATACAATTAATGGAGATAATAAGGGAAACATATGAGGAGATTTATTATTTTACAGTATTTAGTTTTCTTCTTTACATCTAGTAATAAAACCTATATAGCAGCTGAATATGTTCCTCATACACTCATTTTCCATAACTCTAATTCTCGTCTCGTTTAGGCTAGTTTCACATTTGCGTTTAAAAACGCAGAGTTTAAAACGCAAACGCAGGTGGTGAAAAAAACGCATGTAAACGAGTGCAAATGCTGCGTTTTTTAGACGCATGCGTTTTCTCATGCGGTAAAAAAAGTGGCGTTTTGACGCGTTTACATGCGTTTTTTCCTGCGTTTGCGTTTTTGAAACGCATGCTGAGAAGTGTGTGACAGCTGCCAATCATCAAAATCATCTAGAAAACCCACTATAAATAGAAATAGCTAGGGTTGGGGTTAGGGTTAGGGTTAGGATCCCTAGGGTTAGGGTTAGGGGTAGGGTTTGGATCCCTCTATCACCTTGATGGTGGGGGGTGGCTTATCAGTGTGTATTCTTGTTTTTTTCTATTGAAACGCATGAGTTTAAAACGCAACCAAACGCATGTGCTTAAAAACGCATGCGTTTACATAGACAGCAATACGTTTTTTTGCGACAAAAAAACGCATGCTTTTTTTGCGGCAAAAAAAACGCCTCTAGAAATTACTACATGTTGCATTTGTGCAACAAAACGCAAGCATAGAAAAGACGCATGCGTCGTCAAACGCGGCAAAACGCATACATTTTTAATGTTATAGGAAAAAAATGCATGCGTTTTTTTGCGCTAAAACGCAGCGGCAAAATACGCAAATGTGAAACCAGCCTTACCGACCCTGGAATCGGCATTAGCAATACTGCAGGAGATATTCATTACACGGGACAGGAGAAATAACTACTTCATGATGAGGACGACATCTTCATCTTCTACTACGGCTCTAGAAACATATTTGTCCAGAGTCCGTCACTGACTCCATCCCCACCGGCCTCTATATGAAGGTTTCCCGTCTTCCCCGCACTGTAATGTTCTATCACATTAGATCTCAGGTCTGATTCACACACAGAAGTTTGAGGCTTTTATAAAAGGTTTTTTGTTTCCACAAACACATTTTTTTTTCCTCTGGATATTATCAGGTTTATTTTTAGCATTTTCTTGTAGGCTTCCAAATATTACATGAAAAACACTCCCAAAAAGATTTGGGATGGCGGCACTGGGGGAACATTATACTGTGTGGAGGCCCCGTACTATGAGAGTAATACATGCTTCCTTGGTTCCCGTCTTTGGCTACGTTCACATTTGCGGTCAGCGCCGCAGCGTCGGGCGCCGCAGCGGCGCCGCATGCGTCATGCGCCCCTATACTTAACATGGGGGCGCATGGACATGCGTTGTGCTGCGTTTGGCGCCGCATGGCCGCAAGCGTTGGACGCAAGAAACGCTTCAAGTTGCATTTTTTTTGCGTCCAACTTGCGGGCAAAAACGACGCATGCGGCGCAAAACGCAGCGTTTTAGCGTGCGTTTTGCCGCGTTTTTGTTTGCGTTGTGCGCTGCGGCGCCGACGCTGCGGCGCACAACGCAAATGTGAACGTAGCCTTTCATAGTTGGGTCGTTTGTATCTATCAGCGGAAAAGGAACAAAACCATTGTGATTCTTATAAGGAGACAACACAAACCCCCTAAATATAACATTTTATAACAACCCCACAATCTGTGACTCTTCAGGGTAAATCGCTCTCTCCCCATTGGATTAGAGCTGATACTATGGAGCTAAAGTGACTAAACAGACTTTCTGTCACCTCCATAAAGGGGCACTTTTCCGTGTTTGTCAGAACTGTCAGAGGATTATTAGAGGGGATAGTTTCCCCCCAATTAGAAGGGACACCTGTGGATATTGGGGTCTTTACCTGCTACAGTTCTGGTGTGGACCCTCCACCTGCAGAGCCGCACTTCACATATATGGCTGCTCTGTGCACACAGGACCTGTGATGAGGTCACAGGAGGGGAGGAGTCAGGGGTCACATGATCAGGGGCCTCAGTGTATGCAGGACTCTGCTGTGCTGGTTGTCATGGTGCTGGACGAGGGGAAGTTTATGTGTGGGGTCAGGAGGGGTTTACAGTGTGGATGTCGCAGAGCCGTGTGTACGAGGTGTACGGAGCGGAGCCGTGTGTGGCGAAACCCAAGTCGGCTAAAGGCCCAGGTCCTTCTGTGCACTGGGATTTAGCTTTCTCACACAGTCGGCTATTTCCCAGTCGGCAGAGGGACCTGGTCCTTTAGTGACTTGGATTTCGCCTGCTCTATATAAGAATGCTAAATCCCAGCAGATAGAAGGACCCTTATTGTATATAGATAGATATGAATCCTGTCATGTGATTTTTTGCAGTAATATTGAGCTGCAGACTAGATATGACATCTGATTACACATTTATTTATATGTGACAATTATACACACGAATTTTCCCCTTAATCCCAGTGTGTACAATATTCTGCGCCAATCTCATCCTCGTCCCGTTTTATTTACTGGTGATCATTTTTGTAGATCACACAACCACAGATTTTTTTTCCATGCATGCACCTAGGAGTGTTTTAACCCTCGGGCGATTTTTTTTTTTTTAAATTTTTTCCTTCCCATAACTTTTTTTATTTTTCCATCCACATCGCCATTGGGATTTTTTTGTTATTTTGGCGGGACGTTCTTATTGATACCATTTTGGCGCGGATACCATGTTTTGATCACCTCTTATTTCATTTTATTGCAATGTTGTGGTGACCAAAAAAAAGTAATTATGGCATTTCTAGTTTTTTTCTCGTTATGCCGTTTACCGATCAGATTATTTTAGATTTTGATTGGTCAGACCTTTCTGATCACGTCAATTCCAAATTTGTGTATTTTTTTTTTAATGGAGCAAAAGCGATATTTTTTTTGTTATATTTTTATGATATATGATGTAACTGCATCATGCGTTGTGAAGGGGTCAATACTATAATTATTGGCCAAATGGACCTGGTCCTTCTGCCGACTTGGATTTAGCCTGCTCTCTGTGAGAAAGCTAAATCCTGGTTGGCTAAAGGACCAGGTCCATGTAAGTGTTTTAATACTAGATCTAGCAGGCTAAAGGACCAGGTCCTTCTGCCAACTTGGATCTTGGCTGCTGTATAGGAATATTCTCTGTAGGACTAGGTTTGAAAGTGTTGAAAGTCAATTATTTTTTTGCACATAGCCTTAGTGATGTGTAAGACAACCATCTGATCTTTTTCATTCTCCACCAGTTTGAGCGCTATGTCTCCTCTGCTGTCCGGTTCTCTGTTGTTTGGCTTAAGCTGTGACGTCACTTCAGCAGCGCTGCAGCCAATCATAGATCTCAGTGGTTCATCTGATGTTGCTGGAATGAGTTGCTGAGGTCAGTGCCTTATGCCGCTGTTTAACTGTTTTTAAACCTGCAGCCAAACAACATGTCTCGATGTCTTGATGAAGACACAATTCTGGATCCATGGAGTGTTAATAAGGTCTTATTTTTTTGTCTTACACATGTGTAAACTGTGTCAACACCTTTACATTAAAGGTATTCTTTGTATATACTGTATATATATATTTTTTTTTCAGCTCACTCTTACAATCTTTGCTGTAGTGGTGATTTTATCAGATTCATCTATCCACAAACATTATAATGGTTTGAACCCCGATGTACATGCAGCCATAATCATGACATAAGTCATATATGTCTGACCACAGCTGGGAAAGTATTTTGTTCAGTGTAATAGGGTGTTCATTCCATACTAAGTTGAGGAGCCCATTGAACACTAATCAGTACTGTTGTTCCAGTCCGGGTAATCAAATTAATATCTAAGGATGTCAGCTAAGAATCAGTTCTCCTGTCCATCACATTACTGACCTGACCACTGGGACAGTTCTTACAAGTCGCCTAGCAGAAACGTTACATTTATTTATTTTCAATCTTTAGCTTTCCACCTTTAGTAGATTTGCTTCTTTCCCATTTTCAAGTGTCGTCTCTTGGTTTTGTGCCAGCTCCTCAACCCACTCATCATTCTGACGATCATGTTCTGTTCATGCTTACCATGATCATCTCTCAGTCCATTACCCCTAATCCCCAAGATATCCTTTGTTTTTCTTGTTATTTTTCTTTCAATTCATTTTACTCCTCTGTAGTATAGAACATACAGTAGGTATCAAAAGCTCGAACATCTAAAGTTAGCTCGTCAGTAGGTCTTACACCCCAAAGTAACATCATCACAGCATTAGCATCATTACCAGAGTGGCAGAAGGGGTGCTTTCCCCTCATTCGGTCGGCCCACTCGCAGCTTCCACCATTCTTAAATATATACAGTGAAGCGCTGCGGTAGAGGAGGGAGACATGGTATCCCTCCAATACTTCTCTCCATTCTGTAGGCCCAAGGTGGCTTTAGTCCTACAGAACAGCAGGGGGCGCACTGGATGGGCCCCAGTCTGCATTATCACCAGTAGGAGCAGTCAGTGATCTCTCTGAACAGGTGCTGAATAGAACAGACAGGCAGTTAGCAATTTCCTGTGTCAAGGCCTCGGATACTTACCTGCCTTCTTCTATCCCTCTGTGCGCTCCCGACTCAGGCCCTCGTGCTCCTCCGGATCTCGGCGCGTCGTCACCTCGCACATGCGCAGTCGTGCCTCCTCTGCCGCTGGGTTCCCTGGGAGGTCGCGACCTGGTGGCTCCTCCCCAATATGGCGGTGCCCATCGGGTATTTCTTCCCGGCGTCTTCCTAGGTAAGACGCCTGTGCTTCTTAGGGAATTCGTTGCATTTCTTGCTAAGCGCCTTCTTTATCCTCAGGCCCCTTTGTGTCTCTGCCGTGCCTGCCCAGAGTCTCTGTCATACCAGTCCTGTGTCTCTGTCGTGCTTGCCTGGTGTCTCAGCCGCACCAGTCCTGTGTCTCTGCTGTGCCTGTCCTGTGTTTCTGCGGTGCCACTCCTGTGTCTCAGCCGCACCAGTCCTGTGTCTCTGCTGTGCCTGTCCTGTGTTTCTGCGGTGCCACTACTGTGTCTCAACTGTACCAGTCAGGCATCAAGTCTTGTCTTCCAGTTCTCCCAGCTTCTGTCCGTTACCTTCAGTCCTCGGTCTCTTTTTCTCTCCTCCTTGTAGTCACCCCTTTGGCTCTAGCAGTTGTGTCTCCATCCCCCTAGGGCCTGTTCCTAACGCTCCCTGTATAGGGGGTGGTTCCATATGGTCCACTCGCCCTCGGGGGCTCTAGAGCCATGACCTAGAAGGTCCAATCTCAGGTTCTTTCTGAATCCTAATATCCTGCCAGTTATTTCTGAGGAAAATAGTAAAATAAAATTAAAAAGTAAAGTTGAACACTTTTAAGTGGGTACTTAAGAAGCATTACTTTTATAGAGTCAGTCAGGGTATTGTGACTGTGAAAATACTTTAATTTCTAGAGGGCAAAATGTGGGCATTCTTTCTAGGGCATTTGCACAGGGCATTAATATATTCTATAGGTCAATTTTACCATCTAGAGAGCACACAGGAGGCATTTACTTTGTAACTGGCAGTGATCACCATTATTATGTGGGGGATACAGTGGTGCGTATTATTATGTGGGGCAGTAAGCGGAGCACTGTTTTTGTGCCATACAGCAGGTGCAGTGATGAGGCAACATACAGCAGCAGCGGCTCAGTATTAGGGTACCAGGTGCAGTAATAGGGACACATACGGCAGCAGCGGCTCAGTATTGGGGTATCAGGGGCAGTAATAGGGACACATACGGCAGCAGCGGCTCAGTATTGGGGTATTAGGTGCAGTAATAGGGACACATACGGCAGCAGTGGCTCAGTATTGGGGTATCAGGTGCAGTAATAGGGACACATACGGCAGCAGTGGCTCAGTATCGGGGTATCAGGTGCAGTAATAGGGACACATACGGCAGCAGCGGCTCAGTATTGGGGTATCAGGTGCAGTAAAAGGGTCACATACGGCAGCAGCGGCTCAGTATTGAGGTATCAGGTGCAGTAATAAGGACACATATGGCAGCAGAGGCTCAGTATTGGGGTATCAGGTGCAGTAATAGGGTCACATATGGCAGCAGCGGCTCAGTATTGGGGTATCAGGTGCAGTAATAGGGACAAATATGGCAGCAGCGGCTCAGTATTGGGATATCAGGGGCAGTAATAGGGTCACATATGGCAGCAGTGGCTCAGTATTGGGGTATCAGGGGCAGTAATAGGGACACATACGACAGCACTGGCTCAGTATTGGGGTATCAGGGGCAGTAATAGGGACACATACGGCAGCAGCGGCTCAGTATTGGGGTATCAGGGGCAGTAATAGGGACACATACGGCAGCAGCGGCTCAGTATTGGGGTTTCAGGTGCAGTAATTGGGTCACATATGGCAGCAGCGGCTCAGTATTGGGGTATCAGGTGCAGTAATAGGGACACATACGGCAGCAGCGGCTCAGTATTGGGGTATCAGGTGCAGTAATAGGGACACATACGGCAGCAGCGGCTCAGTATTGGGGTATCAGGTGCAGTAATAGGGACACATACGGCAGCAGCGGCTCAGTATTGGGGTATCAGGTGCAGTAATAGGGTCACATACGGCAGCAGTGGCTCAGTATTGGGGTATCAGGTGCAGTAATAGGGACACATACGGCAGCAGCGGCTCAGTATTGGGGTATCAGGTGCAGTAGTAGGATCACATACGGCAGCAGCGTCTCAGTATTGGGGTATCAGCAGGATGAGACATTTGTGCAGTTTGGGAATAGATGGGGATGGGGCCTGAAATGTGAGGAGTCAAATGTGTCTTTGTTGTAATCTCTGCAGATGAGTCGTGACTGGAAAACATCATGTCGGTCTGGGCCAGATGGAAAAGCGAATGACTCCCATTAGAAAGAACATCAGCTGTAAGTTACTATCTACAACTGCTTCTATTTTCATTAAATCCTGTTTTTTACATTACTAGCTTTGTCTGTTCACAAAAATTTGGAAAAAGCGTATGTGTTAATATAGCCTAAGAAAGCTGGGATACCCAAGCAGATGTGAACATGAATGATATACTGTATATATATTTATTAAATAACTTAATTTAAGGTTCAAATATTTATTTAAATAACTTGGTTCAATAATACAATTATAAAAAGTAGTTACTTTAAAACTTTACATTAAACTTGACCATGTGAAATACTGTAGTCTGACAAATGACACTAATACAAAATGAAACTAATTTTTACGTTTTACATTAAAAAAAAAAAACAATTTGGTAGCAGCTCGTTTCTCCTTTGCTGATATTCCTGCATATGAAAAGTGAAGCCACATTTTGCAGTTGTCACACTGTATCACCCCCTCTGAAGTAAACATGTGACAGATGCAGTACAATGCGAGACATTTTTTTTTTTACTTGTGACTTGTTTTCCGAGGCAGAGTTGTAGATTTTGCCGATCCAAGCACTCCACCAAACGCTCTCTCATTTTGTTTTGAATGAGAAACATTTTCGTGGGGTCAATGTTATTGGCTAAAGCCAAACAATTTGCTATTCCAAAAAGACCACAATCACTTGGACCGTCCTATTTTTGTGCACAAACATAACTGTCAAAACCTTATGACCACACAGTTTTACTATTTGTTTGCGAAGAATCTCTGCAATTCCTCAAAATGGAAGCGAGTCATAGATTGTAACTTTGGTCCCACACGCTTCAGATACAATCCGGTGTGCACCTAAGTGATGAATATGAAGCATGTGCTCCACTACGGGAACATCTACGCTGCTGCTGTGTGATAGGATCAATGTGTCTAAGAAACCACCAATAGTTGGATGCGGTTTTGATATTAAGTACTGGCATACTTTAATCAAGTTATCATGCAACCAACTGCAATCACAGACCTCACGTCTGTCTTGGTGGGACAGTATAATCCCCAGATTTATACACGGTTTATATTTCCATAAATTTTGGATCGGATGCAGTTGTATTATCCAAAATGACACATTTTTGGGCCTCGGCTTGCTGTCCAAATCTCTTTGACCCTGGTAGCTTGGGTTCTCCATATTTTCTTCATCTCTATTCTGTTTTTTTTGGCGACTGAATCTCTTCACCATTCTCAATTAATTCTGTAAGTTGGTCATGTTGCTCAATTAAATGTATATGGTCTATAACCTCTCTAAAGGTTTGGACAGATTTTAATTTTGTGTTTTTTTTTAGTTCTTTGGCGAAGGGGTAAGGGATGTGGTTTTTTGGATTGACCCAAACAGGCATTTGTGGTCAATGTCATCGTATTCTGTGTTTTGAAGTTTACTATGTGAAAAAAAGCAGTCCTAGTCTAAGACAAGTGATGCATTTTCAGTGTATAGTGGGTTCTTCTTTTCCCACAGTAATAAACGCAAAATCACACACGTGTTTGCATGGCCATAGATATTTTTTCCAATTTTTTCCAAGGGAGCTTCACCCCCTAAGATCACTGTATGCTTTTTTCCAAAAGAGATTCACTTTCGAAATCAAATTTGCCAGTCTTCTTATTTAATGAAGTGACATTTTCTTCAGTTAGGTCGCTTGTCCACCTCCTCAGAATGTGTTTAACAAAATCTCTGGGCCTGTTTTTTTGGAATGGCGGCAGGTCCTCCCGAAATTTTCTGTAATGTTCTGACCCATGAACATTTACTTGTATGTACCTGACAAGAAAGAAGATATTATTAGAATAATTCAGAGTAAAACTTTAACCCCTTCATGACCCAGCCTATTTTGACCTTAAGGACCTGACCATTTTTTACAATTCTGACCAGTGTCCCTTTATGAGGTAATAACTCAGGAACGCTTCAACTGATCCTAATGATTCTGAGATTGTTTTTTTCGTGACATATTGAGCTTCACATTAGTGGTAAATTTAGGTTGATAATTTTTGCGTTTGTTTGTGGAAAAAAATGGAAATTTTGGCAAAAATTTGGCAATTTTCCAATTTTGAATTTTTATTCTGTTAAACCAGAGAGTTATGTGACACAAAATAGTTAATAAATAACATTACCCACATGTCTACTTTACATCAGCACAATTTTTGAAACAAATTTTTTTTTTTATAGAAAGTTATAAGGGTTAAAATTTGACCAGCGATTTCTCATTTTTACAACAAAATTTACAAAACCATTTTTTTAGAGACCACTTCACATTTGAAGTCAGTTTGAGGGGTCTATATGGCTCAAAATACCCAAAAGTGACACCCTTCTAAAAACTGCACCCCTAAAGGTGCTCAAAACCACATTCAAAAAGTTTATTAACCGTTCAGGTGTTTCACAGCAGCAGAAGCAACATGGAAGGAAAAAATGAACTTTTAACTTTTTTTGTCACAAAAATGATCTTTTAGCAACAATTTTTTTTATTTTCCCAAGGGTAAAAAGAGAAACTGGACCCTGAAAGTTGTTGTCCAATTTGTCCTCAGTACGCTGAAACCCCATATGTGGGGGGAAACTACTGTTTGGGCGCATGACAGGGCTTGGAAGGGAAGGAGCGCCATTTGACTTTTTGAATGAAAAATTTACTCCAATCTTTAGCGGACACCATGTCGCGTTTGGAAACCCCCTGTGTGCCTAAAGATTGGACCTCCCCACAAGTGACCCCGTTTTGGAAACTGGACCCCGCAAGGAACTTATCTAGATGCATAGTGAGCACTTTGAACCCCCAGATGCTTCACAAATTGATCTGTAAAAATGAAAAAGTACTTTTTTTCACAAAACAATTCTTTTAGCCTCAGTTTTTTCATTTTCATATGGGCAACAGGATAACATGGATCCTAAAATTTGTTTGGCAATTTCTCCTGGGTACACGATACCTCACATGTGGGGGTAAACCACTGTTTGGGCGCACAGCAAGGCTCAGAAGGGAAGGAGCACCATGTCGCATGTGGAGAGCCCCTGTGTTATGACCCCAATGGCGAGGGTCTCAGAGATATCAGCAAGTCTGCAAAGTACAAAAATCCAGCTCATAGGGCAGTGGTAACTGGGTTGACCATATATCTACTCCTAACGCCAACCCTAGAAGTAGCCGGGGAACATGCCTACGTTGGTCGCTAGATGTCTCGCGCCAGCCGGAGAGCTAACTACCCCTAGAAGAGGAAAACAAAGACCTCTCTTGCCTCCAGAGAAAGGACCCCAAAAGTAGGATACAAGCCCCCCACAAATAATAACGGTGAGGTAAGAGGAAATGACAAACACAGAGATGAACTAGGTTTAGCACAGAGAGGCCCACTTACTAATAGCAGAATATAGTAAGATAACTTATATGGTCAACAAAAACCCTATCAAAAATCCACGCTGGAGATTCAAGAACCCCCGAACCGTCTAACGGCCCGGGGGGAGAACACCAGCCGCCCTAGAGCTTCCAGCAAGGTCAGGATACAGATAATATACAAGCTGGACAAAAAATGCAAACAAAAACGAATTGCAAAAAGCAAAAAAGCAGACTTAGCTTAATCAAGCAGGAACCAGGATCAGTAGACAAGAGCACTACAGATTAGCTCTGATATCAACGTTGCCAGGCATTGAACTGAAGGTCCAGGGAGCTTATATAGCAACACCCCTGACCTAACGACCCAGGTGAGCATAAAAGGAATGACTGACAAACCCAGAGTCAAATCACTAGTAGCCACTAGAGGGAGCCAAAAAGTAAATTCACAACACCCCTGTGTGCCTAAACATTTGAACTCCCCCACAAGTGATCCCATTATAGATACTAGACCTCCCAAGGAACTAATCTAGATGTGTGGTGATCACTTTGAAACATCAAGTGCTTCACAGAAGTTTATAACGCTGAGCCGTGAAAATAAAAAATTATTTTTCTTTCCTCAAAAATAATTTTTTTGCCCTCAATATTTTATTTTTACAAGGGTAACAGGAGAAATTGGACCCCAAAAGTTGTTGTCCAGTTTGTCATGAGTACGCTGATACCCCATATGTGGGGGTAAACCACTGTTTGGGCACACGTCGAGGCTCGGAAGGGAAGTAGTGATGTTTTGAAATGCAGACTTTGATGAAATGGTCTGCGGGCTTCACGTTGCGTATTCAGAGCCCCTGCCCCCTGATGTGCCTTAACAGTAGAAACGCCCCACAAATTACCCCATTTTGGAAACTAGACCCCCAAGGAACTTATCTAGATGTGTGGTGAGCACTTTGAACCTCCAAGTGCTTCACAGAATTTTATAACGCAGAGCCGTGAAAATAAAAAATCATTTTTTTCCTACAAAAATAATTTTTGGTGATATGGATCTGGTGCGGCCTCCTAGAGAGGTATGTAAATGATCCCCGCCGGCCATGAGTAGGAGCTGGGACATGGCCGGGGATAAATGCCTCCCTTCCCCCCCACCTTGCCTCTGCCCTTCCTCCTCACTGTGGACTCCTGTGTCTCACTGCTGCTGCTCACATGTACAGAGCAGTTGAGACCGCTCCTCCTTCTCCTGAGCAGCTCCTGTCCTGTCACATTAATGGTGCTCCTGCAGAGGGAGCGGCCCACGGCAGGGGGCGGCCCCTCTGGCAAATGCCAGAACTGCCCTATGGCCAGTCCGGCCCTGGCCCCTGATGTGCCTTAACAGTAGAAACGCCCCACAAATTACCCCATTATGGAAACTAGACCCCCAATGAACTTATCTAGATGTGTGGTGAGCACTTTGAACCTCCAAGTGCTTCACAGAATTTTATAACGCAGAGCCGTGAAAATAAAAAATCATTTTTTTCCTACAAAAATAATTTTTTAGCCCACATTTTTTTATTTTCCCAAGGGTAACAGGAGAAATTAGACCCCCAAAGTTGTTGTGCAATTTTTCCTGACTATGCTTATGCCCCATATGTTTGGGTAAACCACTGTTTGGGCCCACGTCGGGGCTCAGAAGGGAGGGAGCACCATTTGACTTTTTAAACGCAAGATTGGCTGGAATCAATGGTGGCGCCATGTCACGTTTGGAGACCCCCTGATGTGCCTAAACAGTGGAAACCCCTCGATTCTAACTCTAATACTAACCCCAACACACCTCTAACCCTAATCCCAACCCTAACCATAACCCTAATCACAACATTAACCGCAACACACCCCTAACCCAACACACCCCTAACCCTAATCCCAACCCTAACCACAACCCTAACTCCAACAAACCCCTAACCCTAATCCCAACCCTAACCATAACCCTAACCACAAGCCTAACCCTAACCCCAACACACCCCTAACCCTAATCTTAACCCTAATTCCAACCCTAACCCCAGCCCCAACCCTAATCCCAACCCTAACTCTAATTCCAACCCTAACCCTAAGGCTATGTGCCCACGTTGCGGATTCGCACTGTTTTTGAAAAATCCTCAGGTAAAACGCAGTGCATTTTACTTGCGGATTTACCACGAATTTCCAGTGTTTTTTTGTGCGGACTTCACCTGCGGATTCCTATTGAGGAACAGGTGTAAAACGCTGCGGAATCCGCACAAAGAATTGACATGTGTTAGGGCTAGCGGAACGCACCAAATAATTAGAGAAAAGGAATAAGGTGCGTTCGCAGCCCGGGGTCCACCATGCAGAGATGGAACCTGCTGCTAAGCAATGACGGACTATATGGCGGTACAATGAGGATACACACACGGGTTAGCTTCACCCTGTGTGAAAGAAGCGAACACTATTGCCTCACAGGGCCGCAGTACCGCACGTAACAGAAATAATAATATAGTAGCACGAGAGTGCAAGCGGTGCCGCACTGGCGGATGCCACTAACCACCCAGACTTGGGTTTGGAAAGCGCGGTGATAGCGCACGGCGCCGCACTGGCGGTCAGGAATATCTATCTTATGGAGACTGATCGTTTCCGCAAGATAGACATGCTGCGGTCTATAAAGACGCATCGCATGTGCGTAATTTTGGGTGTGTAACCCACATCCATGTACGCATAGTGGAGATGGGATTTCATAAAATCCCCTCCACTGTGCTGTAACATCTCGGCCCTGCGGCTGTACGCAGCATCCAATCCACAGCAAATCCAGACCAAATAGGCCCCGTGTGCACATACCCTAATGCAGCACAGAGCAGGTAAAGGTGGCTGCATTTGTTGACAGACTCAAACACTGGTGATAAGTTCCCTTTAAAAATATATTAGTGTGCACAAATCTGTAACATAGGGCAGTAAAATGCAAGTCACAGACATACAGGGTGGGCAGCCTGGGGGGGTCGTGATTCTGCAGCATTACAGTACATATACAGACACATAAGGTGTATATATATACATACACATATACACACAGTACATATATATACACAAACTACAGACACATGACTTGCACATATACACACTTCACACATTCAGCATACACCTACAGTATATACTCACTCTTTCTGCAGGCACCGGGATTTCTTCATGTGACCTTACTTCCTAGGAGCAGGGGGATTTCAGCTCCGTTGCTAGTGATTGCACACACAGGCCTGGGCCCTCCTGTCCTGCTCTTAGCCCTGCATCATCCAGCACTGATCCGGCAGAGGAGGGAACGCTGCAGCTGCTATTGGAGGAGCTCAGTGCTGGGATCTTCCAGTCTTTTCCTCACAGCACTGGCCCCGTCCACCTCCTCCTTGGTTTCTGTAGCTCCCCTGCTTGATTTCATTGGCTGGGTGCTACAGACAGCAGCTGTGCTGGTGATATGGATCTGGTGCGGCCTCCTAGAGAGGTATGTAAATGATCCCCGCCGGCCATGAGTAGGAGCTGGGACATGGCCGGGGATAAATGCCTCCCTTCCCCCCCACCTTGCCTCTGCCCTTCCTCCTCACTGTGGACTCCTGTGTCTCACTGCTGCTGCTCACATGTACAGAGCAGTTGAGACCGCTCCTCCTTCTCCTGAGCAGCTCCTGTCCTGTCACATTAATGGTGCTCCTGCAGAGGGAGCGGCCCACGGCAGGGGGCGGCCCCTCTGGCAAATGCCAGAACTGCCCTATGGCCAGTCCGGCCCTGGCCCCTGATGTGCCTTAACAGTAGAAACGCCCCACAAATTACCCCATTATGGAAACTAGACCCCCAATGAACTTATCTAGATGTGTGGTGAGCACTTTGAACCTCCAAGTGCTTCACAGAATTTTATAACGCAGAGCCGTGAAAATAAAAAATCATTTTTTTCCTACAAAAATAATTTTTTAGCCCACAATTTTTTATTTTCCCAAGGGTAACAGGAGAAATTAGACCCCCAAAGTTGTTGTGCAATTTTTCCTGACTATGCTTATGCCCCATATGTTTGGGTAAACCACTGTTTGGGCACACGTCGGGGCTCAGAAGGGAGGGAGCACCATTTGACTTTTTCAACGCAAGATTGGCTGGAATCAATGGTGGTGCCATGTCACTTTTGGAGACCCCCTGATGTGCCTGAACAGTGGAAACCCCTCGATTCTAACTCCAATACTAACCCCAACACACCCCTAACCCTAATCCCAACCCTAAACATAACGCTAATCACAACATTAACCCCAACACACCCCTAACCCAACACACCCCTAACCCTAATCCCAACCCTAACCACAATCCTAACTCCAACAAACCCCTAACCCTAATCCCAACCCTAACCCTAACCACAAGCCTAACCCTAACCCCAACACACCCCTAACCCTAATCTTAACCCTAATTCCAACCCTAACTCTAATTCCAACCCTAACCCTAAGGCTATGTGCCCACGTTGCGGATTTGCACTGTTTTTGAAAAATCCTCAGGTAAAACGCAGTGCATTTTCCTTGCGGATTTACCACGGATTTACAGTGTTTTTTTGTGCGGATTTCACCTGCGGATTCCTATTGAGGAACAGGTGTAAAACGCTGCGGAATCCGCACAAAGAATTGACATGTGTTAGGGCTAGCGGAACGCACCAAATAATTGTGCAGTCGTAGGGACACATACAGCAGCAGTGGCTCAGTATTGGGGTATCAGGTGCAGTTATAGGGACACATACTGCAGCAGCGGCTCAGTATTGGGGTATCAGGTGCAGTAATAGGGTCACACACAGCTGCAGCGGCTCAGTATTGGGGTATCAGGTGCAGTAATAGGGACACATACGGCAGCAGCGGCTCAGTATTGGGGTATCAGGGGCAGTAATAGGGACACATACAGCAGCAGCGGCTCAGTATTGGGGTATCAGGGGCAGTAATAGGGACACATACAGCAGCAGCGGCTCAGTATTGGGGTATCAGGTGCAGTAATAGGGACACATACGGCAGCAATAGCTCAGTATTGGGGTATCAAGGGTAGTTATAGGGACACATACCCCAATACTGAGCCGCTGCTGCCGTATGTGTCCCTATTACTGCACCTGATACCCCAATACTGAGCCGCTGCTGCCTTATCAGGTGCAGTAATAGGGACACATATGGCAGCAGCGGCTCAGTATTGGGGTATCAGGTGCAGTAATAGGGTCACATATGGCAGCAGCGGCTCAGTATTGGGGTATCAATTGCAGTAATAGGGACACAAGGCAGCAGCTTCTCAGTATTGGGGTATCAGGTGCAGTAATAGGGTCACATACGGCAGCAGCTTCTCAGTATTGGGGCATCAGGTGCAGTAATAGGGTCACATACGGCAGCAGTGGCTCAGTATTGGGGTATCAGGTGCTGTAGGACACATACGGCAGCAGCGGCTCAGTATTTAGGTATCAGGTGCAGTAATAGGGTCACATACGGCAGTAGCAGCTCAGTATTGGGGTATCAGGTGCAGTAATAGGGACACATACGGCAGCAGCGGCTCAGTATTGGGGTATCAGGTGCAGTAATAGGGTCACATACGGCAGCAGTGGCTCAGTATTGGGGTATCAGTAGGATGAGGAGTTTGTGCAGGTTGGGAATAGATGGTGATGGGGCTGAAAATATGAGAAGTGAAACTTGTCTTTGTTGTATTCTATGCAGCAGAGTCCTGCCTGGAAGAAGTCGTCATGTCGCTCTGGGCCAGATGGAAAAGACAGGAAAAGTGAACAACTCCATCAGAAAGAACATCAGCGGTTGTTAGGGCTAGCGGAACGCACCGAGTAAATATAGATGTTATTATTGGTGCGTTCGCAGCCCGGGGTCCACCGTGCAGGAGGAACCTGCTGCTAGCAAATGACGGCACTATATGGCGGTTTAAGTGCCCTCTGTTACTTCACAGAGTCGCACGGAAACAAGACGCTGTGCCCTGTTAACCCCACAGGAGTTCACAGCTAACTGCCGAGCTGAAGGCAGTCTGTGGTCACACACACATACAATCTCCTCACCGGAGAAGCCGGTATTCTAGGGGCTTATTTCAGCTGGGGCCCTAGATCCACACACACACACACACACACAATCTCCTCGCCGGAGGTGTCGGCATTCTAGGGGCTTATTTCAGCCGAGTCCCTGAACATACACATAAATGTGACCACACTGGCGCATGCACAAAACTGATTCAATACTAGCGCATGGCCGTGCGGTCATGAGAACCTTAAATAGCTGCAGCAAGAACAGGACCCTCCTAGAAGGACCAATGAGAGGCTGCTCCAGAGCCTGAGCACCTTCAGGACCTTCCTGGAGGACCAATGGATTTAGCTGCAGTATCTGAACATGTGACCCTCGATCTCCACTGAGAGATCTTACTCTGAGCATGCTCAGAACGAGAAAAGCAGGACTGAGGGTACTTTCACATTTGCGCTTCCCTGTTCTGCGGACGGCTGCGGACTTCCTCCGTGAAGCCCCGCCCTCGGCCGCACCTCCGCCTACTTCTGCATGCCGCCCGCATGCGGCCTGCGTACCTATCTTTAACATTAGGTACGCAGGTCGTGCGGCTGTATGCGGAGGCTGCCGCATGCGTCGTTTTAACGCTGCGGCGACCAGCGTAGAACGCAGCCTGTACCATTTTTCTTTTTTTATCCGCAGCGTCAAAACGACGCATGCGGCAGCCTCCGCCTACAACCGCACGACCTGCGTACCTAATGTTAAAGATAGGTACGCAGGCCGCATGCGGGCGGCATGCAGAAGTAGGCGGAGCTAGCGGCGGAGGTGCGGCCGAGGGCGGGGCTTCATGGAGGAAGTCCGCAGCCGTCCGCAGGTCAGTGAAATGCAAATGTGAAAGTACCCTGAGTCCCAGAAGTGTCTGCTCGCCGTTGCCCAGTACTGGCTTTAATGGCAGAAGCTGGAAAAGCAGCAGTAACCCTTTGGACAGAGTCAGACTGAGCAAGACGCTGGGACCGACGTCTCCGCTGAGCAGGCTCCACTGCGGCTGGAGAAGGATAGGAGACTGCAGCGGAGATGGCTCGAGATTCCCCCTGTGCAGAGGCGGGATCTTGACCCCTAACATTACCCCCCCTCTTAGGGCCCCCCCCTCCTTGGACCTCGCTATGTTCGAAGGCAGCAATGAGCTGCGGAGCTCGAATATGCTCAGCAGGCTCCCAGGACCTATCCTCTGGGCCATAACCCCTCCAATCCACCAAATAAAATTTTTTGCCATGTACCACCTTGCACCCCAAGGTTCACCTCGTAATCATCCGAAGATGAACCCGATGTCCCAGCAGATGACTCGGAAAACCGGGACATGAATACGGGCTTCAAGAGGGACACATGAAAGGTGTCGGTGATACCCAGGCGTGGTGGAAGGGCTAAACGGCAGACCACAGGGTTAACCTGTTCGAGGACCTTGAAAGGACCCAAGTAGCGAGGTGCAAACTTAGTGGACTCAACTCACAGCCTGATGTTACGGGCAGAGAGCCACACCAAGTCGCCAGGAGCAAAGGTCGGAGCGGGGCGCCGATGTGTATCGGCGGAGGACCTCATTCTCTCCTTGGAGGCCCGAATGGCATCCTGAGTGCGGTCCCAAATGTCCCGTGCCTCCACAGCCCAGTCTGCCACCCTGGAGTCGGCGGAAGACACGGGCATGGGCACAGGTACCCGTGGATGCTGACCATAGTTAAGGAGGAATGGAGTCTGTCCAGTGGAGTCAGCTACAGCGTTGTTCAGTGCAAACTCTGCCCACGATAGCAAAGATGCCCAGTCATTCTGCCTGGCTGAGACAAAATGTCGCAGATATGTGACCAAGGTCTGGTTGGCCCTCTCTACCAACCCATTCATCTCGGGATGATACGCAGAAGAGAGATTCTCTCCAGAACCAAGACGCAAACTGGGGACCCCGGTCACTGACAATTTTGTCCGGCATACCGTGTAGACGGAAGATGTGTTATATAAACAACGCTGCCAAGGCCCGTGCAGAAGGTAGCCGGGGAAGCGGCACCAAGTGCACCATCTTAGAAAAATGATCGGTGATAACCCAAATGATGGTACAGCCACGAGACTTGGGCAAACCCACCACAAAGTCCATCCCGACCATCTCCCAGGGCCTGTCTGCCACCGGCAGGGGATATAATAACCCAGCTGGCCGTTGTCGAGAAGACATTTTTGGCGCAGGAGACACACGCCCGAATATAGTCTCCGACGTCACGGACCATATGTGTCCACCAGTACGTTCTCGCCAGCAGCTCAGATGTCCTTTTAGTCCCAAAGTGCCCACCCACTCTGGACGAATGAGCCCAAGAGAGAACCTCCGGATGCAAATTTGCTGGTATGAAAGTCCTACCCGGGGGCACAGACTCAAGCGAAACCGGAGCCACGGTCCTCAGACTCTCAGAAGGGAAAATAAGCCGAAGTTCCTCCTCCTTCGCTGATGACACTACGGAGCGGGAGAGAGCATCGGCACGAATGTTCTTCTCCCCGGAGAGAAAATGGAGGGTGAAATGGAACCAGGAGAAGAACAGGGACCATCTAGCCTGGCGAGAATTTAGCCGCTGGGCAGTCTGAATATAGACCTCTACATCGGGGCGATGTAGAATGGGAGCGCTAGCAAAGTGGGACTTAATAGAGGGGAAGGCCTTGGAGACCTCTTCTGACCACAATTTGGGATTTGCTCACTTTTTGGTGAGGGCAACCAAAGGAGCTACCAAAGTTGAGAAGTGGGGAATGAACTGGCGATAGTAGTTAATGAACCCCATAAAGCGCTGCACCGTTTTGAGAGAATGGGGTTCCTGCCAGTCCATCACAGCCTGTAGCTTGGCAGGATCCATAGCCAATCCTTGGGCCGAGATGATATAGCCCAGGAAAGGCAAAGACTCCTGCTCAAACACACACTTCTCCAACTTGGCATAGAGGAAATTTGCCCGTAGGAGGTTGAAGACTTTGCACACATCTCTCCGGTGGGAGTCTATATCTGGAGAGTAGATGAGAATATCATCCAGGTAGACTACCACCGAGGTGGAGAGCATATCCCGGAAGATATCGTTTACAAAGTCTTGGAAAACGGCTGGGGCATTACAGAGCCCAAAGGGCATCACCAGTTACTCATAGTGCCCATCCCTGGTGTTAAAAGCCGTCTTCCATTCGTCCCCCTCACGGATGCGAATCAGGTTGTAAGCACCCCGCAGATCTAGTTTAGTAAACACTCTTGCTCCCCGAAGCCTGTCAAAAAGCTCAGATATCAGGGGCAGAGGGTACTTGTTCTTAACGGTGATGGCGTTAAGACCCCTGTAATCAATGAATGGATGTAATTCTCCGTTCTTCTGCACAAAGAAGAAACCAGCACCTGCAGGTGACACAGACTTCCTAATGAATCCCCTTGCCAAATTCTCCTGGATGTACTGAGACATAGCCTCCGTCTCTGGGAGAGACAATGGGTAGACTCGACCCCGGGGAGGCTCAGCACCAGGCAAGAGGTCAATAGGACAGTCATAGGGGCGGTGAGGCGGAAGAGTCTCCGCAGCCCTTTTAGAGAACACGTCCGCATAGGGCCAATATTGCTTGGGGAGAGAGGAGAGATCTGCGGGTACCTCAGTTGTAGCAACCTGAACGCATTCCCTCTGACATCTACCCCCACAAGATTTACTCCATCCCAAAATCCTGCCTGTGGACCACTCAATATGAGGAGAGTGGTACCATAGCCAAGGTATCCCTAACAGGACCTCATCAATTCCCTCAGGAATGATGAGCAGAGATATTATCTCCTGATGAGATGGCGACATGGATAGAGTAAATGGGATGGTCTGGTGTGTAATCTGTGAGGGCAGTGTCGACCCATTCACCACTCGTACGGTCACTGGTTGGGCGAGCATCACCAGAGGTATTGCGAGTCGTTGGGCGAAGGCAGAAGACAAAATATTGCCCTCCGCCCCGGAGTCCACGCAAGGCTCTACCGAATGAGTGTATGCGCCAATGGTAATTGTCCCCTTAAAGGACAATTTGGAGGCAAACGTTGCCGTGTCTAGTGAACCTCCACCCACTACCACTAGATGCTGACGTTTCCCCGACCGCTGAGGACATCTGGTCTCAAAATGTCCTGACTGCCGGCAAACATGACAGACCCTAAGTGCACGAGCGGTCCGGGACTTAGGTCCCGCTCGTGGCAACTCCATGGCCTCATGTGACTCGGTTGCCTGAACCGGAGATTCCAAAGGTTTGGCGAAGGTGGGAGCCAGCCGAAACCTCTGCCTACACTGGGCTGTCTCTAACCTTCGCTCGTGAAAACGGAGGTCAGTACGAGTAGATACAGCTATTAACTCCTCCAGTGTGGCGGGAATCTTCCTAGTGGCCAGAGCCACTTAACATGGTCAGCCAGCCCCCTCCAAAATATAGGGATGAGGGCTTTATCCGACCACTCCAGCTCAGATGCTAAGGTGCGGAAGTGGACGGCAAAATGGCTGACCAAGGACGAGCCCTGAGTGAATGCCAACAGTTGGAGCGCCGTATCATGGGTAACTCGAGGTCCTAAAAAGACCTGTTTCAGAGTGCTCAGAAACAGCGGAGCACTCTGCACCACATGATCACCACGCTCCCACAGCGGCGTAGCCCACTCCAACGCCCTGTCCGACAGGAGGGACATAATGAATCCCACCTTTGCCCGCTCTGTAGGGAAACGTGCAGCCAGAAGCTCGAGGTGTATTGAGCACTGACTCACGAAACCCCTACAAGATTTGCCATCACCAGAGAATTTTTCTGGCAGCGGGAGGCGAGATAGGGTCGGAACAGGAGTGGCAGTGGACAAAGTTGCTGCAGCCACGCTAGCAGCCTGAACAGCTACTGCGGTAACATCCACAGCTGAGGTTGTGCGCTCGAGAGCCGCCAACCTACACTCCAGCTGCTGGATGTACTGCAAAGATTGCTGTTTGTCCGCCATTGCTAGCCAGACCCTGGTGCTAGCATTGTGTTAGGGCTAGCGGAACGCACCGAGTAAATATAGATGTTATTATTGGTGCATTCGCAGCCCGGGGTCCACTGTGCAGGAGGAACCTGCTGCTAGCAAATGACGGCACTATATGGCGGTTTAAGTGAACTCTGTTACTTCACAGAGTCGCACGGAAACAAGACGCTGTGCCCTGTTAACCCCACAGGAGATCACAGCTAACTGCCGAGCTGAAGGCAGTCTGTGGTCACGCACACATACAATCTCCTCACCGGAGAAGCCGGTATTCTAGGGGCTTATTTCAGCCGAGTCCCTGAACACACACATAAATGTGACCACACTGGCGCATGCACAAAACTGATTCAATACTAGCGCATGGCCGTGCGGTCATGAGAACCTTAAATAGCTGCAACAAGAACAGGGCCCTCCTAGAAGGACCAATGAGAGGCTGCTACAGAGCCTGAGCACCTTCAGGACATTCCTGGAGGACCAATGGATTTAGCTGCAGTATCTGAACATGTGACCCTCGATCTCCACTGAGAGATCTTACTCTGGGCATGCTCAGAACGAGAAAAGCAGGACTTAGTCCCAGAAGCGTCTGCTCGCCGCTGCCCAGTACTGGCTTTAATGGCAGAAGCTGGAAAAGCAGCAGTAACCTTTTGGACAGAGTCAGACTGAGCAAGACGCTGGGACCGACGTCTCCGCTAAGGCCTCTTTCACACTTCAGTCTTTCGGCGTCAGTCAAAAACCGCCATTTTCGTAAAATGGCGGATCCGTTTTTTTTTTTGGGCGGATCCGCTATTTTCCCATTGACTTGCATTAGAGATGGATTGTGGCGGATGGTCGTCCGTTCCATCCGCCTTGCGACGGATCCGTCGATATTTGGCGGACGTTGTCTAGACATTGACGGACTTTGTAATGTTTTTTGTCGCCGGCAAAAAGGCGGAACGCGGCGGATCCGTCGCGTCCGCCTTTTTTTTGAATGGGTGCCTATGGGCGACGGATCCGTCGCGATCCGTTTTTTGGCGGATCCGTCGCCTCAATCCGCTTTTTTTGATTGAGCATGCTCCAAAAAGTTGCAACTTTGCCCAGACAACCCAAAAACTATATAAAGAGGACAGGTCATTCCCAAATGTACCAGCCAGCAAGAGAGACCCTTCCATGCCCGAGAGACCCAGCCAGACCCAGCCAGCAAGACCTCTGCCAGCAAGACTTTGCCAGCCAGGCACTGCCATCCAGCCAGAGAGGCCCTGCAAGCCAGAGACACTCTGCCAGCAAGACTTTGCCAGCCAGGCACTGCCATCCAGCCAGAGAGGCCCTGCAAGCCAGACCCTGCCTGAGACAGCCATGTGAGTACTGCCATCCAGCATGCATGCATGCGTGCGTGCATGCTTGTGTGCGTGCGTGCTTGTGTGCGTGCTTGCGTGCGTGCATGCTTGTGTGCGTGCTTGTGTGCGTGCGTGCGTGCTTGCGTGCTTGTGTGCGTGCTTGCATGCTTGTGTGCGTGCGCCTGCCTGCCCTGTTTATATGTTTTTCATACTATTTAAGCTGTTATTTTTTATAGCTGAGGTGTAAAATGTGTTTTGTGTGTGTGTATAAATGATGTGTGATGTGTTCTGCATTTTTGTTGTTATCCGAAATGTTATAGTATTTCAAATAAAGAGCAGTGTAGCTCCTACTGTACCATTAAAAAAAATAAATTTTTTTAAAAAAATAGTAATAAAAATTACACAAAACTGTCAGTAGTCTCATTTCAAGATAAATGTAATATTGGGTAAACATGCAGTAAAGGTTATATATATAAATGTGTAATGCAAATCTTGTGTATAGAATATGTTATCCGGTTTTAGAAAATACAAACTGTAGGGTAATCATAATTACCAATTTTTGGAATTGTTATTTTAAGTTCGAATGAGGAACATTTTTGATAAGGTTTGATAGGTGGCTTTTACCAACATGCGCATTGCGCATATCAATTTCATTTTTGGTGTTGCTTTAAAGGGTTCTTGGGGGGTTTTTTTGGTGGGGAAACAGGGCTAGAGGGTTTGGCAGCTTGTGCATCAAGCATATCTACCATATAAAGTATGACGGTTAGAAAAAAAATTTCATTTTGTGTGGGATGAAATCTAAAAGTTTTTAAAAAAGATGTAACTGTTAAATCCTACAGCTGCATCTATCCTTGTGTATAGTAGCTTAGAACTGTCTGTATACTTACAGATACTTGGGACCAAGAGGTACGCAAAGACCATAATGTCTTCTTCTGAGAGCCCCCCAGCACATCCGCAGCAAACTGAGGTATTGTATTTTTTTTTTTTGGTCTCTAAAATTTTTTGGTGATACAACTATGGTCATTGTTTTTTAACCCTTTATGTGTTCTGTATTCACAGGAATATGAAGCAGAGGGGCTTACAGAAGGAGACGGACAGGGTGGAGAAAGACAAGGAGCGGGAGCGCATAGTGTAAGTTTTGAACAGACCGATCCTCACATACAATGCACTACACCCAACACAAACATTCATGACAGCACACACAATACATATGCCTCGATCTAAGAACATTATTAATTTTTTTTTTTAAATTTTTTTTATTAGTCCTCACAATCCGGGGCTCGACATAGAGTTCCTCAAAGCACCTCCCATAGTCGTCGGAATGATAATCGCGGCGGTCGCCGAAGAGTAAGTTCCTTTTTGTTTTGTTGTGTAGTAAAATGTAAAATTCATGTGTTGTAATCTTTCCCTTTTTATTGTTATATTTTTCGTAGGCTTCACAGCGTGCTCCCGAACAAGATGATGAAGAGGAGGGCATCGATGTGAACACCCTCATCGAAGCAGTACAAAGTCGGGAGCCGCTGTGGAACATGTCGGACCGCCGCCATGCTGACCAGTTAATCACCCGACGGCTATGGGAGGAAGTGTGCAGTGCTGTTATGGATAACTGGGAGGAACTCGATGCTGGGGCCCAGGATCTAGCGCGTAAGTATTCACAATTCATAACCTTATTTTAGCATGATTTAATGTGGTGTATAGTAACCAATTTTTGCTATCTCTTTCCAGGTAACAGGATTATCGTGCGGTGGCGGTCAATCAGGGATCGCTTCAAGAGGGAGTTTAATAAGGAGATGCAGGCCCCGAGTGGATCTAGAGGACGCAGGAGCAGATACAAACATGCAAGAGCCCTGTCGTTCCTCCGGTCGACGCTGCTGAGCAGAAGGTAAATATTCAACACCACATTTTCAGTAAAACTGTAAAAATGTGTAAAACCTTCAATTTTTTTTTGCAGCAAGGGCAATTGTAATATCAAAGTACTAATTTGTTTTTCTTCTTCTTTAACAGCACTTTCTGCAGCACTCGGGAGCCTGCATCAGAGTTGCAGCCCTCTGGAGCGATCCCTCGAGAGTCCGCCACCGGGGACCACGTCGACCCCTCTGTTTCTGCACCTTCCCTTTTGTTTGATCCCTCAGCCTCATCCACCAGCGCTGGAGCAGCAGGGCGGACTTCGTCACTTGAAGCTGCAGGTGATGAGTTAGAGTTCCCTTTACCCCACCCCTCTGACACTGCCGCAACATCTAGACCAACTTTGTGGTCAGGACGGCAGCGCCAGAGAGGTCAGGAAAGGAGCTATGCGCCTGACTTTTTGCATCTGAATGCATCCTTTCACAGTGCCATCAAGCTTTTGACTGAGCAAACGTCTGCTGGGTACAATATGCTTAACAAAAGCATACTTGAACTCAGCAGTCGTCTTGATAGGATGCAATCAGAAGCAAACCAGTCACCAAGACACTGCTTTTTTCAGTCGGTCCTCAGGCACATGGAAAATCTAACTCCTGACCTGCAGATGCATGTGATGCAAGGCTGCCTCACAGCTCTAGCGCAGGCAATATCCCATGCCCCTGCACCTACCCCTCATGTGTCAACACCTTTCCCCTCTCAAGTCGCCGTCTATCCTCCCATCCGTCCTCCTCCTCCTGTACGTCCTCCTCCCGTCCATTCTACTCCTTCGTCATTTGTTCCTTCCCCCCTTAGTCTTTCCCAGTTTTTAACGTCCCCCTTCCATTCTTCCCCTTTAACTTCTCCATTATCAATCCCAGCAACACCTTCATACCTCACACACACCACATCTGCACCTCAACTCTCTACACAACCTCATGTTTTCACCACCCATTCCACTTCTGTTCCTCCCCGTGATGTCCTGTCCCCCACTCTCGACGTGGTCCGGCCGCCTGTCAGCCCCTCCGCTACTATCTCCACCCCAAACTATGAGAATCTGTAAAAGTCAATAAACAGTTTTTTTGGTTTAAAAACAATTTTATTGTCTTTCTTTTTTTTTTTCTTTTAATCTTTTAAGTCACCAAGGTTATGGCAATAGTAACATTAACAGTGTTTAAAGGGTACCGTTGCAAAACATACAATGCTGCATTAAAGTACAAAGATTTTGTATGCAAACAAAAATTGGTATTTTTACAAGTATAAAAAAAAAAAATTTTTTACACCATTTCATACTGCCAGTCAACTGATCCTGCAGGAGACATGAAGTAGTCTGCAAAACTGTCCCGCATTCTGCAGACTGCAACTGGACTGCGAAAAGTGGGGTTTTGGTAATCCCGTAAGGTGCTTTCTGAAACATTATCCTCCAGGGAAACTTGTTCTTTTGATAGAACAAAATTATGCAGGACAACGCACGCTTTGACCACATCATCGACAGTTTCAGTCTGCAGTTTAATGGCAGTTAGTAGCACTCTCCATTTGGCAGTTAGGATGCCAAAGGCACATTCCACTACTCTGCGTGCTCTGGTTAAACGGTAATTGAAAATTTTCTTCCTCTGGGTCAGTCCACTACTTCCAAAGGGTTTAAGCAAATGTGGGGAAAGCTGGAAGGCATCATCTCCAACACAAACAAATGGTAACGGTGGACCGGTGGTTCCAGGGAGAGGTCTAGGGGGCGGAAAATCAAATGTCTCTCCATATAAACGGCGCCCCATTGGTGAATTTTTAAAGATTTGTGAATCATTTGCACGTCCATACGCACCTATATCCACAGCGATGAACTTGCATTGTGCGTCAGCTATGGCCATCAACACAATAGAGAAATACTTCTTATAGTTATAAAACTGTGACCCAGAGCCTGAAGGTTTGACGATCCTTATGTGCTTTCCATCAACTGCTCCAACACAATTTGGAAACTGGCAAATCTGATGAAAAATTTGGGCGATCTCCAGCCACCTCTCCTGTGATGGCTCTGGGATGTATTCCACTTGTAGGCACTCCCACAATGCCCGGCAGGTATCTCTGATGATCCCGGAGATGGTGGATATCCCAAGTCGAAATTGAAAATGGAGGGATGAGAAGGACTCTCCAGTTGCAAGGAATCTGTTAACAAAAAGAAAAGACAATACTTAATAAAAAAAATACAAAAAAAAACAACACAGTTATAAGTCTGATGAATGAGAATCATTTAATAAAAAAAATGACTTACCGAATAGTCACCATGAGACGCTCTGCTGGTGATATTGAGAATCGCATCTGGGTGTCTCGTCTCTGTATACAGTCTTCCACATAGCCCAATAAAAATTCAAAATTTTCAGCTCTCATCCTCACATAATTGAAGAACTTTTGAGGGTTTTCCCTTAGTTCCATGTAAAGCGTGGAATAAACACCACGGGTCATACGTTGTGCTGTGATGGGATGGATCCACAGCCTTCCCTTCCGCTGCTGCCGTAGGATTCGCAGTCTTCGTTCCTCCCTCTCTCGAACGCTGACTGCCAACTGATTTGCCTCAAAAGTAAAATCTGCATAGATCTTTGCAATGTTCGCCAGGACTCCTTCCATTTCTGCCACTTTCTTTACAACCTTTCAAAGATGTGGTGTAAATACACGCTATATATAGTTTTCCAGAAGTTTCCAGTAGCCAATCACATTGAAATCCTCCCCTTTTAAAAAACGGATCCGTCAAAAAACGGTTGCAACGGATGTAAAAACGTTCACAACGGTTCTAACGGAACCGTTTTTTTAACGGATTAGGGCAGCTGATCCGTTAAAAAAACGGATCCGTTAGAACCGTTTTTGGACAAAATTTGACGGATCCGTCGATCCGCCACGATGTCGGACCCAACTGACGCCACACAACTGAAGTGTGAAAGAAGCCTAAGCAGGCTCCACTGCGGCTGAAGAAGGATGGGAGACCGCAGCGGAGATGGCTCGAGATTCCCCCTGTGCAGAGACGGGATCTCGACCCCTAACAGCGGTAAGTCATTATCTGTAACTGTGCTGTGATCTGTTACATGTTCTGTAGGGTTGGTATCTACCACTGACCATATGGTGGTAATATCCATGTTTTCTCGTTATATAGAGACTAGATGGTGGCCCGATTCTAACGCATCGGGTATTCTAGAATATGTATGTATGAATGTATATAGCAGCCACATAGTATATAGCACAGGCCACATAGTATATAGGAGCCATGTAGTATATAGCAGACAAATACTACGTGGCCTGTGCTATATACTATGTGGCTGCTATATACATTCATACATATTGTAGAATAGCCGATGCGTTAATACAGCCCAAACAGTATATAGCAGCCACACAGTATATAACACAGGCACACAGGCGACATAGTATGTAACACAGGGCACGTAGTATATAGCACAGCCCACGCAGTATATAACACAGCCCATGTAGTATTTAGCAGTGTGGGCACCATATCCCTGTTAAAAAAAATAATTAAAATAAAAATAGTTATATACTCACCCGCCGGGATCCAGCGATGCTCGAGCGTCTGCCCCCATCTTCCGTTCCCAGGATGCATTGCAAAATTACCCAGATGACTTAGCGGTCTTTGTTTTTTTTATTATTTTTAACATTAGATCTTTTTACTATTGATGATGGGTTAATAGCAGCGATAACGGAGTGCATTACCTGCGGCATATCACAGTCCGTTACCGCTGGCATTAACCCTGTGTGAGCGGTGACTGGGGGGGGGAGTATGGAGCGGGCGCCGGGCACTGACTGCAGGGGAGTAGGGAGGGACTAATCGGACTGTGCCTGTCGCTGATTGGTCGCGGCAGCCATGACAGGCAGCTGGCGAGACCAATCAGCGACGCGGGATTTCCGTGACGGAAGTTGCCGACAGAAAGATGGAAGTACCCCTTAGACAATTATATATATGGATTATCTTCAGTAAGAGCGCTGTCATCTGCTGAGGTTCTCCGCCACTATTAGGGGGCGTCACACTAGCAGTATTTGGTCAGTATTTTACATCAGTATCTGTAAGCCAAAACCAGGAGTGGTTGATAAATGCAGAAGTGGTGCATATGTTCTATTATACTTTTCCTCTTTTTATTTCACTCCTGGTTTTGGCTTACAAATACTGATGTAAAATACTGACCAAATCCTGCTAGTGTGACGGCAGCCTAAGGGGGCGTCACCGAGCTGTAATTAATGTTACCTGGTTAGGGGCCCACTCAGAAGCTTCGCCCCTCTGAACTAAAACCCGAGCTACACCTCTGGACTGAGGAGAAGATTCCATGTAGGGTCTGCACTGCGGATATCATTCCCTGAGGCCCCTGATCATGTGACCCCTGACTCCTCCCCTCCTGTGACCTCATCACAGGTCCTGTGCGCACAGAGCAGCTACTGTATATATGTGGTGTGCGGCTCTGCAGGTGGAGGTAGGTGCTGGAGATTCCCCATTACTGAGCGCGGGGACATTAACCCCTTCAGCACTGAGACTCTTGGGGTTTTTGTTGCCACTTTATGGCTACGTTCACACGATCCGTTTTTTGCTGCGGATTTTTCCGGTCCTTTTTCGGGGAAATCCGCAGTGGAAAACGGCGGTGCTTCTCTCGGCGGATTTGTGTCCTTTTTCTTCTGCGGATTCCACTGCGGGTTTCCAACTGCAGTTTCCTATTGGTGCTGTTGGAAACCCGCAGCGGAATCCGCTGAAAGAATTGACATGGTACTTCTTTTTTCCGTTGGCAAATCCGCGCGGATTTTCCAGCGAAAAAAAGGATCGTCGGCACAGCGGGTTTTGTTTTCCATAGGGTAACATTGTACTGTACCCTGCATGGAAAACGGCTGCGGATCCGTAGCTGCAATTCCGCTACGGATCCGCAGCAAAAAACGGATCGTGTGAACGTAGCCTAAAAGAATCATTGCGTTTTTGTTCTTTTTCCTGTAATAGATACATACGACCCAACTATGGGAGACAGGAAGTGAGGAAACGGATTGTTCTAGTACAGGGCCCCTTTCTTGGCCCCACACAGTGTAATGCCCCCATTATGCCCCTTATGCTGTATATATGATGCCCCCACACAGTATAATGTCTCCATAATGCCCCTGTAAGCAGATGACCTGATAAAACACACAAACACAAGGTGGAAGTAACCAATATAATTATTAATTTCCCTGATAATAGGAATTGTGATCACTATGGCAACAGTTAATAATGCAAAACAGGGTGATTACGAGGTGAAATATACAATATCAGATATACAATGAATTCTCCGGCTCACTCTCACTGTAATAGCAGCCTCTAACCGTGTGTTACTTTAGGTACTGACAAGGGTGATTTTCCTGATACGTATGGTCGACAACACTGTCTCTTCTGCGAACACAGGCCATAGTGGGATCTCCGTCTCTCCCCGTTAGACCATAAGTCCTCCTAACAAAGTCTATCAGGGCTCGCTGGGCCCCTTCACTTCAAATGACTTTCCCCTTGTCTGTTGTACTGCCCTGGACCAACACCTGTACTGAGGTCAGTGCTGGAGACAATGGCCCGGCTCACTCGCACCTCCTGCTCTTCAATGCAGGTGTATGCTACTGAGCGGAATCTCCTCTCAGTACTTGACCAATGGCTGATGTCTCTTGTACCAGAACAAATAAGAGCTGTGACTCTGCTCTTACCTGGCAAAGTTTAGACTCTGGGCCTTGACCGGCGCAGATCAAGTTTTCAGGCCTTGGCAGGCATAGTCTGGACTCTGTGTCTTGACTGGCGCAGGTCTGGTTCTCAGGCCTTGGCAGGCATAAAAAGAAAAAAAAAAGGTTCTTTGTTCCAGCTCCTTAGGTAAAAATCTTCAAAATTTTATTCCAATAATTAAAACATGACAGTAGACATGCTCCAAGACCGCACCATATGTGCACACAAGCTTTGATAAAGATCACTGTTGCGATCGAAACGCGTCGCTTGCTGTCCTTGTGTGCACATATGGTGCGGCCGTGGAGCATGTCTATTGTCATGTTTTAATTATTGGAATAAAATTTTGAAGATTTTTACCTAAGGAACTAGAACAAAGAACCTTTTTTTTTCCTGTTAATTATCGTCTCATCAGGTCGGAGTTCTCGTGCACCTGGATTGTGGTGAGCTGGCTTCATTTTCCTTTTGAACCCTTGGCAGGCATAGCCTGGACTCTGGGTCTTGACCAGTGCAGGTCTGGTTCTTGGGCCTTGACTGGTGTAGTCTGGACTCTTGAACTCGTCTGGTGCCACCTGGGTTCTGCTGCCACAACCAGCTGGCACTTTACCACGGCCTGGTACCTCAGATTCTTCCCTGGCACCCCGTTTTTTTGCTTGGCGCCAAATCTGTTCTAGCTTTGTGGCTATGGTCTTTATAATAACAGTAAACTGCGTCATCAAGGTCACCTGACCTGGTGTACCATCTATTTGTTCATGCAAAATTTCCAAACAATGATATTGGAGGGATACAGAGTATAGGCATAAGATAAAATAAAAATATTTTATTATAATTATTTAAAAGGACGGTTGCATATAAAATTTAAACATGAGATCAGCGCTGATATCTCTTCTCCCAAGATCTTTGTACCAAAATCTCCATCTGCGCATGTGCCACCCCCCGGTGGCCATTCTCCTGGAGTCCACTGCACAGGAAACCACGGAACTGTGAGGGCTCTGGCCTTACACAAAATGTCGACAGAGCCCCCTACAGCACCGCCGGACACAGCGCTGCAGCAGCATAGTACACAGCGCAGCAACAGCACCGGACCCAGCGCAGAAGCATTGGGCACAGCGCAGCAGCAGCACCAGACACAGCGCCGCACCAGTACCGGACACAGCGCAGCAGCACAGAACACAGCGCAGCAGCAACACTGGACACAGCAGCAGCACCAGACACCGGAACACCCCCTCATCAGCCTGCGTCCTGCAGCACCACCTCACTCCTGTGTTGTGAATTCTGCTCTTGGGTTCCCTCCAGTGGTTGTTGATAGTAATGCAGTTGTCCCTGGGTTGCAATCCTGGGCAGGTGTCCCTGCTGATGGCAGCTCTGACTGGGATATTTAGGTGTGCAGGATTCATTAGCCCTTGCCAGTTGTCCATTGTTCTTGGAGGTTTTGCATCTCTGTCTGGTTCCTCCTGCCCTGCTGCTAATTCAGCAAAGATAAGTGTCTGGTTTTTGTTTCTACAGCACACATGCTGTGTGCTTTACAATTCAGTGCTATTCATGGTTTTTTCTTGTCCAGCTTAGACTGTGTTTGGATATTTTCAGTCAAGTTGGATTCTCAGGAGAAGCAGATATACATTCCATGTCTTTAGTTAGATGTGGAATTTTTGTATTATCTGCTGTGGATATTTTTAGGGTTTTAATACTGACTGCTTAGTTTTCTGTCCTATCCTTTCCTATTTAGCTAGCATGGCCTCTTTTGCTAAATCCTGATTTCTGCCTGCGTGTGTCTTTTCCTCTAATACTCACAGTCAATATTTGTGGGGGGCTGCCTATCCTTTGGGGTTCTGCTCTGAGGCAAGATAGAATTCCCATTTCCATCTATAGGGGTATTTAGTCCTCCGGCTGTGTCGAGGTGTCTAGGATGTGTTAGGTACACCCCACGGCTACTTCTAGTTGCGGTGTCAGTTTAGGGTTTGCGGTCAGTACAGGTTCCACCTACTCCTGAGAAAGTCCCATGCGGCTCCAAGGTCACCATATCATAACACTCCTGCCTCCTCCAGCAGTGACCCAGGGACTCTGCTGCAATGCAGCCACCACACCCGCTAAGCAATAAGATGCATTGATTATAAGAAGCACCACCATTTCATTAAAAAAAGTCTTTTCCCTATTTTTCTCCTCAAAATTTGCGGTACGTCTTATAATCCGGAGCATTTTATAATCCGAAAATACAGTAGAAATTTTTGAAAATGTATTAAAAAAGAAAAACTGAAATATCACATGGTCATAAGTATTCCAACCCTTTCTCAGTATTGAGTAGAAGCACCCTTTGGAGCTAGTACAGCCATGAGTCTTCTTGGGAATGATGCAATACATTTTTCACACTTGGAAAAGGGTGGATCAGTGTCCCTGCGCTGGCCCCAGGGCCGGACTGGCCATCGGGCACTTCTGGCAAATGCCAGAAGGGCCGGTGCCAGTAGTGGGCTGCTGCACTCTTTCCCCCTGCCCCTCCCCCCGCCAGCTCCGCTGCCGCCGCATTCAACTATACCGGCGTCTATGACGCTGGTATAGTTCAATGCAATGATGGAGCAGAGAGCGTCTGCTAACGCTCCCTCTCCCATCATTCCCCGCTCTGCCTCTGACACTGCGGGTGCGTGATGACGTCATATCATCGCGCTCCTGCTGTGTCCTGGGCAGACTGCAGCGGCCGAGACAGGAGCAGGGAACAGCGCGGGCAAAAGGAAAGGTGAGGAGAGAGGTTTTTTTTGTTTTGTTTTTTTTACTGGACTGTGGGGCCATTATCGGGGGGGGGGGGGATGAGATGTGGGCTATGCTGTATATACCACTGTGTGGGCTGTGCTGTATATACCACTAAGTGGGCTGTGCTGTATATATCACTGTGTGGGCTGTGCTGTATATACCACTGTGTGGGCTGTGCTGTATATACCACTGTGTGGACTGTGCTGTATATACCACTGTGAGGGCTGTGCTGTATATACAACTGTGTGGGCTGTGCTGTATACTGTATACCACTGTGTGGGCTGTGCTGTATATACCACTGTGTGGGCTGTGCTGTATATACCACTGTGTTGGCTGTGCTGTATATACCACTGTTTGGGCTGTGCTGTATATACCACTGTGTGGGCTGTGCTGTATTTACCACTGTGTGGGCTGTGCTGTATATACCACTGTGTGGGCTGTGCTGTAAATACCACTGTGTGGGCTGTGCTGTATATACCACTGTGTGGGCTGTGCTGTATACTACTGTGTGGGCTGTGCTGTATATACTGCTGTGTGAGCTGTGCTGTATACTACTACGCGGGCTGTGCTGTATACAACTACGCGGGCTGTGCTATATTATGCAGGCTGTGCTATATACTATGCAAGTTGTGCTATATACTATGCGGGCTTTGATATATACTATGGGGGTATATTATATGCTATGGGGGAGGCTGTGTTATATACTATTGCGGGGGTATATTATATTCTATGGGGGAGGCTGTGTTATATACTATGGGGGTATATTATATTCTGTGGGGGAGGCTGTCTTATATACTATGGGGGGCTGCATTATATTCTATGTGGGCTACATTATATATTATGGGGAGGTGGGCTGTATTATATTCTATGGGGGGCTGTATTAGATTTTATGAGGGATGATTGCATCATACTCTTTGATGGGGCTGCATTATATTCTATGGGGAGGTGGGCTGTATTCTATTCTATTCGGGGCTACATTATATTCTATGGGGGCTGTATAATATTTATATTCTATGAGGGGTGATTGCATCATACTCTATGGGGGGGCTGCATTATCTTCTATGGGGTGGCTGCATTATTCTCTGGGTTGGCTGCATTATACTCTGGGGTGGCTGCATTATATTCTGTAGGGTGGTGGCTGCATTATACTATATGTGGGGTGCATTATACTGTATTGAGGACTATGGGGAATACATTATACTATATGAAGAACTATGGGGTGCTTTATACTATAGGAAGTGAATTGTACTACATGGATGACTGTGGCGGTGCCTTATACTATATGGAGCACTATGAGGAATGTATTATGCTATATGGAGGACTGAGCAGTGTATTATATGGAGTACTATAGGGAGTGTATTATACTATATGGAGGACTGTGGTGCACATTATAATATATGGAGGACTATGGGGTGTATTTTACTAAACAAGTAAAATGCTGCATATTTAGATTGTTTTTGCTGGAACAAAAATCATTGTTCTCAACAGCACATCGCCGGTGTAAACTGTAGATGTGCTGCTGATAACATGATCCTGTATGGTGATGTGTAAGGCTACTTTCACACTAGCGTCGTGCACTGCACGTCGCTATGTGTCGTTTTGTAGAAAAAACGCATCCTGCAAAAGTGCTTGCAGGATGTGTTTTTTCTCCATAGACTAGCATTAGCGACGCAGTGCGACGCATTGCCACACGTCGCAACCGTCGTGCGACGGTTGCGTCATGTTGCGTCGGACCGTCGCCACCAAAAAACATTGCATGTAACGTTTTCTGGTGCGTCGTGTCCAGCATTTCCGACCGTGCATGCGTGGCCGGAACTCCGCCCCTTCCTCCCTGCACCTCACAATGGGGCAGCGGATGCGTTGAAAAACAGCATCCGCTGCCCCCGTTGTGCGGCGCTTCCACATTATGCGTCGGTGCGCCGCAACGTCGCATTGTGACGTGCAGTGCACGACGCTAATGTGAAAGTAGCCTTAGTGATCTATTAGTGATCATTCTGTCCCATCATTATTCCTCAGCTGGTGGAAAGAGGCCGGGAAACAAGCGTTGAACAACTTCAGTATTGTTGATCAAACTCAATTAGCGGCCTGAACTCAGCGCTTGTAAACCGAAATGCTTTTGTGTGATGTGCAATATGTTAGCATTTGGGGTCCCATTTTAAACTTTGCCTAGGGCCCCACTTTGCCTAAAACCGGCCCTGCCTACAAGTGTACAAAGATATTATACAGTCACCGTGTGACAAGTGGGCCTGTGTAACATCAAATGCCAGGGCTGAATTTTAGTCCCAGTCCGGCCCTGGCTGGCCCACATCTTCTTCATCAGGTGATATGCACACGTACACCTTATATACATTTATTCAGCCATGGTATTGATTGCTGCTTATGAGATGGAGATATAGATGTTGGCTGTTTGAGTCTGCTAATTGCTAGCTCTTGCATATTGCACTTTACTCATCACCTATGAGTTGTATGTGGACTAGTAGCTGGGACTGCCATACCTTGGGCTCTCTATACATGTTGTTATTGGCAGATTGTGTCATCTTTTAGCCCTACTGTACACTACTTGTCTGGTGGTTTGTTATGCCTATTATGAATAAAATGTTATTTATTTTGGATTCTATGACTGTATGTTATTCTTTCTTCTAGTTTTACTATGCTTTGGCAGTTCTCCTTTTTGTCCATGCATGGGTGGTGCACTATCCTTCTGATATATACTATCGTGTAATTTGTGGATTTTATGTACCACCGATAATGCATATTGGAATTATTTTCTGTGTGCTATTAAGGACGTCCATCCCACATGGGACAGTCCAACACACTGGCATGTGCTCCTCGGGATTCCTACTCCCAGGAAATCAAACACAGGAACCGCACATGTGACCTGTCCAGGTGCTATTCAGGACCTAGTCCGACACCCCAGGCATATGACCTGTCCAGGTGCTATTCAGGACCTCGGTCCAACAACCCAGGCATATGACCTGTCCAGGTGCTATTCAGGACCTCGGTCCAACACCCCAGGCATATGACCTGTCCAGGTGCTATTCAGGACCTCGGTCCAACACCCCAGGCATATGACCAGTCCAGGTGCTATTCAGGACCTCGGTCCAACACCCCAGGCATATGACCTGTCCAGGTGCTATTCAGGACCTCGGTCCAACACCCCAGGCATATGACCAGTCCAGGTGCTATTCAGGACCTCGGTCCAACACCCCAGGCATATGACCTGTCCAGGTGCTATTCAGGACCTCGGTCCAACACCCCAGGCATATGACCTGTCCAGGTGCTATTCAGGACCTCGGTCCAACACCCCAGGCATATGACCTGTCCATGTGCTATTCACCTCAGTCCAACACCCCAGGCCACCAGGTCTGAAGCCCCACCATGTGCTCTTCAGGACTCCTACTCCCAGGAAATCCAACACAGGCTTCCAGGACCTTGCACCATTAGCATGTGCTCTTCAGGACTCCTACTCCCAGGAAATCCAACACATACTTCCAGGACCTTCACCACTCAGGTCCAAACACTGGAACCACACAGGAACATGTGACCCACACCCTGGTCACATTATATACCCTTAACCACTCCCACAGGTGGGAGTGTGGATGTGTGGCTAGTTTGTCCCGCCCATCTCACATAACTAGCCTAGTAAGTCTCCCGTACAACTACACCATACATATACACACTCTTGAGGGACTACAGGTCCCAGAACAACAACATTGCATCACACTTACCACGGAGACTCCCTCTGCGACACATATCGGCCACTCAGTTCTGCCAATCACTGTTTCACCACCATTATAACAACAAATACGCCTCCATGCATATCCCAAGGAGCACACACAGCGCCCCTTAGCTGCCACAGGGGTCACTGCATCACAGTAGCCTCAGTACTCACAATGCACAGACAAGCAATTCACCTTGGGAACAGGGTTGGGTGAGTAGTGTGTGTGTGTGTGTGTTTTTTTTTTAAATATCAGGAATTGTGAGGCATAACATTAAGAAACAAGATGTTTGGGCTCTTATAGTGAGTGTATGGCTGGTAGGGGCCATTATACTGAGTAAGGGGCTGTGGTGAACTGTAAATGCTTCTATACTGAGTGGGGTCCTTATTTTGTGTAGAAGGTTGTGGTGGCCATAATACTGTGTGGTGTCTGTGGTGGCCATAATACTGTGTGAGGTGCTGTGGAGCCTTGGGCGGACATACCGCTGGTTCAACCGGCGCGGCTGCACCGAGGCCCAGAGGCTCCGTGGGGCCCCTGCATGGTAGCTAATATTGAGGGCAATCTGGCCAGTTTATCGGGCCCGGGGGGCCCCTGGCCAGATTGCCCTCATGTGCGACGGGCAGGGAGGAATCCCTGCAACTCCGCTCCCTGCAAGAGAAAATATCAGCAGAGCGGTGCTACAGGGAATGGATCCTTACTGCTTCCTGCACACGCTTCTTGTCTCACACAGCAGCGGCTGAATGACATCATCATTCAGCGCCGCGGCTGTGCGAAACAGGCAGCTGCCGGCGATGATAGTGCGGCCTCAGGATACCGTGTGCAGAGGTGAGGTGTGTGTGTGTGTATTCAGAGAGGTGAATGGTGCTGTGTGTGTGTATGGAGAGGTGAATGGTGATGTGTGTATGCAGAGAGGTGAATGGTGCTGTGTGTGTGTGTATTCAGAGAGGTGAATGGTGCTGTGTGTATGCAGAGAGGTGAATGGTGCTGTGTGTGTGTATGCAGAGAGGTGAATGGTGCTGTGTATGTGTATGCAGAGAGGTGAATGGTGCTGTGTGTGTATTCAGAGAGGTGAATGGTGCTGTGTATGTGTATGCAGAGAGGTGAATGGTGCTGTGTGTGTATTCAGAGAGGTGAATGGTGCTGTGTGTGTGTGCAGAGAGGTGAATGGTGCTGTGTGTGTGTATGGAGAGCTGAATGGTGCTATGTGTGTGTGTATGCAGAGAGGTGAATGGTGCTGTGTGTGTATGTGGATGCAGAGAGGTCAATGGTGCTGTCTGTGTATGCAGAGCGGTGAATGGTGCTGTGTGTGTATGCGGAGAGGTGAATGGTGCTGTGTGTATGCAGAGAGGTGAATGGTGCTATGTGTGTGTGTATGCAGAGAGGTGAATGGTGCTGTGTGTGTATGTGGATGCAGAGAGGTCAATGGTGCTGTCTGTGTATGCAGAGCGGTGAATGGTGCTGTGTGTGTATGCGGAGAGGTGAATGGTGCTGTGTGTATGCAGAGAGGTGAATGGCGCTGTGTATGTGTATGCTGAGAGGTGAATGGTGCTGTGTGTGTGTATGCAGAGAGGTGAATGGTGCTGTGTGTGTGTATGCAGAGGTGAATGGCGCTGTGTATGCTGAGAGGTGAATGGTGCTGTGTGTGTGTGTATGCAGAGAGGTGAATGGTGCTGTGTGTATGCAGAGAGGTGAATGCTGCTGTGTGTATGGAGAGGTGAATGGTGCTGTGTGTGTGTATGCAGAGAGGTGAATGGTGCTGTGTGTATGCAGAGTGGTGAATGGTGCTGTGTGTGTGTATGGAGAGCTGAATGGTGCTATGTGTGTGTGTATGCAGAGAGGTGAATGGTGCTGTGTGTGTATGTGGATGCAGAGAGGTCAATGGTGCTGTCTGTGTATGCAGAGCGGTGAATGGTGCTGTGTGTGTATGCGGAGAGGTGAATGGTGCTGTGTGTATGCAGAGAGGTGAATGGCGCTGTGTATGTGTATGCTGAGAGGTGAATGGTGCTGTGTGTGTGTATGCAGAGAGGTGAATGGTGCTGTGTGTGTGTATGCAGAGGTGAATGGCGCTGTGTATGCTGAGAGGTGAATGGTGCTGTGTGTGTGTGTATGCAGAGAGGTGAATGGTGCTGTGTGTATGCAGAGAGGTGAATGGTGCTGTGTGTGTGTGTGTATGCAAAGGTGAATGGTGCTGTGTGTGTGTATGGAGAGGTGAATGGTGCTGTGTGTGTGTATGCAGAGAGGTGAATGGTGCTGTGTGTATGCAGAGAGGTGAATGGTGCTGTGTATGTGCAGAGAGGTGAATGGTGCTGTGTGTGTGTATGGAGAGGTGAATGGTGCTGTGTGTGTGTATGGAGAAGTGAATGGTGCTGTGTGTGTATGCAGAGAGGTGAATGGTGCTGTGTGTATACAGAGGTGAATGGTGCTGTGTGTGTATGGAGAGGTGAATGGTGCTGTGTGTGTGTGTATGCAGAGAGGTGAATGGTGCTGTGTGTGTGTATGCAGAGAGGTGAATGGTGCTGTGTGTGTGTATGGAGAGGTGAATGGTGCTATGTGTGTGTGTATGCAGAGAGGTGAATGGTGCTGTGTGTGTGTATGCAGAGAGGTGACTGGTGCTGTGTGTGTGTATGGAGAGAGGTGAATGGTGCTGTGTGTGTGTATGGAGAGGTGAATGGTGCTGTGTGTGTGTGTATGCAGAGAGGTGAATGGTGCTGTGTGTGTGTATGCAGAGAGGTGACTGGTGCTGTGTGTGTGTATGGAGAGCTGAATGGTGCTATGTGTGTGTGTATGCAGAGAGGTGAATGGTGCTGTGTGTATGCAGAGAGGTGAATGGTGCTCTGTGTGTGTACAGGGCCGTATTTAGAGTTTCTGCTGCCCTAGACACTTTTAGTGCTGCCTCCCCCATTGTTGAGTATGACACTATTGGCAGTGACTTTGGCAAAAATCGCTGATGTGAGGCTATGTGCACACGTCAGGATTTTTTGCGTTTTTTTCGCGTTTTTTCCGCTATAAAAACGCGAAAAAAACGCTAACATATGCCTCCTATTATTTACAGTGTATTCCGCATTTTTTGTGCAAATGTTGCGATTTTTTCCGCGAAAAAATCGCATCGCGGAAAAAAAAGCAACATGTTCATTAAAAATGCGGAATTGCGGGGATTCCGCACACCTAGGAGTCCATTGATCTGCTTACTTCCCGCACGGGGCTGTGCACACCATGCGGGAAGTAAGCAGATTATGTGCGGTTGGTACCCAGGGTGGAGGAGAGGAGACTCTCCTCCACGCACTGGGCACCATATAATTGGTAAAAAAAAAAGAATTAAAATAAAAAATAGTCCTATACTCACTTTCGATGTCCCCCGCAGTGTTCCCGCCTCACCGCTGCATGCTGCCGCTTCGGTTCCTATAGCTGGTGTGCGGTGAAGGACCTGTGATGACGTCACTGTTTTGTGATTGGTCGTGAGCGGTCATGTGACCGCTCACGTGACCGCTCACATGACCGCGACGTCATGGAAGGTCCTGCGCGCACACACCAGCTATAGGAAGAGGAACGGACGCCGCTGAGGAGATCGTCTGGGTGAGTATAAGCATTTTTTTTATTTTTTTTATTTTTAAACATTCTATCTTTTACTATAGATGCTGCATCTATAGTAAAAAGTTGGTCACACTTGTCATACTGTTTGACAAGTGTGACCAACCTGTCAGTCAGTTTTCCAAGCGATGCTACAGATCGCTTGGAAAACTTTAGCATTCTGCAAGCTAATTACGCTTGCAGAATGCTAAAAAAAACCTCGAAAAAAACGGAAAAAAAAACGCAAAAAAAAAATGCGGATTTCTTGCAGAAAATTTCCGGTTTTCTTCAGGAAATTTCTGCAAGAAATCCGGACGTGTGCACATACCCTGAAAGTAGCCTTTTGCAGAAGATCCGGCAGTTTTTCTGCATCTGCCGCGTAATGGATCACTTACGGCAACACTGCATTCTGCCTCATTCATTCCTTATGGGACTTGCGGACATGTGCGGCACTTGCGGTTTTGCCATGATCTGGCAAATGCGGTATTTGCAGCAATGGAAAATAAACGCTGCTAGCAGTGTTTTTTTGTCTCCGCAAGTGCAAAACCGCAAGTGACGCACATGTCTGCAAGTAGCCATCACTACCAGTCCCTGCACCTTGATAGCTCATCCCTAACCATCCCTCCCTGACCTAAAACTACACTATAAAGCTTTAGAAAAACAATTTATTAACTGACATACAGTACAGGCCAAAATTTTGGACACCCCTTCTCATTTAAAGATTTTTCTGTATTTTCATGACTATGAAAATTGTACATTCACACTAAAGGCATCAAAACTATGAATTAACATGTGGAATTATATACTTAACAAAAAAGTGTGAAACAACTGAAATTATGTCTTATATTCTAGGTTCTTCAAAGTAGCCACCTTTTGCTCTGATGACTGCTTTGCACACACTTGGCATTCTCTCGATGAGCTTCAAGAGGCAGTCACCGGGAATGGTCTTCCAACAATCTTGAAGGAGTTCCCAGAGATGCTTAGCACTTGTTGGCTCTTCTGCCTTCACTCTGCGGTCCAGCTCACCCCAAACCATCTCGATTGGGTTCAGGTCTGGTGACTGTGGAGGCCAGGTCATCTGGCGTAGCACCCCATCACTCTCCTTCTTGGTCAAATAGCCCTTACACAGCCTGGAGGTGTGTTTGGGGTTATTGTCCTGTTGAAAAATAAATGATGGTCCAACTAAATGCAATGCGGATGGAATAGAATGCCGCTGCAAGATGCTGTGGAAGCCATGCTGGTTCAGTATGCCTTCAATTTTGAATAAATCCCCAACAGTGTCACCAGCAAAGCACCCCCACACCATCACACCTCCTCCTCCATGCTTCACGGTGGGAACCAGGCATGTAGAGTCCATCCGTTCACCTTTTCTGCGTCGTACAAAGACACGGTGGTTGGAACCAAAGGTCTCAAATTTGGACTCATCAGGCTAAAGCACAGATTTCCACTGGTGTAATGTCCATTCCTTGTGTTCTTTAGCTGAAACAAGTCTCTTCTGCTTGTTGCCTGTCCTTAGCAGTGGTTTTCTAGCAGCTATTTTACCATGAAAGCCTGCTGCACAAAGTCTCCTCTTAACAGTTGTTGTAGAGATGTGTCTGCTGCTTGAACTCTGTGTGGCATTGACCTGGTCTCTAATCTGAGCTGCTGTTAATTTGTGATCTCTGAGGCTGGTGACTCAGATAAACTTATCCTCAGAAGCAGAGGTGACTCTTGGTCTTCCTTTCCTTCTTTGTAGCTCTTGATGGTTTTTGCCAATGCACTTGGGGACACTTTCAAAGTTTTCCCAATTTTTCAGACTGACTGAACTTCATTTCTTAAAGTAATGATGGCCACTTGTTTTTCTATGCTTAGCTGCTTTTTTCTTGCCATAATACAAATTCTAACAGTCTATTCAGTAGGACTATCAGCTGTGTATCCACCAGACTTCTGCGCAGCACAACTGATGGTCCCAACCCCATCTATAAGGCAAGAAATCCCACTTATTAAACCTGACAGGGCACACCTGTGAAGTGAAAACCGTTCCCGGTGACTACCTCTTGAAGCTCATCAAGAGAATGCCAAGAGTGTGCAAAGCAGTCATCAAAGTAAAAAGTGGCTACTTTGAAGAACCTAGAATATAAGACACAATTTCAGTTGTTTCACACTTTTTTTGTAAAGTATATAATTCCACATGTTAATTCATAGTTTTGATGCCTTCAGTGTGAATGTACAATTTTCATAGTCATGAAAATACAGAAAAATTTTTAAATGAGGTGTGTCCAAACTTTTGGTCTGTACTATATTCCTACGATAATGAGGGCTCCAGGCTACGGCGTAGACTGGGAACGGGCAGTCTCTGGGTCTTCACTCTCTGTGAACACCCTCAGTCCCTGCCTAACTGCCTGTATCCATATTCATGACCTTAATGAGCGGTACCATGTGACCGCTCACACAGGAAGAAGCTGCAGTGCCAGGACAGAGATGCAGGGACTTTCGGCACAGAGGAAAAAGGTGAGTTTTATGTATGCAAGGAGGGAGGTGGGCAGGTGAGGGGGCGGACGGGCGCTGACCCCGGACTTTAATTAAAAAAACAAAAGAAAAAAACAAAACTTGTTCAGGTGCCGCCCCCCCGCATCCTGGCACCCTAGTTACGTGCCCTCAAGTGCCTAGTGGCAAATACGGCCCTGTGTATGTATGTGGATGCAGAGAAGTGAATGGTGCTCTGTGTGTGTATGTGTATGTAGAGAGGTGAATGGTGCTGTGTGTGTGTATGCAGAGAGGTGAATGGTGCTGTGTGTATGCAGAGAGGTGAATGGTGCTCTGTGTGTGTGTGTATGCAGAGAGGTGAATGGTGCTGTGTGTGTATGCAGAGAGGTGAATGGTGCTATGTGTGTGTATGCAGAGAGGTGAAAGGTGCTGTGTGTGTGTATGTAGAGAGGTGAATGGTGCTGTGTGTGTATGCAGAGAGGTGAATGGTGCTGTGTGTGGATGCAGAGAGGTGAATGGTGCTGTGTGTGTATGCAGAGAGGTGAATGGTGCTGTGTGTGTGTGTGTATGTAGAGGTGAATGGTGCTGTGTGTATGCAGAGAGGTGAATGGTGCTGTGTGTATGCAGAGAGGTGAATGGTGCTCTGTGTGTGTGTGTGTGTGTATGCAGAGAGGTGAAAGGTGCTGTGTGTGTGTATGTAGAGAGGTGAATGGTGCTGTGTGTGTGTGTGTATGTAGAGAGGTGAATGGTGCTGTGTGTGTATGCAGAGAAGTGAATGGTGCTGTGTGTGTATGCAGAGAGGTGAATGGTGCTGTGTGTGTGTGTATGCAGAGAGGTGAATGGTGCTGTGTGTATGCAGAGAGGTGAATGGTGCTGTGTGTGTATGCAGAGAGGTGAATGGTGCTGTGTGTATGCAGAGAGGTGAATGGTACTGTGTGTGTATGCAGAGAGGTGAATGGTGCTGTGTGTGTGTGTGTATGCAGAGAGGTGAATGGTGCTGTGTGTGTGTATGGAGAGGTGAATGGTGCTGTGTGTGTCTGTGTGTATGGAGAGGTGAATGGTGCTGTGTGTGTATGCAGAGAAGTGAATGGTGCTGTGCGTGTATGCAGAGAGGTGAATGGTGCTGTGTGTTTGTGTATGCAGAGAAGTGAATGGTGCTGTGTTTGTATGCAGGGAGGTGAATGGGGCTGTGTGTGTGTGTGCAGGGAGGTGAATGGGGCTGTGTGTGTGTGTGTATGCAGAGAGGTGAATGGTGCCGTGTGTGTATGCAGAGAGGTGAATGGTGCTGTGTGTGTATGCAGAGAGGTGAATGGTGCCATGTGTGTGTATGCAGAGAGGTGAATGGTGCTGTGTTTGTATGCAGGGAGGTGAATGGGGCTGTGTGTGTGTGTGCAGGGAGGTGAATGGGGCTGTGTGTGTGTGTGTGTGTGTATGCAGAGAGGTGAATGGTGCCGTGTGTGTATGCAGAGAGGTGAATGGTGCTGTGTGTGTATGCAGAGAGGTGAATGGTGCTGTGTGTGTGTATGCAGAGAGGTGAATGGTGCTGTGTGTGTATGCAGAGAGGTGAATGGTGCTGTGTGTGTGTATGCAGAGAGGTGAATGGTGCTGTGTGTGTGTGTATGGAGAGGTGAATGGTGCTGTGTGTGTGTATGGAGAGGTGAACGGTGCTGTGTGTGTGTGTATGCAGAGAGGTGAATGGTGCTGTGTGTGTGTGCAGAGAGGTGAATGGTGCTGTGTGTGTGTGTATGGAGAGAGGTGAATGGTGCTGTGTGTGTATGGAGAGGTGAGTGGTGCTGTGTGTGTGTATGCTGAGAGGTGAATGGTGCCGTGTGTGTGTGCAGAGAGGTGAATGGTGCTGTGTGTGTGTGCAGAGAGGTGAATGGTGCTGTGTGTGTGTGTATGGAGAGAGGTGAATGGTGCTGTGTGTGTATGGAGAGGTGAGTGGTGCTGTGTGTGTGTATGCTGAGAGGTGAATGGTGCCGTGTGTGTGTGCAGAGAGGTGAATGGTGCTGTGTGTGTGTATGCAGAGAGGTGAATGGTGCTGTGTGTGTGTATGCAGAGAGGTGAATGGTGCTGTGTGTGTGTGTGCAGAGAGGTGAATGGTGCTTTGTGTGTGTGTGTATGCAGAGAGATGAATGGTGCCGTGTGTGTGTGTGTGTGCAGAGAGCAGAATGGTGCTGTGTGTGTGTGCAGAGAGGTGAATGGTGCTGTGTGTGGTGGGGAGGAGGAAATGATGGAGGTGAAAAATCTGGCACAGCACTCCCATTCAGCATAAAAAAATAGATATTTATTCAGAAAATAAATGTCCAAAAAGTTATATGTAATGTTTCGGTCTTTACTCAAACCTTCTTCAGACAATATATAAACCAGAGACCCCGTATGTTTGTATTAAAGAGCGCTCTTTTCTCTGAGCGCAGACTGCATTACTAGGTGTATAGCGCTATTACCAGCGGTCCCCCACATCACTTTTAATACATGCACTGCTTTAATTAGCAACCTTTTGCTCATCTCCCTTAATACAAACATACGGGGTCCCTCCAAATTTTTATATATTGTCTGAAGAAGGTCTGAGTAAAGACTGAAACATTACATATAACCTTTTGGACATTTATTTTCTGAATAAATATCTATTTTTTGATGCTGAATGGGAGTGCCAGATTTTTCTTCTACATATTGCTAGGATTAGTATCCTTTTTTGTGCATCCCGATTGTGGACTACGGAGTGACGTGTTTAGTTATCGAAGAAATGATGAAGGTCGTGGAAAGGGTAATGATGGGGTGGTGGGGGAGAAGGCAATGATGGTGGCAGTGGAAAGGACAATGATGGAGGTAGTGAAGAGGGCAATCATGGGAGTGGGGGAGAGGGCAATAATGGGATGCGAAGGGAGAAGGACAATGAGGGGGATTGGGATGGGAGGAAGGGGGATTTATAATGGATTTAGGAACAGGGGGAGGTGGAGGAAGATGTTATTGTCCATTATTATGTCTAACACAGTCCCCTTAGTATAAAGTGTACTCACTTATTATGTATAGCACAGTCCATATAGTGTACTCACTTATGTATAGCACAGTTCCTTAGTGTACAGTGTACTCACTTATTATGTATAACACCATCCTTAGTTACATAGTTTCCTCTTTTATCATGTATACCACCCTCCCTTATTACATACCATCCTCTCCAGTTATATATGGTGCCATCCCTTATTATATAGCTTCCTCTACTGTTATGTACAGTGCTGTCTCTTACGTTGTGTATTCTTGTTAATTTTTTTGTTATTCACAGTGCCCTCTTTTATTACATAGTCCCCTCTCTTTTTAGATATAAAATGACTGCTGATGGAGGAGCCAGTGACCAGACGATCAGTCCGTCAGCTCCTCCTTTAGAAAAGATACTTTCTCATGCTCCATCAGCCGTCACAGCATTATATAGCTAACAAGACAGGACAGTATGTAATAAAAAACAGGGCTCTATAAAATCTATAAAAAATATGTAAGGGACGGTGCTGTACATAGCAAGAGAGGGCACTGTATGAGGGACAGCAATATACATAATAAAGGAGACTATGTAATATATACAAGTATGTGAGTGTGGCTATGTAGCTTTGTCGCCTAAAAAGGAGGGGGCCCAGACACATTTTGTGCACAGGGGCCCCAAGCTGTCTGTGTCTGCCCCTGTATGGAGCCATCATACTGTGTGGAGTCTGTGGGGGTCTTCATACTGTGTGGGAGACCTCATTCTGAGCTACATGGGCACACAGAACGAATTCCTTGTGGTTAGTCAGATAGAGATAAATAAGTGGGAATTACAGATGGTCTATCTGGTTGCAGTCCTGAATTGATATATTGTTGTGTGCCAAGAGGGAGACATCAGATAGTACGTTCTGAAGGAAAGCAAAGATATAATTGCAATGAGAATCTGGATTGCAGGCAGAGTGAATAGCAGAAACAAAGAGTAGAGAGAGGTTCTTTGCTCAGGTTTGCTGAACTATTTGGCTTATAGCAAAAGTTATGTACCGCCACATGTAACCGGAAAGCTCCTGACTCTGCATAATGCCGAAGAAGTATTCATAAAGTGTTGTGCCTCCTATCTGATGTATATACTTCTCATCAAGTTCTTGTTAAGTAAAGGAAAGCTTATTTTTCGACTTTGGTCTCCCTCATTCATCTCCATACCATTTGGTCCAGGCCTGTCAAGTACATCGGCAGCATGCGGTCTGTAAAGATAGGAGATATCACTTCGCCAAATATAGAGTTGGAATGATGCTCAAAATCAAAGTGGAAAATTAAGTTACAGGCTGCCAAACCGGTCATGCTGAAGGATGTTGCAGGCAGCAGATTGCTCTCCACGGCGTCTCCAGACTCTGTCACGTCTGTCACTGTGCTCAGTGTGAACCTGCTTTCAACTGAAGAGCACAGAGCTCCAGTGGCAAATTTGCCAATCCTGGTGTTCTGTGGCAAATGCCAAGCATCCTGCACGGTGTTGGGCTGTGAGCAATTCAGGATGCCAGATCCTTCTCTGCCCTGACATCATCTGTCGGGAGGCCCCCAAATGCATTAGTCACCCAAACCCCCCGAAAACAGTGCATTCATGTAACTTTAATGTGTATGGGGGCGGTTAAAAAGTAAGTTACTGGACGCTGCCTCTGGCTCGGTCTAGTAGACCATCAGACATTGCAGGCTCAGACACCACTATTAGGCATGTAAGTATCATAGTAACTAGGCCGCCCCATACGATCGAGTACTTGGGGGCAGAGGGGCATTCAGCCGGACTCTGTCACGCCTTCTTAGATGCCATGTTGGCTTTTCACAGCAGCAAGTGGATAAACTGACAGGGTTTTTGTTGCAGCCGCTCCTATGCCGTCCATCTTTGTTCTGGGGCCCAAAAGGGTTCTTTTTTTTTTTTTAACAAATGTTTAACAGGTTAAAAATATAATAAAATGTGCATTTTGTTTTTTTTACTTTTTTTTTCTTTTAACAAGAATTCTTGGAGCCAATTTTCTTTTGAAGCATTTTAATATCTGCTTTTTTCGGGAGTTTTCTTGTAATATAGGAAAGCCTAAGGCCAGAAATAAACCCCATAAAACACTGTACATGGAGACGTTGGGATCAGATAATTTCCGTCCCCGATGTTTGTGCAAACAAAAAATTTCTTATAAAAGTCTCAAACTTCTGTGTGTCAATCAGACCTGAGATCTAACGTGATAGAAGATTACAGTGCGGGGAAGATGGGAAACCTTCACATAGACGGCCGGTGGTGATGGAGTCAGTGATGGACTCTGGCCAAATATGTTTCTAGAACCGAGGTAGAAGATGAAGATGTCGTCCTCATCATGAAGTAGTTATTTCTCCTGTCACGTGTAATGAATATCTCCTGCAGTATTGCTAATGCCGATTCCAGGGTCGGTAAATGAGATGAGAATTAGCGTTTGAGTCTATGAGAAACGTATTCAGCTGCCGACTCCGAGGAAGAAACTTCTTGTTGTCTGTGGCCTAAAAAATATAGGTTTTATTAGTAGATGTAAAGAAGAAAACTAAATACTGTAAAATAATCTCATATGTTTCCCTTTTTATCTCAAGTAATTGTATTATTACACAGGATATTTATGATGTTACATCGGCTCATCTTCTCATTCAGGTCTCTACAATATCGGATCCTCTCAGTGAAGATCTTCTATATAAGAGGATTTTCACTATTTACCCAAATAAGGATGGATATGGACAGAGACAAGATGGTGGAGAAGATATTACACCTCACCCTAGAGATCCTCTTCCGGCTTACTGGAGAGGTGAGAGATTCTGATGACGTCACATTACATCATTCTTATCTATGGGAATAACAGATGGACAGAACTGGAGAGGTGAGGACTCCAGAAATGTCTGTCGTGAGATTTATTAATGTGTCTCTCCATAACCAGGATTACATAGTAGTGAAAATGACCTCTAGTGAGCGCTGTCAGTACCCTGTGTCTGAGAGTTGGGAAAGACCCCTGAGCCCAATCATGGGGCCTCCACCTCACCCCCTGATACTTGAGGACATCAATGACGAGAAGATCCTAGAACTCATCTACAAGATGATTGAGCTGCTGACTGGAGAGGTGACACTACTGGGAATGCTGGGAAATTATTCAGTAAGAAGGGATCAAGGGAATGATGGTATCATTGTATGTGTCAGGTTCCTATAAGGTGTCAGGATGTCTCCGTCTATTTCTCCATGGAGGAGTGGGAGTATTTAGAAGGACATAAAGATTCATACAAGGATGTCATGATGGAGGTTCCCCAGCCCCTCGCATCACCAGGTAATAGGGCAAAACACACACGACCAATAATTATCTGTATGTAAAGAATGAATTCAGTCCCTGTATGTTTTTCCTCCAGATCTATCCAGTAAGAGGACAACACCAGAAAGATGTCCCTGTCCTCTTCTTCCACAGGACTGTAAACAAGAAGATCCCAAAGTTCCTCAGGATCATCAGGTAGATGGAGAGAAGGTGTCATGAGATCTCCCTTAGGCCGGTTTCACACTTCCATTTATTTCCATTACCGGAAAAAACGCTACCGGAGATATCAGTGTCCGTGTGCGTAATACTTGCGGCACACGTCAGAAGCGGGCAGGAAGGATCAGATGTTGATAAGAGAGTTGGAGGAGGCTGAGGAGGCATTAATCAGTGATCAGTCCCCAGAAGCACAGAAAAGGTTGAAGGTAGCGCAGAATAGAGTATGTCAGATGGCAATGAAAAAGGCGGCACGTAAGAGAATGTTTCAAACTACTAAATATTTTGAGGAGGGGGACAAGGCGGGTCATCTTTCTAGAATAGTGGCAGCACAGAGAGACTCCACACATATAGTTGCTTTGAAGGGAATGGATGGGTCAGAGCATACTGTTTGCCGGGCAATTTTGGAGGTGATTGACGGAGTATTATTCGGATCTTTATAAATTGCTGGTACAACCAACGATGGAGGAAGTGGATGGTTTTTTGGCAGAGGCTCAGCTTCCTAGACTTTCTATGGTTGATCAGGGACTTCTTGAAGAGCCGTTTAATTAGGAGGAGCTTGACGCCGCACTGGCCTCTATGCTTAATGTTAAAGCCCCAGGTGTGGATGGTATCCCAGGGGAGGTGTATAAAAAATATTAAGAGGTATTGCTTCCCGCTTTGTTGGAGGTGTATGCTGCTGGTCTGGTGGAGGGGGAGTTTACGTGGCCCATGCGTGAGGCAATAATTGTATTGTTGCCAAAACAGGGTAAAGATCCAACGGATCCGGCTTCTTATCACCCAATCTCGTTATTAACAATAGATATCAAAATCTTGGCCAAAATGTTGGCTAATCGTCTTAACAAGGTGATAACGACACTAATACACCGGGACCAATCCAGATTTATGCCCAATAGTTCTACAGCGTGTAATTTTAGACGATTGTTTCTCAATATGCAGGTAAAGTCGGACAATATGGGTCAGAGGGTTGTGGTGTCTTTAGACGCTGCTAAGACGTTTGATAGTGTGGAATAGCGGTATTTGTGGATGGTTTTGAAGGCTATGGGTTTTGGCGAGAGATTTATAAGATGGGTGCAATTGTTATATGCGTCTCCAAGAGCCAGGATATGGATAAATGGGCTCTTGTCAGGAGATTTCCATTTATATAGGGGAACACGACAGGGGTGCCCCTTGTCTCCTCTCTTGTTTGCAATTGCTGTTGAACCCTTGGCAGTGGCGATACGGAGAGATAGGGACATAAAGGGATTTAGATATGGAAACTATGAAAAAAAGGTTGCCCTGTACGCGGACGACGTGTTACTGTTCTTGGAAGATGCGCAGAAGTCTCTGTGGGCCGTTATGAACAGCATTACAAAATTTGGGGCTCTTTCCAGATTATCTATTAATTGGGATAAGTCTGTGTTGTTGCCCATGGACGTGGCGGCTCCTCTGACTCTTGACCCTGGGGTTCCCTTAAGGGTGGTACATGAGTTTAAATATCTGAGCATCGTGGTTTCGGACAAAATAGAGAACTATCTGTAGCTCAACCTGACTCCTTTGCTTGGGAAGTTCCAGCAGAAGATTGGGGCCTGGTTTCTGTCGGTTGCAGGAAAAGTAAATTTGATCAAAATGATACTTATGCCTCAGCTCCTCTACATATTGCATAATGATCCAGTGTGGCTGCCTCAGAGTAAATTTTATAGGATCAATACTCTATTCAGGGACTTAATTTGGAAGGGTGGACGGGCGCACATCAAATTAGAACATCTGCAAAGGTGAAGGAAGGGGTGGTCGGGCGGTCCCCAATCCATGGATTTACTATATAACATCCCAATGCCAGCATATGGTAGGTTGGGGAAAACCGGAACAGAGCTCTTCAGCCTGGATAATCATTGAACACGTGGTAGGGAAAGGTCCATTGTTAGCCAGTCTGGAAGCAGTCAGATTCAGAATTAACCCTCCAAAATTCCCAACAAAAGCTATGCTTGGGAAAGTCTGGCAGAAAATTAAGCAATGGAGGGGAGTAACAGAATTTATGAGATATACGCCAATATGGTTTGATCCTAGATTGGCAGAGCTTATGAGATTGCAGGGTTTCGGCCAGTGGAGGCGCATTGGCATTTGGTTCATGTCTCAGTTGCTTGATGGGGATATTATTAAAACATTCGAGACACTTAGGACTGAGTTTTCTTTGTCCCAGAAGATGTTCTTTCAATATTTGCAGTTGAGACACGCTCTAAATTGCCAAAAGGAGGGGTCGCGCGTGATTCTGCAGTCCAATAGCTTGTTGAATCTATTGGGCCTCGGAGGAGTACGAGGGGGTTCATTACCTTGATGTACAGGGGTCTGATGGATACCTTTTTATTGCAATATCCGTTAAAGATAAAGGAAAAATGGGTGGCGGACGTGGGTCCTTTGTCGGAGTCCCAGTGGGAGTCTATATTTCAATACATCCCCAGGGTTTCCCTGAGTGAAGCTAAGAGGGTGTCACAGTTATACCTGGTTTATAGGGTGTACAGGACCCCGGTATGGATGAAGAAGGCAGGACTGAGAGGTGACTCAAAATGCCCAAGGTTGCGGTGAGGAGGATGCAGATTTCATACATATGATGTGGTTTGCGCTCGCCTCCAACCCTTTTAGGTGAAGGTGCTTAATTTGATTCAAGAGGTGACAGGGGTAAATGTGTTGCGTAACCCGCTGACTTGACTTCTGGGTTGTATGGATGATATTGCTACAAATGAATGTGGAAGGTTGATTATTGCAATATTGTTGTGTGCTGTGAGAAAGCTTATAGCAATGCATTGGTTGGATGAAAGACCACCAGGGAAAAAAGGAATTTATTAATAAAATTAATTTCATTGTCCTTATGTAAAGGAATATATACATCAATAGAGGTGAGAAAACATAATTTGAAAATGTGTGGGGTGGATGGATGGATTACCCAGGCGTGGCGTCTGCTGAGTTATTGCAGAGTAGTTTTGGTTGGTCCACAAATTTTGTATCTCCAGCTGGTATAGTGTGCAGTCACAGCCTGTTTTCCTCCAGATGATGGCTATCCGTAGCTCATGGATACCCCTCCAGCCAACAATTTCCAAAGCTCCATAGATCATCCATCCATTCCAGCTTGGATCCTCTTCCATCGAAATCCCTCCAACAACTGCTGGATTCAACCCTATGTCTTTTTCTCCCGCCCCCTTAAACATTTTCCTTTAGCTCACAGAACAAGGCGTATTCCATCACCTGGGACTGTATGTGAGACCTCCCATGGTGATGGCTCCCCTGAGTCTACTATCCCCAACCACACAATGGGCCTAGGTTTGGGAGTACAATGGGAGTGAGACCTTGATACAAATGAGATTGATAGAATCTGGCCTTAGGGTACTGTCACACAGTACCATTTTAATCGCTGCGACGGCACGATCCGTGACGTCGCAGCGATCGTATGATTATCGCTCCAGCGTCGTAGACTGCGGTCACACGTTGCAATCACGGCGCTGGAGCGATGCCGAAGTCCCCAGTAACCAGGGTAAACATCGGGTAACTAAGCGCAGGGCCGCGCTTAGTAACCCGATGTTTACCCTGGTTACCAGCGTAAACGTAAAAAAAACAAACAGTACATACTTACATTCCGGTGTCTGTCCCCGGCGTTCTGCTTCTCTCCACTGTGTAAGCGCCATAGCCGGAAAGCACAGCGGTGACGTCAGACGTCACCGCTGTGCTCGCTTTCCGGCTGGCAGACGCTCACACAGTGGAGAGAAGCTGAGACGCCGGGGACAGACACCGGAATGTAAGTATGTACTGTTTGTTTTTTTTACGTTTACGCTGGTAACCACGGTAAACATCGGGTTACTAAGCGCGGCCCTGCGCTTAGTTACCCGATGTTTACCCTGGTTACAAGCGAACACATCGCTGGATCGCTGTCACACACAACGATCCAGCGATGTCAGCGGGTGATCAAGCGACGAAAGAAAGTTCCATACGATCTGCTACGACGTACGATTCTCAGCAGGATCCCTGATCGCTGCTGCGTGTCAGACACTGCGATATCGTAACAATATCGCTACAACGTCACGAATCGTACCGTCGTAGCGATCAAAATGGTACTGTGTGACGGTACCCTTAGGTTTACATAAACTCTAGCCTGCTCTTCTTCCTCTGCTGACTTTGTTTTCCATATAGTGATAGATATTTCTTGTTGTTAAAACTGTGATTTTTTTTTTCACGTTTAACCCTTTTTTAAAACACCTCTGATTAGTGCGATCATACATCATACAAGCCTCTGATGGCTCCGGTGATGACCTGTACTACTGTAGTGCCGTGTTTCATCACTGCTGTCAGTGTAATACTAACGGCCCCATACACATGAGATAAGTGTTGGCTGAACGGTCATTTGACAGACGGCTATCTCTCCCGACTCCCCCATACACACAAATATTCCAGCTTTCCTGTGGTCTGTATGAGAGAGTCACCCCCAGACTCCTCTAGAGGAGGATTATCTACAGGAAGAACAAACGATTATCCTCTGAAATTCAGGATGCCAGATCCTTCTCTGCCCTGACATCATCTGTCGGGAGGCCCCCAAATACATTATATAGTCGACCAAACCCCCCGAAATCAGTGCTTTCATGTAACTTTACTCTAATGTGTATGGGGGCGTTAAAAGGTAACTTATTGGACGCTGCCTCTGGCCCGACCCAATAGACCTTCATACATTGCAGCCCAGACACCATTATAAGGCATGTAAATATCGTATTAACTAGGCCGCCCCATACTATCGAGTACTTGGGGGAGAAGGACATTCAGCCGGACTCTCACACCTTCTTAGATGCCATGTTTGCTTTTCACAGCAGCAAGTGGTTAAACTGCCAGGGTTTTTGTTGCAGCTGCTCCTGTGCCATCCATCTATGTTCTGGGGCCCAAAAGGGTTCATTTAAAAAAACAACAAATGTTTAACATGTTAAAAAATAATAAAATGTGTCTTTTTGTTTTTTTTACTTTTTTTTTCTTTTAACACAAATTCTTGGAGCCAATTTTATTTTGAAACATTTTAATATCTGCTTTTTTCTGGAGTTTTCTTGTAATGTAGGAAAGCCTAAGGCCAGAAATAAACCCCATAAAACACGGTACATGGAGACTTTGGGATCAAATAATTTTTGTCCGCGGTGTTTGTGCAAACAAAAAATCTCTATATATAATTGTCTAAGGGGTACTTCCGTCTTTCTGTCGGCAACTTCCGTCACGGAAATCCCGCGTCGCTGATTGGTCTCGCCAGCTGCCTGTCATGGCTGCCGCGACCAATCAGCGACGGGCACAGTCTGATTAGTCCCTCCCTACTCCCCTGCAGTCAGTGCCCGGCGCCCGCTCCATACTCCCCTCTGGTCACCGCTCACACAGGGTTAATTACAGCGGTAACGGGCGGCGTTATGCTGCGGTGTAACGCACTCCGTTACCGCTGCTATTAACCCTGTGTGTCCCCAACTTTTTACTATTGATGCTGCCTATGCAGCATCAATAGTAAAAAGCTGTAATGTTAAAAATAATAAAAAAACAAAAAACCTGCTTATCGGTTTTCTTGCGGATTTGCTGCGTTTTTTACCCCTGCGGTTTTCTATAATGAAATGGGTACAAAAACGCAGCAGATTCACAAAAAAGAAGTGACCTGCTACTTCTTTTAAACCGCAGCGTTTCCGCAGCGGATTTTCCGCAAAGTGTGCACAGCATTTTTTTTCCTCATTAATTTACATTGTACTGTAAATCAATTGCGGATCTGCAGCGTTTTGCACTGCAAAAAACGCTGCGGATCCGCAGAGAATCCGCAACGTGTGCACATACCCTTAGCGGTCTCGCGAGACCGCTAAGTCATCTGGGTAATTTCGCAATGCATCATGGGAACGGAAGATGGCAGCAGCCGCGCGCACATCGCCAGAGCTTCGCTGGATCACGGTGGGTGAGTATATAACTATTTTTTATTTTAATTATTTTTTTTAACGGATATGGTGCCCACACTGCTATATACTACGTGGGCTGTGTTATATACCCCGTGGCTGCTATATACTACCTGGCCAGTGTTAGATACTATGTGGCCTGTGTTACAGTATATACTGCGTGGGCTGTGCTATATATTACGTGGCCAGTGTTATATACTGTTTGGGCTGTGTTATATACTGCGTGGCTGCTATATACTGCGTGGGCTGTGTTATATACTGTTTGGGCTGTGTTATATACTGCGTGGCCTATATTAACGCATCGGGTATTCTACAATATGTATGTATATATATAGCAGCCACATAGTATATAGCACAGGCCACGTAGTATTTGTCTGCGATATACTACATGGCTCCTATATACTACGTGGCCTGTGCTATATACTATGTGGCTGCTATAAACATACATACCTATTCTAGAATACCCGATGCGTTAGAATCGGGCCACCATCTAGTCTCTTATAAAAGCCTCAAACTTCTGTGTGTGAATCAGACCTGAGATCTAACTTGATAGAAGATTACAGTGCGGGGAAGACGGGAAACCTTCATATAGACGGCCGGTGGTGATGGAGTCAGTGACGGACTCTGGCCAAATATGTTTCTAGATACATAGTAGAAGATGAAGATGTCGTCCTCATCATGAAGTCGTTATTTCTCCTGTCACGTGTAATGAATATCTCCTGCAGTATTGCTAATGCCGATTCCAGGGTCGGTAAATGAGACGAGAATTAGCGTTATGGAAGATGAGTCTATGAGGAACTTATTCAGCTGCCGACTCCGAGGAAGAAACTGCTTGTTGTCTGTGGCCTAAATATATAGGTTTTATTAGTAGATGTAAAGAAGAGAACGAAATAGTGTAAAATAATAAGTCTCCTCATACATTTCCCTTATTATCTCCAGTAATTGTATTATTACACAGGATTTTTATGATGTTACATCGGCTCATCTTCTCATTCAGGTCTCTACAATATCGGATCCTCTCAGTGAAGATCTTCTATATATGAGAATTTTCCTGATTTACCCGCCAAGGATGGCTATGGACAGAGACAAGATGGCGGAGAGGATATTACACCTCACCCTAGAGATCCTCTTCCGGCTTACTGGAGAGGTGAGAGATTCTGATGACGTCACATTACATCATTCTTATCTATGGGAATAACAGATGGACAGAACTGGAGAGGTGAGGACTCTGGTAATGTCTGTAGTGCGATTTATTAATGTGTCTCTCCATAACCAGGATTACATACTAGTGAAAATGACCTCTAGTGAGCGCTGTCAGGACCCTGTGTCTGAGGGATGGGAAAGACCCCTGAGCCCAATCACGGGGCCTCCACCTCACCCCCTGATGCATGAGGACATCAATGACCAGAAGATCGTAGAACTCATCTACAAGATGATTGAGCTGCTGACTGGAGAGGTGACACTGCTGGGAATGCTGGGACATTATACAGTAACACTATGAAGGGATCGGGGGGGATTACGGTATCATTGTATGTGTCAGGTTCCTATAAGGTGTCAGGATGTCTCCGTCTATTTCTCCATGGAGGAGTGGGAGTATTTAGAAGGACATAAAGATCTGTACAAGGACGTCATGATGGAGGTTCCCCAGCCACTCACATCACCAGGTAATAGACATGACTAAACACACACGGCCTACAGTTGTGGACAAAAGTATTGACACCCCTGCAATTCTGTCAGATAATACTCAGTTTCTTCCTGAAAACGATTGCAAACACAAATTCTTTGGTATTATTATCTTCATTTAATTTGTCTTAAATGAAAAAACACAAAAAGAATTGTCCTAAAGCCAAATTGGATATAATTCCACACCAAACATAAAAAAGGGGGTGGACAAAAGTATTGGCACTGTTCGAAAAATCATGTGATGCTTCTCTAATTTGTGTAATTAACAGCACCTGTAACGTACCTGGGGCACCTAACAGGTGTTGGCAATAGCTAAATCACACTTGCAGCCAGTTGACATGGATTAAAGTTGACTCAACCTCTGTCCTGTGTCCTTGTGTGTACCACATTGAGCATGGAGAAAAGAAAGAAGACCAAAGACTGTCTGAGGACTTGAGAAACCAAATTGTGAGGAAGCATGAGCAATCTCAAGGCTACAAGTCCATCTCCAAAGACCTGAATGTTCCTGTGTCTACCGTGCGCAGTGTCATCAAGAAGTTTAAAGCCCATGGCACTGTGGCTAACCTCCCTTGATATGAACGGAAAAGAAAAATTGACAAGAGATTTCAACGCAAGATTGTGCGGATGTTGGATAAAGAACCTCGACTAACATCCAAACAAGTTCAAGCTGCCCTGCAGTCCGAGGGTACAACAGTGTCAACCCGTACTATCCGTCGGCGTCTGAATGAAAAGGGACTGTATGGTAGGAGACACAGGAAGACCCCACTTCTTACCCCAAGACATAAAAAAAGCCATTGTAGAGTTTGCCAAAACGTTTTGGAAGAATGTTGTCTGGTCAGATGAGACAAAAGTAAAGCTTTTTAGGCAAAGGATTCAACATAGAGTTTACAGGAGAAAAAAAGAGGCATTCAAAGAAAAGAACACGGTCCCTACAGTCAAACATGGCGGAGGTTCCCTGATGTTTTGGGGTTGCTTTGCTGCCTCTGACACTGGACTGCTTGACCGTGTGCATGGCATTATGAAGTCTGAAGACTACCAACAAATTTTGCAGCATAATGTAGGGCCCAGTGTGAGAAAGCTGGGTCTCCCTCAGAGGTTATGGGTCTTCCAGCAGGACAATGACTCAAAACACGCCTAAGGTGGCGAGCAATGAGTCCAGACCTGAATCCCATAGAACACCTGTGGAGAGATCTAAAAATGCCAGTTTGGAGAAGGCACCCTTCAAATATCAGGGACCTGGAGCAGTTTGCCAAAGAAGAATGGTCTAAAATTCCAGCAGAGCATTGTAAGAAACTCACTGATGGTTACCGGAAGCGGTTGATCGCAGTCATTTTGGCTAAAGGTTGTGCAACCAAGTATTAGGCTGAGGGTGCCAATACTTTTGTCTGGCCCATTATTGGAGTTTTGTGTGAAATGATCAATGTTTTGCTTTTTGCTTCATTCTCTTTTGTGTTTTTTCATTTAAGACAAATTAAATAAAGATAATAATAACAAAGAATTTGTGATTGCAATCATTTTCCGGAAGAAACTGAGTATAATCTGACAGAATTGCAGGGGTGTCAATACTTTTGGCCACAACTGTATAATTATCTGTATGTAAAGAATGAATTCAGTCCCTGTATGTGTTTCCTCCAGATCTATCCAGTAAGAGGACAACACCAGAAAGATGTCCCTGTCCTCTTCTTCCACAGGACTGTAAACAAGAAGATCCCAATGTTCCTCAGGATCATCAGGTAGATGGAGAGAAGGTGTCATGAGATCTCCCTTAGGCCGGTTTCACACTTCCATTTATTTCCGTTACCGGAAAAAATGGTACCGACGATATGTGTCCATATGCATAATTCTGTACCACCCAGACGGCCGCCGGGGAAGAAGTGCTTCTGGAAGCGCTGTTCCCCGGTGGCAGGTGCTGAAGACTGCTCTCATCATTCTTCCCTGCTCTGTCGGCGATCGGTGTGAGCAGAAGAGAATAATGAGAGTTATATTAAAGTCAGAACGATGACAGGAGGTGGGGGCTTTTGGGACTCTTACTCCCATCATCTGACACTTGCTGCTGCTAATAACAATGACAGCAGGAGCGGATGGTCGGGGGTATTCCTCAGCTGCCACTTGCGATATAATGAAATAAATTAATTAAAAGCCCGGTGTGGGTTCCCCCTATTTTCTTGAACTAACCAGGCAAATCTCACAGCTTCGGGCTGTAACCCTCAGCTGTCAGCTTCAGCAAGGTTGGTTATCAAGAATAGAGGGTGCGAAGATCTGAGGTTGTGGGTTATAAAAATCACCTAGGCAGGTTATCAATCCAACTATTTTTTTTATTCCATACATCTATGGTTGTACAACAAATCCAGGTAGATGGCCAACATACAATGTCCTCAGTCCACAAGTTCCCAATCTGAGATCGGTAGTTCCACTGGCTCCATACTAGGCGATGCCCACTGTCTCCTAACTTTTGTTTGGCCACAGATTTTGTATCTCCAGCTGGTATAGTGTGCAGTCACAGCCTATGTTCCTCCAGACGATGGATATCCTGACCGTAGCTCATGGATTCACCACCAGCCAAAAATCTCCAAAGCTTCATAGATCATCCATCCATTCCAGCTTGGATCCTCTTCCATAGAAATCCCTCCAACAACTGCCTGATTCAACCCTATGTCTTTTTCTCCCGCCCCCTTAAACATTTTCCTTTAGCTCACAGAACAAGGCATATTCCATCAGCTGGGACTGTATGTGAAACCTCCCATGGTGATGGCTCCCCTGAGTCTACTATCCCCAACCACACAATGGGTCAGGTTTGGGAGTATAATGGGAGTGAGACCTTGATAAAAGTGAGATTGATAGAGTCTGTCCTTAGGTTTCCATAAACTCTAGCCTGCTCGTCTTTCTCTGCTGACTGCCACTGAATAGAAACATTGATTCCTGAGCATGAACTGATGAGCAAGCAAATCACTAATAAAACACATCAAGCAAATTAACTATTAAAGTACAATAATATTGACGTAACCGGTGCTCCGTGCTGGAAAAAAGTCTTTATGTCTTAGAGCGGTGGACTCCGCTCTACGTCCATTTGTCCTATAGACTTCAGTAAGCGGCCATATCCTCACACTGGGGTCCCCATGCTGTGTTTTTTTAAATACTTTAATAAATAATTAAAAAAAAATATCATGGGGGTCCCCCAGCATTATTGGCAACCTGCCTCATGCTGGTAAGGGGCCATTGCTTTTGTCCCCCCTCCAGCCTTAAAATAGCAGCCCACAGCTGCCCAGAAAAGGTGCATCTATTAGATGCGCCAATTCTGGTGCTTTGCTTGGGTCTTCCCACTTGCCCTGTAGCCGTGGCAATTGGGGTTAATATTTGCGGGGTTGATGTCACCTTTGTATTGTCATGTGAAATCAAGCCCATGGCTTAGTAATGGAGAAGTGTCTATAAGACACCTATCCATTACTAATCCTATAGTTATACAGTATGTAAATAAAGACACAGCCAGAATAAAGTCCTTTAATTGAAAAAATGACACAGATTCCTTTATTAATCTCAATTAAACCATACTTACTGCATTGTCTAATTCCACCGGATCTGTAATAAAAGTAAAATAAAAAAACAACAATATACCATACCTGTCCATCGTTCTGTCCCATGTCTGGGGTCTAAATATTTTTCAACCTGGACGGTGCCAAGATGTAACTGTACAGGCTGAAAACCACTGGTGAATGAGCTGCTACGAGCGCAGCCTCAGGGACTAGCGGTGACATCATCACTGGCATTTTCCCACATCCTGAGGTCACTGCAGTTCAGCCCGGCCTCGATGATGTCACAGCTGGTAAATGACGCTGCGCTCTCATCAGCTCATTCACCAGAGGTTCTCAGCCTGGACGGTCGCATCTTGGCACTGTCCAGGTTGAAAACTAATTATCCCCCAGACATGGATTACGGCGTGGGACAGAATGACAGACAGGTATGGTATATTGTTGTTTTGTTATTTTATTTTTATTACAGGAGATCGAGGGCTTCGGTGGAATTAGTCGAGGTCATAAGTATGGTTTCATTGATAATATTAAAGGAGTCTGTGCCATTTTTTCAATTAAAGGACTTTATTCTGGCTGTGTCTATATTTACCATATAACTATAGGATTAGTAATGGAGAGATGTCTTATAGACACCTCTCCATTACTAAGCTGTGGGCTTGATGTCACCTGACAATACAAAGATGAAATCAACCCCACAAATATTAACCCCTCTTGCCACCGCTACAGGGCAAGTGGGAAGAGTCGGGCAAAGTGCCAAAATTTAGGCATCTAATAGATGCACCTTATCTGCAGCTGCAGCTTCAGGCTGCTGTTTTTAGGCCGGGGCGTCAATATCCATGGCCCCTTACCAGCCCCAGCTGTGAGCTTTAGCAAGGCTGGTTGTCAAAAATGGGGGAGACCCCACGCCATTTTTTAAAATTATTTATTTAAATAATTAAAAAATAGCATGGGTACCCCTCTATTGATAACGAACCTTGCTGAAGCTGACAGCTGAGGGTGGCAGCCCCCAGCTGTGAGTTTTTCCTGGTTGGTTCAAGAAAATAGGGGGGGAACCCACATCGGGTTTTTCATTCATTTATTTCAATATATTGCAGGTGGCGGGTGAGGAATACCCCGATCATCCGCTCCTGCTGTCACTGTTATTAGCGACAGCAGGTGTCAGATGATGGCAATAATAGTCCCCAAAGCCCCCACCTGCTGTCATCGTTTGGACTTTAATATAACTCTCATCATTCTCCTCTGCTCGCGCCGACCGCCAGCCGAGCAGGGGAGAATGATGAGAGCAGTCTTCAGCACCTGCCGCCGGGGAACAGCACTTACTGTAGCGCTTCTTCCCCGGTGCTGATGCGTGTCACACGGAGGACATCAATGTGTGTTCTCCATGTGTACGTGTGCAGTATGTTTTGCTGTCCATGCTGAAAAAAAAACGGACATATCTATTTGTGGGGCACACGGACACACCCTATCACCTCACGTACCGGAGACACGGACATGTGAAAGAGGCTTTATGATGTTGTGGTAGTTCACTCACGTGGCGGCACACAGAGGTAGGAAAAATGGGAACACCGTCTCTTTAATGTAAGGCAGCATAAACCCACTTGTGGGGAAAACAAACTCAGCCTTTTTGGCTAAAACAGGAACAAAACAACAAAATAAAACAAAATGCTGCAGCACAGTCCGTATGTTGTGGGTGGCACCCCGCAATGGAGCAGGACAGGTTCAGTCTGTACTCGACGAGCCACAAAGCCTCTGGAGTCCTCTCTCTAGGCTAGCTGAACCCAGACTGCCTGTAGAGCTCGGCTATTTCAACCCAAGCCTGTAACTTCCCCATCATGTGATTGATCATGTCCTCATGCAGGTCCTGGCAGGTCTGCCAGGGGAGATAAAGTGGACCTTCTCCCAACCACTCTGTGAAGGTCCACATAAAACCAGCCCTGTTTGTGCAACTTAACCCTCACAACACGTAGTGTGCTAGAGAAAAAATGCTTTGGTTTCACATCACTGACGCCGTTAAGCACAGTGACACATATCTCCCCTCTATCACCTTACCAGTGACTCTGTCACAATGTGTAGATGACTGTGAAGGTCTTGTGCTGAGTTTTGTTTTATCCACCAGTATTATATGTTTTATACTTGTGTAATGAGAACGGTGGAGATGGCAGGATTAGAGCTGATCATAGATGTGACTTCTCATCTGTCTGTGACTTTTACAATATTTGTTTCAGGGTGAAGACCTGACCCATATTACTACTACAGAGACATATGTGAGGGGTGATGAGCGGTGTAAAGAGGAGATTCCTACATATGACTGCCCAGGTGAGTAGTAACCACTAAATGCAGAGAAGTCACAGATTCTTCTCAGTCACCGGCTGTGATGCTTTATCGGTGGTGTAGTCTGGCTGTATCACAATCGGTGATCACCATTTGGCCTCTAGACCACAACATTCTCCTCCACCCAAAACTGTCCAAGTGACTTTGGGCATTGAAAGCCCTTTTCTATAGAACGTATAGCCTGGAGAATCCACCTAAGGCCGGAGTCACACTACAGCGAGATACGGCCGAGTCTCGCAGGTTAAAAACAAGGTCTGGCACTGGCACTCCGGAGCGGAGCGTGCAGCTCCATGAATTGCTCTGCGGCCGCACGCTCCGCTCTGGAGTGCTGGTGCCAGAGCTTGGTTTTAACCTGCGAGACTCGGTCGTATCTCGCTGTGTGTGATCCCGACCTTACAATCCCCCTGTGACTAGAAGACTCTGACCGTTACCTGCCCAGATCTGTAAACTGCAAAGCCAAATGACAGCGTACATAGAATGTGCTGACAAGTTAGAAATATATTAAGATGAGCCTTTTAGAGAAAATGGAGGGTAATGATGTTGTTGGCTTTCAAAATCCCTGATGTGGGAAGAAGGGAAAAAAATCAGGGCTTTGAAAAGCGCTGCCAAGTGCTGAGCCATAAAGTTGGCAATCAAAATAAATGAACGTAAAAAAAACCTTTCATTTTAAAATTCTACTCTTTTCCGATGTGAACCAGCTCCTTCCTCAGACATATACAAATGATACATTGTGGATGTTTTATATCCTTCAGAACGGCTTCACTAATCCAATTGCTTAATTCATTAATTAAACCGTGCCTATGGTGCAGTTTTTTGTATAGAAACCTTTCTTTGTTTGCAAAACAATACAAATAGATGTAAAATGCATATTGGATGCACAATAAAATACATATAAAGAACAATATATGTACATGGAAAATCCTCCGGTTTAAGTGTGGATAGTTCAAAAATCCAATAGGATTCCCTATTCACAAGTCTTTGGGACCTATTAGACACATGTTCTGATATTTGTTCTGATATAATGAGTCTTAACCCCTTAACGACCGCTGATACGCCTTTTAATGGCGGTAGTTAAGGGAACTTAAACCACATAAGTGTATAGCGCCCCCCATAGTCGGATTTTCTCCGGGGTCTCGGCTGCCGGGGATAGCCAAGACCCCAGACAACATGATTCGGGCCGGTTTTTACCGACCCCTGGGTTGCGATCGCCGGTAATTAACCGTTTGCCGGTGACCGCAAAAAAAAAAAGTGCCATTTAATTTCTCTGTCCTCTGATGTGATCGCACATAAGAAGAGATAGAAATAGGGTCCCCGATCCCCCCCTGGTGTCTCCCGATGTCCCTGGGTCCTTCTGCTTCCTCCCCCCATGGGCGCCTCCAATTTTCCCACTACTCAGCAGATCTCTGTGTCTTCACTGCCGGGGGTAGCCGAGACCCCAAAGAACATAATTCGGGTCGGTTTTTACCGACCCGGTTTTGCGATTGCCGCTACTAACCGTGTAAAAAAACGTCTGATGTGCCATGTAATTTCTCTTTCCTCTGATGTGATGGAACATCAGAGGAGAGAGAAATAGGGTCCTTGATCCCCCCCCCCCCATACCTCCCGGTCCTCCTTGGCCTCCTCCTTCCTCCGGTGGGTGCCGCCATCTTCATCTGGGAAAAAAATGGCGGGCGTATGCGCAATGCGCCCACCAATATCTGTCGGCCAGCACCCGGCAACAATAGGAAGATTTTTCCTATTGGTTCATTTTGGTCACTGTGATAAACCCTATCACAGTGATCAAAATAAAAAAAAATAGTAAATAACCCCCCCCTTTATCACCCCCTTAGTTATGGAAAAATAATAAAATAAAGAAAATGTATTATTTTACATTTTCCCATTAAGGTTAGGGTTGGGGCTAAAATTAGGGTTAGGGTTGGGGCTAAAAGTAGGGTTAGGATTGGGGCTAAAAGTAGGGGTAGGGTTGGGGCTAAAATTAGGGTTGGGGCTAAAATTAGGGTTAGGGTAAGGCTTGTTTTACATTTACCGTGGTTTTGCGTCCCATTTTTGCGGTCCTAACAGATTTCTATGGGGATGAAAAAACGGGCCGCAATAATTCCACGGAGCGACGTATAGCCATATTTTTCACTTCTAACATACACAGCTCCCATTGTAATTCAATGGGAGCTGTGTGTAATTCAATTGTAATTCGGAAGGTTGTGACTTCCTGTTTTGCAGACCGCCGTTTTTTTTTCCAATACTTTTGCCATAGTATTGCAAATCCAAAAAACGGCGATCTGCAAGTTTTTTGCTGTCTGTTATTACAGCAGACTGTGAAAATTGCAGAAATTCAGCCCGCAAAAAAGGCCCGCAATAACGGGCCGCAAAAAACCCGGTAAGTGTAAAAGAAGCCTTAGGTTTGGGATTAGGGTTAGGTTTGGGATTAGGGTTATGGATAGGGATGGGATTAGGGATAGGGTTGGGATTATGGTTAGCTTTGGGATTAGGGTTAGGTTTGGGATTAGGGTTAGGTTTGGGATTAGGGTTAGGTTTGGGTTTAGGATTAGGGTTATGGGTGTGTTGGAATTAGGGTTAGGTTTGTGGTTAGGGTTATGGTTAGGGTTGGGATTAGGGGTGTGTTGGGGTTATGGTTATGATTAGGGTTGGGATTAGGATTAGGGTTTGGGGTTTGTTGGGGTTAGGGTTGTGATTAGAGTTATGATAAGGGTTGGGATTAGGGTTATGGGGTGTGTTGGGGTTAGGGTTGGGATTAGGATTATGGTAATGGTTGGGACTAGAGTTAGGGGAGTGTTGGGGTTAGGGTTGGAGTTAGAATTGGGGGTTTCCACTGTTTAGGTACATCAGAGGGTCTCCAAACGCGACATGGCTCCACCATTGATTCCAGCCAATTTTGCGTTGAAAAAGTCAAATGGTGCTCCCTCCCTTCTGAGCTTTGCCGTGCACATAATCAGTGGTTTACCCCCACATATGGGGCTTCAGCGTACTCAGGACAAATTGGACAACAACTTTTGGGGTCCAGTTTCTCCTCCTACCCCTGGGAAAATAGAAAAAATTGGTGGGCTAAAAAATCAATTTTGTTGGAATAAAATTATTTTTTATTTTCACGGTTCTGCGTTATAAACTTCTGTGGAGCACTTGGGCGTTCAAAGTACTCACCACACATCTAGATAAGCTTCTTGGGGGGTCTAGTTCCCAAAATGGGGTCACTTGTGGGGGGTGTCTGCTGTTTAGGCACATGAAAGGCTCTGCAAACATAACAAGAAGCTCGCATATCATTCCATCAAAGTCTGCATTCCAAAACATCACTAATTCCCTTCCGTGCTCTGCCATGTGCCCAACAGTGGTCCCCCCCCACATTTGGTGTATAAATGTACTCAGGACAAATTGCACAACAACCCTCATGGTCCAATTTCTCCTATTACCCTTGTGAAAGTAAAAATTTGGGGGTGAAAAGATGATTTTTTTGGAAAAAATATGATTTTTTTTTATTTTCACGGCTCTATGTTATAAACTTCTGTGAAGCACTTTGGGGTTCATAGTGCTCACCACCCTTCTAGATAAGCTCCTTGGGGGTCTATTTTCCAAAATTGGGTCACTTGTGTTTTTTTTTTTTACTGTTTAGGCACATCAGGGGCTCTGCAAACACAACATGATGCCAGCAGACCATTCCATCAAAGTCTGCATTTTAAAACGTCACTAATTCCCTTCCGAGCCCCGACGTGTGCCCAAACAGTGGTCCCCCCCACATATGGGGTATCGACGTACTGAGGACAAACTGGATAACAACTTTTGGGGTCCAATTTCTCCTGTTACCCTTGTGAAAGTAAAAAATTGCGGGCTAAAAAATATTTTTTGAGGAAAAAAAAAGATTTTTTATTTTCACGGCTCTACGTTGTAAACTTCTGTGAAGCAGTTGGGGGTTCAAAGTGCACACCACACATCTAGGTAAGTTCCTTAAGGGGTCTAGTTTCCAAAATGGTGTCACTTGTGGGGGTTTCCACTGTTTAGGCATATCAGGGGCTCTTCAAACGCAACATGTCGTCCGATCTCAATTCCAGCCAATTCTGCGTTGAAAAAAGTCAAACGGCGCTCCTTCCCTTCCGAGCTCTGCCGTTCGCCTAAACAGTAGTTTACCCCCACATATGGGGTATCGGCGTACTCAGGACAAATTCCACAACAACTTTTATGGTCTAATTTCTCCTGATACCCTTGTGAAAATAAAAATTTAAGGGCGAAAAAAATCATTTTTGTGGAAAAAATACAATTTTTTATATTCACGGCTCTACGTTATAAACTTCTGTGAAGCACTTGAAGGTGCAAAGTGCTCACCAGACATCTAGATAAGTTCCTTAAGGGGTCTAGTTTCCAAAATGGTGTCACTTGTGGGGGGTTTCCACTGTTTAGGCACATCAGGGGCTCTCCAAACGCGACATGGCGTCTGCTCTGAATTCCAGCCAATTCTGCATTGAAAAAGTCAAACGGCACTCCTTCTTTTCCAAGCCCTGCCGTGCGCCCAAACAGTGGTTTACCCCCACATATGGGGTATCGGCATACTCAGGACAAATTGCACAATGTCTTTGGTGGTCTAATTTCTCCTGTTTCCATTGTGAAAATACAAATTTGGGGGCGAAAAATCATTTTTGTGGAAAAAATAAGATTTTTTATTTTCACGGCTCTACGTTATAAACTTATGTGAAGCACTTGGAGGTTCAAAGTGCTCACCTCACATCTAGATAAGTTCCTTAAGGGGTCTAGTTTCCAAAATGGGGTCACTTGTGGGGGTTTCCACTGTTTAGGCACATCATGGGCTCTCTAAACACAACATGGCGTCCGATCCCAATTCCAGCCAATTCTGCGTTGAAAAAGTCAAATTGCACAACAAATTTTGTGGTTCATTTGCTCTTTTTAAACTTGTGAAAATAAAAAAAAATTGGTTCTGAAGTAAAATGTTTGTAAAAAAAAAAAGTTAAATGTTAATTTTTTCTTTCCACATTGCTTCACTTCCTGTGAAGCGCGTAAAGGGCTAATAAAATTCTTGAATGTGGTTTTGAGCACCTTGAGGGGTGTCGTTTTTAGAATGGTGTCACTTTTGCGTATTTTCTGTCATATTGACCCTCAAAACTCACCGCAAATGTGAGGTGGTCCCTCAAAAAAATGGTTTTGTAAATTTTGTTGCAAAAATGAGAAATCGCTGGTCAACTTTTAACCCTTATAACTTCCTAACAAACAAAAAAATGTACTTTCAAAATTGTGCTGATGTAAAGTAGACATGTGGGAAATGTTGTTTATTAACTATTTTGTGTGGCATAGCTCTCTGATTTAAGGACATAAAAATTCAAAGTTTGAAAATTGCTAAATTTTAAACATTTTCGCGATATTTCCGTTTTTTTCATAAATAAAAGCAAGTAATATCGAAGAAATTTTACAACTAACATGAAGTACAATATGTCACGAAAAAACAGTCTCAGAATCAGCAGAATCCGTTAAAGTGTTCCAGAGTTATAACCTCATAAAGTGACAGTGGTCAGAATTTTAAAACTTGGCCTCTGTCACTAAGGATTTAGGCCGAAGAAAAAAAGAAGAAAAAAAATGAAGGCAGCACTCCAATTGTTTCAGGTGAAAAACAGTGAAAAAACTTTATTCTGCCCCACTCGTCCTGGGCAACGTTTTGGCTCCTCCTGAGCCTTTGTCAAGCAGTGGGTGTTACAATCAAGAGTGCTTTTATAGCCATATTCAACAATCACAAGTGCATATCATTAATATAATTATCTTAAAATATTATAAAAACAATACATAACCATACGATTTATATAGCTGAGCTTCATACATAAAGTGCTTTGGTGCCGAAACATTATTTTACTCCATAAGGCTACTTTCACACTAGCGTCGGGCTCGGCCCGTCGCCGTGCGTCGGGCCGAGGTCCCCGACGCTAGCGTTGTCCCCGCTGCACAACGGGGGCAGCGGATGCATTTTTCCAGCGCATCCGCTGCCCCATTGTGAGGTGCGGGGAAGTGCGTGGAGGTGGGGGCGGAGTTACGGCGGAGTTCCAGCCGCGCATGCGCGGTCGGAAAAAGCGGACCGTCGTGAGCAAAAAACTTTACATGTAGCGTTTTTTGCTCCCGACGGTCCACCACTGCACGACGCATTCGTCGCACGACGGGTGCGACGTGTAGCAATCCGTCACAATGCGTCGCTTCATGTTAATCAATGGCGAAAAAACGCATCCTGCAAACACTTTTGCAGGATGCGTTTTTTCAGCAAAACGACGCATTGTGACGGAATGCAGTTAACGCTAGTGTGAAAGTAGCCTAACAGACATTTTAGTGTTACCATGTGATTGCTGCAATGTTTGCCTGCATAATGGCTGATCGCTACTGTGTACATAATTAAAATTAGGTATTGTACCTGTCGGAGATCAAGCATGTCAGCATGGAGGACGCCGTTACCGCTTATCCCAGCGTTCACCTATAGCTACTGCGCATGTCTCAATGTTTCCTTAGCATCACAAGGACTAACGGCCAATAAAAAACATTGTGTGGCCATCTTGGAAGAGGCAAACATAGAAAAAATACATTTCTCAGATATTATAAAGAGAATTACCACTAAAGCTATACAGGGTGAAATTCCTTGTTACGTAGCGCTAATCTAGCGTTTAAAAAATACAATATCACCACCATACTATATATGGGTACATTTTCATTCAATATAAAAAGAAGAAGGAGCATACTTTTTTTTTTTTAAGGCATTATATAGCTACCCCGATGCAACGGACGGCACCCTCCATAGGCCACCTCCGCTCACCAATAGTGCCATAGTGGTACACAGGACCCTTCCGGACCCTAGTGATCCAACTCCGGCTACTATAAAGGTAGAAATGCCCATAACCCCATATCTTCTTCCAACTCCTTCCATCCTGAAAAAAATCATACAGTTGCCCAGGATGAGTGGGGCAGAATAAAGTTTTTTCACTTTTTTCCACCGGAAACAATTGGAGTGCTGCCTTCATTTTTTTTCTTCTGTTTAGTTTGGCAAGTATTGGTCTGTTTGCCTGGAGGCCAGGCACCCTCTGTGAATTATTGTGCTGTTCCTTTTTTTCTATATAAGAATTTAGGCCGGCGTCACACTTAGCGTAGGAAATTACGGTCCATTTTTTTATAGGCGTAATATGTAGAAATGCTCCCTAAACAGTGATCCGTATGTCATCCGTAGGCAGGGTGTGGCTGCATATTTTACACATGTCATTTTCCGTATGTAATCCGTATGGCATCCGTACTGCGATTTTTCTCGCAACCTTGTAAAATGGACATATAATGAATCCATGGGCTCATGGATTCGTGAAAACATATATACAGTCTATTATATATATATAGAGAGAGAGAGAGAAAAAAAGCCAACCAGCACTCCTAATGTGAACATGTGCAAAGCTGCAAACTGCATCATATAGATAAAAAAGAACACAGCAGCACATGTACATGAATCTAGGCCATGTGAAAACACAGACAAATATTCAATATGAATTATACTTCTCAAAAATATTTTTTTCATAAAACTTACAGTAATAGATGAAATGAAGATTCTTAGCGCATAAATTGGCCAATTCATGTGTGCCCATCAACCACGGCAAGGTGATCTCCCTCTGAGGGGTCCTACTCTACAGTACATGCCACTTTTGGGCCACCAGCCTACAAATATGGACAAAACATGTCACTCTGGGCTAAACCTACAATTTATGGGCAGGTAGAGTTGATTACCGCCACCTGTTTTGTCCATAGTTGTAGGCTGGTGGCCCAAAAGTGGCATGTACGGTAGAGTAGGACCCATCAGAGGGAGATCACCTTGCCATGGTTGATGGGCACACATGAATTGGCCAATTTATGTGCTAAGAATCTTCATTTCATCTATTACTGTAAGTTTTATGAAAAAAAAAAAATTGTAGAAAAAGTTTGTGAAAAAAATATTTTTGAGAAGCATAATTCATATTGAATATTTGTCTGTGTTTTCACATGGCCTAGATTCATGTACATGTGCTGTTGTGTTCTTTTTTTATCAGATGCAGTTTGCAGCTTTGCATGTGTTCACATTAGGGTATGTTTCCACCTTCAGGATGGCCAACGGTTTAGACGGAGCGGCAAACACGCTCCGCCCTAAGCCCCGCCCCCTTCTGTGACGCGATGATGTCTGATGTGTTCATTGCACACATCCGGCATCATCGCACCCCACACATAGGGCCCTGTGATATACCTTGCGGCGGCGCAGCGTCACCGCAAGGTACACGGACATGCTGCGATCTTAAAAGACGCGCAGCATGTCCGGAATCACAGGGCCGCCGGATGCGTGTTACCACGCATAGTGGAGACGGGATTTGATAAAATCCCCTCCACTATGCTGTAACATCTGGACGCTGCGTGTTTGATGCTGCAGCTCTGCACAGCGTCAAACACGCAGCGTTTCTTGCACGTGGACACATACCCTAAGGAGTGCTGTTGGCTTTTTTTCTCTATTTAGTTATTGAATGTGGCTGCATCCAGACTGATCTTGCACTCCTCCCATTGACCTTGCAGGTGGCGGTAATCAACTCTACCTGCCCATAAATTGTAGGTTTAGCCCAGAGTGACATGTTTTGTCCATAGTTGTAGGCTGGTGGCCCAAAAGTGGCATGTGCGGTAGAGTAGGACCCATCAGAGGGAGATCACCTTGCCGTGGTTGATGGGCACACATGAATTGGCCAATTTATGCGCTAAGAATCTTCATTTCATCTATTACTGTAAGTTTTATGAAAAAAAAAATTTTTTGAAAAAATTTGTGAAAAAAATATTTTTGAGAAGTATAATTCATATTGAACATTTGTCTGTGTTTTCACATGGCATAGATTCATGTACATGTGCCGCTGTGTTCTCTTTTATCTATATCTATATATACCGTATATATATATATATATATATATGTCAGTTAGGTATATATATATATATATATATATATATATATATATATATATATATATATATATATATATATATATATATACCTATGTATATGTATATATATACAGTATATTTATTTAATGTAGCGCTAGATAGCAGAGAAGCCGGCAATTCAATTGCGGCTTTTACCATCTCCTTACCAAACCTGACAGGATATGAGACATGGTTTACATATGGTAAACCATTTCATATCCCTTATTTTTTTACATGTTCCTCACTAATAATGTAAGAAGTGTCTGTGTGCAAAATTTGGGAGCTCTAGGATTTAAAGGGTTAAATCACTGAAAAACTGGCGTGGGCTCCCGCGCAATTTTCTCCGCCAGAGTGGGAGAGCCACTGACTGAGGGCAGATATTAATTGCCCTGAGAGGGACCATGGTTATTGCCCCCCCCCCCCCCTGGCTAAAAACATCTGCCCCCAGCCACCCCAGAAAAGTCACATCTGTAAGATGCGCCTATTCTGGCACTTAGCCTCTCTCTTCCCACTCCCGAGTAGCGGTGGGATATGGGGTAATAAGGTGTTAATGTCACCTTGCTATTGTAAGGTGACATTAAGCCTGGTTAATAATGGAGAGATGTCAATAAGACACCTATCCATTATTAATCCAATAGTAATAAAGGGTTAAAAAAACACACACATTATGAATAAAGTATTTTAATGAAATAAATACACATGGGGTTTTATTATCTTTATTGTACTCTCAATCCAACTGACGACCCTTGTCATCTGAAAAAAAGGGAAAATAAAAAAGCAACAATATCCCATACCTGTCTGCCGTACAGTCATGTCCCACGATGTAAATCCATCTGAAGGGGTTAAATCATTTTACAACCAGGAGCCTGCTAATGCGACTGTTCCTGGCTGTAAAAACTGGGGAATAGAGCACAGACACGTAGTATATTGCCCAGCCACATAGTATATAGCACAGACACGTAGAATATAGCACAGACACGTAGTATATTGCCCAGCCATGTAATATATTGCACAGCCATGTAGTATATTACACAGCCACGTAATATATTGCACAGCCATGTAGTATATAGCACAGAGACGTAGTATATAACACTGCCCATGCAGTATATAACACAGGCCATGTAGTATAGAGCACAGCGATGTAGTATATTTCCCAGCCACGTAATATACACCACAGCCACGTAGAATATAGCACAGCCCACATAGTATATAGCATAGAGATGTAGTATATAACACAGCCCACGCAGTATCTAACATAGCCCACGTAGTGTATAGCAATGTGGGCACCATATCCCTGTTAAAAAAAGAATTAAAATAAAAAATAGTTATATACTCACCCTCCGTCAGCCCCTCGGATCCAGCCGAGGTGTTTACCGATGCTCCTTGCGACGCTCCGGTCCCAAGAGTGCATTGCGGTCTCGCGAGATGATGACATAGCGGTCTCGCTAGACCGCTACGTCATCATCTCGCGAGACCACAATGCATGGACCGGTCACCGGAGCGACGCGAGGAGCGGGAAAGGCCTCGGCTGGATCCGGGGGCCCACGAAAGGTGAGTATATAATGATATTTTATTTTTTTATTATTTTTAATATTAGATCTTTTTACTATTGATGCCGCATAGGCAGCATCAATAGTAAAAAGTTGGTCACACAGGGTTAATAGCAGCTTTAAGAGAGAGCGTTACACCGCGGCATAACGTGGTCCGTTAACTCTGCCATTAACCCTGTGTGAGCGCTGATTGGGGGGGGAGTATGGAGCAGGCACTGACGGCAGGAGAGTAGGGAGTGGCCATTTTGCTGCCGGACTGTGCCCGTCGCTGATTGGTCGTGGCCGTTTTGCCACGACCAATCAGTGACTTGGGATTTCCGTGACAGACAGACAAACAGACAGATGGACAGACAGAAAGACGGAAGTGACCCTTAGACAATTATATAGTAGATATATACCTATTCTATGTGTAGACATTTATTCTATCTATTCTATTCTAACCTGTCAGTGTGATTTTACTGTACACCGCTTTTCTATAGAACACCGCTGCGTATATCTCGCAAGTCACTCTGATGGTCCGTGTGTAATCCGTATTTTACGCACCCTAATAGACTTTCATTGGCGTATTTTTTGCGCAATACGCTGACAAACGCACCATGCTACAGCAAATAGGAGCTGCCCCATAGAGAAACATTGGTCCGTGTGCAATGCATTGTTTTTACGCATCTTATACATTCGTGTAACTCTCTAGTGTGACGCCGGCCTTAAACTGGTGGGATCTTGTTTATATTCTAAAACGAAATGCCTTAACAGACTGTGACATATTACACCTTTCCTAATATTATGTCTAAGGATGTTCATCCTATTATCGATCGCTTGGGTCATTTTTAGATCCTTGATATTGGATGAATCTCCCTTCTCTCCCTTCTGTGCTGAATGTGCTCATATGGTCCCTACAAAACCAGGTCCAGTCTTTCTGGCCAGTCTTCACTTTTATGATCAACAACATTAAATGTGCAGTGAGGGCCAAGTGTGAATTTCTGTACAATAACAACAGAGTTTCCCTTTATCCTGATTTTTCAATTTCTTATAAAACCGCCTAAGTTCATACAAGATTGTGATAAACTACATAATAAACAGTACACCTGTGCCGTGATATATCTCTTAAGTTGTGCGTGGCTGATGGCTGTAAAATACAGTGGTGTAAGATAGTGCTTACTGCATGTGTTGGGGGATACTCACTTAGCAACGGGATTCAGTCACACAGGCACGTTTTTCTCACAAAAACAGTCCATGTGGTTTATTTAGGCATCATAAACCGCACCGCAGGCCATGTTGCAAATCACAGAGCTAACACATAGTTCATTATATACATTTTAACTCTGATACTTCACAGCATGATATTAGGTTGCAGGCACTACACATGCTGGACCTTACTCCGTCCAGTTACCATAGGTGATTGCGCAGTTCATTAACTGACCCCCTGTCCGTGCACACAGTTCCCTATACTCTGGGTTACCTTCCAGGAGCTCCTGCTCCACACGCTGACTCCTGTCAGTCCTCTCTCTCCAAGGGAAGCTGCCGAACTGGGATCGCCATCCCAGACAATGCCTTGCTCACCAGGCCACCTGACAGTCCAGATCATCAGATGGGCTGTAGCTCCCCCAGTGCAGTGCCATCACAGACTCTGCATACATGCATTTCCAGGTGCTCTTCAGGAAGTCCTACTCCCAGGATCTTCCAACACAGGCCTCTCAGTGTGCTATTCAAGGATAGGATCCTACTCCCAGGATCTCCCAACACACAAGTCTTCAGGTCCACGGCCTCTCATTGCGCTATTCAGGGATCCGGTCCACACACACTCTCCTCCACAGAGACCATGTGACCACATTATGGTCATATCATGCAGTTGTAACCACTCCCATAGATGGGTGATGTGTGTGGCTAGCCAGACCCGCCCAGCTCTCCAACTAACCCTGCAAGCCTCCATTTACAATTATACAAATACTTGTGGGACTACAGGTCCCAGAACAACAACATTACTTCAGGCTTACAGCGCAGACTCCCTCTGCGACACATACCGGCCATTTACAATCCTGCCGGTCACCATTTCACCATCATAATCACAGATACGCCTCCATGCGCATCCTGAGGATCACATACAGCGCCCCCTAGCTGCAGCATGGGTCACTGCATCACAGTGGGTACAGAAAGTATTCAGGCCCCTTTAAATTTTTCACTCTGTTTCATTGCAGCCATTTGGTAAATTCAAAAAAGTTCATTTTTTTTTCTCATTAATATACACTCTGCACCCCATCTTGACTGAAAGAAAAACCAGAAATGTAGTAATTTTTGCAAATTTATTAAAAAAGAAAAACAAATATCACATGGTCATAAGTATTCAGACCCATTGCTCAGTATTGAGTAGAAGCACCCTTTTGAGCTAGTACAGCCATGAGTCTTCTTGGGAATGATGCAACAAGTTTTTCACACTTGGATTTGGGGATTCTCTGCCATTCTTCCCTGCAGATCCACTCCAGTTCCGTCAGGTTGGATGGTGAACATTGGTGGACAGCCATTTTCAGGTCTCTCTAGAGATGCTCAATTGGGTTAAGGTTAGGGCTCTCGCTTAGCCAGTCATTAATGGTCACAGAGTTGTTCTGTGCCACTCCTTTGTTATTTTAGCTGTATGCTTAGGGTCATTGTCTTGCTGAACCTTGTCTGAGGTTCAGAGAACTCTGGAATAGGTTTTCATCCAGAATATCTCTGTACTTGGCAGCAATATCCTGTCCCTGCAGCTGAAAATCACCCCCATAGCATGATGCTGCCACCACCATGTTTCACTGATGGGATTGTATTGGGCAGGTGATGAGCAGTGCCTGGTTTTCTCCACACATATCGCGTACAATTATCACCAAAAAGGTCCATCTTTGTCTCATCACACCAGGGAATCTTATTTCTCATAGTCTGGGAGTCCTTCATGTGTTTTTTTAGCAAACTCTATGTGGGCTTCCATATGTCTTGCACTGAGGAGAGGCTTCCGTCGGGCCACTCTGCCATAAAGGCTCGACTGGTGGAAGGCTGCAGTGATAGTTGACTTTGTATAACTTTCTCCCATCTCCCTACTGCATCTCTGGAGCTCAGCCACCGTGATCTTGGGGTTCTTCTCTACCTCTCTCACCAAGGCTCTTCTCCCACGATTGCTCAGTTTGGCTGGATGGCCAGGTCTAGGAAGACTTCTGGTGGTCCCAAACTTCTTCCATTTAAGGATTATTGAGGCCACTGTGCCCTTAGGAACCTTGAGTACTGCAGAAATTCTGTTGTAACCTTGGCCAGATCTGTGCATTGCCACAATTCTGTCTCTGAGCTCCTTGGCCAGTTCCTTTGACCTCATGATTCTCATTTGGTCTGACATGCACTGTGAACTGTGAGGTCTTATATAGACAGGTGTGCATTTCCAAATCAAGTCCTATCAGTATATCCTATCATTATTGAACAGCTGACATGTGCTCGCAATAGACGCAGGTGGAATCGAGATCCACCCGTACCTATTAACCAGTTAAATGCCACTGTCAAACTCTGACAGTGGCATTTAAATTTCACTTTTGTCAATCGTGCCAGAAATATGCACACCGGTGACCCCTGTCACATGATTGCGGGTCACCGGTGTGTTGGCATGACAACCTGAGGTCTCCTGGAAACCTCTATGGTTGTCAGTGCCGGCTTCCTGTGAGCGCCACCCAGTGGTCAGCGCTCATAGCAAGTGAGTAAATCTGCTATATAGAGGTGATCTGAACATCGCCTGTATGTAGCAGAGCCGATTCAGTTGTGGCAGCTTATAGCATGCCGAAAGTAAAACAAAAAAGTTTTAAAAATATAAAAATTAAAAAAATCTAAGTTCAAATCGCCCCCCTTTCTCCCCATTCAAAATAAAATAATAAAAATCAAACATACACATATTTGGTATCGCCCGATCTATCAATAAAAAAAAGGATTAACCTGATTGCTAAATGGCGTAGCGAGAAAAAACATAAAAACGCCAGAGTTACGTTTGTTTGGTCGCCACTACATTGCATTAAAATGCAATAATGGGCGATCAAAAGAACGTACCTGCACCAAAATGGTATCATTAAAAAGTCAGGTCAGCGCGCAAAAAATAAGCCCTCACCTAACCGAAGAACATGAAAAATGGAGACACTACGGTTATCAGAAAATGGCGCAATTTTTTTTTTCAACAAAGTTTGGAAACTTATTTCACCACTTAGATAAAAAAAAGAACCTAGACGTGTTTTGTGTCTATGAACTTGTAATGACCTTGAGAATCACAATGGCCGGTCAGTTTCAGCATTTAGTGAACCTAGCAAAAACGTCAAACAAATAACAAGTGTGAGATTGCACTTTTTTTGCAATTTCACCGCACTTGGAATTTTTTTCTCGTTTTCTAGTACACCACATGGTAAAACCAATGGTGTCGTTCAAACGTACAACTTGTCCCACAAAAAATCAAGCCCTCACATGGCCATATTGATGGAAAAATAAAAAAGTTATGGCTCTGGGAAGGAGGGGAGCGGAAAAACGAAAACGCAAAACTGAAAAAGACTCCGGGGGTAACTTAAACACAGCTGGCCTCACTGAAGGAGTAGAACCATCTCAAGGAGGATCACAAGGAAATGGACAGCATGTGACTTAAATATGAGTGTCTGAGCAATGGCTCTGAATACTTATGACCATGTGATATGAATTTTTCTTTTTTATTAAATTTGCAAAAATGTCTACATTTCTGTTTTTTCCAGTCAAGATGGGGTGCAGAGTGTACATTAATGAGAAGAAAATGAACTTTTTTGAATTTACCAAATGGCTGCAATGAAACGAAGAGTGAAAAATGTAATGGGGTCTGAATACTTTCCGTACCCACTGTTAATTTATGCTTGCCTGCAGGAGATGTGTTGGCATGGCTCGAGCCCTGGTTTCATGAATTCACTTAATGTCACAAATTACATTATGTATTCAATCTTAAATAATTCAGATTGTACAGTAATCTCTCCTGAAATGGGGGCGCTAATACTTTCTCTACTCTTCTGTTCAGGACTCATAGTAGTCCACTATAAATGAGTGCAACTCCAGTTTAGTGTTGGAGTTCTCCCCTCATATATATATTGTTATTGAGGATGTAAAATATATTTTTTCTTGCAAGTTCATTTTTTGTGATATTTTGATTGTGGTGGGATCGGCCTGCCTCACTTATCTGAGTCTGTAACTCCCTGGTAGTGTTTAAAAAAGGTTTCAATTACCAAATACCTGAGATCTAAATTTAAGATCCCTCAGCTCTGCAGTATTATAAAAAGTTCTATTTAAATGTAATATTTCTTCTTGACATTCATGTGACAGAAAATATTGGTCCTTACGATAGTTTATATTGCTTAGAGCCACCGAGTCCCATATGCCAATTACTTCAGAGAAGTTTCACCACTACTTTTTTTTTTTTTCTGAGGATGATTGTTCTGCTTGATCATTTCAGTAGATGTGTTATTGTCTATAGTCAGTTTTGTCCATCATCCTTCTTTAACCCCTCTACATGGATATGGACTTGCACAGAGACCCCTAGGCTTGGGCCACAGTGTTACCTGCTGTTCTGTGGAGTAAGATGGGAAGAAGAATAGACAGATAACCATGTCAGAACCAAGAGGCCAGAGAAAATACCATCTCAGGAGACATAAGAGCAGTCAGTAAACAGGCCGGGGTCACAACAGGAAACAAATACACAAGTCGGGAGCTGAGCACAGAGGACTGAACTAGAGGAGATCAAGGCTGTATCTGGCAGCTTCTGGCAATATTCTTCAAGCTTTAGTAAGGTGTGGTGCTTTCGAAGTCCAACTCTGATTGCCCAAGGTGTTCGCAATCTCAGGCGGACATATTTCATATGCTTTGGCATTGTCCCAGATTTCCTCCTATTGGACTGTAGTATTGAACTGCATTGGAGTGGTGTATGGGTGCGTTATCCCTAGGGATCCGTTGATATGTATATTAGGGTATGTGGAGGAAATGTTAACTGACAATGCAACTAAAATTGTAATTGCAAAATTGTTTATTGCAAGGAAACTGATTGCAAAATATTGGATTAGATGGGCCAGATGTGAATCCATTGCTTAAACGAACCACATAATTGAACTCGTGAAAAGTATTTACACCAGACCAGACAAGCTGGATTTCTTCCATAAATTATGGCAGCCGTGGTTGGACAGGAACAATGTTATACCAGTATACAGTATTATAGAGTAGAAATTATGGTAAACTGGAACTCTGTTTGATATTGTCAACTATGGACGAATTATTGTTTGCTCCTGATATGGTCTACATCGGGGGGGTTTCATTTACTGTAAAACATTAAATTAGTATGAACATGTGATCTGTTGTAAATCTTGTTATGGTTAATACAAATATATCTGATTAAAAAAGATGTGGTGCTTTCCAATTGGCTAAAACAGGGAGCTGATTACTGCAGCTGACAGCCCACATGCCCATACTGCCAGACTGGATGGTACTACAGATGCCAGGCACCCTAATCTTAGTGGCTGGACAGAGCCTGCACCGCCAACAGCTTCTGGTTCCAACCCCACCTCTGTTACTAGCATCGCCTGCAGAATGAGCAGAATAAGCCGCATCTGGTGTCCGAAGCAGACATTGCAGGAGCAGATACCAGAGGAGATGGGACACACCATTTGCAGAATCCCTAATATGACAAAATTGCAGAAAACTAGAGCAGATGAAATCCACATATCCATTTTGTAAATTATAACCCTCAATGAATTAATCTATAGGAATAGTGACTATTTTGACTCCACTTGCAGTTTTCAGATATTAGCACGCGCAGTGTATATTGGAAAGTGAAAATTGCAAATATCCCAAGTTATTACCCAACACATAGTGCCCAGATTGTGCTCCAGGAGATACACATGCTGTAAAATAAGTGGTTTCTTCTCACTATAGCAATGCCAAAAGCATGGATGCTTAATGTGTTATGAGCACAGTCTAGTAAACTGTCATTGTCTTGGTGAATAATTCAATAATTTTGCATAACTTGCCATTTTTACAGACCGTTTAAGTAGAAATGTTCAAAAATATAGAATTAAAGGATATTTTATTCTAAAATTAATAATTGGTTTTATTCTTGTCAGATGACTGTACAAGGAGATCAGCAGGACAGCTGACATCTTCAGTGTTTAAATCAGATGATCTTGAGATCCCACAGGATACAATTGAAGAGAATGCCATTACTCCAGATATACCATCATCCCTTCACAGCAAAGATCAATCATGCGATCCTTTGAAACAGGTCCTGTCTACTAAGGAAAATCAAAGTCACAAAATAAGCATTAAAAAACAAACTTCTCCTAAAGCAATGAAGACATTTTCATTTTCAGAATATGGAAATAGTTTTCCCCTAGAAAAGTCCTTTATCAAACAACAAATCCTTCACAAAGCAGATAATAGATTTTCTTGTTCCAAGTGTGGGAGATGTTTTAACCAGAAACCAGATTTTGTCAGTCACCAGAGAATTCACACAGGGGAGAAGCCTTTTTCATGTTCAGAATGTGGAAAATGTTTTATTCAGAAAGGGCAGCTTGTTACTCACCAAAGAACTCACACAGGAGAGAAGCCTTTTTCCTGTTCAGAATGTGGGAAATGTTTTCTAGATAAATCAGGTCTTAACAGACATCATAGATCTCACACAGGGGAAAAGCCTTTTTCCTGTTCAGAGTGTGGGAAATGTTTTCTCCACAAAACGCATCTTGTTACCCACCAGAAAACCCACACACGGGAGAAGCCTTTTTCCTGTTCAGAATGTGGGAAATGTTTTAACCACATAGTGCATTTTGTTAGCCACCTGAAAACCCACACAGGGGAGAAGCCTTTTTCCTGTTCAGAATGTGGGAAATGTTTTAACGGGAAAGCGTATCTTGTTACCCACCAGAAAATCCACACAGGGGAGAAACCTTTTTCCTGCTCAGAATGTGGGAAATGTTTTAACCAGAAAGCGAATCTTAAAACCCACCAGAAAACCCACACAGGGGAGAAGCCTTTTTCCTGTTCAGAATGTGGGAAATGTTTTAGCCATAAAGCACATCTTGTTAGCCACCAGAAAACCCACACAGGGGAGAAGCCTTTTTCCTGTTCAGAATGTGGGAAATCTTTTAACCAGAAATCGAATCTTGTTACCCACCTAAAAACTCACACAGGGGAGAAGCCTTTTTCCTGTTCAGAATGTGGGAAATGTTTTATACAGAAATGCTATCTTCTTACCCACCTAAAAACTCACACAGGGGAGAAGCCTTTTTCCTGTTCAGAATGTGGGAAATGTTTTCTAGATAAATCAAGTCTTGTCAGACATCATAGATCTCACACAGGGGAGAAGCCATTTTCATGTTTATAATGTGGAAAATGTTTTGTGAAGAAACCATCTCTTTCTAGCCATCAAAGAATTCACACAGGGGAGAAGCTTTTTTTATGTTCTTAATTGTTTTTACATAGTCCCATCAAGTGCTTCTCACTAAATTAGAATATTATCAAAAAGTTAATTTATTTCAGTTCTTTAATGCAAAAAGTGAAACTCTTATATTATATAGAGTCATTACAGAGTGATCTATCTCAAGTGTTTATTTCTGCTGATAACTATATCCTACAGCCAATGAAAACCTCAAAGTCATTGTCAGTAAATTAGAATAAAAACACCTCCAAAGGCTTCCTAAACATTTAAAAAAGGCCCCTTAGTCTGTTTCAGTAGGCTCCACAATCATGATGAAGACTGCTGACTGGACAGATGTCTAGAAAGCAGTCATTGACACACTACAGAAGAAGGGTAAGCCACTGTAAAATATTAGTATTTCAATAGTAAAAAAAATATAGATTACATATGCAGGTTCTAACTAGCAAATAGATACTCTGGATAGTGAGGGACTGAGTTATTCTGAGGATTTGGGTCTATACATCTGTTCTCTGTCAGAACTATCGGACTTTTGTCAGAACTGTCAATATGTGGCTATATGGAAATAGTAAATGGTTCTTAAAGGACACAGGCTATAGGCTTAAGTATTTCAAAATGAGGTAATGCGAAATGTTACTAGTGTTCTTCTAATATGGTAAAGGCTATGAACATAGCGGCTGATCATCATATGTGGTTATGAAACAGGAGAAATAGAAACCAATGTAAGTCTGTGGGTCACAATAGTATATAAGCCGACCTAACTCCTGTTCAGACAGATCTCTCATAGTTTGAGAATCTCCAACTCGGACCACATCAACTTCAAGACCATATGTAAGAATCAATGAATGCTTGTTTTCTCTTCTATAATCTAATACTTATTTTTGTGTGCTATGAACGTACTTTTCTTCATTTTTGTAATCATTTTTTGAATAAACATTAAACAAGATTTGTTTTATCCACACAATTCAGTATTGCTTTCCTTTCTATCTTCACCATGCCCTTAAATAAAAGTAAGAAAGTGTTAATTTTTCTAACATTTTGGCGAGCCCATGATTTTTGCGCTATTTTGTGTGGATTCCTTTCCCTTGCACACAGGGAGAAGAGCTCTGCTAAACACCTGTTGTCAAGGCGCAGGAATTCCACTATTTCACATCACAAGGATCAGACAGAGCCTACAGACAGTGAGGATTCGTGTCTCCAACCATAAAGAGCTGCATGTGTCCCATCCAGACGGAGGTCTGAGGAATCAGTAAAGACACAAAGGACCATCCACTGACGGTTGGATCAATCCAGGAGAGGAAAAGAATATCCCATAGGTGAGAAAATGGATTTTATTCATGATTATTCTAAGAAAAGTGGAATATAGTTTGTTTGTTCATAGCCATACAGATTCACAATTATGGTCTAGTTTGTATAGCCAATGTGAAGCAGAGAATCTTAAAATTGATAAGAGGTTTTTCTCAGTAAAAAAAAGTTACAGAGAAAGCTTCAAAATGTCATGCACATGGTGCGAGTGTACAATAATTTAGTCTTTGAAAAAACTGAAACACAAACACATAAAGCGTGTACTATCACACAAGATATTGGTCATACTGACACACAAGGTGACACACAAGAGTCTGACGGGAATTACTTCGATTGTCCAAATTGTTTGATATTGTCAGAACATAATGAACAATTGGAAGTTCAAATTTATACTCGAACAGAATTATTGTCCAAATCGCACCAAGATATATAAAAGGCTTTTGTTCTTACACGATCAAGCAAACACGAAGACAATGCCGCCACATCATTTGTACCAGACACACAAAATCCAGATGTTTCAGTAGAAGATTTACAGGCAGATGAACTACAACGGAAAAAATTCCATGACAGAGCGACACGCATTAATCTGAAAATACACGGTCAGTTAATAAAAATTGTAAAAGACATTCTAAATTTCAATGGCAAGATGGATGCCTTTTATAATGCGGACATTTTTTAATCAAACACAGATAAATTCAATCTTAATGATGAACAAAAAAACAAGATATTCAAACTATGGTTACCCTCACATATGGGGAAAAAGGTTACAGACCACACCCAGATTAAATGAGGATCATGAATTTATACATAGTACAAAAGAAGACAGACTTAGACAACTAATACTGTTTTTTACAGGCGAAGCCACACCTACAATTGATATTCTGGAAAATGTACGAACTAATATTAATGATCACCCATTTGCATTTTTGGTAAAATTTGAACAGGCCTATAGGATGGTGATGGATCTTAGGCCTCATCAAGAGCCAACATCCATGATCAGATTTTTTGTAAGAAAGTTCAAATATTTAGATCCTGCCTCAGAGCAACTGGCTAGTGCTCAGCCATCATTGCAAGAAGCAACAGTTTTTATCGACAGAGTAAGGAGATCCATGAAACAAAATCAGGTCAAGGCTAAAATAGCTGTAGTTCATGAAAAAGAAGGCAGTCAGCTGAAACCTAGACCCACAGTAACCAGGGCTGCCACTAGAAATTTCAGGGCCCCATACTGGCAAATTTTTAGGGGCCCCCTTGAAACTCCGCCATGGCTACACCCCAGCCCCACCTCCACGCTCCACCACTCGAACTGTCCACAGTTCCTCCTCTCTCTCTTGGAAAAACTCCACTTCTCACCTATCACACATTAACAGTTCCCATCACCAGATCACACATATAGCCGGCAGCTTTTGTTTTGGCCAAAAGATTTTTTAAGCCGCCACCATAACACAGTAGACACTTTTGGTCGGGCCCTACTCTGCTGTAACCTATTAAATATTTGTTAAAATATGCAATACAATTTAGGTATATTTTTATTTATTTTTCAATTTTTAAAATGACCAATAATATCACATACAAGGAACAAATACCGCTACACCATGTCAAGTCCACATATTACCGCCACAGTGATCGAATAACATCACATACAAGGAACAAATACCACAACACCATGACCAGACACCATATTACCACATAGTGACCAGATAGCACATACAAGGGACAAATACCACCGCACCATGACCAGACCACATATTACCACCACAAAGTGACCGAATACTACAATAATGATCAGTAATAATAAAAAAACACAATACCATCACGATAAGTGCCATTATACACAGGAGATCTGTACATAGTATGCAGTGTCTGTGTACAGGTAATACAGTGATCACTGGTGATATTATACACAGGAGCTCTGTATATAATGTATAGGTAATACAGTGATCACTGGTGACATTATACAGAGGACCTCTGTATATAGTATACAGTGTATAGTGTCAGTGTATAGGTAATATAAGTCTCGCACTCAACTTAAATCTGATAGATTTATTGGTACTAAGGTAGCACTGGAAACGTTTCAGCTCTTATCGAGCTTTCATCAGTCACGTGCTGTGCCTTATAGTGTGTCAGACGTGTCCTTATTTAGAATGCAGATCATGCATGATGCAGTCAATGACTGCTACTAACGATTGTAGAGGTGATTCAATATATGAGGCAAGATGCTTCAGAGCTTATATGCGTCATAGTATAGATGTATAGTAGACCCAGTGTTAGACAGTTTCTTACATAGGCACTGGGGAAGGGAAGCCGCCTGGATATATATATATTTATAGGGGCTGATAAAGGAGCCGCAAGGGTGCGTGTATCCACCTCTCGGACGCGGTATCCACCGCTTGTCTGACAAGCAGTGGATACCGCGTCCAAGAGGTGGATACACGCACCCTGGCGGCTCCTTTATCAGCCCCTATAAATATATATATATCCAGGCGGCTTCCCTTCCCCAGTGCCTATGTAAGAAACTGTCTAACACTGGGTCTACTATACCTATGACGCATATAAGCTCTGAAGCATCTTGCCTCATATATTGAATCACCTCTACAATCGTTAGTAGCAGTCATTGACTGCATCATGCATGATCTGCATTCTAAATAAGGACACGTCTGACACACTATAAGGCACAGCACGTGACTGATGAAAGCTCGATAAGAGCTGAAACGTTTCCAGTGCTACTTTAGTACCAATAAATCTATCAGATTTAAGTTGAGTGCGAGACTTTTTTACAATTTACTATACGGCTTGGGAACCTAGTCTCTGCACCAAGACATAGCAGTGCACACGGTGTTTATTTATAAGTGTATAGGTAATACACTGACTCACCAGTGACGTCTCTAGGTGAAGTCCTTCATTTTTCATCCAGTACAGACCGCCTTCACTTCTTCCAGCCAGGACTTGTTTCTGCAGGAAATAACACAGTTATCTCGAGCTCCGCTTGCAGAACACAATACTTAATTTTTCCCAACTTCTACATTACACCACATGAAGAAAAAGAGGCTACATAGTATCACTCTACACAATAACAGGACCGCCCCCCCATTTAAAGCAGTATACTCAAAAAATAAAATAAATACATCACTGCAGTAATAATATTCCTAAATTAGCCCCTATGGGATAATACTCCCCATCCTGCCCCATATGATCGCCCCATATGATCTCCCCATCCTGCCCCATCTGTCTCCATCGTATCTATCCTGCCCCATGATCCTGCATAATCTGTCTCCAATCCTACCTCCAGTGTCTCCAATCATGCCCGTATCTCCATTCTGCCCCCAGTGTCTCCAGCATTTCTGCCCCCAGTGTCTCCAGCATTTCTGCCCACAGTGTCTCTAGCATCTCTGTCCCCAATGTCCAGCATCTCTGTCCCCAATGTCCAGCATCTCTGCCCCAGTGTGTCCAGCATCTCTGCCCCCAATGTCCAGCATTTCTGCCCCAGTGTGTCCAGCATCTCTGCCCAGCGTGTCCAGCATTCTACCCTGGGGCCCACTGGATCGCCGCTCTCAAAAAAAAAAAAAAAAAACCACGACTTCTTACCTGGCCGCACTCCTGCTCACTCCCTCCACGTAGGTGAAGCGCGCACTCGCCGGCGGCTGACAATGACGTCCAACACCGGCGAAGTGTGCGCTGCGGCTCAAGTCAGCAGCCAGCCTCCGATTGGCTGGCGGCTGTTAACTATTGTGTGGGCGCGGGCCCGCACGTCAATAGCGTGCTGCAGCGCCTGTAGGGGGGGCACAGTGAGCAGATGAGACGGGGCCCGATGCGGGCCCCCTCTGCCCACCGGGCCCCATACACCGGTCGGGGCAGTAGTGCCCTGATGGCGGCCCTGTGTATGTGTGTGTATGTGCATGTGTATGTGTGTGTATGTGTATATATATATATATATATATATATATATATATATATATATATATATATATATATATATATATACAGTTAGGTCCATATATATTTGGACAGAGACAACATTTTTCTCATTTTGGTTATAGACATTACCACAATTTAATTTTAAACAAAACAATTCAGATGCAGTTGAAGTTCAGACTTTTAGCTTTCATTTGAGGGTATCCATATTAAAATTGGATGAAGAGTTTAGGAGTTTCAGCTCCTTAACCTGTGCCACCCTGTTTTTTAAAGGGACCAAAAGTAATTGGACAATTGACTCCAAGGCTATTTCATGGACAGGTGTGGGCAATCCCTTCATTATGTCATTCTCAACTAAGCAGATAAAAGGCCTGGAGTTGATTTGAGGTGTGGTGCTTGCATTTGGAAGGTTTTCCTATGAAGTAAACATGCGGTCAAAAGTGCTCTCCATGAAGGTGAAACAAGCCATTCTTAAGCTGTGAAAACAGAGAAAAAACCCATCCGAGAAATTGCTACAATATTAGGAGTAGCAAAATGTACAGTTTGGTACATCCTGAGAAGGAAAGAAAGCACTGGTGAACTCATCAATGCAAAAAGACCTGGGAGTCCACGGAAGACAACAGTGGTGGATGATCGCAGAATAATCTCCATGGTGAAGAGAAACCCCTTCACAACAGCCAACCAAGTGACCAACACTCTCCCGGAGGTCGGCGTATCAATATCCAAATCTATCATAAAGAGAAGACTGCATGAAAGTAAATACAGAGGGTTCACTGCACGGTGCAAGCCACTCATAAGCATCAAGAAGAAAAAGGCTAGACTGGACTTTGCTAAAAAACATCTAAAAAAGCCAGCACAGTTCAGGAAGAACATTCTTTGGACAGATGAAACCAAGATCAACCTCTACCAGAATGATGGAAAGAGAAAAGTATGGCGAAGGCTTGGTACAGCTCATGATCCAAAGCATACCACATCATCTGTAAAACACGGCGGAGGCAGTGTGATGGCTTGGGCATGCATGGCTGCCAGTGGCACTGGGTCACTAGTGTTTATTGATGATGTGACACAGGACAGAAGCAGCCGAATGAATTCTGAGGTATTCAGAGACATACTGTGTGCTCAGATCCAGCCAAATGCAGCAAAACTGATTGGTCGTCGTTTCATACTACAGATGGACAATGACCCAAAACATGAAGCCAAAGCAACCCAGGAGTCTATTAAAGCAAAGAAGTGGAATATTCTTGAATGGCCAAGTCAGTCACCTGATCTCGCGATGAAGAAGGTGCTCACTCTTGGGATCTGAGGTGCTCAGGAGTAAACAGTCTATAATATATAAGAAAAAAACTCCGGCACACTACAATTGAAAATTTTCAAAGATTTATTTTTGACATGGTCAAGCCAGGTAATAGGGTTTTCCCATTTATTCAGATTGTAAGGTTTCCAAAAAATAAATGCAAATGCTTCTTCAATACATCTTGTTTAGGACATATACAATTTCATTCTCAACGTTTCGGCTGAAAAGCCTTTTTCAAGAGATTAAATGTCCCTCTGAAATACACATAACGATAATTAAACATCATATATGACAATATACAGTACAAAAAATGAAAAATTCGGGTAACCCCTGTAAATATATATACCCTTTTAATAATAAAAGGAAAAGAAACCCCATGTCAAAATTTATGTCAAAATCATAGAGTCTAGCAATATACATGTAAAATAATTATGCATAGAGGAAGGACAGTCTCAAAAACTTCATATGGAAAACAAAATAGCCCTTAGGGCAAATGTTAGCAAGATGCTGTCAATCCCAACATATCAGAGAACATAAAGTGACTAAATAAGTGTTACTTTATATAGTGTACTAGAGACCACTCACTGCCATATAGAGCAAATCATGAAAAAGAGTTTATAAAAAGTAAGAACCATACTTGCTGATATATGAAGCCGGGCATGAAAACCACTGTGAAGGTAAATATATAAAGATACAATCTGTGTTAGCGGCTATATCTTGATAGTATACATGTGCTCCAAACAGTGCGTGCAAAGGAATAAATACCTGAATTCAGAAATACCACATGAGAACGGTGTCCGAACGGAGGACCGGGGAACTGTGTCCAGGTGAAAGGCACGTGTGCAAGCTACATGTGAGCGGCTATTTACCTGGTGAGCAGTTAGTGGTTCCGGGTGAAAGTTCAAAATGCGGCGCTTAAACCGGAAATGCAGGGAAAGCCGACAAGAACGGAAAAAGCCGGAAAAAGCCGAAACAGTGCGCATGCGCAGTGGAATCCAAGACCGAGCACTAAGTACCGCTGGTATACTGTAAAACAAGAGAAGAGAGACATTATAAGAACGTTGTACAAAAAAGGTGGTCATTCCAATATCTAATCAATAATTCCAATATATTATAATAGTATGTCACAACTTTGTGGAGACTTCAATAACATTATACAAAGAAATATACGGGTATAATGCATAGAGAGGGGGATGAAAACCCCATCACAGGAATAATTAAGACCTGTATACAAACAAATACGTTCTGATAAATACCATGTTGAACATTTTTCATGGAATATACTGTAATAATACAACAGGTAAAAATAAAAATAAAATTAAAAAAATATTAATAAGAGACCTCATATTCTCTGTTTAAACCAAATGGGGACAGAGTTTGTAATGTGTGAATCCAAAAGGATTCACGTTCCTTTAATTTTTTAATCCTGTCACCTCCCCGTCTGGACAATGGGACATGGTCAATGATTTGGTATTTTAGCTGAGCTATAGTATGGTTATTTTGTATGAAATGGCCTGGAATTGGCAAGAGAGTCCTCCCGCATCGTATAGTAGACTTATGTTTAGAGATGCGGTCTCGGATATGTTGGGTAGTTTCCCCAACATATCCGAGACCGCAAGGGCATTTTATTAGATACACCACAAATGAAGAATTGCAAGTGAAGTGTCCTTTAATAGGGAAACGTTTCCCAGATCGTGGATGGGTGAACGAGTCACCTTTTGATATGTTAGAGCATTGATGACAACTAAGGCATGGGAACGTGCCATTCCGTGGAGCAGATAAAACTCTCTGTATTGATCCCCGATTACTGGGGCCCACATCTGCCCTGACCAAATGATCCTTAATATTAGAGCAGCGTTTGCTGCAAATAATAGGGTTCACTTTGAACTCCTGTACTGTTGGATACGCATTTTTGAGAATATCCCAATGTTGAAGAATACATTTGTTAATAAGATGATTAAGAGGATGAAACGTACTAACAAAGGCTAATCTGGGTATTTTCGGATGTGGCTCAACCCTACTGCTATCTCCTCTGGGTGACAAGACATGATCCGGATAGCCCCTATTCTTAAACTTAACATACATTTCCTGGTGCCGGATGCTACTAGTTGCTGAGTTAGATACAATCCTATTTATCCTATCGTGCTGGGATTTAGGGAGGGCTCTCTTGACATGAAGGGGGTGGCAGCTTTCGTACTTTAAGAGACTATTCCTATCAGTGGGTTTAACAAATAGATCCGTCTCAATGGTTCTGTTTTCCGTAATGATGACTTTAGTGTCTAAAAAATTCATGGAATTGGAATCGTGAGATAAAGAAAAGGTTAAACCTGGTAAACAGGAATTGAGGTCATGGTGAAACTCTATAAGAGTCTCAACGTCACCGGTCCAAATGAGAAAAACGTCGTCAATATAACGACGCCAAAAAATGGCGTAAGAAATAAAACTAGGATGGGTGTAGACGTATGATAGCTCAAAATGATCCATGAAAATGTTAGCGTAGGGGGGTGCCATGTTGCTACCCATGGCAGTCCCCCTCTTTTGAATGAAGAATTGGTCTTCAAACATAAAGAAGTTGCGAGTCAATACCATGGTAAGAAGATCTCTACAGAATTTTTGTTGTAAATTGGAAAAATTTGTATGTCGGGTCAAAAAGGACATAACTGACTCAATGCCATCTGTATGTCGGATGCTGGTATACAGACTATTAACGTCCATAGTTACTAATAGACTGTTATTAGGTAGCACCCCTATATCCCTTAAAGCAGATAGAAAGTCTGATGTATCCTTAAGATAGGATTTAATATTAGGGACAAGGGGGGACAAGATTTTATCAAGTGTGATAGCTAAAGGGGATAAGAGTGATTCCGTAGAAGCGACAATGGGCCGTCCTGGGGGTTTCAAAGGATGTTTATGGATCTTGGGGAGAGTATAAAAAACCGGTGTTACCGGATGTTGTTTAATAAGAAATTCTCCCAACTTTTTGTCTATCGTCCCCATAGTGGCGTGATAAGTCACTAATTCTTTAATATCTCTACTTATTTCAAAAGTCGGATTGTGACTAATAGGTAAATATGTGTCTGAGTCACCCAATTGTGTCCTAATCTCATTCATATAGTAGTCACGATCCAACACTACTATTGAGCCCCCCTTGTCAGCAGATTTTATTATAATCTGTTTGTTCTCTTTAAGAGATGTCAAAGCTTTCTTCTCCTCTATAGTAAGGTTATGTTTGATTTGATGGTCACCCCTTTCTATTGCTGTCAATACCCTCTTGACATCATTTTTGACAAATTCTATATACGTTTCCACTGGGTGATAAAGATGTGGGGGTTGAAAGGAACTACGTAACCGCAAATCTAAGGCTTTTAAAGTGAATTCAGAATCAATGTGATCAAGTACAGTAGAGGAAGTAACTGACTCTTTAGAAAAATGAGCCTTAAGTCGTACATTTCTAAAAAAACGGTGCAATTCTTGATCTAATTGAAATGAATTGAACCGGGGGACCGGACAGAAACTGAGTCCCTTCTGCAGTACAGTCATTTCAGAGGGGGATAAGTTTGTGGAGGAAATATTGTAGACAATGTTATTGGTAATCTTGTTACCTGTGATCTCGTTGCCATTCTGCGTTGTTCTTGTGCGTGTCCGATGCCCCCTCCTCGTTTTCCTCTGTATGTACGTCCTGGGCGTTGTTCTAAAAAAGTCGAGCGTGAAGTGCCGAAATCGCTCTCTGAACTTGTGGAATAAGGGCTGTAATCCCTTCTTGCTGGTCTCCGATATCTGGAAGAATTGGAAAACTGCCATTTGTAGACTTGGTTACTCCGGTAGTCCTCGGTATCCCGTAGAAACTTGTTACGTTTCCTGATTTGTAGATTTTCACGTAGGTCAGATATAGATTTGTCAACTTTGTCTTTTAAGACCTTGAAGTCCTCCGGTGAAGATGTACTCCTGAGTTGTTGCTCCGTCGCTGATATCCTGGAATTTAAATCTATAATTTCTTTCTGTAAGAAGTCAATAGTAAGTATAATTAAGTCCATGGAACATTTGTTCAAAATTGCTTCAAATTTACCACAATATGGACTTAATTATACTTACTATTGACTTCTTACAGAAAGAAATTATAGATTTAAATTCCAGGATATCAGCGACGGAGCAACAACTCAGGAGTACATCTTCACCGGAGGACTTCAAGGTCTTAAAAGACAAAGTTGACAAATCTATATCTGACCTACGTGAAAATCTACAAATCAGGAAACGTAACAAGTTTCTACGGGATACCGAGGACTACCGGAGTAACCAAGTCTACAAATGGCAGTTTTCCAATTCTTCCAGATATCGGAGACCAGCAAGAAGGGATTACAGCCCTTATTCCACAAGTTCAGAGAGCGATTTCGGCACTTCACGCTCGACTTTTTTAGAACAACGCCCAGGACGTACATACAGAGGAAAACGAGGAGGGGGCATCGGACACGCACAAGAACAACGCAGAATGGCAACGAGATCACAGGTAACAAGATTACCAATAACATTGTCTACAATATTTCCTCCACAAACTTATCCCCCTCTGAAATGACTGTACTGCAGAAGGGACTCAGTTTCTGTCCGGTCCCCCGGTTCAATTCATTTCAATTAGATCAAGAATTGCACCGTTTTTTTAGAAATGTACGACTTAAGGCTCATTTTTCTAAAGAGTCAGTTACTTCCTCTACTGTACTTGATCACATTGATTCTGAATTCACTTTAAAAGCCTTAGATTTGCGGTTACGTAGTTCCTTTCAACCCCCACATCTTTATCACCCAGTGGAAACGTATATAGAATTTGTCAAAAATGATGTCAAGAGGGTATTGACAGCAATAGAAAGGGGTGACCATCAAATCAAACATAACCTTACTATAGAGGAGAAGAAAGCTTTGACATCTCTTAAAGAGAACAAACAGATTATAATAAAATCTGCTGACAAGGGGGGCTCAATAGTAGTGTTGGATCGTGACTACTATATGAATGAGATTAGGACACAATTGGGTGACTCAGACACATATTTACCTATTAGTCACAATCCGACTTTTGAAATAAGTAGAGAAATTAAAGAATTAGTGACCTATCACGCCACTATGGGGACGATAGACAAAAAGTTGGGAGAATTTCTTATTAAACAACATCCGGTAACACCGGTTTTTTATACTCTCCCCAAGATCCATAAACATCCTTTGAAACCCCCAGGACGGCCCATTGTCGCTTCTACGGAATCACTCTTATCCCCTTTAGCTATCACGCTTGATAAAATCTTGTCCCCCCTTGTCCCTAATATTAAATCCTATCTTAAGGATACATCAGACTTTCTATCTGCTTTAAGGGATATAGGGGTGCTACCTAATAACAGTCTATTAGTAACTATGGACGTTAATAGTCTGTATACCAGCATCCGACATACAGATGGCATTGAGTCAGTCATGTCCTTTTTGACCCGACATACAAATTTTTCCAATTTACAACAAAAATTCTGTAGAGATCTTCTTACCATGGTATTGACTCGCAACTTCTTTATGTTTGAAGACCAATTCTTCATTCAAAAGAGGGGGACTGCCATGGGTAGCAACATGGCACCCCCCTACGCTAACATTTTCATGGATCATTTTGAGCTATCATACGTCTACACCCATCCTAGTTTTATTTCTTACGCCATTTTTTGGCGTCGTTATATTGACGACGTTTTTCTCATTTGGACCGGTGACGTTGAGACTCTTATAGAGTTTCACCATGACCTCAATTCCTGTTTACCAGGTTTAACCTTTTCTTTATCTCACGATTCCAATTCCATGAATTTTTTAGACACTAAAGTCATCATTACGGAAAACAGAACCATTGAGACGGATCTATTTGTTAAACCCACTGATAGGAATAGTCTCTTAAAGTACGAAAGCTGCCACCCCCTTCATGTCAAGAGAGCCCTCCCTAAATCCCAGCACGATAGGATAAATAGGATTGTATCTAACTCAGCAACTAGTAGCATCCGGCACCAGGAAATGTATGTTAAGTTTAAGAATAGGGGCTATCCGGATCATGTCTTGTCACCCAGAGGAGATAGCAGTAGGGTTGAGCCACATCCGAAAATACCCAGATTAGCCTTTGTTAGTACGTTTCATCCTCTTAATCATCTTATTAACAAATGTATTCTTCAACATTGGGATATTCTCAAAAATGCGTATCCAACAGTACAGGAGTTCAAAGTGAACCCTATTATTTGCAGCAAACGCTGCTCTAATATTAAGGATCATTTGGTCAGGGCAGATGTGGGCCCCAGTAATCGGGGATCAATACAGAGAGTTTTATCTGCTCCACGGAATGGCACGTTCCCATGCCTTAGTTGTCATCAATGCTCTAACATATCAAAAGGTGACTCGTTCACCCATCCACGATCTGGGAAACGTTTCCCTATTAAAGGACACTTCACTTGCAATTCTTCATTTGTGGTGTATCTAATAAAATGCCCTTGCGGTCTCGGATATGTTGGGGAAACTACCCAACATATCCGAGACCGCATCTCTAAACATAAGTCTACTATACGATGCGGGAGGACTCTCTTGCCAATTCCAGGCCATTTCATACAAAATAACCATACTATAGCTCAGCTAAAATACCAAATCATTGACCATGTCCCATTGTCCAGACGGGGAGGTGACAGGATTAAAAAATTAAAGGAACGTGAATCCTTTTGGATTCACACATTACAAACTCTGTCCCCATTTGGTTTAAACAGAGAATATGAGGTCTCTTATTAATATTTTTTTAATTTTATTTTTATTTTTACCTGTTGTATTATTACAGTATATTCCATGAAAAATGTTCAACATGGTATTTATCAGAACGTATTTGTTTGTATACAGGTCTTAATTATTCCTGTGATGGGGTTTTCATCCCCCTCTCTATGCATTATACCCGTATATTTCTTTGTATAATGTTATTGAAGTCTCCACAAAGTTGTGACATACTATTATAATATATTGGAATTATTGATTAGATATTGGAATGACCACCTTTTTTGTACAACGTTCTTATAATGTCTCTCTTCTCTTGTTTTACAGTATACCAGCGGTACTTAGTGCTCGGTCTTGGATTCCACTGCGCATGCGCACTGTTTCGGCTTTTTCCGGCTTTTTCCGTTCTTGTCGGCTTTCCCTGCATTTCCGGTTTAAGCGCCGCATTTTGAACTTTCACCCGGAACCACTAACTGCTCACCAGGTAAATAGCCGCTCACATGTAGCTTGCACACGTGCCTTTCACCTGGACACAGTTCCCCGGTCCTCCGTTCGGACACCGTTCTCATGTGGTATTTCTGAATTCAGGTATTTATTCCTTTGCACGCACTGTTTGGAGCACATGTATACTATCAAGATATAGCCGCTAACACAGATTGTATCTTTATATATTTACCTTCACAGTGGTTTTCATGCCCGGCTTCATATATCAGCAAGTATGGTTCTTACTTTTTATAAACTCTTTTTCATGATTTGCTCTATATGGCAGTGAGTGGTCTCTAGTACACTATATAAAGTAACACTTATTTAGTCACTTTATGTTCTCTGATATGTTGGGATTGACAGCATCTTGCTAACATTTGCCCTAAGGGCTATTTTGTTTTCCATATGAAGTTTTTGAGACTGTCCTTCCTCTATGCATAATTATTTTACATGTATATTGCTAGACTCTATGATTTTGACATAAATTTTGACATGGGGTTTCTTTTCCTTTTATTATTAAAAGGGTATATATATTTACAGGGGTTACCCGAATTTTTCATTTTTTGTACTGTATATTGTCATATATGATGTTTAATTATCGTTATGTGTATTTCAGAGGGACATTTAATCTCTTGAAAAAGGCTTTTCAGCCGAAACGTTGAGAATGAAATTGTATATGTCCTAAACAAGATGTATTGAAGAAGCATTTGCATTTATTTTTTGGAAACCTTACAATCTGAATAAATGGGAAAACCCTATTACCTGGCTTGACCATGTCAAAAATAAATCTTTGAAAATTTTCAATTGTAGTGTGCCGGAGTTTTTTTCTTATATATTATAGTCACCTGATCTCAACCCAATTGAGCATGCATTTCACTTGTTAAAGACTAAACTTCAGACAGAAAGGCCCACAAACAAACAGCAACTGAAAACCACCGCAGTGAAGGCCTGGCAGAGCATCAAAAAGAAGGAAACACAGCGTCTGGTGATGTCCATGAGTTCAAGACTTCAGGCAGTCATTGCCAACAAAGGGTTTTCAACCAAGTACTAGAAATGAACATTTTATTTAAAATTATTGAATCTGTCCAATTACTTTTGGTCCCTTTAAAAACAGGGTGGCACATGTTAAGGAGCTGAAACTCCTAAACCCTTCATCCAATTTTAATGTGGATACCCTCAAATGAAAGCTGAAAGTCTGAACTTCAACTGCATCTGAATTGTTTTGTTTAAAATTCATTGTGGTAATGTCTATAACCAAAATGAGAAAAATGTTGTCTCTGTCCAAATATATATGGACCTAACTGTATATATATATATATATATATATATATATATATATATATATATATATATATATATATATATATATATATATATATATATATATATATATATATATATATATAATACAGTACAGACCAAAAGTTTGATGTAAGTAGATCGCACCTGCGCACAGTGCCAGATTCCCAGCCCCGCAGTGTGAGTACATCATAACACACTGCGGGGCGGGATCTAGTGCATCCGCTGTGTACAGGCGCAATCTACTTACATCACTTGATGGAAGTTCCAGGGCAGCACATGCCCGAGAAACAATTTTAGAGCGCAGGCGTCAGTGACAGCACAGCACAGAGAGGAGGTGGGATGATGGACGGCTGCGACGCGCTTGAGTCAGGGAGAAATCATACCTCCCCTGATGCAATACAGGTATGGCGCGAAATTTATAACTGTGATTATTTTAGCATTCCTATGGATACTAAACATAAGAGCCACCTTCACAGAATGCAGCCTTAGCGCTGCTGAACGTGGCTCTTTTACCTTAATAGGCCCTGGGGGTGACAGGTTCCCTTTAAGTCCATTTATACTGGCATGCCAGACCTGGCACGTCATGCTGCACTTCGAGAAATCTTACCCCTTAGATCTCAAGCTTTAATATAAAAATAGACAGTGCCTACAAATAAAGGTATAAAAAGGTAAAAATAAAATGACATACAAATATGCAAAATGGTTAGAAAAAGGAGAAATAACAAATACCTTAATGTTTCCATTTACAGTTATGTTCTGTGTCTTTGAGGGAAGGAGAATTAATTATTTTTCACGTTGGCATATGTAGGCCCTCACATGTGAACAACTTTCTTTTGAGCACCCATCTTTTATATGCCTGGTCCTGGGCTCATGTTTCCAGGATGGCCTGGATTATAATATTTCAATTGCTGGTCTATCACTGGATCCTGGGCTGATTTAGGGGTAAGCATCTTGCATTTAAAATAGTTTGTGCCGCCGACTGCCCCCCTCAACATAGTAACTAAAGGACTATCCAGCCAGGCTACAATCACCATCTGTCAACACTTTGAAGCTTGGCTCACTAGATCGAGGTGTCACGATTGGTACCTCTCAGTATTCTTCCAGGAGATCCCACTATGGTTCTGAGTGCCTGCAATAAGAGTAGAATGGCATTATGTACTTTTTATGGAGACAGTCATGTGAATGCAGACTTAACTACTTATTTTACTGCTGTTCTACATTTCTCTTGCAATGATATGTTTATTCACACATACGTCAACAATTTTCTAAGTTAATATATTTCTAAAGGTTCTGTTGACATGAAAACTCCACCAGAATGCCAGAACCATCTCAACACCTTTGCAACCTTATTGTAGTAAAACATACTGATGGCTTTGGGTACAGAAGAACTTCTAAACAACTGAAGGTTTCAGTGAGTATTGTTTCAGCAATAATGCGGTAGTTGAAAGAACATTATTTCACCATAAACAAGCCATGACCAGGTTTCAGGCAATTTTAGAAAGAGGAATGAAAATAATTATCCAAAAAAGTGTCCAAGAGCCAAAGACTACCCGAGAAGAGCTACAGCAAGACCTGGAATCAGCAGGGGCAATTGTTTCACAGAAAGCTAAGTAATGCATACAACCTGCATGGCCTGTATGAACGCTTACCTTGCAAGACACAATTACTAAACAAAAAGTATGTTCAACAATGATAATAGAAAAAATTGGAGTCCAGCTCAACAGGACTGGATTTTCCTTTTTTTTTACTTTTCAAAAGAAAATATGGTGCATATAAAAGAAAAATTTACATGGTCGACGCGTTTCGACTGCACTAAGCAGTCTTATGACTAATGGTCCAATAACATGCAGTCATTTATATATTTTTTTACAAGGTATAACACAGATGTTCTAAATTCACTTAACAAGGTATTATGTATGGCAAGCAATGTAGAAAATACTGGAATGACATTACAAAACTGCAAATTATTAGTATCCATGAAATTATTCACAATGCAAGTGAAAAAATTATATATAAATAAAGTCACACACCAAAATTATAAAAAACACATGCAATAGTGTGATGTTGAAATAAGGAAAATTAAATCATACACCAGAATAAAAACCCCAAAGTGTATTTATTAATGACATGATATAAAAATACAATGTTATGAAATTGAATGTGAATTCTTCCAAATAAAATATTATAAGATTTATATTAAGAACACTTTTTTATTGTATGTGTAAAAAATGTGCAATTATTGTGTTTCAATCATTATTGCAATTTTTCTAATTCCAACATTATTCTAATTTCAACATTATAAAGAAAAATTATAAAAAGATGAAAACATAACAAGCATTTAAAAATGAATGTAAATGCCTCCCATAAAATGGAAAACATTCTTAAAAGGCAACATGATCAAGGAACTTTTAATGCACTAGCCGCAAAAAAACCTTGCTGAAATACCCTGTGCAATAAATGTATCAGATATACACTGCTCAAAAAAAATAAAGGGAACACTAAAATCCCACATCCTAGATATCACTGAATGAAATATTCCAGTTGTAAATATTTATTCATTACATAGTGGAATGTGTTGAGAACAATAAAACCTAAAAACTATCTATGTAAATCACTAATATCCCACAGAGGTCTGGAGTTTGAAAGATGCTCAAAATCAAAGTGGAAAACGAAGTTACAGGCTTATCTAACTCCAGTGGAAATGTCTCAAGAGAAGGAAGTGATGCTCAGTAGTGTGTGTGGTCTCCACGTGCCTGTATGACCTCCCTACAATGCCTGGACATGCTCCTGATGAGGCGGCAGATGGTCTCCTGAGGGATCTCCTCCCAGACCTGGACTAAAGCATCCGCCAACTCCTGTACAGCTGTGTGGTGTTAGTGGATGGAGCGAGACATGATGTCCCAGATGTGTTCAATCGGATTCAGGTCTGGGGAACGGGCGGGCCAGGCCATAGCTTCAATGCCTTCATCTTGCAGGAACTGCTGACACACTCCAGCCACATGAGGTCTGGCATTGTCCTGGCATTGTCCTGCATTAGGAGGAACCCAGGGCCAAATCAAGGCAGCAAAGATTGAGACAGGGAGACTCATTGCCAGAGAGAGTAAAAATAATCCCAAAATATTAAAAACAAAACTACATAAATAGTAAGAAACTAAAAAATGATAGTGTTGGCCCCCTTAAAAATAGTCTGGGGGAAATGGTGGATGAGGATGAGGAAAAGGCCAATCTGCTAAATGACTTTTTTCATCAGTATTTACAAAAGAAAATCCCATGGCAGACAAAATGACTAGTGATAAAAATTCCCAATTAAATGTCACCTGCTTAACCCAGCAGGAAGTACGGCGGCGTCTAAAAATCACTAAAATAGACAAATCTCCGGACCCGGATGCGATACACCCCCGAGTACTGCAGGAATTAAGTACATTGATAGACCATTATTTTTAATCTTTAAAGACTCCATAATAACAGGGTCTGTACCACAGGACTGGCGTATAGCAAATGTGGTGCCCATATTCAAAAAGGGGACAAAAACTGAACTCGGTAATTATAGGCCAGTAAGCTTAACCTCTACTGTGGGTAAAATCCTGGAGGGCATTCTAAGGGATACTATACTGGAGTATCTGAAGAGGAATAACCTCATGACCCAGTATCAGCACGGGTTTACTAGGGACCGTTCATGTCAGACTAATTTGATCAGCTTCTATGAAGAGGTAAGTTCCGGACTGGACCAAGGGAACCCAGTGGATGTAGTGTATATGGACTTTTCAAAAGCTTTTGATACAGTGCCACACAAAAGGTTGTTACCAGGCCCGTATTTAGAGTTTCTGCTGCCCTAGGCACTTTTAGTGCTGCCTCCCCCTTTGGTGAGCATGACACTATCGGCAGTGACTTTAGCAAGAATCGCTGATGTGAAAGTCGCCTTTTCCAGCAGATCCATCAGTTTTTCTGCATGTGCCGCATAACGGATCACTTACAGCAACACTGCGTTCGGCCTCATTCATTCCCTATGGGATTTGCGGCACTTGCCATGATCTGGCAAATGTGGTACCATACCTCCCAACTTTTGAAGAAGGGAAGGAGGTATAAAGTGTGCGGCGTGGGTAGCGCGCCGCGGCAAATTTTAGGCCACACCTCTGACCACACCCATTTCACAACTAGTCACACCCATATCCACGTCCCAACCACAGCCATTTAGCACTGCTGATCACACTGTTTTATATATAATAATTATAAACGAAACAATATGGCCACAGTGCTCCATACTGTATAATGGCCACAAATGATGCTCAATACTGTATAATGGCCACACGTGATGCTCCATACTGTATAATGGCCATTGGCCACACATGATGCTCCATACTGTATAACGGCCACACATGATGCTCCATACTGTATAATGACCACACATGATGCTCCAGACTGTATAAAGGCCACACATGATGCTCAATACTGTATAATGGCCACACATGATGCTCAATACTGTATAACGGCCACACATGATGCTCCATACTGTATAATGGCCACACACAGTTCTCCATACTGTATAATGACCCCCCCTCCTGTATGCATGGCTCATATTCCCCCTGTATGCATGGCTCATATTCCCCCCCGTATGCATGGCTCATATTCCCCCTGTATGCATGGCTCATATTCCCCCCCGTATGCATGGCTCATATTCCCCCCCCTGTATGCATGGCTCATACTCCCCCCCCCCCCCCCCGTATGCATGGCTCATACTCCCCCCCCCCCCTGTATGCATGGCTCATATCCACCCCCCCTGTATGCACGGCTCATATTCCACCTCCCCCCTGTATGCATGGCTCATAATTCCCCCCCCCCCCCCCCTGTATGTATGGCTGATGGCTCATATTCCCCCATATGCATGGCTCACAATTCCCCCCCCCTGTATGTATGGCTGATGGCTCATATTCCCCCGTATGCATGTCTCATAATTCCCCCCCTGTATGTATGGCTGATGGCTCATATTCCCCTGTATGCATGGCTCATAATTCCCCCCCCCCGTATGCATGGCTGATGGCTCATAATTCCCCCCCCTGTATGCATGGCTGATGGCTCATATTCCCCTGTATGCATGGCTCATATTCCCCCCCCATATGCATGGCTGATGGCTCATATTCCCCTGTATGCATGGCTCATAATTCCCCCCCCCCTGTATGCATGGCTGATGGCTCATAATTCCTCCCCCCCCCCCCGTATGCATGGCTGATGGCTCATATTCCCCTGTATGCATGGCTCACAATTCCCCCCCCCCCCCGTATGCATGGCTGGTGGCTCATATTCCCCTGTATGCATGGCTCACAATTCCCCCCCCCTGTATGCATGGCTGATGGCTCATATTCCCCTGTATGCATGGCTCATAATTCCCCCCCCCCCATATGCATGGCTGATGGCTCATAATTCCCCCCCCCCATATGCATGGCTGATGGCTCATATTCCCCTGTATGCATGGCTCATAATTCCCCCCCCCCCATATGCATGGCTGAAGGCTCATATTCCCCTGTATGCATGGCTCATAATTCCCCCCCCCCTGTATGCATGGCTGATGGCTCATAATTCCCCCCACTTGTATGCATGGCTGATGGCTCATATTCCCCTGTATGCATGGCTCATAATTCCCCCCCCCTGTATGCATGGCTGATGGCTCATAATTCCCCCCCTGTATGCATGGCTGATGGCTCATAATTCCCCCCCCATATGCATGGCTGATGGCTCATACTCCCCGGTATGCATGGCTCATCACTCCATCCCCTCCCCCGCTCCTTCTCCCATCTTGCATGGCTCGGGCGGCTTACCTTCCGACCCCCGTCCCTCATACTCACCTGTCAGCTGTCCCACACACCGCGCGGCTGCGCCGACATCCTCCCTCTGGCTGTCCCACCGCAGCGCCTTCTTCCTGAATGAGCGGTCACGTGGTACCGCTAATTAAAGGTCATGAATATGCGCATATTCATGACCTTTAATGAGCGGTACCACGTGAACGCTCACTCAGGACGCGCTACAGATGCTGAGACCAGGCATCGCTGGAGCAGGGTGAGTATCGTCTTCAAGGAGGGTGGGTGGGACGTGGGGGCGCGGGCGGGGGCGGGGCGGTCGGTCACGTTTGTGACCCGGGACTAAAAAAAAAAAATCCTTGCTTAGGTGCCGCCCCCGCAATGTCGCCGCCCTAGGCACGTGCCCTCGAGTGCCTAGTGGCAAATACGGCCCTGGTTGTTACATAAAATGAGAATAATGGGGATAGGGGAAAATATGTGTAAGTGGATTGAGAGCTGGCTCAGGGATAGGAAACAAAGGGTGGTTATTAATGGAGCACACTCGGACTGGGTCGCGGTTAGCAGTGGGGTACCACAGGGGTCAGTATTGGGCCCTCTTCTTTTTAAAATATTTATTAATGACCTTGTAGGGGGCATTCAGAGTGGAATTTCAATATTTGCAGATGACACTAAACTCTGCAGGGTAATCAATACAGGGGAGGACAATTTTATATTACAGGATGATTTATGTAAACTAGAAGGTTGGGCTGATAAATGGCAAATGAGCTTTAATGGGGATAAATGTAAGGTCATGCACTTGGGTAGAAGTAATAAGATGTATAACTATGTGCTTAATTCTAAAACTCTGGGTAAAACCGTCAATGAAAAAGACCTGGGTGTATGGGTGGATGACAAACTCATATTCAGTGGCCAGTGTCAGGCAGCTGCAACAAAGGCAAATAAAATAATGGGATGCATTAAAAGAGGCATAGATGCTCATGAGGAGAACATAATTTTACCTCTATACAAGTCACTAGTTCGACCACACTTAGAATACTGTGCACAGTTCTGGTCTCCGGTGTATAAGAAAGACATAGCTGAACTAGAGCGGGTGCAGAGAAGAGCAACCAAGGTTATTAGAGGACTGGGGGGTCTGCAATACCAAGACAGGTTATTACACTTGGGGCTATTTATTTTGGAAAAACGAAGACTAAGGGGTGATCTCATTTTAATGTATAAATATATGAGGGGACAGTACAAAGACCTTTCTGATGATCTTTTTAATCGTAGACCTGAGACAGGGACAAGGGGGCATCCTCTACGTCTGGAGGAAAAAAGGTTTAAGCATAATAACAGACGCGGATTCTTTACTGTATGAGCAGTGAGACTATGGAACTCTCTGCCGTATGATGTTGTAATGAGTGATTCATTACTTAAATTTAAGAGGGGACTGGATGCCTTTCTTGAAAAGTGTAATGTTACAGGGTATATATGCTAGATTCCTTGATAGGGCGTTGATCCAGGGAACTAGTCTGATTGCCGTATGTGGAGTCGGGAAGGAATTTTTTTCCCCAAGGTGGAGCTTACTCTTTGCCACATGTTTTTTTTTGCCTTCCTCTGGATCAACATGTTAGGGCATGTTAGGTTAGGCTATGGGTTGAACTAGATGGACTTAAAGTCTTCCTTCAACTTTAATAACTATGTAACTATGTAACCGCACCAGCATATGGTCTCTCAAGGGGTCTGAGGATCTCATCTCGGTAACAAATGGCAGTCAGGCTACCTCTGGTGACCACATGGAGGGCTGTGCAGCCCTCCAAAGAAATGCCACCCCACACCATTACTGACCCACTGCCAAAGCGGTCATGCTGAAAGATGTTGTAGACAGCAGATCGCTCACCATGGCGTCTCCAGACTCTGTCACATGTGCTCAGAATGAACCTGCTTTCATCTGTGAAGAGCACAGGGCGCCAGTGGCGAATTTGCCAATCCTGGTGTTCTGTGGCAAATGCCAAGCTGTTGTGAATTCTGCTCTTGGGCTCCCTCCGGTGGTTGTTAGTGGTAGTGCAGTGGTCTCTGGATTATAGGCCAGGGCAGGTGTTTCTGCTTATTGCAGCTCTATTAGGTATTTAGGTGTGTAGGATCCATCAATCCCTGCCAGTTGTCCATTGTATCTTGGAGGGATTGCATCTCTGTCTGGCTCCACTGCCCTGCTTTCATTTCAGCTAAGATAAGTGCCTTGTTTTGGTTCTCTGTAGCACGCATGCAGTGTGCTTTTATGTGCAGTGCAATCTATTGTGTTTTTGTCCAGCTTGACTTGTTTGGATTTTTCTGTCATGCTGGTTTCTCTGGAGATGCAGATATACATCCTATGTCTTTAGTTAGATGCAGTCTATAGTAATTTCTGCTGTGGAATTTTCTAGTGTTTTAATACTGACCGCTTAGAACTCTGTCCTATCCTTTCTATCTAGCTAGAAGGGCCTCTTTTGCTAAACTCTGTTTTTTCTGCCTGTGTACGTATTTCCTCTTAAACTCACAGTCAATATTTGTGGGGGGCTGCCTACCCTTTGGGGCTCTGCTCTGAGGCAAGATAGGATTTCCCATTTCCATCTTTAGGGGTATTTAGTCCTCGCGCTGTGTCGAGGTGTCTAGGCCTGGTTAGGTACATCCCACGGCTACTTCTAGTTGCGGTGTCAGTATTAGGATTGCGGTCAGTACAGGTACCACCTACTCCAGAGATAGTCTCATGCGGCTCCAGGGTCACCGTATCATAACAGTACAACTGGCCAACAATGAGTTAAATGCATCTCAGAAGAAGGGAAGAAAAGTCCTGAGCCATTTTTTTTTCTGCAGTCTGTTTTGTCTTTCCTTCCCTCTTTTCCTCTGGGTGACTGAGGAGCTGTGTGCTAGCATGGATGTTCAGGGATTAGCTTCTCGTGTAGACCAACTAAATGCTAGGGTACAGGGTATTTCCGATTATATTGTTCAGACTCCGGTTTTAGAGCCTAAGATTCCTACTCCTGAGTTATTTTTTGGGGACATGTCTAAATTTTTGAGTTTTAAAAATAACTGTAAACTGTTTTTTGCTCTGAAACCTCGTTCTTCTGGTGATCCCATTCAGCAGGTTAAAATAGTCATCTCCCTGCTGCGTGGCGATCCTCAGGATTGGGCATTTTCCCTGGAATCTGGGAATCCGGCCTTGCTTAATGTAGACGCCTTTTTTCAGGCTCTAGGGTTATTATATGATGAACCAAATTCTGTGGATCATGCTGAGAAGACCTTGTTCACCCTGTTTCAGGGTCAAGAAGCGGCAGAATTGTATTGTCAGAAATTTAGAAAATGGTCTATGCTGACTAAATGGAATGAGGATGCTTGGGCGGCAATTTTCAGAAAGGGTCTTTCTGAATCTGTTAAAGATGTTATGGTGGGGTTTCCCACGCCTATTGGTCTGAGCGATTCTATGTCTCTGGCCATTCAGATTGATCGGCGCCTGCGTGAGCGCAGAGTTGTGCGCGCTGTGACGTTGTCCTCAGAGCAGATACCTGAGCCTATGCAGTGCGATAGGATTCTGTCTGGAGCTGAATGACGGGGATTCAGACGTCAGAATGGGTTGTGTTTTTACTGTGGCGATGCTTCTCATGTCATTTCGGTCTGCCCTAAGCGTATTAAGAGAATCGCTAGTTCAGTTACCATTGGTACCGTACAACCTAAATTTCTGTTATCTGTGACATTGATCTGCTCATTGTCGTCATTTTCTGTCATGGCGTTTGTAGATTCTGGCGCCGCTTTGAATTTAATGGACTTTGAATTCGCTAGACGTTGTGGTTTCCCCTTGCAGTCTTTGGAGAACCCTATTCCTTTAAGGGGCATTGATGCTACACCTTTGGCTAAAAATAAACCCCAGTTTTGGACACAGGTGACCATGTGCATGGCGCCAGCCCATCGGGAGGATTGTCGCTTTTTGGTGTTGCATAATTTGCATGATGCTATTGTGCTGGGTTTTCCATGGTTGCAGGTACATAATCCAGTGTTGGATTGGAAATCTATGTCTGTGACTAGTTGGGGTTGTCAGGGAGTTCATGGTGACGTTCCTTTGATGTCAATCTCCTCTTCCCCCACTTCTGAAGTTCCAGAGTTCTTGTCTGATTTTCAGGATGGGTTCAATGAGCCCAAGTCCAGTTCCCTTCCACCGCATAGGGACTGTGCTTTCTGATTTGTTTGCTAGGATTTGCCTTTGCTTTCTGATTTGTTTGCTAGGATTAAGGGGGCTAGTTGGTTTACTAAGATTGACCTTCGAGGGGCATATAATCTTATTCGTATTAAGCAGGGTGACGAATGGAAAACTGCGTTTAATACGCCCGAGGGCCATTTTGAATACCTTGTGATGCCCTTCGGGCTCTCTAATGCTCCATCTGTTTTTCAGTCCTTCATGCATGATATCTTCCGGAATCATCTTGATAAATTCATGATTGTATATTTGGATGACATTTTGATTTTTTCCGATGATTGGGAGTCTCATGTGAAACAGGTCAGGATGGTTTTTCAGATCCTTCTTGATAATGCTTTATTTGTGAAGGGGTCTAAGTGTCTCTTTGGAGTGCAGAAGGTTTCTTTTTTGGGCTTTATTTTTTCTCCCTCATCTATAGAGATGGATCCGGTTAAGGTTCAGGTCATTCATGATTGGATTCAGCCCACGTCCGTGAAGAGTCTTCAGAAATTTTTGGGCTTTGCTAATTTTTATCGCCGTTTCATTGCTAACTTCTCCAGTGTGGTTAAACCCCTGACCGATTTGACGAAAAAGGGCGCTGATGTGACGAATTGGTCCTCTGCGGCTGTCTCTGCCTTTCAGGAGCTTAAACGCCGATTTACTTCTGCTCCGGTGTTGCGTCAGCCAGATGTTTCTCTTCCATTTCAGGTTGAGGTTGACGCTTCTGAGATTGGGGCAGGGGCCGTTTTGTCTCAGAGGAATTCTGATGGTTCCTTGATGAAACCATGTGCCTTCTTTTCCCGAAAGTTTTCGCCTGCTGAACGTAATTATGATGTCAGCAATCGGGAATTGTTGGCTATGAAGTGGGCGTTCGAGGAATGGCGACATTGGCTTGAGGGAGCCAAGCATCGCATTGTGGTTTTGACCGATCATAAAAATCTGATTTACCTCGAGTCTGCCAAGCGGCTGAATCCTAGACAGGCTCGATGGTCTTTGTTTTTCTCCCGTTTTGATTTCGTGGTCTCGTATCTTCTAAGAATATTAAAGCTGATGCCCTCTCTAGGAGCTTTTTGCCTGATTCTCCGGAGGTCCTTGAACCGGTCGGCATTCTAAAGGAAGGGGTGGTTCTTTCTGCCATCTCCCCTGATCTACGACGGGTCCTTCAGGAATTTCAGGCTGACAAACCTGACCGCTGTCCAGTGGGGAAACTGTTCGTTCCTGATAAATGGACTAGTAGGGTGATTTCGGAGGTTCATTGTTCCGTGTTGGCTGATCATCCTGGTATTTTTGGTACCAGAGATTTGGTTGGTAGGTCTTTTTGGTGGCCTTCTTTGTCGCGGGATGTGCGTTCTTTTGTGCAGTCCTGTGGGACTTGTGCGCGGGCTAAGCCTTGTTGTTCCCGCGCTAGTGGGTTGCTTTTGCCTTTGCCGGTCCCTGAGAGGCCTTGGACGCATATTTCTATGGATTTTATTTCAGACCTTCTGGTTTCCCAGAGGATGTCAGTTATCTGGGTGGTTTGTGACCGGTTTTCTGAGATGGTTCATTTGGTGCCTTTGCCTAAGTTGCCTTCCTCTTTTGATTTGGTTCCATTGTTTTTTCAGCATGTGGTTCGTTTGCATGGTATTCCGGAGAATATTGTGTCCGACAGAGGTTCCCAGTTTGTTTCTAGGTTTTGGCGAGCCTTTTGTGCTAGGCTGGGCATTGATTTGTCTTTTTCTTCCGCATTTCATCCTCAGACAAATGGCCAAACCGAGCGAACCAACCAGACTTTGGAAACTTATTTGAGATGCTTCGTGTCTGCTGATCAGGATGATTGGGTGGCTTTCTTGCCATTGGCCGAGTTTGCCCTTAATCAGGTTGCAGCAAATTTTGGCTCATGTGGTGGACAATTTGGTGTTGTCTCAGGAGGAGGCGCAACGTTTTGCTAATCGTCATCGGTGTGTGTGCGGGAGCAGAAGAAGTTCAGTTTTGGAGAGGTTGAGTTTCAGATAGAGAGCGGACATGATGTTGGAGACTGCAGACAGACAGTCAGTGGCGTTCTGTAGTACAGCGGGGGTAAGGTCAGGGGATGACGTGTATAGTTGTGTGTCATCAGCATAAAGATGGTACTGAAAACCAAATCTGCTGATGGTCTGTCCAATTGGGGACGTGTAGAGGGAGAAGAGAAGGGGGCCAAGGACTGAGCCCTGGGGTACCCCGACAGTGAGAGGAAGAGGAGATGAAGTGGAGCCAGAGAACAGAACACTGAAGGAGCGTTCAGAAAGATAGGAGGAGAACCAGGAGAGAGCAGTGTCCTTAATGCCTAGTGACTGGAGCCTAGAGAGTAGGAGAGGGTGGTCAACAACGCCGAAAGCTGCAGAAAGATCGAGGAGAATGAGCAGAGAGTGGTCACCGTTACATTTTGCTGTCAGAAGGTCATTGGTCACCTTGATGAGTGCAGTTTCTGTCGAATGTAGGGCACGGAAACCAGACTGTGAAGGGTCTAGAAGGGAATGGGTGGAGAGGTAACGGGTAAGGCGGGAGTAGACTAGGTGCTCCAGGAGTTTTGAGATGAAGGGGAGATTGGAGACTGGTCTGTAGTTATTTGTGCATGATGGGTCAAGGGTGGGTTTTTTTAGTAATGGAGTAATGATAGAGTATTTGAAGGAGGGAAAAATGCCAGAGGTAAGGGAGACATTAAAAATTGTAGTTAGGTGAGTTGTGACGACTGGAGAGAGAGACTGGAGGAGGTGTGAGGGAATGGGGTCGGTGGTGCATGTAGTCGGACGAGAAGAGGAGAGGAGCTTGGAGACTTCTTCTTCTGTGATGGCATCGAATGTGGAGAGTGAGCCAGGGGAGATGCAGGGAGGGATGGGAGTCATTGCACTTGGTGTCTGGGAGCGGATTTCCTGACGGATATTGTCTATTTTCTCTATGAAGTGGGAGGCCAGGTCATCAGCACAAATGTCTGTGATAGGGGCTTGTGCTTTTGGCCTGAGGAGGGAGTGAAAGGTGTTAAAAAGTTTATTGGGGTTGTTGGATAGTGAGGAGATCAGGGTGGTGTAGTAGGACTGTTTGGCAAGGTGAAGGGCAGAGTTATAGGTCCTTAACATAAATTTGAAGTGTATGAAGTCTCCAGACATTTTGCAGGATATACCAGACGACATTAGAACACACCCTTTAAACTTAACCTCAACTTTCCTCCCACCTCTCATCTAACTCTCTCCTTGACAACCTCCAATCTGGCTTCTGCCCCCACCACTCCACTGAAACTGCTCTGACCAAAATTACTAACGACTTACTCACAGCCAAAGCTAGCAGACAGTTCTCCATCCTCCTCCTTCTCGACCTGTCCTCTGCTTTCGACCCAGTCGACCACTGCCTACTGCTACAGATTCTTTCTTCCCTCAGCATCAAAGGCCTTGCCCTGTCCTGGATTGCCTCATACCTTTCCGACCACACATTTAGCGTTTCCCACTCCCATGCTACCTTCTCTCCCCATCCTCTCTCTGCTGGAGTCCCTCAAGACTTTGTCCTAGGGCCCTTACTTTTTTCCATCTATATCCTTGGCCTAGGACAACTCATAAAGTCCCATGGCTTCCAGTACTACCTATATGCGAACGACACTCATATCTACCTCTCTGGCACAGATGCCAACTCTCTGCTGTCCAGAATCCCAGAGTGTCTGTCAGCCATATCCTCCTTCTTCAACTCTCACTTCCTAGAACTCAATGTAGACAAAACCGAGCTCATCATCTTTCCCCCATCTCATGTATCCCCCCTACCTTATCTATATATTATGGTAAATGGCATCACGCTCTCTCCCACACCTGAAATCCACTGCCTCGGGGTAACTCTCGACTCTGCCCTGTCCTTCAAACCACACGTCCAAACTCTTGCCACTTCCTGTCACCTCCATCTCAAAAATATTGCCAGAATCCGTCCTTTCCTCAGCCCACAATCTACTAAAACTTTTGAGCATGCCCTCATCATCTCCCGCCTCGATTACTGCAACACCCTCCTCTGTGGCCTCCCTGCTAACTCCCTTGCACCAATCCAGTCTGTCCTCAACTGTGCTGCTTGGCTAATCCACCTCTCTCCTCTCTACTCCCCTGCTTCTCCCCTCTGCAAATCCCTTCACTGGCTCCCAATTCCCCAATGAATCCAGTTCAAACTACTAACACTGATCTTCAAAGCCATCCACGACCTGTCCCCTCCCTATATCTCTGAATTAATCTCCCACTATCTTCCCTCATGTAATCTTCAATCCTCCCAAGACCTCCTACTCTCCTCCATACTTATTCGTTCCTCACACTACCGCCTCCAAGATTTCTCCCGAATATCCCCATCCTCTGGAATTCCATGCCTCAACACGTCCGATTATCCACCACCCTCGGATCCTTCAGACGGAACCTGAAAACCCATCTCTTCAGGAAAGCCTGTGCAGCGCCCCAGAGTCCTGGTCGTTGCAGTACTGTTGCTCCGCCACTAAGGGGAGTGATGGTACGTCTGATGGCACTTAAGGAGTTCACCTGACCAGGTATCACAGTCACACATTACACTTCACACTCTGGCCACCAGGGGGAGCAAAGGGTTCTATGTATTAGGCCACTCCTCACAATCTGGGAAAACTGGGGGCTGGATAGGAAGTTAGAGAGAAGCTGACTGGGTTTTGCTCAGGCAACATCCTGTGGCAGAGGGTGTTGCGGGGAAGATTCAGGGGGGTCTCTGTCAGGGGTGGCATCCTGACAGCGGCCTAGCGAAAAGGACAGAACGTTACGGACCCACGCCTGCACCCGTTGCGGTGGCATCCTAAGAGAGGACACAAAGCGAGGTTTATTGTGGAGAAGTGAGAAACGAGATCACAGCACAAAGGAGAATAGAACCAGTTGGAGTTGTGCCTTAAGATCGTGGCAACATCCTACTGAGGCGCGTAGCCGGAACGCCGAGGAAGTATTGGGCTCCAAGCATTACTTCAAACAGCAGCAGGACAGTTAATTATAGGTTGGCTGTCTCACCTAAATCACCTAAGCAGACATAGGAGGCAATTGTGGGAGAGGGGCGTCTCTAGGGTCCCAGAATAACTCCAGACCTACCCGTCATACGGGTGCGTCCTAGCCATATCATCTGGGGGACGGAGAAGACATCAGAACAGATACGAGAGTTGTGAGAAAGAACATCAGAACCAGACACAACAGTTGTGAGGACTATCCCGTGGTGCTCAGCAGGGAGGTACTGCAACACACAGGCGCTAGAAGGTAGGCACTGATTTCCACCTGCAAAGGAAACTCTGGATGTGCCTTCGGACCGGCCAGTCTCAGCCAGCCCTGTTAGCAGTGCTCTGGATTGCGGATCCTGAAGCCTTCAGTAAAGAGACTGCAACCCTGTGTCCTCGTTATTCATCGCGCCTTGCACCACGCACCATCATCTCATCTTTCACTGGACGCCCCTTAGCAGGGTCACGGACCGGGTCTAGCCACCGTGACAACCCCAGGACCGAGACAGAGAGAGGCCCGGTACCGAGTACCCCGTGGCCCTGCGTCTGGGGGCGCTCCAACTACAGCTTGCAATAATCATTCTGCCACCTCACCAACCACCCGAGCTGCCGCCTCACCAACTACCCGAGCTGCCGCCTCACCAACCACCCAAGCTGTTGCCATGTCACCAACCACCCGAGCTGCCGCGTTGCCACCACCAGAGCTGCCACCTCACCAGCCACCTGAGCTACCGCTTCACCAACCACCCGATATGCCACCTCACCACCACCAGTGCTGCAGCACCCCGACCTCCTGTCTCTTCCCCATTATCCCAAAGAATAAATAAATAATAATATTAAAGCTTACACCAGGAATTATTCTTTAACTCTTATTTATAAATCAATAAAACCTTCCATACAGAGGTCAGAGTCTATCTCAACTAACAGACTGTCAGGTAAAAGACCTTTAGAAAGCAACATTACGTATTAACTCTATGTTACTGTATGACAGTTACATAACCATGACTCTCATGATATTTCAGAGGATATATCTCCCCCAAAGATTAAATCTAAAATGCCCCCTAAGGTGATTTTCCTTGCCCTAAATGCTTACATTCCCCAGCTGATATTCTTCAGTGTCTCTGGGATTGTCAAAAATAAGGGAGGTTTGGGATACACTTTTGCAATATCTCAGTAATACTTTCGGTATAAATATTTATCTTCCTCCGGAGTGGGCCATATTCAACATTCTCCTACAAGATCTATTGGTGAGGCTTTCTGTTCAGCAATGTCGTATTCTATTCGTGTGGGCGACAGCTACTCGCAAATGAATAATACATCTATGGGCACAGGATAGTAGGATAGTACCCCCTCTTTGAACTACCGTATTTTTCGGACTATAAGACGCAACGGACTATAAGGCGCACCCAGGTTTTAGAGGTGGAAAATAGGGAAAAAAATATTTGAAGCAAAAAAAAAAAAAAAAAGTGGTAAAATATTTAATAACATACTATTATATGTGGTGTTATTATATATAATAGTACGTTATTATGTTGGAAGCTGCGGGACCAGTGTGGTGTCTGTGAAGTACGATATGAAGACGCTGGAGGGTGAGTATAAGGGCTCATTTCCACATGCGAGGCACATGTCCGTATCTCGCATGTGGAAACCAAGCTCTGGCGCCGGCACTTTGGAGCGGAGCTGTGCAGCTCCATGTGTTCCTATGTGGCCGCACGCTCCGCTCTGGAGTGCCGGCTCCACAGCTTGGTTTCCACATGCGAGATACGGACGTGTGCCTCGCATGTGGAAATGAGCCCTAAGAATGGGTGCACAGGGCTTATAGTGAAAGCACCACTCCAGCACTGCAAAATAACACTGGAGTGCTGCTTTAAAATCCCATGGGAGAACTATAACTCCCAGCATGTCCTGCAGATCCTATGACATGCTGGGAGTTATAGTTCACCAAAGGAGTGGCAGAGTGCTTTATTGTGTTTTGTAAAGACTAACCTCTTAATTGTGGCAGCCAGCCACACTGTGGTGAGGTAAAAGCTGGAGCATCCCATGGCTGCACACACACAGAGCCCTCCCTGTTGTTGTTGCCTTTCCACAGCGCAGGACATAAGAGGAAGCTGCAGATTCTAGGAGGGAGTCTGAAGGACCTGTGATGATGTCAGAAGAGGGAGGGCTCTGAGCTGCCATGTGATGCTCCAGCCCGCCCACTTCTGACATCACACAGGTCCTCCCTGTGCACCAGACAGCTCAGCGTCCAGCACAGGCAGGTATGCAGCGATCTCCTGGCCCCTGCTGCTGCTGCCTCCTCCTCTCCCGGACACACAGATTCTCCCTGGAATCAGTGCTGGGGAAACTGTGTGTCCCTGCTTAAGTGCAGCATTCATTTGCTGCTCCCGGCTCACCGCTCAGCTGATCGGTGGGCGGGAGCCGCTAATAAATATTCACTGCACTTAATCAGCGGGGCCATGTGCTTTCCCCAGCAGCTGATTCCGGCAGCGGGGACATCCTGAAGTGGGATAACAGTGCGATCCCACTCGCTGCTGCCCCCCTCCCCACATGCTATATCCGTACTATAAGACGCACCCACACTTTCCTCCCAAATTTGGAGGAAAAAAAGGGCGTCTTATAGTCCGAAAAATACGGTATATTTGTTCAAAGGTGGCCTTTCTTTTCTTTTGGATGGACTGGATATAGTCCATATTGAATAAAGAAAAACACACTAAACGGCTTTTTCTTACATTGTCTTCTTTTATTAATACTCAGACACAATCTATACCCCATGCGATTCATCACTGCTTCAAATTTACAAATTGGTACATGAGAGAGCAGATGGATGGCAGAAATCCGGTTAAGTTGGATTAAATTTATTTTCTGAAAATGCGGGTGTGTGCCCTGGGAAGCGGGAGGGGAATTTGGTTACAGTTATAAAATACTGTCTAATAGTCAAAGTACTGTAAAATCTTGCTTATCAGATCTTTTTCTGATGCTTTTGTATAATGTTTGTATTTTACGTTTACTGTTCAATAAAGACGATTAAAAAAAAAACATTACACTTACCTTCCTGGTGCTCCTTTGCAGCATCTTGTTCCCATGCCAGCAGCTGCTTTATGCTTGGAAGCAGCGCATAGCAGGTTCGTTATGCGCTGCTCACAAGCAGAGCACAGCTGCCGGAATATTCACTGCTCTGTGTGCCGGGACTGTGCACCCAGAGAGCAGTGAGTATTCATTGCTCTTCAGTAGCGCGCACAGCGTCAGCTGCCGGCATCCTGCTGCTGCCGGGCGGTCACATGTGCCGCTACTTAAGTGAAATGGATATTTACCTGTCTGAGCGTAGAGAGAGGTGAATATTCATTTCTCTTAAGTAGCGGCACAGGAGTACGCCCATGGTCATAGAATGCAGTGAATATTCATTTCTCTTTAGCAGCGGGCACAGGAGTTAGCCACAGCTGTCGGCTCCAGCCTCCTGTGACCCTCTGCTCTGCCGATGCTGCTTCTCCATCTACCCACCACAGCCAGAGCTAGTACATCCAGACTATGAGACGCACCTCCCATTTTACTCCACATATTTGGAGGAAAATAGTGCTGTAATATGGCAATTATGCCAGAGGTACTATTTCTTTGCTCAGGAAGTCAAGGAATATGAGCGATTGTTTCAAGTGAGACTGTCCGATCCCCCTATTTTTATGCTAATTTCTGGAATGTCTGCTCATCATGGACTGCATTAATCTCTTGGGGTGTGATAGTCTGCATAATTTTGAGGATAATTAGGCAGTGAAACTGAGCAATCAAACAATGGGTAAACAGCCATGACTATCTCCTCTCAATCCTGTGGGACAATGCCTTGAAATGGAAGCTGACGGATAGGCCTTCTCCTTTCACTGGGGTGATTCCACAGCACTTCAGCATAGAGACCATGGTTCCAGCTGGTGGATTACAGAACTGATCCATTGCCCAACATTGAGGCCACTAACGTATTTTGATAACCCAGGTTGGCACAATTCAGTCACCTGGTTACGTACCTCGCTGTTCTCAGTCAGCTTCCTAAGCTAGCCTCCTGTCTGTTGGTGCTTGGCAAAAGCAGTCTGTTGCTTTTTGGGTGGCCCTGGATGCTCTGAAGTCGCAGAGGGTCTAATCTCCGGCGAGCCAGTGAAAGTATGAGACTCTTGCACTATCTTGTGTCCTTGCTGGGAAAGTAATATATGCTGTTACTATATGTAGTGCCTCACCTTGTGTTGTCTGAGTAGTGTTCTGGCAACTGAGGACTATTGGCATATTGGGATGAGACATCTTTATAAAAACAGCCAGGCCTACGGATGAGAGCACCCACTGAGCCCTATGTCTCCACCGCTGGAATAGTGTTGGCACAGAAGGTGAGTATAAGTGTTTTTACTTTAAGGAAGCTAAACTGCTAGGAGTTGTCCTAGCAGTGGACATCATCCTTAAGAAGTTTTTGTTAAAAGATTTCTAACATTTTTGACATGAAAAAGGCTTCTCCCCTGTGTGACCTCTCGGATGTTTAATAGGAGTTAATTTCGGTATACAACATTTCCCACATTAAAAACATGAAAAATAATTCTTCCCTATATGAGTTCTTTGGTACTTAAAAAAAATGTGATTTCTGTGTAAAACATTTTCCACATTCTGATCATGACAAAGACATCTTCCCTGTGTGGGTTTTCTGCTGACTAACAATAACAACTAAATCAGATCGATTTCCAGTTAAAATATTTCCCACATTCTGAACATGAAAAAGGCTTCTCCCCTGTGTGAATTCTCTCATAATTATTGTGTTTATTTCTGTGTAAAATATATCCCACATTAAAAACATGAAAAAGGCTTCTCCCCTATGTGAGTTCTTTGGTGCTTAACAAAATTTGATTTCTTTGTAAAACATTTCACACATTCTGAACATGAATAAGGCTTCTCCCCTGTGTGAGTTCTTTGGTGCTTATCAAAATCTGATTTGCGGTTAAAACATTTCCCACATTCTGAACATGAAAAAGGCTTCTCCCCTGTGTGACTTCTCTGGTGTATAACAAGATTCCATTTCTGGTTAAAACATTTCCCACATTCTGAACATGAAAAAGGTTTCTCCCCTGTGTGTGTTCTCTGGTGCTTATCAAAATCTGATTTCTGGTTAAAACATTTCCCACATTCTGAACAGCAAAAAGGCTTCTCCCCTGTGTGAGTTCTTTGGTGTAAAACAAGACCCCATTTCCGGTTAAAACATTTCCCACATTCTGAACAGCAAAAGGGCTTCTCCCCTGTGTGGGTTCTTTGGTGACTAACAAAATTTGATTTCTGGTTAAAACATTTCCCACATTCTGAACATGAAAAAGGCTTCTCCCCTGTATGTGTTCTTTGGTGCTTAACAAAATTTGATTTCTGGTTAAAACATTTCCCACATTCTGAACAGGAAAAAGGCTTCTCCCCTGTGTGAATTCTCTGGTGACTAACATGATCTGATTTTTGGTTAAAACATTTCCCACACTCGAAATAAGAAAATCTATTCTCTGTTGTGTGAATTTTTTGAAAGTTAAGAAAAGACTTTTTGAGGGGAAAAGTATTTTCACATTCTGAACATGAAAATATCTTCTTTGCTTTAGGGGCAGCTCGTATTTGAATGCTTATTTTGTGACTTTGATTTTCCCTAGTAGTTGGTAATGAATCAGAAGACAGGACCTGTTTCAAAAGATCAGATGACAGCTCTTTGCTGTGAAGGGATGATGGTATATCTGGAGAAATGGCATTCACTTCAATTGTATCCTGTGGGATCTCAAGATCATCAGATTTAAAAATTGAAGATGTCAGCTGTCCCTCTGATCTCCTGGTGCCGTTATCTGCCATGAAAAAAAAGCAATTATTATTTTTTAATAAAATATTCTTGAAGTTTATATTTTTGAACATTTCTACTTATACCGTCAGAAAAAATGGCAAGTTATGCAAAAATACTGAATTAGTCAACAGGACAATGACACAGTCTAATAATTCAAATCCCTTACAATGACATACAAAGCCATTAACAACCTTTCTCCTAAATTCATCTGTGACATGGTCTCCCGGTACTTACCTACATGCAACCTCCGATCCTCTCAAGATCTCCTTCTCTACTCCCCTCTCATCTCTTCTTATAACCGCATCGAAGACTTCTCCCGTGCTTCCCCCATACTCTGGAACTCTCTACCCCAACACATCAGACTCTTGCCTACTATAGAAACCTTCAAAAAGAACCTAAAGATTCACCTCTTCCGAAAAGCCTACAGCCTGCAGTGATCCTGAACCTACTGAACTGCCGCACAACCAGCTCTACCCTCTCCTAGTGAATACTCACCCATCCCCTGCAGACTGTGAGCCCTCTCGGGCAGGGTCCTCCCTTCTTATGTACCTGTGTGCCTTGTTTTTTGCTCATGTTTAATATATTTGTCTATATTTGTCCCCTTTTTACATGTAAAGCTCCATGGAATAAATGGCGCTATAAAAATGTATAATAATAATAATAGAAAACCGCATAGGATGAACCAATAGTGCATAGTGTTCAACTGTTTGTTCATTCTGCCTCCAAAATATGGAATAAAAAGCCACCAATGTTATGTAGGCGAAAATAATACCAATAAAAACTTCTACTCATCTCACAAAAAAAAGTCACCCACTCAGGTTCAACATCTGTCAGTGGAAAAACAGAGGTTTCTACATTGTTAGTTGCCTAAAGGCTCTTCAAAAGCATCATGGCTTCCTTTAAACAATCCACTAATATCCGCTCTATAAAAACAAAAATCTCTCCCTAGCTTCTGTGCCTTGCAGTGTGCCTAAACCATATTTAGCATCCATGTGTTTGGCATTACTATAGTGAGAAAAACCCACTTAATTTCACAGTGTTTGTGTCTCCCGGGGCACAATCTGGCCACTATATGTGGGGTAATAATAAGGAGGCCTTTGAACCAGAAGTAGTTCTGGGCAGCATAGGTTTTGTCCAGCCAATAAGATTACTGTGCCTGGGACCAGTAGTGCCATCCAGTCTGGCAGTATGGGTGTGTGTGCTGTCCAGCTGTAATAATCTGCTTCCTGCTTCGGCCAACTGGAAAGCACCACATGGTTGAAGTAGATTGCCGAAAGCTGCTAGATACAGCCTTCTTCTCCACTGGTTCAGTCCTCTGTGATCAGCTCCCGGCTTGTATATTTGTTTGCTGTTGTGACACTGGCCTGTTTACTGTCTTCTCTTGCATCTTCTGATTTTGTATTTTCTCTGCTTTCTTGGTCTGACCTGACTATCTGACTTTTCTTCTTGTCATCTTGCACCACTGAACAGCAGGTAACACTGTGGCCCAAGCATAGGTGTTTCTGTATAAGTCCATATTTTTGTAGAGGGGTTAAATAGTCATGAGCCAAGCAACCCGTGGGATTTGGAAAAAGGAGTAGACAGCGCAAAGCCTGTTCATGGTGCTATCTATTGAGCTGCTAGGTGACCATGAACAGTGCCCCTATTACATTTTGTCTGCTAACTATTCCAACAATATCTGCATTCAAATAGCTAAATAGCACTCTTCCTCTTCTTAGCCTGCCATGTACCCAGACAGTACTGTAGATTGGGGGTAACGTTAGGCCGCCTCCACGTGGTGCACCCTGGGTAACGCTACAGGACTAACAATCTTGACGACCAAACAATCAAACTACATCTAGATCTCCTGGTCAATATATTGTACATCATATTTGATAATCAATAAAGGACAACAAAGGATCAAATTTGATAATGTCTACAAATAATGGTACTGTCACAAATGACACTCCTCAAATGGAAGACCTTCGACCCACTGTGAAAATCTGCAAAATTAACATTGAAGGTATCAGCCGCTCAAAATGTGATTTCCTTCACAAGTTTCTCACTGCTAACAAAACAGACATTCTTGTTCTTCAGGAAACTCATGTTGAAAAAGAAGACCAACTTCTAGCTCGTGGCTCCATTGCTGATTTTGATTTAATTGGTGCTACATATGACCAACACTACGGTGTAGCTACCTATGTGAAAGGTAACATTGAAAATTCAAAGCTTGTATCTACATCTCTTGAAAATTACATCCATGAAGCTGTGATTAAAGTTGGTGATATCACAATTGTTAATATTTACAAGCCTCCTGCAGTACAATGGCCTACTGAAGTTATCCATGTCCATCCACATCCTACCATGTACATAGGAGATTTCAACAGTCACCATGAGCTCTGGCAATATGCTAGTAATGACGACAATGGTGAGCACCAGGTAAAGTGGTCTGATGTGCACAACACATTCTTGGTTTTTGATGCAAAGGATTTTCCAACCTTCCAATCAGCAGCCTGGCAGAGAGGATACAACCCTGATTTATGTTTCGTATTACGCAATAGAAACAATCAACCTTTATCTACATCTCGAAGTGTTGTCAAACATTTCCCTCATAGTCAGCATCGCCCTGTCATCATCATTGTTGGAGTATCCATTCCTCTTGTAACTTCGTACCCATGTCCTCGATGGAATTTTGTTAAAGCCAACTGGAAAAAGTTTGCAGATTATCTTGACAAGTGTATTGGTTGGATACCTCCAATCAGTATAAACTATGAGCGGTTCTGTAAAGCTGTTATTAAAGCTGCAAAGAAATCAATACCACGTGGCTTCCACAAAGAATACATTCCAGGCTGGACTGATGAATGTGAACAACTATACAGACAATTTCTTGAAAGTGAAGATGGTGAAATCGGTGATGAGTTGCTAAACAAACTGAATGCAGCACGTTGTGTCAAATGGATGGAAACAGTTGAGAACTTGGACTTTAAAAGGTCCATTAGAAAAGCATGGTCTCTTTTAAGAAAACTAGAAGGAAACCGTAAAGCAAAACAGAAAACGAATGCTGTAACTCCAAATCAAATTGCAGCACACATTGTGAACACCTCAAGAACCCCTAAAGACCGAGCTCATACCATAGAAGTTAAAAATAAGTTTAAGCTACTAAAATCATCTGTGGCATCAACTGAAGAATATTCCCGTCCTTTTGCAACTTGTGACATTGAAATTGCTCTTGTTGATACTAAAAGTAACGAAGCTCCTGAATTTCTCAAAAATTGTGGACCTTTTGCGAAAAAATGACTGGCAAAGTTCTTCTCAGATATCATGGAAAATGCCCAAGTCCCCAGTAAATTGAAACACGCCAAGATCATTGCATTTTGTTAAAACCTGGGAAGCCTGAAGATAATCCATCAAGCTATAGACCCATTGCTTTATTGAGCTGCCTTTACAAGTTGTTAGAACGCTTAATCTATAACAAGATTAATTTAAAGATTTTTTTACCCATTACCTATAGAGCAAGCCGGCTTTAGACCTGCTCGAAACTGCAGTGACCAAGTTTTATCCTTGACAACTTTAATTGAAGCTGAATTTCAAAAGAACAATAAGGTTTCAGTGGCGTTCATTGATCTTTCTGCTGCATATGACACTGTGTGGAGGGAAGGACTTCTATATAAGTTTCTGAAGGTGATTCCATGTAAGAAAATTATGTACCTCTTGAATAATATGATTGCAAATCGAACCTTTCAACTTATCATGGGTGATTCAACCAATTGTAATATAACCTTAAAAAATGGTTTGGCCCAGGGATCATTGCTGGCACCTCTCCTGTTTTGCTTTGTACCTAGCTGACATTCCCGACACAATATCACGGAAATTTGGATACGCCGATGACTAGGCAATTGCTACAGTGAGCAAAACAATGGAGGAAGCAGAGGAGGCTCTAACAGAAGACCTTAGTGTAATGGGAAAGTATTTTCGACAATGGAGGCTAAAGCCCAATCCATCAAAAACGGAAGTATGTTACTTTGATTTACACAACACAAGTGCTAAGACTGAGCTCAAAGTACGTTTTGAAGGTCAACTTGTCAAACACAACTTCAATCCTAAGTATTTAGGCATAATTCTTGATAGAAGCCTAACCATCAAATCTCACTTGGAAAAGACAGCACAGAAACTGAAAGCAAGCAATAATATTATTCAGAAACTCTGCGGATCCTCCTTTGGTCCCTCCACACCTGTCTTGCGAATGTCTACCCTTGCCTTGGTGTACTCTGCCGCAGAATATTGTGCTCCAGTATGGCTGAATAGATGTCATGTGAATGCAATCGATAATCAGTTGAACAACTCTATGCACATAATTTCTGGTGCTATCAGACCTATGCCCGTCCACTGGTTACCTGTCTTGACCCATATCGCACCTACAAATCTGAGAAGACAAAAGCTCCTACTTAAAGAATACACCAAAGTAGTGAATAATGAAAATCTCCCAATACATCAAAATATCCAAGATGTTCAAATACAGCGACTGAAATCAAGACATCCACCCATCCGAAACGCAATTACCCTGTATGAACATGATTTCAATTTAGAAGAGAAATGACGTGAACTTTGGGTCAGTGCAGTAGACGGTGAGCCTCAAACGTTTCCTTACTTTCAAAATTCACCACCAGGCTTCAATCTGCCAAGGAAAACCTGGGTCACTTTGAATCATATCAGAACAAACTTTGGTGTCTGTGCAGATCTTATGTATAAGTGGGGAAAATCTGACTCTCCTGCCTTTGAGTGTGGAGCTGACCGTCAAACAATTCAGCACATTTTCAAGAAATGTCCCCTCAAATCTTATACTGGTAACACGAATGATTTTTATACTGGAAATGACAATGTTATTGCATACATAGAAAATCTCGATATCCGACTCTGATTTCTGTTCTTTTGTTCTTTTCAATCACTGTTTGTCATTTATTTATTCTTATATGATGTTTAAATATATGTTCATATGATTAAATAATAAAATAAACTGTAGATTGGTATATAGGGTATAGTGGGATTCAATAGAATTTTGAAAATAATTTGTAAGGTCCACTTGATTCCTATTATCCTTTGTGAAGAATTACAAAGTTATCACCACATAAAATGACACATGTCTAAATTTGAAAAATGGGGCCTGATTAGGAAAACAAAACCGTCTGCAGACGTTGTTACATCAGAGTATTTTGAGCACTAACGACTATAGTCAGAAACTGACTGTAGACAACAACACATCTACTGAAACAATCAAACTTAACAGTCTTCACCAGGAAAAAATGAGTAACTAGTGGTGAAACCTCTCAGGGGTAATTAGAGTATGGGGCTCGGTGGCTTTTGGCAATCTAAACTATTGTAAAGGCCAATATTTTCTGTCAGATGAGTTTCTTGAAAAAACGTTAGACATTCAAAGAGAACTTTTTATTATAGTACAGAGCTGAGATGTCTTAAATTTAAATCTCTGGCATTTTGCAGAGGAAATGGAGACCTTTTTTAATGATATCATGGAGTTGTAGACTCACATAAATGAGGCAGGCCGATGCCACCATAATCAAACTGTTATAGAGAATGAACCTGTAAAAAAATACATTTTTTATTCTATGTTGCATGTTTCACAACATATATCTGAGGGGAGAACTCAACACTAGTGATGAGCGAATATACTTAATGCTCAGGTTTTCCAAGCACGCTCGGGTGGTCTCCGAGTATTTGTGACTGCTCGGATATTTAGTTTTCCTTGACTCAGCTGCATGATTTACAGCTGCTAGCCAACCTGAGTAATGTGGGGGTTGCCTGGATGCTAGGGAACCCCCACATGTAATCAAGCTGTCTAATAGCTGCAAATCATGCAGCTGCAGCAAAGAAAACGAAATCTCAGAGCACTAACAAATACTTGGAGATCACCCGAGAGTGCTTGGGAAAACCTGAGCAACGAGTATATTCACTCATCACTACTCAACACTAAATCTGAATTGCACTTATTTATGGTGGACCATTGGAGCCACTATGAGTCCTGAGCAGAAGAGTAGAGAAAGTATTAGTGCCCCTCATTTCAGGGGAGATTGTGCAGTAATCTGAATTCCTTATGATAGAAAATAATGTAATTTATGATGTGGAGGGAATCCATGAAACCTGGGCTCGAGCCAACACATCTCTTGCAGGTGTGAATAACTGTATACTACAGCCATCAGCCGCACACGGCTTAGAGATATATCATGGCACAGGAGTAATGTTTTATGTGTAGTTTATCACAATCCTCCTTAAAGTTAGACGGTTTAATAACAAATAGAAAAGTCAGGATAAAGAGAAACTTTGTTGTTATTGTACAGAAATTCACACTTTCCCCTCACTGCACATTTAATGTTGTCGATCATAAAAGTAAAGTTTGGCCAGAAAGACTGGACCTGGTCTTGTAGGGACCATATGAGCACATTCAGCAGCACAGAAAGGGGAGAAGGTACATTAATCTGACAAGATATCAGGGATGTAGGAAGTCAACAGATTCTTTACCCTTTGCTTTCTCTTAGAGGCCATCTACGTACGCTGTCATTTGGCTTTGTAGTTTACAAATCTGGGCAGGTAAGTGTCAGCATCTTTTTATTTTAGTTGGTAGTTGGATCTACCAGGTTGTAAGTTCTATAGAAAAGGTCTTTCAATGCCTAAAGTCATTTGAACACTTTTAGTTGGTTGAATATGTTGTTGTTGAGAAACAAAATGATAATCACACGATTGTAATACCATCGGACTACAGGACCCATAAAGCAGCCACAGCCGGTGACTGAGAAGAATCTGTGACTTCTCTGCATTTAGTGGTTACTACTCACCTGGGTAGTCATATGTAGGAATCTCCTCTTTACACCACTCATCACCCCTCACATATGTCTCTGTAGTATTAATATGGGTCAGATCTTCACCCTGAAACAAATTTTGTAAAAGTCACAGACAGATGGAGAAGTCACATCTATGATCAGCTCTAATCCTGCCATCTCCACTGTTCTCATTACACAAGTATAAAACACATAATACTGGTGGATAAAACAAGACTGAGCACAAGACCTTCACAGCCGTCTACACATCATAGGAGAGATCTCCCGACACCTTCTCTCCATCTACCTGATGATCCTGAGGAACATTGGGATCTTCTTGTTTACAGTCCTGTGGAAGAAGAGGACGGGGACATCTCTCTGGTGTTGGCTTCTTACTGGATAGATCTGGAGGAAACATATACAGGGACTGAATTCATTCTTTACATACAGATAATAATTATAGGCCGTGTGTATTTAGTCCTGTCTATTACCTGGTGATGTGAGGGGCTGGGAAACCTCCATCATGAAATCCTTGTACAAATCTTTGTGTCCTTCTAAATACTCCCACTCCTCCATGGAAAAATAGACGACGACATCCTGAGACCTTATAGAAACCTGACACATACAATGATACCATCATTCCCTTGATCTCTACATATCATTACTGTATAATGTCCCAGCATTCCCAGCAGTGTCACCTCTCCAGTCAGCAGCTCAATCATCTTGTAAGTGAGTTCTAGGATCTTCTGGTCATTGATGTCCTCATGGATTAGGGGGTGAGGTGGAGGCCCCGTGATTGGGCTCAGAGGTCTTCCCCATCCCACAGACACAGAGTCGTGACAGCGCTCACTAGAGGTCTTCTTCACTACTATGTAATCCTGGTTATGGAGAGACACATTAATAGATCTCACTACAGACTTTTCCAGAGTCCTCACCTCTGCAGTTCTGTCCATTTGTTATTCCCATAGATAAGAATGATGTAATGTGACGTCATCAGAATCTCTCACCTCTCCAGTAAGCCGGAAGAGGATCTCTAGGGTGAGGTGTAATATCCTCTCCGCCATCTTGTCTCTGTCCATATCCATCCTTGATGGGTAAATCAGGAAAATTATCTTATGTAGAAGATCTTCACTGAGAGGATCCGATATTGTAGAGACCTGAATGAGAAGATGAGCCAATGTAACATCATAAAAATCCTGTGTAATAATACAATTACTGGAGATAATAAGAGGAAACATATCAGGAGATTTATTATTTTACACTATTTAGATTTCTTTTTTACATCTATCTATCTATTTATCTATCAATCTATAGTGGGGGAAATAAGTATAGATCCCTTGCTGATTTTGTTTGCCCACTGACAAAGACATGAACAGTCTATAATTTTAAGGGTAGGTTAATTTTAACATTGAGAGATAAAATCTAGAAAATCACATTGTATAAATTCCAAAAATGTATTTGCATTTTGCTGTGAGAAATAAGTATTTGATCCCCTCTGGAAAGCAAGACTTAATACTTGATGGCAAAACCCTTGTTGGCAAGCACAGCAGTCAGACATTTTTTGTAGTTGATGATGAGGTTTGTGCACATGTCAGGAGGAATTTTCATCCACTGCTGTTTGCAGATCATCTCTAAATCATTAAGATTTTGAGGCTGTAGCTTGGCAACTCGGAGCTTCAACTCCCACCATAAGTTTTCTATGGGATTAAAATCTGGACACTGGCTAGGCCACTCCATGGCCTTAATGTGCTTCTTTTTAAGCCACTCCTTTGTTGCCTTGGCCTTGGCAGTATGTTTTGGGTTGTTGTCTTGCTGGAATACCCAGGCACAACTCATTTTTAAAGTTCATGTTGAGGGAAGGAGGTTATCACTCAGAATTTTAAGGTACATGGCTCCATCCTTTCTCCCATTGATGCAGTGAAGTAGTCCTGTGCCCTTAGCAGAGAAACACCACCAAAACATAATGTTTCTGTGGCACCCCAGGAGTCCAGTTGCCACAGTGGCATTGCCTCCCTCACAGGGGGTGATGTCATGCCTGAAAGCAAGGAGGGATCCCCTTTCCAGGTACCTCAGCATGCAACACCTTTCCTATTCCAAACCAGAAGGGGAAGCTCTAATATAACATCCCAGGTTCCTGGTTGTTACAGTGGCATTGCTTTCCTCACGGAGAGAGTGATGTCACGCTTGGAAGTGAGAAAGGATCTCTTTCATCAGGTAATCACTAGCATGCAACATGTTCATACTCCAGGCCAGAAGGGGGAGCTCTGATCCAGCTTGTGGGTGGTTCCTCTATATATTCTGGTTTCTAGGAAAAGGGAGGTCAGTCAGTCTGTCAGAGAGACAGAGGGGAAGGGACAAGAGGGGCTGTGCAGCCACAAGGGTGCTGCAGCTCCTGGAAAGAGACAGAAAAGAAAGCAGAACAAACGGTAGAGAGCGTGTAGAGGAAGAAAAGCGCTGGAGAGTGAAGAACTGGAGGGGATAGCTGCAACTGAGCTACCTCCCCACTGAGCGCAGACAGCGGTAGCCGGAAGACCGGAGTTGTGAAGGACTCCATGTCTCACAGCAGAAACCGGCAGGACAGCTGGATTACAAATCACCTGTCCGCCCTTACACCTGAAGACGCAGTGGCACAGAGGGCCTGGGTCGTGATAGAGATCCTGTAAAAAGGCTCGAGCCACCTGTCATACGGGTTAGTGACCTACCGGCAAGGAGGACAGAGAGAACATGTGAGAACATTGTGAGGGGTCTAAGGCAGCAATGGACTACACCACAGCGCTAGAGGGAAGGCTTCCAACTCCACCTGGTAAAGGAAACTCCCTACTCACTTCCAAGCCGGCCGGACCACATCTGCATCTGTGATCTGGTACCCTGGACTGTGGCTGCCTGAATTTATCAGTAAACCAGGTAAAGAGACGGCAAACCTGTGTCCTCCATTTCTTCCTACATCATTCACCATCTCTGTCTATACACCGGGAGCCCTGGGGACCCAGCTTCACGTGTGGCTTCACCTGTTAACGCTAAAGAGCTCAATTTTTGTCTCATCTGACCACAGCACCTTCTCCCAATCACTCACAGAATCATCCAGGTGTTCATTGGCAAACTTCAGATGAGCCTGCACATGTGCCTTCTTGAGCAGAGGGACCTTGCAGGCACTGCAGGATTTTAAACCTTTACAACATAATGTATTAGCAATGGTTTTCTTGGTGGTCCCAGCTGCCTTGACATCATAAACAAGTTCCCTCGGTGTAGTTTTAGGCTGATCTCTCACCTTCCTCATGATCAAGGATACCGCACCAGGTGAGATTTTGCATGGTGCCCCAGATCGATGTTGATTGACAGTCATTTTGTATTTCTTCCATTTTCTTACTATTGCACCAACAGTTGTCTCCTTCTCACCCAGCGTCTTACTTATGGTTTTGTAGCCCATTCCGACAGAATGCAAATAAATTTAAATAATTTATACAATGTAATTTTCTGGATTTTATTTTTGATATTCTATCTATCAATGTTAAAATTAACATACCCTTAAAATTATAGACTGTTCATGTCTTTGTCAGTGGGCAAACTTACAAAAACAGCAAGGGATCAAATTATTATTATTATTTATTTATATAGCACCATTAATTCCATGGTGCTGTACATGAGAAGGGGTTACATCAAAATACAAATATCACTTACAGTAAACAAAACTAACAATGACAGACTGGTACAGAGGGAAGAAGACCCTGTCCTTGCTGGCTTACATTGTACAGGATTATGGGGAAGGAGACAGTAGGTCAAGGGTTGCAGTAGCTCTGATGGTGTTGAGGTGGCCTTGTGGCCATTACAGGCTGTAAGTGGAGCGGCCCCCAGACGCAGGACGGGATACTCGGTACCGGGTCTCTCGGTTCTGAGGATGTCACAGTGGCCCGACTTGGTCCGTGGTCCTGCTAAGGGGCGCCCAATAAAATGTGTAGGTGGTGGTGTAGGTCGCAGCAAATAACGAGGACACAGGGTTGCAGTCTCTTTACCTCTTTACTGAAGGCTTCAGCATTCGCAATCCAGAGCACTGCTAACAAGGCTGGCTGAGACCGGCCGGTCCGAAGGCACATCCAGAGTTCCCTTTGCAGGTGGAAATCAGTGCCTACCTACTAGCGCCTGGGTGTTGTAGTACTTCCCTGCTGAGCACCACGGGATAGTCCTCACAACTGTCGTGTATGTTTCTGTTCTTTCTCTCCGTCCCCCAGATGATATGGATAGGACGCACCCGTATGACGGGGTAGGCCTGGAGTTATTTTATAGGGACCCTAGAGACGCCCCTCTCCCACAATTGCCTCCGTTGTCTTCATTAGGTGATTAAGGTGAGGCAGCCAACCTAAAATTAACTGCCCTGCCGTTGGTTTGAAGTAATGCGTAGAGCCCAATACTTCCTCGGCTGTTATGGTTCTCAATGGCAAGAGAACATAGCCCAGCAAACATAAGTACTAGCTCTTGGAAGGATGGAAACTAAACTGACCATGAACTAAACCTGCCGCACAACTAACAGTAGCCGGGTAGCGTTGCCTACGTTTTTTATCCCTAGACGCCCAGCGCCGGCCGGAGGACTAACTAATCCTGGCAGAGGAAAATATAGTCCTGGCTCACCTCTAGAGAAGTTTCCCCGATAGGCAGACAGAGGCCCCCACATATATTGGCGGTGATTTTAGATGAAATGACAAACGTAGTATGAAAATAGGTTTAGCAAAATTGAGGTCCGCTTACTAGATAGCAGGAAGACAGAAAGGGCACTTTCATGGTCAGCTGAAAACCCTATCAAAATACCATCCTGAAATTACTTTAAGACTCTAGTATTAACTCATAACATCAGAGTGGCAACTTCAGATCACAAGAGCTTTCCAGACACAGAAACGAAACTACAGCAGTGAACTGGAACAAAATGCAAAAACAAACGAGGACTAAAGTCCAACTTAGCTGGGAGTTGTCTAGCAGCAGGAACATGCACAGAAAGGCTTCTGATTACAATGTTGACCGGCATGGAAGTGACAGAGGAGCAAGGTTAAATAGCGACTCCCACATCCTGATGGAAACAGGTGAACAGAGGGGATGATGCACACCAGTTCAATTCCACCAGTGGCCACCGGGGGAGCCCAAAATCCAATTACACAACAGTACCCCCCCCTCAAGGAGGGGGCACCGAACCCTCACCAGAACCACCAGGGCGATCAGGATGAGCCCTATGAAAGGCACGGACCAGATCGGAGGCATGAACATCAGAGGCAGTCACCCAAGAATTATCCTCCTGACCGTATCCCTTCCATTTGACCAGATACTGGAGTTTCCGTCTGGAAACACGGGAGTCCAAGATTTTTTCCACAACGTACTCCAACTCGCCCTCAACCAACACCGGAGCAGGAGGCTCAACGGAAGGCACAACCGGCACCTCATACCTGCGCAACAATGACCGATGAAAAACATTATGAATAGAAAAAGATGCAGGGAGGTCCAAACGGAAGGACACAGGGTTAAGAATCTCCAATATCTTGTACGGGCCGATGAACCGAGGCTTAAACTTGGGAGAAGAAACCCTCATAGGGACAAAACGAGAAGACAACCACACCAAGTCCCCAACACAAAGCCGAGGACCAACCCGACGCCGGCGGTTGGCAAAAAGCTGAGTCTTCTCCTGGGACAACTTCAAATTGTCCACTACCTGCCCCCAAATCTGATGCAACCTCTCCACCACAGCATCCACTCCAGGACAATCCGAAGATTCCACCTGACCAGAAGAAAATCGAGGATGAAACCCCGAATTACAGAAAAAAGGAGACACCAAGGTGGCAGAGCTGGCCCGATTATTGAGGGCAAACTCCGCTAAAGGCAAAAAAGCAACCCAATCATCCTGATCTGCAGACACAAAACACCTCAAATATGTCTCCAAGGTCTGATTCGTCCGCTCGGTCTGGCCATTAGTCTGAGGATGGAAAGCAGACGAGAAAGACAAATCTATGCCCATCCTAGCACAGAATGCTCGCCAAAATCTAGACACGAATTGGGTTCCTCTGTCAGAAACGATATTCTCCGGAATACCATGCAAACGGACCACATTTTGAAAAAACAGAGGAACCAACTCGGAAGAAGAAGGCAACTTAGGCAGGGGAACCAAATGGACCATCTTAGAGAAACGGTCACACACCACCCAGATGACAGACATCTTCTGAGAAACTGGAAGATCCGAAATAAAATCCATCGAGATGTGCGTCCAGGGCCTCTTCGGGATAGGCAAGGGCAACAACAATCCACTAGCCCGAGAACAACAAGGCTTGGCCCGAGCACAAACGTCACAAGACTGCACAAAGCCTCGCACATCTCGAGACAGGGAAGGCCACCAGAAGGACCTTGCCACCAAATCCCTGGTACCAAAGATTCCAGGATGACCTGTCAACGCAGAAGAATGAACCTCAGAAATGACTTTACTGGTCCAATCATCAGGAACAAACAGTCTACCAGGTGGGCAACGATCAGGTCTATCCGCCTGAAACTCCTGCAAGGCCCGCCGCAGGTCTGGAGAAACGGAAGACAATATCACTCCATCCTTAAGGATACCTGTAGGTTCAGAGTTACCAGGGGAGTCAGGCTCAAAACTCCTAGAAAGGGCATCCGCCTTAACATTCTTAGAACCCGGCAGGTAGGACACCACAAAATTAAACCGAGAGAAAAACAACGACCAGCGCGCCTGTCTAGGATTCAGGCGTCTGGCGGACTCAAGATAAATTAGATTTTTGTGGTCAGTCAATACCACCACCTGATGTCTAGCCCCCTCAAGCCAATGACGCCACTCCTCAAAAGCCCACTTCATGGCCAAAAGCTCCCGATTCCCAACATCATAATTCCGCTCGGCGGGCGAAAATTTACGCGAGAAAAAGGCACAAGGTCTCATCACGGAACAATCGGAACTTCTCTGCGACAAAACTGCCCCAGCTCCGATTTCAGAAGCGTCGACCTCAACCGGAAAAGGAAGAGCAACATCAGGCTGACGCAACACAGGGGCGGAAGAAAAGCGGCGCTTAAGCTCCCGAAAGGCCTCCACAGCAGCATGTTCAGGCACAGACAGATTAAATAAACGACCCTTAGGGTATTTACTACCCGGAATCAAATCTATGGCACAATCGCACTCCCGGTGCGGAGGTAATGAACCAAGCTTAGGTTCTTCAAAAACGTCACGATATTCAGTCAAGAATTCAGGAATCTCAGAGGGAATAGATGATGAAATGGAAACCACAGGTACGTCCCCATGCTTCCCCTTACATCCCCAGCTTAACACAGACATAGCTTTCCAGTCAAGGACTGGGTTATGAGATTGCAGCCATGGCAATCCAAGCACCAACACATCATGTAGGTTATACAGCACAAGAAAGCGAATAATCTCCTGATGATCCGGATTAATCCGCATAGTTACTTGTGTCCAGTATTGTGGTTTATTACTAGCCAATGGGGTGGAGTCAATCCCCTTCAGGGGTATAGGAGTTTCAAGAGGCTCCAAATCATACCCACAGCGTTTGGCAAAGGACCAATCCATAAGACTCAAAGCGGCGCCAGAGTCGACATAGGCATCCGCGGTAATAGATGATAAAGAACAAATCAGGGTCACAGATAGAATAAACTTAGACTGTAAAGTGCCAATTGAAACAGACTTATCAAGCTTCTTAGTACGCTTAGAGCATGCTGATATAACATGAGTTGAATCACCGCAATAGAAGCACAACCCATTTTTTCGTCTTAAATTCTGCCGTTCCCTTCTGGACAGAATTCTATCACATTGCATATTCTCTGGCGTCTTCTCAGTAGACACCGCCAAATGGTGCACAGGTTTGCGCTCCCGCAGACGCCTAACGATCTGGATAGCCATTGTCATGGACTCATTCAGACCCGCAGGCACAGGGAACCCCACCATAACATCCTTAATGGCATCAGAGAGACCCTCTCTGAAATTCGCCGCCAGGGCGCACTCATTCCACTGAGTAAGCACAGCCCATTTACGGAATTTCTGGCAGTATATTTCAGCTTCGTCTTGCCCCTGAGATAGGGACATCAAGGCCTTTTCCGCCAGAAGCTCTAACTGAGGTTCCTCATAAAGCAACCCCAAGGCCAGAAAAAACGCATCCACATTGAGCAACGCAGGATCCCCTGGAGCCAATGCAAAAGCCCAATCCTGAGGGTCGCCCCGGAGCAAGGAAATCACAATCCTGACCTGCTGAGCAGGATCTCCAGCAGAGCGAGATTTCAGGGACAAAAACAACTTGCAATTATTTTTGAAATTTTGAAAGCAAGATCTATTCCCCGAGAAAAATTCAGGCAAAGGAATTCTAGGTTCAGATATAGGAACATGAACAACAAAATCTTGTAAATTTTGAACTTTCGTGGTGAGATTATTCAAACCTGCAGCTAAACTCTGAATATCCATTTTAAACAGGTGAACACAGAGCCATTCCAGGATTAGAAGGAGAGAGAGAGAGAGAAAGGCTGCAATATAGGCAGACTTGCAAGAGATTCAATTACAAGCACACTCAGAACTGAAGGGAAGGGGAAAAAAAAAAAAAAAAATCTTCAGCAGACTTCTCTTTTCTCTCCTTTCTCTGTCAATTAATTTAACCCTTTTTTGGCCGGTCAAACTGTTATGGTTCTCAATGGCAAGAGAACATAGCCCAGCAAACATAAGTACTAGCTCTTGGAAGGATGGAAACTAAACTGACCATGAACTAAACCTGCCGCACAACTAACAGTAGCCGGGTAGCGTTGCCTACGTTTTTTATCCCTAGACGCCCAGCGGCGGCCGGAGGACTAACTAATCCTGGCAGAGGAAAATATAGTCCTGGCTCACCTCTAGAGAAGTTTCCCCGATAGGCAGACAGAGGCCCCCACATATATTGGCGGTGATTTTAGATGAAATGACAAACGTAGTATGAAAATAGGTTTAGCAAAATTGAGGTCCGCTTACTAGATAGCAGGAAGACAGAAAGGGCACTTTCATGGTCAGCTGAAAACCCTATCAAAATACCATCCTGAAATTACTTTAAGACTCTAGTATTAAGTCATAACATCAGAGTGGCAATTTCAGATCACAAGAGCTTTCCAGACACAGAAACGAAACTACAGCAGTGAACTGGAACAAAATGCAAAAACAAACGAGGACTAAAGTCCAACTTAGCTGGGAGTTGTCTAGCAGCAGGAACATGCACAGAAAGGCTTCTGATTACAATGTTGACCGGCATGGAAGTGACAGAGGAGCAAGGTTAAATAGCGACTACCACATCCTGATGGAAACAGGTGAACAGAGGGGATGATGCACACCAGTTCAATTCCACCAGTGGCCACCGGGGGAGCCCAAAATCCAATTACACAACACTCGGCGTTCCGGCCACCGGCTACGCGCCTCAGTAGAATGTTGCCGATCTCGGGGCACGACTCCTACTGGTTCTATCGCCTTTGTGCTATGATCTCGTTTCTCACTTCTCCACAATATACTTCGCTTCGTGTCCTTTCTTAAGATGGCGCCGCAATGAAGTGCAGGCGCGGCTCCGTAACAATCTGTCCTTTCGCTAGGCCTCTGTCAGGATCCCACCCCTGACAGGGACCCCCCTGGATCTTCCCAAGCAACGCTCTTCTCTCACTAGATGTTACCGGGGCGAAACCCAGTCAGCTTCTCCCTAACTTCCTATCCAACCCCCAGTTTTACCAGAGTGTGAGGAGTGGCCTAATACATAGAACCCTTTGCTCCCCCTGGTGGCCAGAGTGTGAAGTGTAATGTGTGACTGTGATACCTCGTCAGGTGAACTCCTTTAGTGCCATCAGATGTACCATCACTCCCCTTAGTGGCGGAGCGACAGTACTGCAACGACCAGGACTCTGGGGCGCTGCAAGGCTTTCCTGAAGAGGTGGGTTTTCAGGTTCCGTCTGAAGGATCCAAATGCGGTGGATAATCGGACGTGTTGAGGCATGGAATTCCAGAGGATGGGGATATTCGGGAGAAATCTTGGAGGCGGTAGTGTGAGGAGCAAATAAGCGTGGGGGAGAGAAGGAGGTCTTGGGAGGACTGGAGATTACATGAGGGAAGATAACGGGAGATTAGTTCAGAGATATATGGAGGAAACAGGTTATGGATGGCTTTGTAGGTTGGTGTTATGTTGGGCTGGTGGTTAGGAGCACTAGAAATGACCAGATGAGTAAACTAGCAATACAGGATGAGCTCTGGGAAGTGGGAGCTCTGCTGACCGCAACCCCTAATCCTATCACAACAACTAGAAATAGCCGTGGAGCATTCCTGACTCTGCCTAGACGCCTCTTCACAGCCTAAGAGCTAACTACCCCTAAAGATAGAAAATACAGCCTACCTTGCCTCAGAGAAATTCCCCAAAGAAATAGGCAGCCCCCACATATATTGACTGTGAGTTAAGATGGAAGTCACAAACACAGGAATGAAATAGGTTTCAGCATAGGAGGCCAGACTTAACTAAACAGACTGAAGATAGAAAAGGTATCTTTGCGTTCAGCATAAAAAACTAACAAAAAACCACGCAGAGTGTGCAAAAGAAACCACCGCACCGACTCACGGCGCGGTGGTGCCACTCTGCATCCCAGAGCTTCCAGCTAACAAGATTAAATCATAATAGCAAGCTGGACAAAAACACAGTGGTAACAAATAAGCTAGCAGGGACTTAGCTTTTGCTGAAGTAGACAGGTCATCTGAAAGATCCAAGAGAACTGAACCAGTACTAGGACATTGACAGCTGGCATCAAGTAACGATCTGAGTGGAGTTAAATAGAGCAGCCAGCCAAGGCCTGAACGAGATCAGCTGGAGAAGGAATCTCAGAACCAGCAGCTCCACTCACAGCCACCAGAGGGAGTTCATGAACAGAACTCGCCGAAGTACCATTCATAACCACAGGAGGGAGCTCAAGAACAGAATTCACAACAGGTTGGTATTAGTAATTTGAACTGGATACGCTGAGGGAATGGGAGCCAGTGAAGAGATTTGCAGAAGGGGGAAGCGGAGGACCGGAGATTACATGAGGGAAGATATTGAGAGATTAGTTCGGAAATATACGGAGGAGAAAGGTTATGGATGGCTTTGTAGGTCAGTGCTAGTAGTTTAAACTGGATACGCTGGGAAATTGGGAGCCAGTGAAGGGATTTGCAAAGTGGGGAAGCAGGAGTGTAGCAAGGAGAGAGATTAATTAGTCGGGCAGCAGAGTTAAGGACGGACTGGAGGGGTGTGTGAGTGTTAGAAGGTAGGCCACAGAGGAGGATGTTGCAGTAGTCGAGGCGGAGATGATTAGGGCATGCACGAGCATTTTGGTAGAGTGAGGGTTGAGGAAAGGACGGATTCTGGAAATATTTTTGAGCTGGAGGCGACAGGAGGTGGCGAGAGCTTGGATGTGCGGTTTGAAGGACAGGGCAAAGTCAAGGGTTACTCCAAGGTAGTGGATATTGGGGACAGGGAAAGTGTGATTTCATTTATTTTGATAGATAGATCAGGTAGGGAAGATATGCAAGATGGAGGAAAGATAATTAGTTCAGATTTGTCCACATTGAGCTTGAAGAAGCGAGAGGAGAAGAAGGAGGATATGGCTGATAGACACTCTGGGATTCTGGAGAGCAGAGAGGTGACATCTGGGCCAGAGAGGTAGATCTGAGTGTCATCAGCATATAGATGGTACTGGAAGCCATAGGACCTTATGAGTCGTCCCAGGCCGTGTGTCTAGATTGAGAAAAATAAGGGCCCAAGGACAGAGTTTTGAGGGACACCAACAGAAAGGGGGCGAGATGAAGATTTAGTATGGGAGTAGGAAACGCTAAAAGTGCAGTTGATAAGGTATGAGGAGATCCAAGATAGAGCAAGGTCTTTGACACCAAAGGAAGAGAGGATCTGTAGTAGGAGGCAGTGGTCAACTGTGTGGAAGGCAGAGGACAGATCTAGAAGGAGAAGTATAGAGAATTGTCTGTTAGCTTTGGCTGTAAGTCGTTAGTAATTTTGGTCAGGGCAATCTCAGTGGAATGGTGGGAACGAAAGCCAGATTGTAGGTTGTCAAAGAGAGAGTTAGATGCAAAGTGAGAGGAAAGTTCAGAATGGAAGTGCTGCTCCAGGAGTTTGGAAGCAAATGGGAGCAAAGATATAGGGCGATAGCTGGACATAGTGCTTGGGTCAAGGGATGGCTTTTTGAGGATAGGTGTGATTGTGGCATGTTTGAAAGCAGAGGGTAAGGTACTAAAAGTTAGTGATAGGTTGAAGAGATGGGTTAAGGATGGGATTAATGTGGTGGTGAGGTTGGGGAGGAGGTGGGATGGGGTCAAGTGCACAAGTGGTGAGGTGTGATTTGGAGAGAAGATGAGCAAGCTCCCCTTCAGTGATTTTGGAGAGGGAAGTTATGGGGTTTGGGCATTGGTCTGGTATACAAAGGGGTTGTGGTGGTTTGACAACAAAGACTTGACTTGTTTGGTCTATCTTATTTTTGAAGTGCGTGGAAAAGTCCTCGGCAACAATTAGGGAACTTGGAGGGGGCAGTGGTGGGCGGAGGAGGGAGTTAAAAGTGTTGAACAACTCTTTGGGGTTGTGGGATAAGGAAGATACGAGGTTTGTGAAGTAGGCCTGTTTAGCAGAGCTAAGAGCTGATTTGAATGCGAGTGTTGCTTGTTTGAGTGCAGTGAAATCATCTTGCGAAAGCGTTTTCTTCCAGCGCTGTTCTGCAATTCTGGATACTTGCCAAAGCTTTTTAGTGATGTTATTGTGCCAGGGTTGTCTATTGGTTCGTCGCACTCTGCAATGCATGACAGGGGCGACCGTGTCAATAGCTTATGCAAGAGTGGCATTGTAGAAAGCAGTGGCAGTGTCTGTGTTGTGGAGTGAGGATATGGATGCTAGTGGTAGGATAGAGTCAGAGAGTGTGTGGTGTCTAGGTGTGCGAGGTTCCTGTGTGGCTGCACATGTTGCTGGACATAGGTGACAGGTGAGAAGGACAGGGTTGAGAAAGTAAGTAGATGGTGGTCAGATAGAGGGAGAGGGGAGGCTGTGAAGTTATACAGGGAGCAGAAACGGGTGAAGACCTGGTCTAATGTGTGTCTGTCTGTGTGGGTGGCTGGCTGAGGAGGACCACTGAGTAAGTCCAAAGGATGAGGTAAGGGACAGGATTTTGAAATCTGCTGACTAGTGGGTGTCAATGGGGATGTTGAAGTCACCCATGATGATGGTGGGAATGTCAGTAGAGAGAAAGTGAAGGAGCCAGGTGGAGAATTGGTCAATAAAGGCAGTGGTCGGGCCTGGAGGTCGGTATATGACGGCCATTTGGAGGTTGTAGGGGGAGTAGATGCAGACAGAGTGGACTTCAAAAGAAGGGAGGATAAGGGAGGGTAGAGGTGGGATTGGGTTAAAGAAAGGAAGAAAGGAGAAGGCCCACTCCTCTACCATGTTTGTTTCCAGGGCAAGGAGTGTGGGTGAAGTGGAGGCCACCGTAACATAGTGCAGCAGGGGAGGCTGTGTCAGAGGATGTCAGCCATGTTTCAGTGATGCCCATAAAGAAAAGATTATGAGAGGTAAAGGCTTGTGAATCACATGGAGTTTATTGCAGATGGAGCGGGCATTCCATAGTGATCCAGAGAGAGGGTGCAGGGGCACGGATTTGAGGTGGGCAAGATTTTGGGTGTTTATATTGGGTTGGGAGCGATAGGAGAGGGTAGTAATGGGAGATATGAGCTGCGGGGGTCCAGGATTGGGAGATATGTCGCCAGCAGTGAGGAGATGCAGAGAGAGACAGAGCAGGTGGGAAAAGGAGAGTGGGCGGCTTGTTTTGTGTGTTATTAGGAGAGATCTGAGGTTGAGGAGCAGGTCAGCAGAGGAGGTCAGGTGGGGGGCAAGAGGGAAGGAGAGATTATTACTTGGTTAGAGGGTGCTGGGGTTTGGGGATAGCGAAGGAGAGTGAGGAGTAATGGAGCCAAAACTGTTAGAGCGTATGTCAGCATGATGAGAGTAGGTTTGGTGGAAAGGGAAAGAAATTTAGTACATTTATTATTTTCCCCACTCTATATAAAGCAGATAATGTGTGTGTGGTAGCCCGTGGAATACAAAACCACATTTTTCACCCGGTTTGAGTCACATTTTGCACTGCCCGTCTTAATCATCAGACCAAAAATACTGCGAAAATTTCACCCTTCACAAGATTTGGAACCAAGAATTTAGGCTCTATAGAAATAAAGGAGCAAATGTTTGTGTGTTGAATGCAAAGCGATAGTTGTTGCCCAAAAGGTCCTAAGAATTTAGAGGGACAGCATCCAAAGAGTTACACTTAAAAGGGACAGCAACCATATAGTCGCTACGGTGGAAGCAACTGGGGCCTCATTTATGAGAATTGACACATAGTAAGATCGTTATAGATACCTATAGCAACAAGAGTGCAGCTTTCAGCATTGAAATTGCTGAGGTAAAGTGAAAGCTGAGCTGTAATTGGTTGCTGTGGACAACTAGAACAGTCTGATTGTGAGGCGGTCACACATTTCTTGCTTTATATATATATATATATATATATATATATATATATATATATATATATATATATATATTCACCTATTACATCTTTGATCAGTGTGAGGTGATTACTAAGGTCATAATACTAAGGGTACCGTCACACAGTGCCATTTTGATCGCTACGACGGTACGATTCGTGACGTTCTAGCGATATCCATACGATATCGCAGTGTCTGACACGCAGCAGCGATCAGGGACCCTGCTGAGAATCGTACGTCGTAGCAGATAGTATGGAACTTTCTTTCGTCGCTTGATCACCCGCTGACATCGCTGGATCGTTGTGTGTGACAGCGATCCAGCGATGTGTTCGCTTGTAACCAGGGTAAACATCGGGTAACTAAGCGCAGGGCCGCGCTTAGTAACCCGATGTTTACCGTGGTTACCAGCGTAAACGTAAAAAAACCAAACAGTACATACTTACATTCCGGTGTCTGTCCTCCGGCGTCTCAGCTTCTCTGCACTGTGAGCGCCGGCAAGCCGGAAAGCGAGCACAGCGGTGACGCGGTGACGTCACCGCTGTGCTTTCCGGCTATGGCGCTTACACAGTGGATAGAAGCAGAACGCCGGGGGACAGACACCGGAATGTAAGTATGTACTGTTTTTTTTTTTTTACGTTTACGCTGGTAACCAGGGTAAACATCGGGTTACTAAGCGCGGCCCTGCGCTTAGTAACCCGATGTTTACCCTGGTTACCCGGGGACTTCGGCATCGCTCCAGCGCCGTGATTGCAACGTGTGACCGCAGTCTACGACGCTGGAGCGATAATCATACGATGCTACGACGTCACGAATCGTGCCGTCGTAGCGATGTAAATGGTACTGTGTGACGGTACCCTAAGAGCTGTTTTTTAAAATGCCACCCAAAAACGACTATTGGGCAAGTTAATCCAAAAGCTAAGAAAGCAAAACTGTCTCAAACAGGTGAGACAAGTAAACAATGCGCATACCAGCTTGAAAGGAAACTGATGAGACAGGCTGAATCAAGGGATGCTGAAACATCTGAACAAAAGGATGAAAGTTGTCAAAACGATGTAGGCAGGCTGACCTGAGTTTGGAAGCGTGTCCCTATGACCCAATTCAGGACTATAGGTCACATCTGAAAGTCATAATAAGCAAAATGGATGTAATATGAGAACATTGTCAAGCAAAAAAGTTTAATTATAAATCTCCTGTGTGTGGTGGTCAATGGTAATGTCAGCTTGCCACCTCTACCTCCCGAACCACTGTTTTCATACATGTCAGGAACAACTCATGAGTCTAAGCAGTAACTGCAAATTATTAGGAGACACAATTCATCTTTCCAGATGACATCCTTTGGTACGACAGCTGGACTCAAGGAAAAAGATTTATGCCAACTCTTAAAGTCAAGGGACAAATATATCACAAAATAGGTTTGATGTTTCCTGTAGCAAATCAAGAACATTTTTACAAATTTACTGTTTGGGAGATGAACAGATACAAGCTGAGCGACGTTGTGAAGTTATACCAGAGACACAAAGACATTGTTTTGAATTTGCAAAGATTTTTCCATCAACACAACCAGTTAGTAAACCTTTATAATACAGCCTTATAAAGAATGCCAAGTGCGGAATATCAGGGTGTAATAAGAGCAGACAAGACACCGGTTGGTGGCACAAAAGGAGATTTACTTCCCCAGTGTTAGTGAAGTAGCTATTATAATGGTTGGACGGGACTTTCTAAGCCGAGATATAATTATTCAGTGACGGAGAGAACATGTTCAGCGTATTACAGAAACACACAGATCATATGATGCTCTGCAATATCCTATAATATTGTGGAATGGCCAAGATGGCGATCACTATAATCTAACAGACTGATCCCAGCACTGCGAGGCCGACCAATAAACCAACCAATAAAATATCAGCTATGGACTTCTACACCTACCAAATAATGACCAGACAACAATGGAGGCAACTTTCTCATCAGTGTATAGTAGATCTGTATGCCAAGGTGGAGAGCGAGCGTCTTCTGCACATACAACTGAGCCAACAAACACTTACAGGGAGGCCATGCCAAAAGCGTGGTCTGATGGAGGATGGTCCACACTGGGACCTGACATTGCAGGAGGCGTCCCTCACTCGCTTTCCTCCTCATCTTCTAACCTGCTCCCTATAATACCTACAACCTGTGCACCTTCCAATCCCCGGGCTCTGTGGGACAAATACACAGAATATCCTAGAGAAGATATCCATAGAGAGCACAGGAGAGGTCATCCGGACTTAGCCATAAATGTCACTGCCGACAGATCCACCACAGTCCTCCTGACTCTAGAAGAAAGGAGCCAATGTGTCAGTAGTGACCCTCTAATAGCATCAGGTCACCGGCACCAGCTCCACCAGCCTGTGTGTTATGGGAGAGATATTCTGGGAGAGAAAAGCCAGGATTTGGGGAAGATGAGGGGATTTGTCCCAGTAAATAAGCCTCTTCTGGTTGATGACCACAGATCGGGGGATTTGGCAATTATGGCTCAGATTCCCGGTGGAAATGGGAGACGGTTCTCCTTGATGCCCCAGGAGGTTCCGGTAAAACATTCTTATTAATTTGCTGCTCTCAGAAATTCCCTCCATCAATAACATTGCTCCGGCCGCTGCATCGTCTGGGGTTGTGGCCGCTCTCTTAGATGGAGGCGCACGGCTCAGTCAGCGCTAGGATTACCCCTGAATATAGCGCTCTTGGAATCTCCCGTCTGTAATATCACTAAGGTCTGGGGGGATCCAATCACTTAATGGGGGGAATTGTTCTACGTTTAGCAACGTTACCTGTTCTTAAAGGAGCAGCAGCAGCAGAGGAGCTGAATACTTGTCAGCCCAGCAGAGTCCGGCATACACTGAGGCCCCTGATCATGTGATCCCTGACTCCTCCCCTCCTGTGACCTCATCACAGGTCCTTGTGTGCACAGAAAAGCCATATATGTGGAGTGCAGCTCTGAGGGTGGAGGTAGGTGCTGGGGATTCTCCATTACTGGGCGCGGGGAGGAGGGACATTAACCCCTTCAGCACTGAGGCTTTTTTTGGGTCTCTGTGTGGTGTGAACAGTGATGTAACACAGAGGCGTAGCTAGGGTTTTGGTTCGGGGGGGGGCGGGGGTGAAGCTTCTGAGTGGGCCCTAACCAGGTAACCGTGACTACAGCTGGGTGACGTCCCCTAATAGTGGAGGAGAACCTCAGCAGATGACCGCGCTGCTACTGAAGATAATCTCTATATAAAGACCAATATGGATATTACCGCCATATGGTCAGTGGTAGATACCAGCCCTACAGAACATATAACAGATCACAGCACAGTTATGGATAATGTCTTACCGCTGATGTTCTTTCTGATGGAATCGTTCACTTTTCCCGTCTTTTCCATCTGGCCCAGACCGACATGACAACTTCTTCCAGCCCAGACTTGGGTGCAGAGATTACAACAAAGACACATTTCACTTCTCATATTCCAGCCCCATCACCATCTATTCCCAACCTGCACAACCTCCTCATCCTGCTGATACCCCAATACTGAGCCGCTGCTGCCGTATGTGTCCCTATTACTGCACCTGATAACCCAATACTGAGCCGCTGCTGCCGTATGTGACCCTATTACTGCACCTGATACCCCAATACTGAGCCGCTGCTGCCGTATGTGTCCCTATTACTGCACCTGATACCCCAATACTGAGCCGCTGCTGCCGTATGTGTCCCTATTACTGCACCTGATACCCCAATACTGAGCCGCTGCTGCCGTATGTGACCCTATTACTGCCCCTGATACCCCAATACTGAGCCGCTGCTGCTGTATGTGACCCTATTACTGCCCCTGATACCCCAATACTGAGCCGCTGCTGCCGTATGTGTCCCTATTACTGCACCTGATACCCCAATACTGAGCCGCTGCTGCCGTATGTGACCCTATTACTGCCCCTGATACCCCAATACTGAGCCGCTGCTGCCGTATGTGTCCCTATTACTGCACCTGATACCCCAATACTGAGCCGCTGCTGCCGTATGTGACCCTATTACTGCCCCTGATACCCCAATACTGAGCCGCTGCTGCCGTATCTGTCCCTATTACTGCACCTGATACCCCAATACTGAGCCGCTGCTGCCGTATCTGTCCCTATTACTGCACCTGATACCCCAATACTGAGCCGCTGCTGCCATGTGTCCATATTACTGCACCTGATACCCCAATACTGAGCCGCAGCTGCCATATGTGACCCTATTACTGCCCCTGATACCCCAATACTGAGCCGCTGCTGCCGTATGTAACCCTATTACTGCACCTGATACCCCAATACTGAGCCGCTGCTGCCGTATGTGTCCCTATTACTGCACCTGATACCCCAATACTGAGCCGCTGCTGCCGTATGTGACCCTATTACTGCCCCTGATACCCCAATACTGAGCCGCTGCTGCTGTATGTGACCCTATTACTGCCCCTGATACCCCAATACTGAGCCGCTGCTGCCGTATGTGTCCCTATTACTGCACCTGATACCCCAATACTGAGCCGCTGCTGCCGTATGTGACCCTATTACTGCCCCTGATACCCCAATACTGAGCCGCTGCTGCCGTATGTGTCCCTATTACTGCACCTGATACCCCAATACTGAGCCGCTGCTGCCGTATGTGACCCTATTACTGCCCCTGATACCCCAATACTGAGCCGCTGCTGCCGTATCTGTCCCTATTACTGCACCTGATACCCCAATACTGAGCCGCTGCTGCCGTATCTGTCCCTATTACTGCACCTGATACCCCAATACTGAGCCGCTGCTGCCATGTGTCCATATTACTGCACCTGATACCCCAATACTGAGCCGCAGCTGCCATATGTGACCCTATTACTGCCCCTGATACCCCAATACTGAGCCGCTGCTGCCGTATGTGTCCCTATTACTGCACCTGATACCCCAATACTGAGCCGCTGCTGCCATGTGTGTCCCTATTACTGCCCCTGATACCCCAATACTGAGCCGCTTCTCCCGTATGTGTCCCTATTACTGCCCCTGATACCCCAATACTGAGCCGCTTCTCCCGTATGTCACCCTATTACTGCACCTGATACCCCAATACTGAGCCGCTGCTGCCGTATGTGTCCCTATTACTGCCCCTGATACCCCAATACTGAGCCGCTGCTGCCGTATGTGTCCCTATTACTGCACCTGATACCCCAATACTGAGCCGCTGCTGCCGTATGTGTCCCTATTACAGTACCTGATACCCCAATACTGAGCCGCTGCTGCCATATGTGACCCTATTACTGCACCTGATACCCCAATACTGAGCCGCTGCTGCCGTATGTGTTCCTATTACTGCTCCTGATACCCCAATACCGAGCCGCTGCTGCCGTATGTGACCCTATTACTGCACTTGATACCCCAATACTGAGCCGCTGCTGCCGTATGTGACCCTATTACTGCACCTGATACCCCAATACTGAGCCGCTGCTGCCGTATGTGTCCCTATTACTTCATCTGATATCCTAATACTGAGCCGCTGCTGCCGTATGTGTCCCTATTACTGCCCCTGATACCCCAATACTGAGCTGCTGCTGCCGTATGTGTCCCTATTACTGCCCCTGATACCCCAATACTGAGCCACTGCTGCCGTATGTGTCCCTATTACTGCACCTGATACCCCAATACTGAGCCGCTGCTGCCGTATGTGTCCCTATTACTGCACCTGATACCCCAATACTGAGCCTCTGCTGCCGTATGTGACCGTATTACTGCACCTGATACCCCAATACTGAGCCGCTGCTGCCGTATGTGTCCCTATTACTCCACCTGATACCCCAATACTGAGCCTCTGCTGCCGTATGTGTCCCTATTACTGCCCCTGATACCCCAATACTGAGCCGCTGCTGTCGTATGTGTCCCTAATACTGCCCCTGATACCCCAATACTGAGCCGCTGCTGCCGTATGTGTCCCTATTTCTGCACCTGATACCCCAATACTGAGCCGCTGCTGCCGTATGTGTCCCTATTACTGCACCTGATATCCCAATACTGAGCCGCTGCTGCCGTATGTGTCCCTATTACTGCCCCTGATACCCCAATACTGAGCCACTGCTGCCGTATGTGTCCCTATTACTCCACCTGATACCCCAATACTGAGCCTCTGCTGCCGTATGTCCCTATTGCTGCACCTGCAGTATGGTTCTCTGTGACCTCTGAATTCTAAAGCACCCCTCTAGAATACAGCAATGCCAGGTGCAAGTGCCGTAGAAATCAGTGCCCACATTGTGCCCCCTAGAAAGTAATATTGCCGTTTGCCCCTTTGACAGTCACTAACCTGAGTTCCCCTATAACAATAAGTGCCCACTTTATATTTTATAATGTCCCGAGTCTACCCCTGTACAGCTCCCCTATACACAGTATGATGTTCTTATACACAGTATAATGCCCCTCACTGTATATATACTGACCCCTTAGTATCCCCCAAACTGATAGCTCCAACACTGTAATCTCCGCACTGTATGGTGGCCCCTAGATAGCCTCCACAAAGAATAATGCACCAGACAATCCTCAATATAGTCCTCAATATAGTATAATGCACTCCCCATAGGCAGACTATATAGTATAATGCACTCTCCATAGGCCTCCATGTAGTATAATGCACTCCCCATAGGCAGCCTCTATATTGTATAATGCATTCCCCCATAGGCAGCCTCTATAGTATACCGCAGCCCTTAATAAAATGCACTTCCCTAGGCAGACTCTATAGCATAATGCAGCCCCTAATATAATTAACACCCAATAAACAGCCTCTATAGTATAATGCAGCCCTTAAAGGGAACCTGTCACCAGTTTTGGCCTATATAAGTTACGGACATCATTTTTCATGGCTGATATACAGCATTCTATAATGCACCCCCCATAGGCAGACTCTATAATGCTATAAATAAATTTTGCACAGAATACTGAATACCAATCAGACAAACAATACACAGGGTAAATAGTTCCCAACCCCTGTGCCCATCCGGAAATAAATATCATTTGTCTCATGCAAAGAGTATATAAATCTATAAATAAATTTTGCACAACAGAACTAGGATAGTAAAAAAGAATAAACTTTATTAATAATAACACTTAAAATCATAAACAATATTAATATTATAATGGTGAACGGTACGAAATGAAACAAGACACCACAGACTTGAGGATAATTATATGCAAAAATTCAACTCATACCGCCATAATACAGATACACCCAGTGGCTAATTAGTGCCAAATGCCATAAACAGACATAATAACCTTAAGGATGCCACACATGGGTTATTAAAAAGATGGCATAGTATTAATACATATAATCTAATAATGGTTACCTCTGGTCCGATGGTGCCACGGCCCGTACGCGCGTTTCAGCTGCATGTGCCTTCTTCCGGAAGGCACACGCAGACTCCCCCGGAAGAAGGCACACGCAGCCGAAACTCATGTAGGGGCCGTGTTAAGGTTATTATGTCTGTTTATGGCATTAGGCACTAATTAGCCACTGGCGGTATGAGCCTACAATTTTTGGATATAATTATCCTCTGGTCTGTGGTGTCTTGTTTCATTTGGTAGAGTTCACCATTGGTAATATTGTTTATTGTTATGCAAAATTTATTTATAGGTTTATATACTCTTTGCATGGGACGAATTATATTTATTTCCGGATGGGCACAGGGGTTGGGAACTATTAACCCTGTGTATTGTTTGCCTGATTGGTATTGAGACTCTATAATGCTGTATATCTGCCCCCAACCCGACCTGTAAGATAAGAAAAAGATCTATTATTGTACTCACCATTGGGGCAGTCCGGTCCAAGGAGTGTCGCAGGCTTTGGTCCAGCACCTCCCATCTTCTTGCGATGTCGCCCTCCTGCTTGCTTCATGTGGCTGATGCGTCTCTGCGTCATCCGCCCAGACTCTTTGGCACCGCGAACAGGTGTCGTGAAAGGTCAAAGAGCCTTGGCACCTGCACACTGCAGTACTTTTCTCTGCCCTCCACAGGGCAGAGAAGTACGCCTGCGCAGGAGCGCGATGCTGAGGAGACTGTGTGGACGACGCAGTGACGCATCATTCACACGAAGCAAGCAGGAAGACAGCGATCATAAGATGGGAGGAGCTGGACCAAGAAGAGCAAGGCCCCACTGACCAGACCGCCCCACAGGTGTGTATAATAAAAGTTTTTCTTCTCTTACAGGTCGGGTTGGGGGCAGATTCAGCATTGTAGAATGCTGTATATCAGCCCTGAAAGGTGATGGCCTTATCTCTTATCGGCCAAACCTGGTCACAAGTTCCCTTTAATATAATGCACCCCTATAGGCAGACTCTATAGCAGACCTGGGCAAGATGCGGCCCGCGGGCCGCATCCGGCCCGCCTGATGATTTTAAATGGCCCGCCAGCTAGCTGTCACTTCAGCCGCCCCCGGCACCGCTCGGCCAGCCGCCAGACGCTTCTGAGGAGGACCGCTGGTGGCTGGAGTGAAGGCCCCGAGCTCATACGCATCGGCCCTGTACGTCACGTGCAATGTAAGCAGCAGAGCCGGGTTGATCACCGGTTTACCGATGGCGGCGGCCATCTTCCCGAGGCCGAGTTTGCAGATTTAGATCTTGGCTTCAGGAAAATGGCTGCCGCGATCTCCATCTGCGCACCTGCGGCCTCCCGCGGCCATTTTCCTGAAGCCCCGTGAAGCAGAGCACTCCATCTGCGCACGCACGGCCTCAGGAAGATGGCCGCCGCCACCCATATTCAACCCGGCTCTGCTGCTCACATTGCATTCCGGGCCACTGCGTCACCTCACCGGTGGAAGGGACCCTGCGCACGCCATACCGCACCTCTGCCGTCGCCACACCACTGCTGCAACCCCCCCATGGACACCAGGCCGTGGCGTTGCCCACCTAAGCAGGAAGGGACCCTGCTCAGGTGCACGCCACACCGCATCACCCCACCTCTGCCGACACCATGCCTCCTGTGACCCTGCTCTACCACCGCCAGCCCTCAGGTAAGATACTGTAAATTCGTACAATAAGACGGACCCCCACCTTACAAAAAATCTTTTTTTCTGCAATTTTCACCCCAAATTTGGGGTGCGCCTTATGGTCCGGTGCGTCTTATAGTCCGAAAAATACGGTAATTATACTTGTCTGGCCCTCTAAAACCATCCCAATTTCCCATGCGGCCCCTTGGCAAAATTAATTGCCCACCCCTGCTCTATAGTATAATGCAGCTCTTAATATAATGCACCCCCATAGGCAGACACTATAGCATAATGCAGTCCTTCATATAATGCACCCCATAGGCAGCCTCTATAGCATAATTCAGCCCCTTAACCCCTTCACGACCTTTGACGCATACGCTGCGTCATGAAAGTCGGTGCCAATGCGACCTATGACGCAGCGTATGCGTCATGGAATGATCGCGCTCCTGCAGATCGGGTGAAAGGGTTAACTCCAATCTCACCCGATCTGCAGAGACAGGGGGAGTGGTGCTTCAGCCCAGGGGGGGTGGCTACACCCCCCCGTGGCTACGATCGCTCTGATTGGCAGTTTCACTTTCAACAGCCAATCAGAGCGATTTGTAATATTTCACCTAAAAAACAGGTGAAATATTACAATCCAGCCATGGCCGATGCTGCAATATCATCGGCCATGGCTGGAAATACTGATGTGAGCCCCCCCCACCCCACCGATCGCCCCCCCAGTCCTCCGTTATGGGGTCCGGTCCCCTCCGTCCTGTGCTGCGCTGCCCCGTGCTCCTGCCCGCTCCCCCGTCCTGCTGTCCGCTCCCCCCTGTGGTCCGATCACCCCTCCTGTGCTCCAATCCACCCCCCCACCACCCCTTCATACTTACCGATCCTCCCGGTGTCCGGCCGTCTCCTCGCTGGGCGCCGCCATCTTCCAAAATGGCGGGCGCATGCTCAGTACGCCCGCCGGCAGATTCCATTCAAGTACATTTTGATCGCTGTGGTAGGTTCTACCACAGCGATCAAAATAAAAAAAATAATAAATAAACCCCCCCCCTTTATCACCCCCATAGATAGGGATAATAATAAAATAAAGAAAATATATATATATTTTTTTTCCACTAGGGTTAGGGTTAGAACTAGGGTTAGGGTTAGAACTAGGGTTAGGGTTACGGGTAGGGTTAGGGGTAGGGTTAGGGTTAGGGGTAGGGTTATGGCATGTGCGGATTTGGCTGCGGATCCGCAGCGGATTGGCCGCGGATCCGCAGCGGATTGGCCGCGGATCCGCAGCGGATTGGATGCGGATCCGCAGCGGATTGGATGCGGATCCGCAGCGGATTGGCCGCGGATCCGCAGCGGATTGGCCGCGGATCCGCAGCGGATTGGCCGCGGATCCGCAGCGGATTGGATGCGGATCCGCAGCGGATTGGCCGCGGATCCGCAACGGATTGGCCGCGGATCCGCAGCGGATTGGATGCGGATCCGCAGCGGATTGGCCGCTGCAAATTCGTAGCAGTTTTCCATCAGGTTTACAGTACCGTGTACACCTTTGGAAAACCAAATCCGCTGTGCCCATGGTGCGGAAAATTCCGTGCAGAAACGCTGCGTTGTATTTTCCACAGCATGTCAATTCTTTGTGCGGATTCCGCAGCGTTTTACACCTGTTCCTCAATAGGAATCCGCAGGTGAAATCCGCACAAAAAAACACTGGAAATCTGCTGTAAATCCGCAGGTAAAACGCAGTGCCTTTTACTTGCAGATTTTTCAAAAGTCGTGCGGAAAAATCTCACACGAATCCGCTACGTGGGCACATACCCTTAGGGTTAGGGTTGGAATTAGGGCTAGGGTTGGAAATAGGGTTAAGATTAGGCTTGTGGTTAGGGTTACGGATAGGGTTAGGGGTGTGTTGGGGTTACAGTTGTGGTTAGGGTTGGGATTAGGGTTAGGGTTGGGATTAGGGTTAGGATTAGGGTTGGAATTAGGGTTACGGGTGTGTTGGGGTTAGGGTTGTGGTTAGGGGTGTGTTGGGGTTAGGGTTGGGATTAGGGTTATGGCTACAGTTGGGATTAGGATTAGGGGTGTGTTGGGGTTAGTGTTGAAGTTAGAAATGAGGGGTTTCCACTGTTTAGGCACATCAGGGGTCTCCAAACGCAACATGGCGCCACCATTGATTCCAGCCAATCTTGCATTCAAAAAGTCAAATGGTGCTCCCTCCCTTCCAAGTCCCGACGTGTGCCCAAACAGTGGTTTACCCCCACATTTGGGGTACCAGCGTACTCAGGACAAACTGGGCAACAACTGTTAGGGTCCAATTTCTCCTGTTACCCTTGCAAAAATAAAAAATTACTTGCTAATACATAATTTTTGAGGAAAGAAGAATGATTTTTTATTTTCACGGCTCTGCGTTGTAAACTTCTGTGAAGCACTTGGGGGTTGAACGTGCTCATCACACATCTAGATAAGTTCCTTGGGGGGTCTAGTTTCCAAAATGGGGTCACTTGTGGGGTGTTTCTACTGTTTAGGCACATCAGGGGCTCTGCAAATGCAACGTGACGCCCGCAGACCATTCCATCAAAGTCTGCATTTCAAATGTCACTACTTCCCTTCCGAGCCCTGACGTGCACCCAAACAGTGGTTTACCCCCACATATGGGGTATCACTGTACTCACAACAAACTGGGCAACAAACATTGGGGCCCAATTTCTCCTGTTACCCTTGTGAAAATAAAAAATTGCTTGCTAAAACATCTTTTTTGAGGAAAGAAAAATGATTTTTTATTTTCACGGCTCTGCGTTGTAAACTTCTGTGAAGCACTTGGGGGTTGAACGTGCTCATCACACATCTAGATAAGTTCCTTGGGGGGTCTAGTTTCCAAAATGGGGTCACTTGTGGGGTGTTTCTACTGTTTAGGCACATCAGGGGCTCTGCAAATGCAACGTGACGCCCGCAGACCATTCCATCAAAGTCTGCATTTCAAATGTCACTACTTCCCTTCCGAGCCCTGATGTGCACCCAAACAGTGGTTTACCCCCACATATGGGGTATCACTGTACTCACAACAAACTGGGCAACAAACATTGGGGCCCAATTTCTCCTGTTACCCTTGTGAAAATAAAAAATTGCTTGCTAAAACATCTTTTTTGAGGAAAGAAAAATGATTTTTTATTTTCACGGCTCTGCGTTGTAAACTTCTGTGAAGCACTTGGGGGTCCAACGTGCTCATCACACATCTAGATAAGTTCCTTGGGGGGCCTAGTTTCCAAAATGGGGTCACTTGTGGGGTGTTTCTACTGTTTAGGCACATCAGGGGCTCTGCAAATGCAACGTGACGCCCGCAGACCATTCCATCAAAGTCTGCATTCCAAAACGTCACTACTTCCCTTCCGAGCCCCGGCATGTGCCCAAACAGTGGTTTACCCCCACATATGGGGTATCAGCGTACTCAGGAGAAACTGGACAACAACTTTTGGGGTCCAATTTCTCCTATTACCCTTGCAAAAATAAAAAATTCTGGGCTAAAAAAATATTTTTGAGGAAAGGAAACACATTTATTATTTTCACGGCTCTGCGTTATAAACTTCTGCGAAGCACTTGGGGGTTCAAAGTGCTCACCACACATCTAGATTAGTTCCTTGGGAGGTCTTGTTTCCAAAATGGGGTCACTTGTGCGGGAGCTCCAATGTTTAGGCACACAGGGGCTCTCCAAACGTGACATGGTGTCCGCTAATGATTGGAGCTAATTTTCCATTCAAAAAGCCAAATGGCGTGCCTTCCCTTCCGAGCCCTGCCGTGTGCCCAAACAGTGGTTTACTCCCACATATGGGGTATCATCGTACTCAGGACAAACTGGACAACAACATTTGGGGTCCAATTTCTCCTATTACCCTTGGAAAATTAAAAAATCCTGGGCTAAAAATCATTTTTGAGGAAAGAAAAATTATTTTTTATTTTCACGGCTCTGCGTTATAAACTTCTGTGAAGCACCTGGGGGTTATAAGTGCTCACTATGCATCTAGATAAGTTCCTTGGGGGGTCTAGTTTCCAAAATGGGGTCACTTGTAGGGGAGCTCCAATGTTTAGGCACACAGGGGCTCTCCAAACGCGACATGGTGTCCGCTAACGATTGAAGCTAATTTTCCATTCAAAAAGTCAAATGGCACGCCTCCCCTTCCGAGCCTTGTCGTGCACCCAAACAGTGGTTTACCCCCACATATGAGGTATCAACGTACTCAGCAGAAATTGCCCAACAAATTTTAGGATCCATTTTATCCTGTTGCCCATGTGAAAATGAAAAAATTGAGGCTAAAAGAAATTTTGTGTGAAAAAAAAGTACTTTTTCATTTTTACGGATCAATTTGTGAAGCACCTGAGAGTTTAAAGTGCTCACTATGCTTCTAGATAAGTTCCTTGGGGGGTCTAGTTTCCAAAATGGGGTCACTTGTGGGAGCGCTCCAATGTTTAGGCACACAGGGGCTCTCCAAACGTGACATGGTCTCTGCTAGCGATGGAGATAATTTTTCATTCAAAAAGTCAAATGGCGCTCCTTCCCTTCCGAGCCTTACCATGTGCCCAAACAGTGGTTTACCCCCACATGTGAGGTATCAGTGTACTCAGGAGAAATTGTCCAACAAATTTTATGATCCATTTTATCCTGTTGCCCATGTGAAAATGAAAAAATTGAGGCTAAAATAATTTTTTTGTGAAAAAAAAGTACTGTTTCATTTTTACGGATCAATTTGTGAAGCACCTGGGGGTTTAAAGTGCTCACTATGCTTCTAGATAAGTTCCTTGGGGGGTCTAGTTTCCAAAATGGGGTCACTTGTGGGGGAGCTCCAATGTTTAGGCACACGGGGGCTCTCCAAACGCGACATGGTGTCCGCTAAAGATTGGAGCCAATTTTTCATTCAAAAAGTCAAATGGCGCTCCTTTCCTTCCAAGCCCTGCCGTATGCCCAAACAGTGGTTTACCCCCACATATGAGGTATCAGCGTACTCAGGACAAATTGGACAACATCGTTCGTGGTCCAGTTTCTCCTTTTACCCTTGGGAAAATAAAAAAATTGTTGCTAAAAGATCATTTTTGTGACAAAAGTTAAATGTTCATTTTTTCCTTCCATGTTGCTTCTGCTGCTGTGAAACACCTGAAGGGTTAATAAACTTCTTGAATGTGGTTTTGAGCACCTTGAGGGGTGCAGTTTTTAGAATGGTGTCAGTTTTGGGTATTTTCAGCCATATAGAACCCTCAAACTGACTTCAAATGTGAGGTGGTCCCTAAAAAAAATGGTTTTGTAAATTTTGTTGTAAAAATGGGAAATCACTGGTCAAATTTTAACCCTTATAACTTCCTAGCAAAAAAAAAATTTGTTTCCAAAATTGTGCTGATGTAAAGTAGACATGTGGGAAACGTTATTTATTAACTATTTTGTGTCACATAACTCTCTGGTTTAACAGAATAAAAATTCAAAATGTGAAAATTGCAAAATTTTCAAAATTTTCGCCAAATATCCGTTTTTTTCACAAATAAACTCAGAAATTATCGACCTAAATTTACCACTAACATGAAGCTCAATATGTCACGAAAAAACAATCTCAGAATCGCTAGGATCCGTTGAAGCGTTCCTGAGTTATTACCTCATAAAGGGACACTGGTCAGAATTGCAAAAAACGGCAAGGTCATTAAGGTCAAAATAGGCTGGGTCATGAAGGGGTTAAAAAATAAATCCAATACTCACCTTTCTCCCTGGTTCCTCCACTGTTCTGTCGGTAATGACGTAATTGCGACCCCGTCGGTGTCAGCGTCGGTGATGTCAGATGCTGAGAGGGGGATGATGGGAGAGGGAGCATAAAGCTCCTTCTCTCATCAGTGTTGTCAGCTGTATTGGAATCTAGCCGATACAGCTGAACTTGTGATGATGGGGGGCCCACTGCTGGCACAGGGTCCCCCTGCTTGCTCATTGGCCTCATAGCGGCCGGGCGGCAGAGCTGGGAGATCGATTCTTCCTGCACTGCCACAGAATTTAACTGTACGGGCGCACTGTGCATGCAAATACAGTTACAGTAGCATAGCTCTTGGTGGGCCCCCTCAGAGCACGGGACCCGGGGCGACCACCCCCTCTCCCCCCCAGTAGCTACGCTACTGTATAACAGCTGTGGACAGAATGCAGCCACATTAGATCCATTCAGAAAACTGCAGGATGAGAGGACAGAAGCCCAGAGAAGTTCTCCCACAATGCGATGATTCCTCTCCTGGCTCCAGCACAATAATGTAGATACTAGTGATGAGGGAGCCGCTCTCCACTACTCGATCCGGCATCGGGGGCTCGGACAAGCTTGTTACTGGGGTATCGCAGGTGATGGAGCGCCGTGCTCGAGTTCCCAGACAATAAACATGCGGGGATTGCCCGCCATACACGGTGATGCTGCAGCCATGTTGGCTACTGGTATTACTGTGACTGTCCGGCCGCATCACGTTATCGGGTTTATAGAAGACCCAGTGACGCGATGCTTGGCACACCGTCCTCAGGAAGCCGCTCAGGGAGAGTTGTTATAGGAGGGAGCGCTTAGATTATTGTCAGCCCCCTAAGGATTATAAAGTTGTATCCTTTAGTGTCTTTCATGTGGTGCTATAGGGTGTATTTAACCCCTTCACCCCGAAACCTGTTTTCACTTTCCTGACCACTTCAATTTTTTCATTTCTGACCACTGTCACTTTGTGAGGTGATAACTCTGGATGCTTAAATGGATCCTGGTGATTATGACATTGTTTTCTTCATGTCATATTGTACTTCATGATAGTCCTAAAATTTCTTCAATATGATGTTTATTTGTGAAAAAAATTGGAAATGTATCAAAAAGTTTGAAAACTTTGCAATTTTCGTACTTTGAATTCTTGTGCCCTTAAATAAGAGAGATATATCACACAAAATAGTTAATAAATAACATTTCCCACATGTCTACTTTACATCAGCACATAAGTGACCCCATTATGTAAACTACACCCCTCAAGGAATTTTTTATCTAGAGGCATAGTTTTCTAGTAATGATTATAATTCTTTTGGTTTTACTAGTGTGTGAATTTATAATGTGGTGTCATGTGTAAGATGTGTGGAGATTATAAAAGTGTGTTGTGTCAACAGGGTAAAAACTAATTTTATTAAAATCCCTTTATTGACACATTGCCGTTGCGGGGGGGTTACAGACTCCCAGATGAACATGCAGGGATGGTCTGCTATTCCATCTTAACCCAGTCACTGCACGATGCAGCGCGGTAACAGTAAATCGCAGCCCCGAATATATACTTTGCTTTGCGGTAGCGCAGCAGTATATATACAGCACATGTCGGGAAGGGGTTAACTTTTTAAACCTATTAAGTAACTAATTAAAAAAAACTGACGTGGGGTCCCTGCAATTTTTGATAACCAGCCAAGGTAAAGCAGACATCTGGGGCTGATATTAAGGTCTATGGATATTGTTCCCTTCCACCCTAAAACTAGCAGCCCCAAAATTGGCGCATCACATTAGATGCACCAATTCTGGCATTTTGCCTTGGTCTTTCCGGGTGCATGGGCAATCAAGGTAATATTTTTGAGGATTGATGTCAGCTGTGTAGTGTAGTTATCAAAAATGGAAAGGGACCCGCGTCATTTTTTTTTATTATTTATTTATTTAGTACCCAGGAGTGACCTTGGAGTCTGATATGTGTCCAGACATCTTCACCATGCTGTTCCCATTCCATTTGAGCGCTGATTCCATCCATTTCAGAGATTTTCCTGCCCCCATGCACCCTCCAGTTAGGGTCTTCTGGTAAAATGCTTTTTCATTGACTTCCATTATAGTCGGTACTTGAGTCTGAGTATCCGGCCTGCTTGATTTGAATAACGAGCACTCAAGCATTTTAGTCCTCACTCATCACTAGTGGATACAGTTGATAACACTTCAGGGAATTTGCAGGAATATGTGGCGAATACTCGCTGGATCTTCTGCTTTCTGGACTGGTTCCTCCTGTAAGTCCTATTAAACAATCCAGGAAAAGATCTTGTCAGAACTGCGATATGAGATCCATCTGCTGTCGGCACAAGCAGCGTTTCATGGAGACATCATGGAAAGGGAGTTAAAGTGTGAAAGCTCACCTTTTGTGATTTTTCCGGGTCGGACGCCTTTTTTAAGCATGCATCATATTCCTTGGGTGGCCCTTATATAGTGATTGTCAAGTGACAAGAAGATACCAAATGTCAGAACCAGTACACAAACAGTGGGTACGGAAAGTAATAATAATAATCTTTATGTAGCGCCAGCATATTCCGCAGCACTTTACAGTTTAACAGTTTCAAACGCAAGTCATAAGAAACAATGTTAACAATACAATAATTAAAGCCTTGTGAGAGCTTGCAATCTACAAGGAGGTAGGGGCAGATACAAAGAACAGGAACTTATTTACAATGATGTATTTGCAATGATGGCCCAGCCATCTTGAGGAAGTGGGGGATAGCTGGAGATAGTGAATGGGCTACATACGCACACTTACACATAAAATGACTTGACTTTGATTAGGGAATGATTGGCCGCTCTGAACAAATGTGTTTTGAGCGAGCGCCTAAAACTATGCAAATTGTAGATGGTCCTAATTTCTTTGGGTAGAGCATTCCAGAGGATTGGCACAGCGTGGGGGAAGTCTTGAAGTTGGGAGTGGGAGGATTAGTGCAGAGGTTAGTCGAAAGTCATGTGCAGAGCGCAGCGGCCGATTAGGCTGATAGACAGAAATAAGGGAGGAGATGTAAGGGGGTGCCGCACTGTGGAGAGCGTTGTGGGTGAGAACAAGTACTTTGAATTGGATCCTATAATGAATGGGCAGCCAGTGTAACGACTGGCGAAGAGTGGCTGCATATGAATACTGCTTAGCTCTGTAGGTGACCCTGGCTGCTGCATTAAGGATGGACTGGAGAGGGGAAAGTCGAGTGAGGGGGAGGCCAATTAATAGAGCGTTACAGTAGTCCAGGCGGGAGTGGATCAGGGCAAAGGTGAGAGTTTTTGTTGTCTCCATGGTGAGAAAAGGGCGGATTCTAGAGATGTTCTTTAGGTGTAAGCGGCACAAGCGGGCCAGAGATTGTATATGGGAGGTGAAGGAGAGATTGTTGTCAAACGTAACACCCAGACAGTGCGCCTGCTGCCGGGATGTTATTATGGTGCCACCTCAAGTATTCAGATGCCTTTACATTTTTCACTCTTTGTTTCATTGCAACCATTTGGTGAATTAAAAAAAGTTTCTATTTTTCTCATTAATGTACATTCTGCACCCCATCTTGACTGAAAACAAACAGAAATGTAGGAATTTTTGCAAATGTATTAAAAAAGAGAAACTGAAATATCACATGGTCATGGTTTTTTTCAGTCAAGAAGGGGTGCAGAGTGTACATTAATGAGAAAAAAAAAGAAACTTTTTTGAATTTACCAAATGGCTGCAATGAAATAGAGTGAAAAATTTCAAGGGATCTGAATACCTTCTGTACCCACTGTACGTGACATAAAGAAAAATAAAACAAGAAATTAAGGAAAGAAACAAACAACCACCACACGTCCATACAGTGACAGGATTATTACTTATTACAGCAAACCTGTCACCGGATTTGGCCGATACGAGTTATTGCCACCACCTTTCAGGGCTTATCTACAGCATTCTATAATGCTGTAGATAAGCCCTCGATCTGACCTGCAAGAGAAGAAAACTAACTTTTATTATAGTCACCAGCGGGACGGTCCAGTCTGGGGGATGTCGCAGGTCTTGGTACAGCACCTCCCATCTTCTTGCGCTGACACTCTCCTGCTTGCTTCTTGGCTCCCCAGCATCACGCTCCTGTGCAGACATACTTATCTGCCCTGATGAGGGCAGAGCAAAGAACTGCTGTGCGCAGGTGCTGGGCCTCTCTAACTTTTCCTGGCGCCTGTGCAGGAGCGTGATGCCCTGGATCCATGAAGCAAGCAGGAGGGCGGCATCGCAAGAAGATGGGAGGTGTCGGACCAAGACCTGCGACATTCCTCAGACCAGACCTCCCCGCAGGTGACTATAATAAAAGTTATTTTTCTTCTCTTGCAGGTCGGATCGGAGGCTTATCTACAGCATTATAGAATGCCGAAGCTAAGCCTTGAAAAACGGTGGCCGTAACTCGTATCGGCCAAATCTGGTGACAGGTTCCCTTTAATACTAGAAATATATTGCACAGGGGATATCGCAGCCAATTCCCACAAGAAGAATCCTGGAAACACAGAATTAGAAATGATTCTTTCTCCGCAGTTTCTATAGGACTTAATACATTCCTGATTCCGGAGAGTAATAGAAATACGGCAGAAAACAGGAAGAAAGTTCAGAGAAGAAGCTTCATAGAGAGACATTGAAGTTACAGATGACATTTAACCCTTTGGGAGAAAGTGATTCCAGCACTTTACCTAGTAAATCAGAACTGTAGCAGGTAAAGACCCCAATATCCACAGGTGTCCCTTCTAATTGGGGAGGAAACCATCACCTCTAATAATCCTCGGACAGTTCTGACAAACACGGAAAAGTGCCCCTTTATGGAGGTGACAGAAAGTCTGTTTAGTCACTTTAGCTTCATAGTATCAGCTCTAATCCAATGGTGAGATAGCGATTTACCCTGAGGAGTCACAGATTGTGGGGCTGTTATAGAATGTTATATTTAGGGGGGTTTTGTTGCCTCCTTATAAGAATCACAATGGTTTTGTTACTTTTCCGCTGATAGATACAAACGACCCAAATATGAAAGACGGGAATCAAGGAAACCTGTATTAGGCCGGAGTCACACTAGAGAGGAGAAAATCGCATAGCACTCGGACCAATGTTAATCTATGGGGCATCTCTCATCATCCATTGTTTCCTCGGCCATATTATACGTGCGAGAGAAATCACAGCATGCTGCGATTTGCATCGTATATCGGCCGAGACTCGGCAATGAAAGTCTATGGGTGCGAGAAAAACTCACACCACACGGACCATCAATGTGACTTGTGAGAAATAAGCACCGGTGTCCTATAGAAAAGCCGGCAATTCAGTGCGGTGTAATGTAGAATCACACTGACAGGTTAGAATAGAATAGATAATATAAACATCTACACATAGTATTGGGATATACAATGCTCAAAAAAATAAAGGGAACGATAACATCCCACATCCTAGATATCACTGAATGAAATATTCCAGTTGTAAATCTTTATTAATTACATAGTGGAATGTATTGAGAACAATAAAGCCTAAAAATGATCAACATAAATCACAACTAACATCCCACGGAGTTCGGGAGTTGGAATGATGCTCAAAATCAAAGTGGAAAATGAAGTTACAGGCTGATCCAACTTCAGTGGAAATGCCTCAAGACAAGGAAATGATGCTCAGTAGTGTGTGTGGCATCCACGTGCCTGTATGATCTCCCTAAAATGCCTTGAAATGCTCCTGATGAGGCGGTGGATGGTCTCCTGAGGGATCTCCTCCCAGACCTGGACTAAAGCATCTGCCAACTCCTGAACAGTCTGTGGTGCAACGTGACGTTGGTGGATGGTGCAAGACATGATGTCCCAGATGTGTTCAATCGGATTCAGGTCTGGGGAACGGGCGGGCCAGTCAATAGCTTCATTGTCTTCATCTTGCAGGAACTGCTGACACATTCCAGCCACATGAGGTCTGGCATTGTCCTGCATTAGGAGGAACCCAGGGCCAACCGCACCAGCATATGGTCTCATAAGGGGTCTGAGGATCTCATCACCGTACCTAATGGCAGTCAAGCTACCTCTGGCGACCACTTGGAGGGCTTTGCGGCCCTCCAAAGAAATGCCACCCCACACCATTACTGACCCACTGCCAAACCGGTCATGCTGAAATATGTTGTTGGCAGCAGATCGCTCTTCACGGTGTCTTCAGACTCTGTCACGTCTGTCACATGTGCTCAGTCTGAACCTGCTTTCATCTGTGAAAAGCACAGGGCGCCAGTGGTGAATTTGCCAATCCTGGTGTTCTGTGGCAAATGCCAATCCTGCACAGTGTTAAGGTGTGAGCACAACCCCCATCTGTGGACGTCGGGCACTCAGACCATCCTCATAGAGTCGGTTTCTAACCGTTTGTGCAGACACATGCACATTTGTGGCCTGCTGGAGGTCATTTTGCAAGGCTCTGGCAGTTCTTCTCCTGTTCCTCCTTGCACAAAGGCTAAGGTAGCGGTCTTGCTGCTGGGTTGTTGCCCTCCTACGGCCCCCTCCATGTCTCCTGGTGTACTGGCCTGTCTCCTGGTAGCGCCTCCATCCTCTGGACACTACGCTGAAAGACACAGCAAACCTTCTTGCTACAGCTCGCATTGATGTGCCATCCTGGATGAGCTGCACTACCTGAGCCACTTGTGTGGGTTGTAGCATCAGTCTCATGCTACCACGACTGTGAAAGCACAACGAACATTCAAAAGTGACCGAAACATCAGCCAAAAACCATTGGTACTGAGATGTGGTCTGTGGTCCCCACCTGCAAAACCACTCCTTTATTGAGTGTGTCTTGATAATTGTCAGTAACTTCCATCTGATGTCTATTCCATTTGCACAACAATATGTGAAATTGATTTTCAAACAGTGTTGCTGCCTAAGTGGACAGTTTGATTTCACTGAAGTTTGAAGTTATATTCTGTTGTTTAAGTGTTCCCTTTATTTTTGAGCAATATATATATATATATATATATATATATATATATATATATATATATATATACTGTATATGTTTTCATGCCCATGGATCCATTATATGTCCATTTCGCAAGCCGGCGAGAAAACCTCACCATGCAGATGTCATACTGATGTCACATGGATGCTTACATGTGAGAAAATCGCATCATCGCACAGATGACAAACGGATCACTGTTCTGGGAACGTTTCTGCGATTCTCATCGGTGTAAAAGAGATCATTTTTTTATACGTTGTGTGTGACTCCAGCCTTACTCCCATAGTACAAGGTCCTTTTTTTGACCCCCACACAGTATAATGTTCTCACAATACCGCCATCCTCAATATTATTTTTGTAATCCAGATAACGGAATGGAGAAAGTCAGCACTTGCCCCTTTTAGAAGATACTTCAGTCCTTCGGGTCAGTGCAGGCTGTAGGCTTTCCTGGAGAGGTGGGTTTTCAGGTTCCGTCTGAAGGATCCGAATGTGGTTGATAGTCGGACGTGTTGGTGCAAAGAATTCCAGAGGATGTAGGATATTCGGGAGAAGTCTTGGAGGCGGTTGGGTGAGGAGCGAATAAGTGTGGAGGAGAGAAGGAGGTCTTGGGAGGACTGGAGATCACATGAGGGAAGATAACGGGAGATTTGTTCAGAGATATATGGAGGAGACAGGTTATGGATGGCTTTGTAGGTTAGTATTAGTAATTGGAACTGGATACACTGAGGAAATGGGAGCCAGTGAAGAGATTTGCAGAGGGGGAAGCGGAGGGTAGCGAGAAGAGAGATGAATTAGTCGGGCAGCAGAGTTACGGATGGACTGTAGAGGTGCAAGAGTGTTAGCGGGGAGGCCACAGAAAAGGATGTTGCAGTAGTCAAGGCGGGAGATGATGAGGGCATGCACAAGCATTTTAGTAGATTGACAGTTGAGGATAGGATGGATTCTGGAGATATTTTTGAGCTGGAGGCGAGAGGAGGTGGAGAGAGCTTGGATGTGTGGTTTGAAGGACAGGACAGAGTCAAGGGTTACTCTGAGGCAACGGACTTCCGGTACGGGGGAAAGTGTGATGTAGTTAATTGTGATAGATTTTTTTTTCCCTGAGTTGCTTCTTAGTCTCCATGAACTGAGCCCGTTGTTTTTGCAGTTCCATTGAAAAATCTGAAAATATTGAGACAGTAGCATCATTATATTTAATAGGGCTTTTCTGCCTTGCCATGCGAAGGGTGACATATCTGTCTCTGCAATTTAAGAGGCGCGCCAAAAAAGGCCCTGGTGGGGCGCCCGGAGGCAGAGGCTTTGTTGGAACTCTATGGGCCCTTTCCACAGAGAATGTGGGGGAGAATTCATCCCCCAAAGTGTCTTTCAGCCAGCTCTCCAAGAATTTTTTTGGATGTTGAACCTTCTGAGCGCTCTGGCAGGCCAATAATATGGATATTATTCCGACGTAATCTGTTCTCAAGATCGTCTGCTTTCTGTTTCCAAGCATTTATAGAGCCAACTACTTTTGTCAATTTAGTCTCCATGGGTACAGATTTATCTTCCAGGCAAGATACCTGTGATTCAACCTCTGTGATACGACTCCTCATGGATTGCATATCTTGCCGAAGGCGCCCCACCTCAGAGTGCACCTCCTCTATTTTCCCAGTCAGGGATGTCCTGGTTAAAGATATACTGTAGCTTGCATCAGTTGTTCAGATGCCTGCTTCAAAGTTAACTCTTCCTGATCTCCCTCCTCCTCACTATCCGAAGTACGATGTTTTGACTGACTAACTGCCTTGACTTCAGGCGAGTTATTTTTATTTGACTGCAAATTATCAGGAGGGTCAGAACGCACATATTTTCTAAGCTTCTCAGTTGCACTTGAGGTTTTAGAGCGATGCATAGTTGCTATCTTAGCATTAATAGGACGCAGTCACCATGTGGTTAATGTGCCGGTGTGTTGCAGTGTCGATTAGCTCCTTGGTAATTAAAGGGAACCTGTCACCCCGTTTTTTCCGTATGAGATAAAAATACTGTTAAATAGGGCCTGAGCTGTGCATTACAATAGTGTATTTTGTGGACCCCGATTCCCCACCTATGCTGCCAAAATACGTTACCAAAGTAGCCGTTTTCGCCTGTCAATCAGGCTGGTCTGGTCAAAAGGGCGTGGTGTCTTCCCCCAGATCTTGCTTAGTTTTCCGTTGGTGGCGTAGTGGTTTGCGCATGCCCAAGGTCCCGAATCCACTGCACAGGGGAGTGAAAAGAGCGCGATGTGCGTTATTTCCCTGTTGATCGGTGGGGGCGGCCATCTTCCTTTGGCCGCGCGTGCGCAGATGGAGCGCTCTGCTGCCCGCGGCTTCAGGAAAATGGCTGCAGGATGCCGCGCGTGCGCAGATGGAGATCGCGGCGGCCATTTTCCTGAAGCCGAGATGCGAATTCTGCTTCAGGAAAATGGCCGCCGCGATCTCCATCTGCGCACGCGCGGCATCCCGCGGCCATTTTCCTGAAGCCGCGGGCAGCAGAGCGCTCCATCTGCGCACGCGCGGCCAAAGGAAGATGGCCGCCCCCACCGATCAACAGGGAAATAACGCACATCGCGCTCTTTTCACTCCCCTGTGCAGTGGATTCAGGACCTTGGGCATGCGCAAACCACTACGCCACCAACGGAAAACTAAGCAAGATCTGGGGGAAGACACCACGCCCATCTGACCAGACCAGCCTGATTGACAGGCGAAAACGGCTACTTTGGTAACGTATTTTGGCAGCATAGGTGGGGAATCGGGGTCCACAAAATACACTATTGTAATGCACAGCTCAGGCCCTATTTAACAGTATTTTTATCTCATACGGAAAAAACGGGGTGACAGGTGCCCTTTAACTGCACAACTTGCACAGTTCCTGCATACAAAATAATGTTTTGCAGTGTCAGTGATTTAATGCAGCCTTTGCACCTATAGTCACAGAGGAGAGGGAGAAACAGGGGAGCAAATCCAACAGCAGTAAGAGCTCAGTATCTATGGTGAAGATGGGTCTCCTCCAAATAATGAAAGGGTATAATAAAGGATTTGTTTAAAGTCTCCAGCGAAACAGTTATTAGACCTGTCCATCAGCCAGTGATAACAGATTCTGCAGCTGCAGTCTAAGGCCTCTTTCACATTTCCGTTGGTACGTGGCCGTCGCAAACCGTCGACCCGACGTACCGACGGACGTTGTGCAAATTGTGCACAACATGGGCAGCGGATGCAGTTTTCAGACGCATCCGCTGCCCATTATGAATTCCTGGGAAGAGGGGGTGGAGTTCCAGCCGCGCATGCGCGATCGGAAATGGCGGATTCGACAGACAAAAAAACGTTCCATAGAACGTTTTCTCGTCACGACGGGCCGCAAAATCACGATGCATCCGTTGCATTCATCGCACTCCGTCGTCAATAAAAGTGTATGGCAAAAAACGGATCCTGAGGGCACATTTGCAGGATCCGTTTTTTTACCAAAACGACGGATTGCGATGGATGGCAAAAAACGGAAATGTGAAAGAGGCCTAAGTGGCAGGAGCCAAGGGAGAAGCACCAGTTCCAGTGCGGACGTCGGGGACAGCCAACGTTTATATGATGTTAAGGAGGGGGGTGCACGGGGCCCGTCACACCGCGCAATCCCCCTCTCATACCTCTAGACGGTTCTCTGATGCCTAGCCAGCTCCTCCGCAGCCAAGTTTCACGCTCTGCTTCCTCCACTGCCGACACACGTGGCAAGGTAAATGGCTGCCATCTCCTGCAGACTCCGTCCTCTGTCTGGGTTTTCCCCGGAGCTCATCCGACCGGAGTCGCACTCTGCACCTCCTCAGAAGCCAGGTGCCTCCAGGCGTCCAGGGGAGCACAGCAGTGTCCAAGGAACAGCTCTCAGGGTGAGTTTAAAGCAGGATTTGGATCAGGATTATGGGAGCTCCAGACAGACGCGTCCTCACAGCTCCACTACATCGCCACACCCCCATTAATTGTGATAGATAGGTTAGGTAAGGAAGATCTATGAGATGGAAAAAAGATGATGAGTTCAGATTTGTCCACATTGAGTTTGAGGAAGCGAGAGGAAAAGGAGGATATGGCTGATAGACTCTGGGGTTCTGGACAGCAGAGAGGTGACGTCTGGGCCAGAAAGGTAGATCTGAGTGTCATCGGCATAAAGGTGGTACTGGAATCCATGGGACTTTGAGTTGTCCCAGGCCAAGTGTATAGATTAAAAAGAACAGAGCCTTGGGGGACTCCAACAGAGAGAGGGTGGGATGAGGAGGTAGTGTTGGAGTGGGAGACGCTGAATGTGCAGTTGGAAAGGTATGAGGAGATCCAGGATAGGGTGAGGTCTTTGATGCCACAGGAGGAGAGGATCTGTAGTAGGAGGCAGTGGTCAACTGTGTCAAAAGCAGAGGACAGGTCTAGAAGGAGGAGTACAGAGTACTGTCCGTTAGTAATTTTGGTCAGGGCTGTCTCAGTTGAGTGATGAGGGCGGAAACCAGATTGTAGATTGTCAAAGAACAAGTTAGGGTACCGTCACATTAAGCGACGCTGCAGCGATAGCGACAGCAATGCCGATCGCTGCAGCGTCGCTGTGTGGTCGCTGGAGAGCTGTCACACAGACCGCTCTCCAGCGACCAGCGATGCCGAGGTCCCCGGGTAACCAGGGTAAACATCGGGTTGCTAAGCGCAGGGCCGCGCTTAGTAACCCGATGTTTACCCTGGTTACCAGCGTAAAAGTTAAAAAAACAAACAGTACATGCTCACCTGCGCGTCCCCCAGCCTCTGCATCCTGACGCTGACTGAGCTCCGGCCCTAACAGCACAGCGGTGACGTCACCGCTGTTGCTTTCACTTTCAGTTTAGGGCCGGCGCTTTAGTGTCAGGAAGCAGAGGCTGGGGGACGCGCAGGTGAGTATGTACTGTTTGTTTTTTTAACTTTTACGCTGGTAACCAGGGTAAACATCGGGTTACTAAGCGCGGCCCTGCGCTTAGTAACCCGATGTTTACCCTGGTTACCAGTGTAAAATATCGCTGGTATCGTCGCTTTTGCTGTCAAACACGGCGATACACGGCGACCTAGCGACCAAATAATGTGCAGACCTTCTAGCAGCGACCAGCAATTTCACAGCGGGATCCAGATCGCTGCTGCGTGTCAAATACAGCGATATCGCCATCCAGGTCGCTGCAACGTCACGGATTGCTGGCGATATCGCCTAGTGTGACGGTACCTTTAGATGAGAGGTGGGAGAAAAGTTTAAGTGGACGTGCTGCTCCAGGAGTTTGGAAGCGAATGGGAGCAGTGATATTGGGTGATAGCTGGACACAGCAGTTGAATCAAGGGTTGGCTTTTTAAGGATAGGCGTGATTGTGGCATGTTTGAAAGCATAGGGGAAGGTGCCAGAAGTTAGTAATAGTTTGAAGAGGTGGGTTAGGGATGGGATAAGAGTGGTGGTGAGGTTGGGGAGGAGGTGGGATGGGATGGGGTCGAGCGCACAAGTGGTGAGGTGCGATTTGGAGAGGAGACAGTTAAGCCCCCCTTCAGTGATTTTTGGTTAGGGAGGTTATGGGGTTTGGGCATAGGTCTGGTATAGAAAGGGGTTGTGGTGGTTGAACAATAAAGACTTGCCTTGTTTGGTCGATCTTATTTTTAAAGCGTGTGGCAAAGTCCTCAGCAGAGATGAGGGAGGTTGGAGGGGGCAGTGGGGGGCAGAGAAGGGAGTTAAAGGTTTTGAATAACTGTTTGGGGTTGTAGGATAGGGAAGATACGAGGGTTGTGAAGTAGGCGTGTTTAGCAGAGGTGAGAGCAGATTTAAAAGCGAGCGTTGCCTGTTTGAATGGAGTGAAGTCGTCTTGCGAATGTGTTTTCTTCCAATGCTGCTCTGCAACCCTAGACACTTGCTGGAGCTTTTTAGTAGTGTTACTGTGCCAGGGTTGTCTATTGATACGTTGCACTCTGCCATGAACGAGAGGGGCAACCGTGTCAATAGCTGATGTGAGAGTGGCATTGTAGAAAGCAGTGGCAGTGTCTGTGTCGTAGATTGAGGATATAGATGTCAGTGGTAGGATAGAGTCAGAGAGCGTGTAGGTGTCTAGGTGTGCAAGGTTTCTGCGGGGCTGCGCATGTTGCTGGACATGGGTGACCGGTGAGGAGGACAGGGATGAGATAGTGAGCAGATGGTGGTCGGATAGAGGGAGAGGGGAGGTGGTGAAGTTCGATAGAGAGCAGAGACGGGTGAAGACCAGGTCTAGTGTATGCCTGTCTGTGTGGGTGGCTGCGGAGGGCCACTGAGTAAGTCCAAAAGATGATATCAAAAAAATCACTGCACCTGCCGTCACACTGCTAGCACTGTTGTACTTTTTGTCATTGTCCTGAATCATATGAAAATTACTCTATGGGCCAACACACATCTGCAATTATTTTCTCATGCCCAATCGGCATGCAAGAGCAATCGCAGCATGCTGAAATTGGCACCCACACTCAGTCGAGTCTTGGCTCACTCGCACCCATATAAGTCTATCTGAGAGTGACACAGCGCACAGCGCTCAGATATCATCTGAGTGCTGTGCGATATACACCAACCCTGGCAATGGAGGAGATGGAAAAATTAGTTTCTTCACCTCCTCCACAGCTGTGCTCTGAACCTCTCTGTACGAGAGGCTCGGAGCACAGTAGCATGACACTCAGCTCCCGCTCGCAGCAGAGCAGGAGCCGAGAGTCATTGGCATATTACATTCGATGCTCTTGCGTCGGATGCCATATGCTAGTGTGACCCCGGCCTTATAAATAGTCTCACATCTATGCACCACCCTGAATATTTATTATAGTGGAGGTCAGGGCTATATTTCGAGTTTCTGCTGCCCTAGGCACTTTTAGTGCTGCCTCCCCCATTCGTGAGAATGAGACTATCAGCAGTGACTTTGCCATAAATCGCTGATGTGAAAGTCGCCTTTTGCAGCAGATCCAGCAGTTTTTCCGCATCTGCTGCGTAACGGATCACTTACGGCAACAGTGCGATCGGCCTCATTCATTCCCTATGGAACTTGCGGACATGTGCGGCACTTGTGGTTTTGCCGCAATCCGGCAAATGCGGTATTTGCAGCAATGGAAAAATAATGCTGCTAGCAGTGTTTTTTAGTCTCAGCGCAAGTGCAAAACCGCAAGTCCCGCACATGTCCGCAAGTAGCCAAACTGTAAAGCGCTGCGGAATATGTTAGCGCTATATAAAAATAAAGATTATTATTATTATTATTATTATTATGTACCCACGAGCTCCTCTCCCTAATGCTCTCAATGTTCAGTGAAAAACTGAGAGAAGCAGGAAGAGAAGCTCGATGTCACAGGACCATAAGTATGAAAATCGCATATGAGTGAAGTGTCCATGTGTCGACTACTGGAACCTGCAGAGCTGAATCCTGACATCGCAGCTTCTGAATTCTCACAACTAATGCACTGCACACTTTTAGAATTCTCCCTTGCCGGTGGACAGTCATGTCTGCACAGGCATGTGATTTGTATATTTCTGACCACATTCCGACTAGACGTGCCCGGCCTCGCTCAGTTCATTCTCATTGAGTGAGGCCACACATGTCTAGTCAGCACATGACCGCATGAATGTAAATCGCCATCATGAGAGAATCCTGACAGCGTGCAATGCACACTGTGAGAACTCAGAAGTCTGCAGTCACAAAGAATGACTGCAGACTCATCACAAACCTGGACATTCCCTTTAATGCTCCTAACGTAGTAAATAAAAACATGATAGTCAGTATCACAAATAACATTTACATCCAGGTACCTTATAGATGACGTCGTCTCTGGAGCCGTTCTTCTTTTCTTCATCTTGTCCAGACCCCATGGTGAGTTTTCTCATCCACAGCCATCTCTGCAGACTTCCATCTTCTCCGCTCTTTTCCAGAAAATCTCCACATGATGCCCTTAAAGATACAAGTGTCATTAAAATGCTCCTGAATAAAAAATTGCCCCTCACTATATTGTCTGCACAAAGTATGACCCCACACTGTCCCTCTTATGGTACATGCTTTTCACACTGACCTCTCCTTTCCATACTGGCCCCCTCTTCACACTGTCCTCTCCCTATGGGGCCCAGTATTTATGCTGTACTCTGTTATCACACTCCCCCTCCTAGGTATACTGTCCCCTCCTGGCTGTGCCCTTACACTGTCCCTCCATGCTACGCCCCCACTATTCAGTTTCTATTCTGTGTCCACTCACTTTCCAACCCCCATATTGTCTTCTCACACAATTCCCCTCCCTCCTCATACTGTCGCCTCTCACATCCCCTTTCTCACCATACTGTCTCCTCATATATTTACCCCCTCACTTTCTATACTTCCTGCTCACACATACCCCCTGACTCCATATACTGTGTCTGCACACACCCCATCTCCCTCACTCCCCGAACTCTGTCCACATACATTTTTCACATCGTTACTCATACTGTGTCCACATACATTCGCTCCTCAGTGTCTGCACCCATCCCCCATTCTGTTTCCTCATATATGCCCCCATTCCCCCATACTGTTTCCTCATATATGCCCCCATTCCCCCATACTGTTTCCTCAGATATGCCCCCCATTCCCCTGTACTGTTTCCTCATACATGCCCTCATTGTCCCATATTGCTTCTTCATACATGCCCCCGGACTTGAATAAAAAAAAAACACACAACAACTTGCTCAGGTGCCGCCCCCCGCATCCTGACGCCCTAGGCACGTGCCCTCAAGTGCCTAGTGGCAAATATGGCCCTGGTGGAGGTTGTAACATGTCATGAGATCTCCCCTATGATGTGTAGACGGCTGTGAAGGTCTTGTGCTCAGTCTTGGTCTTTCCCCCATTATTATATGTTTCATACTTGTGTAATGAGAAGGGTGGAGATGGCAGGATTAAGGCTGGAGACACACTAGTGATTTAAAAATCGTTCCGATTTTGATGCAGGAGAGTCGGACAAGTGCAATGCAATTGTCATGCAAGTGTCATGCGTTTTTTATGCGAGTATAACCCGATTTCTCACACCTAGCATCCGATTTAGATAGATAGAAATAAAAAAGATGGTAATTCGTGTGCGCATGCAGTAAAATCACACTGACAGCTTGGAATAGAAAAGATAGAAAACATATACACCGTGTTCCAAATTATTATGCAAATGATATTTTTCTCGGATTTTCCTAAGTGGTCTGTGCAAATGACAGTCAGTCTAATAAGTCATCACCCGTTAGATTATACATCGAATTTTGTTGAAGAAACCTCCCAATGATAACAGCAGGGCCGGACTGGCCATCGGGCACTTCTAAGCGTCTAAGACGCCGGTACAGTTGAATGCAATGATGGAGGAGAGAGCATCCGCTGTTGCTCCCTCTCCCATCATTCCCAGCTCTACCTCGCTCTGAGTGACACTGCGGGTGCGCGATGACGTCATATCATCACGCACCTGTGGTGTGGCTGGGCAGACTGCAGCTGCTGAGACCGGAGCCAGGAGCAGCGCGGGGCACGAGTAGAGTTAATTTTCTTTTTAAATATATCAATGAGTGATAACTGGATTGTGGGGCAATTGGGGGGGCTGTATTACATTCTATGGGGGGATTTATTACATTCTATGGGGGCTGTGCTGTATTGCATTCTATGGGGGCTGTGCTGTATTACATTCTATGGGGGCTGTGCTGCATTACTTTCTATGGGGCTGTGCTGCATTACTTTCTATGGGGGCTGTGCTGCATTACATTCTATGGGGGCTGGCTGCATTACATTCTATGGGTGCTGTGCTGTATTACATTCTATGGGGTCTGTGCTGTATTACATTCTATGGAGGCTGGCTGCATTACATTCTATGGGGTTGTGCTGTATTACATTCTATTGGGGGGCTGCATTACATTCTATTGGGGGCTGCATTACATTATATGGGGGCTGGCTGCATTACATTCTATGGGGCTGGTTGCATTACATTCTATGGGGGCTGACTGTATTACATTCTATGGGGGCTGGCTGCATTACATTCTATGGAGGCTGTGCTGTATTACATTCTATGGGGCAGTGCTGTATTGCATTCTATGGGGGCTGGCTGCATTACATTCTATGGGGGCTGTGCTGTATTACATTCTATTGGGGCTGCATTACATTCTATTGGGGGGGCTGCATTACATTCTATAGGGGGTTGGCAGCATTACATTCTTTGGGGGCTGTGCTGTATTACATTCTATTGGGGCTGTGCTGTATTACATTCTATGGGGGGCTGTATTACATTCTATGGCGGCTACATTATATTCCATGGGGGATTGTATTATATTCTGTGGGGAGGTGGGCTGTATTACATTCTATGTGGGGCTGTATTACATTCTCTGGGGGCTACATTATATTCTATGGGGCTGTATTATATTCTATGAGGGGTGACTGCATCATACTCTATGAAGGGGCTACATTGTATTCTATGGGGAGCTGCATTATACTATATGATGAGGGCTGCATTGTATTCTATGGAGGGGCTACATTATATTCTATTCTATGGGGGGCTGCATTATGCTCTATGAGGGGGCTACCATATACTGTATATGCAGGGGCTGCATTATACTATATGAGGGGGCTGCATTATATTCTTTGGGGGGTTACATAATACTCAGGAGGCTACAATATATTCTTTGGGGTGGCTGCATTATACTCTGGAGTGGCATCATTATACTATATGAGGGCTGCATTATACTGTATCGAGGACTATGGGAATACATTATACTATATGAAGAACTATGGGCTGCATTATACTATGGGAAGTGAATTGTACTACATGGATGACAATCGTGGTGCATTATACTATATGGAGTACTATGAGGAGTGTATTATACTATTTGGAGGACTGTGGCAGTACATTATACTATATGGAGGACTGAGGAGTGTATTATACTATATGGAGGACAGAGCAGTGTATTTTAATATGTGGAGGTCTATGAGGAGCGTATTATACTATATGGAGGACTGAGGAGTGTATTATACTATATGGAGGACTGAGGAGTGTATTATACTATATGGAGGACTGAGGAGTGTATTATACTATATGGAGGACTGAGGAGTGTATTATACTATATGGAGGACTGAAGAGTGTATTATACTATATGGAGGACTGAGCAGTGTATTTTAATATGTGGAGGACTATGAGGAGTGTATTATATTGTATGGAGGACTGAGGAGTGTATTTTAATATGTGGAGGACTATGAGGAGTGTATTATATTGTATGGAGGACTGAGGAGTGTATTATACTATATGGAGGACTGAGGAGTGTATTATACTATATGGAGGACTGAGGAGTGTATTATACTATATGGAGAACTGAGGAGTGTATTATACTATACGGAGGACTGAGGAGTGTATTATACTATATGGTGGCCTGAGGAGTGTATTATTCTATATGGAGGACTGAGGTGCACATTATAATATATGGAGGACTATGCGGTGTATTATACTAAATAAGCAAAATGCTGCCTATTCATCGAGTGATTGGATGGTTTATGTGGGAACAGAAATCCTTGTTCTCAGCAGCACATCGCCGGTGTAAACTGTAGATGTGCTGCTGATAACATGATACTGTATGGGGACAGATTGATCTAATTGTGATTGTTCTGTTCCCTTCATTCTTTCTCAGTTGGTGTAAAGAGGCCGGGAAACAAGTGAACGACTTCAGTATTGTCGATCACACTCGTTTAGCGGCCTGAGATCAGCGCATGTAAATACTGCAGAAATGCTTCGCAGGGAGACCAGGCAAGGATGATGACAGTTGTAGTTAGCACCCTGCACCTGGGAATAGCGCAAACGCCACTGCTTTTCCCACCCGTCCAGAGCATTTAATTCTGGTATGTGTAATGATTTTTAGGGTTGATGTCAGTGGCGTAATGTCAGCTGCTATCAATCCCTGGTGTAAGTAATGGAGAGGTGTCTATCAGACACCCCACTACTAGCCCAGACCTGGCGAGACTCGGCGACTCTGAAGAGCGGTGACGGTAGTAACAATACCGCTCTTCACAGTCGCCGAGCTCAGCGTAAGACCCGGAATATCTGGAGAGCTGTGACGTTACTGATGTCACCGCTCATCAGAGTCACCGGGTCTCGTACTGTTCAGCGGAGCCAAAAGTTTATGGAGCATCAGAATGAGGTTCCATAGCCTTTGGTCATCTCAATCCCTTCATTATCTATGAGATCCAGTTATGTAGGTAAAGTAGCGGCTTTTCTTGGTACTGCAACTAAAAGCAATAAATGGGGCTGAGCTCTGATTATATGTTATATAGTCATGTTACACTCCCCTCACTTCTTGTAACCTACAAGTGTACAAAGATATTACACAGTCACTATGTGACAAGTGGGCCTGTGTAACTTCAAATGCCAGGGCTGAATTTTAGTCCCAGTCCGGCCCTGGATAACAGTATAATCTCCAAAAAAAACTCAAAATGCACTGTTCCAAATTATTTGGCACAGTAGAATTTCTAAACATTTGATATGTTTTAAAGAACTGAAAATGCTCATTTGTGGAATTTGCAGCATCAGGAGGTCACATTCACTGAACAAAAAAGCTATTTAACTCCAAAACATCCTAACAGGCCAAATTACATGTTAACATGGGAACCCTTGTTTGATATCACCTTCACAGTTCTTGCATCCATTGAACATGTGAGTTTATGGAGAGTTTCTGCTTGTATTTCTTTGCATGAAGTCAGAATTGCCTCCCAGAGCTGCTGTTTTGATGTGAACTGCCTCCCACCCTCATAGATCTTTTTCTTGATGATACTCCGCAGGTTCTCTATAGGGTTGAGGTCAGGGGAAGATGGTGGCCACACCATGAGTTTGTCTCCTTTTATGCCCATAGCAGCCAATGACTCAGAGGTATTCTTTGCAGCATGAGATGGTGCATTGTCATGCATGAAGATGATTTTGTTCCTGAAGGCACGTTTCTCCTTTTTAGACCATGGAAGAAAGTTGTCAGTCAGAAACTCTATATACTTTGCAGAGATCATTTTCACACCTTCAGGAACCTTAAAGGGCCCAACCAGCTGTTTCCCCATGATTCTGGCCAAAAACATGACTCCTCTACCACCTTGCTGACGTAGCAGCCTTGTTGGGACATGGTGGCCATCCACCAACCATCCACTACACCATCCATCTAGACCATCCAGGGTTGCTCGACACTCATCAGTAAACAAGACTGTTTGAAAATTAGTCTTTATGTATGTCTGGGCCCACTGCAACTGTTTCTGCTTGTGAATACTGTTTAGGGGTGGCCGAATAGTAGTTTTATGCACCACAGCAAGCCTTTGAAGGATCCTACACCTTGAGGTTCGATGGACTCCAGAGGCACCAGCAGCTTCAAATAACTGTTTGCTGCTTTGGAGTGATATTTTTGCAGCTGCTCTCTTAATCCAATGAATTTGTCTGGCAGAAACATTCCTCATTATGCCTTTATCTGCATGAACTCTGTCTGTGCTCTGTTTCAGTCAAAAATCTCTTCACAGTATGATGATCACTCTTAAGTTTTTGTGAAATATCTAATGTTTTCATACCTTGTCCAAGGCATTGCACTATTTAATGCTTTTCAGCAGCAGAGAGATCCATTTTATTTCCCATATTGCTTTGAACCTATGGGCTGCTTAATAATGTGGAACATCATTTTTATGTAGTTTTCCTTTAATTAGAATCACCTGGAAAACTAATTATCACATGTGTTTAAGATTGATTTCAGTGATCCATTGAGACACAATACCATCCATGAGTTTATTTGAAAAACAAAACAATTAAATCTTTGACACTTAAATCCAATTTGCATAATAATTTGGAACATGGTGTATACTCATAGAATACATATATACATATTTGTGTCACTGACATATATATATGTCATTGACAAATATATATATCTATATATATATAATTGTCTAAGGTCCATTTCCTTCTGTTTGTCTGTCTGTAACGGAAATCTCGTGTCACTGATTGGTTGCGGCCGGCTGGGCACCGGCTGGCCCCTCCTTAATCCCCTCCAGTCAGTGCCCCCTCCATACTCCCCTCCAGTCAGTGCCCACAGAGCGTTTTAGCAGTCCGTTAAACGGACTGCGTTACACCGCGGCATAACGTCTTGTAACGCAGTCAGTTACCGCTGCCATTAACCCTGTAAGTGTGACCAACTTTTTACTATTGATGCTGCCTATGCAGCATCAATAGTAAAAACATATAATGTTAAAAATAATAATAATAAAAAAAATCATTATATTCTCACCTTCCGGCGTCCGCGGCAGCCTTTCCCGCTCCTCGCGACGCTCCAGTCCCAAGAATGCATTGCGGTAATGACCCCAGATGACGTAACGGTCTCGCGAGACCGCTGCATCATCACGGGTTATTGCCGCAAGGCATTACTGGTAACGGAGAGGCGCGAGGAGCATCGCTAAAGGCCTGGGCTGGATCCGGGGGAAACCGGAAGGTGAGTATATAACTATTTTTTATTTTAATTCTTTTTTTTAACAGGGATATGGTGCCCACATTGCTATATACTACGTGGGCTGTGTTATATACTACGTTGGCTGTATTATATACTGTGTGGGCTGTGTTATATACTATGTCACTGTGCTATATACTATGTGGGCTGTGCTATATACTACGTGGCTGTGCAATATACTACGTGGCTGTGCAATATACTACGTGGCTGTGCAATATACTACGTGGCTGTGCTATATACTATGTGGCTGTGCTATATACTACGTGGCTGTGTTATGTACTATGTGGGCTGTGTTATATACTGCATGGGCTGTGCTATATACTATGTGGGCTGTGCTATAAACTACGTGGGCTGTGTTATATACTGCATGGGCTGTGTTATATACTACATAGGCTGTGCTATATACTACATGGGCTGTGTTATATACTGCATGGGCTGTGCTATATACTACATTGATGTGCAATATACTAGTTGGCTGTGCAATATACTACGTGGCTGTGCAATATACTACGTGGGCTGTGCTATATACTACGTGGCTGTGCTATATACTGCATAGCTGTGCAATATACTACGTGGCTGTGCTATATACTACGTGGCTGTGCTATATACTACGTGGCTGTGTTATATACTACGTGGCTGTGCTCTATACTACTTGGGCTGTGTTATATGCTATGTGGACTGTGAGACTCTTTAGACGCCCTAAAAAACTTGGAGCTTGCCCTAGCTTCACTGATTGGTCTTGCCTGGCCGGCTGCGAATAGTCAGCGACAGACGCAGTCCGGCCGCGAATTGACATGGGATTTGAACCACGCTTCGCTAATTGGTCGCGCCCGGCCAGCCGAATCCTGTGTATTCATTGCATTATTTTGAAATCTTCATAAATAAACTACATACATATTCTAGAATACCCGATGCATTAGAATCGGGCCACCATCTAGTGTGTGTATATATATATATATATATATATATATATATATATATATATATGTATGTATTTATATTATAGAGAGAGATAGATAGAAGATTAGCCCGTAATTCATTTGTCGGCTTATGAAAAATTACTGCAGGAGCTGACAGGATAGAAGAGATGGTTTACATACAGTAAATAGATGCATAATAGGGAGCTATATATATATGCCAGTGACAAATACAATTAGTACAGTGTGTGTGCAAATTAGAGGACATGTACTGTATGTAATTAATAAAAGATATTTTATGGGGGAAAAAATGGTGTGGGGTCCCCCTATAATTTAAAGCTAGCAATAGCTGTGCAGACAGCTGAGAGCTGATATTTCTAGCCTAGGAAGGGGCCATGCATAGTGGCCCCTCCCTTGGCTACAAACATCAGCTCTCAGCCATCCCAGAAAAGGCGCATCTATAAGATGTGCCAATTCTGGCACATAGCCTTGCTCGTCCCACTGCCCTGTAGCGGTGGCATATGGAGTAATAAATGGGTGTTGATGTCACCTTTGTGACATCAAGCCTTGAGGTTAGTAATGAAGATGCGTCAATTAGACGCCCCCATTACTAACCTCATATAGTGAAATAGTTAATAAAACACAGACACCCATTAAAAAATCCGTTATTATTATTTATTTGAAATAAACACACAAACTCCTTTATTGTTCTTAACTAAACCATACTAACAACATCCGCTAATTCCCCAAAGCCCTCGATCTCCTATGCCGGCTGCAAGAACAGCTTCAGTGTTTTTTTATCGGATTGAATTTGGCCCATTTCATCACAAGTGGGCATGAGCCCTAAATGTGACTTAATGCACCCTGGTCAGAAAAATTGCTCAATTAATTTGGTACCTGATAGGGGGCATCTAAAAAAGAAAGTGCTGCCTCTTTAAAAGTGAATGTTGTTCAGAGAAAGAATCTGTGTGCTTATTCTTTCAAAAAGTGCTGCATACAAAAAAATGATACAGTAGTACGAGGAAAGCTGGGAACAGTACACCCTCTCGTTAGTAATGGTGCCGGCCAAAAAGCACAGCTAATGAGAAATCCCACAAACTGTGCCGCAAACAAATTCAATAGAATTGATATGATTATTATTTATTTATATAGCACCATTAATTCCATGGTGCTGTACATGTGAAAAGGGGTTACATACAGGGTTATAGATATCGTTAACAGTAAACAAATTTTCAGTGACAGACTGGTACTGGCATCAATATTGAACAGTTAGTTGTACTGTAACATCACAAACCTCGTCCTTCGCTGTGAATCTAAATGGATCTATGATCTTCAGAGTCGCTCCCCAGGGGTCTAAATGAAGACTTGTTCCTCACAGGCTTCTGCAAACAACTATGACTTTTCCATTATGGACATCTTTGCTCTGTTTGGCTTACTTGCATCTTACTATAGGGGTGATTTGTCCCTCTGCTATTTGCAAAGACAGACCCGGCAATGATGTGCCATTCACTCCCGTACTGACATTTCTTGGTATTTTTTTACACCTGATCCGGGATTGTATAAAATGGATGAATGGCTGTTTCTTCTAACACATTCACAGCACTCATTGCAGTAAATATATGGTCAATGCTTCACTCTGCTGCACCCTGAGGACATCTGACTCCTCATTCTAGTGATGCCAATACATCTTATGGCTTCTGTCTATTTATCTAATTGATCTTTATTATACATTGCCATCGAATATCTGATCGTTATAGGACTGTATTGTCGTTTGACACTTGATTAGGCATCAACTATCAAATAAGTCGGCCTTCTATGCCAGGACCATTATGGTTCTTTTGTAGCTATCCTCTTCCATGAATCCATGGGATATTTCCTTGATTGTAATTCATTCTATATATTATTTCTCTTTAACTAAGACCGCTCTACTAGGTGTGTGACCTGTAGTAACACCTTATCTCGCCTTATTAGGATCAGCCCTTGCTCTGTGTCTGATATTGACACAACTAGTCCTTCTGAAAGTAATATATAGGAAGATTGTCATATATACGCCTAATGATTTGATAGTAATTGTGTGGTCCTCTTTCTTCAGTTTACATCTTGGTATGAGCGCGGCATTTCCATATGTAAGAATCTTTACAAGCATTTTCTGCTGCTATTCAGCGCTCCAGCCTCATACACATCACTGGCTGTGTAGTGCAAACATGGGCTGTTCTGTAACTTGGTTTCTTTTGGCTGTTTTGGAATATGTGTGCAATGTCTCATCAGGACCATATAACAGAGCCCACGCAGTATGTAACACAGCCCACGTAGTATATAGCAATGTGGCCACTATATGCGTGGTTAAAAAAGACTTAAAATAAAAAATAAACATATACTCACCTTCCGAAGGCCCCTTGAAGTCCTGGCGCCTGTGTACGGTGCACGCGGCAGCTTCCGGTCCCAGGGTTGGTATTAGCGCAGGACCTGTGATGACATCGTGGTCACATGACCGTGACATCATGGCAGGTCCTTCTCGCATTGCATCCTTGGCACCGGAACCTGCCGCTTGCACTGCCGAGGACAGCACGCGACGTCAGAAGGTGAGAATAACCTTTTGTTTTTCTTATTATTATTTGTAACATTACATCTTTTTACTATTGATGCTGCATACGCAGCATCAATAGTAAAAAGTTGGTCACACAGGGTTAATAGCTGCGTTAACGGAGTGCGTTACACAACGACATAACGCAGTCCGTTAACGCTGCCATTAACCCTGTGTGAGGGCTGACTGGAGGGGATTATGGAGTGGGCACTCACTGTGGGGAGGAAGGAGCGGCCATTTTGCCGCCGGACTGTGCCCGTCGCTGATTGGTCGTGGCTGTTTTGCCGCGACCAAACAGCAACTTGGATTTCCATGACAGACAGAGGCCTGTTGTGAATTCCGTTCTTGGGCTCCATCCTGTGGTTGCGAATGGTATTTTTGGGAGTTCTGCTCTTGGGCTCCCTCTGGTGGTTTCAAGTGGAACTTAGCAGCTGCTTTCACTAATCGGTTCTCTGGCCTTGTTATTTAACTGGGCTTTTGGCTGTAGTGGATGCCAGCTGTTTCTCCTGTGGATTCAGTCCTTTCCTGGAAGTTCTCTGTTGGCCAGTCCATTTTCAGCTTAAGATAAGTTCTGCTAGTTTTTGGGTGTTTCCCTGCTTATGACCTTCTGTTCAGTTTAAAGTTATGTCTCTTTTGTCCAGCTTGTCATTATGAAATATTCCGGCTAGTTGGAAGCTCTGGGGTCGCAGATTTGCCCCTCCACACCGTGAGTCGGTGTGGAGGTTATTTTTGTAAACTCTGCGTGGACATCTAGTTTTTATACTGACCGCACAGTAGCCTTTTCTATCTCTGTCTATTTAGATAGTATTGGCCTCCTTTGCTAAAATCTAGTTTCATTTCTGAGTTTGTCATTTCCCTCTCCACTCACCGTCAATATTTGTGGGGGGCTATCTTCCTTTGGGGGTTTCTCTGAGGCGAGATAGTTTTCCGTTTCCATCTTCAGGGGTAGCTAGTTCTTAGGCTGTGAAGAGGCGTCTAGGCAGAGTTAGGTACGCTCCACGGCTATTTCTAGTGTTGGTGTTAGGAGTAGGGATTGCGGTCAGTAAAGCTACCACCTCCTCAGAGCTAGTACATTATTTGTTTTACCCACCAGGTCATTTCAGTGCTGCTCCGTATTCACTAGGTCATTTCAGTGATTACTGTCTGTGGAGCTGCTACCTCCTCTGAGCTTGTCCATGATTGGTTTTACCCACCAGGTCATCTCAGTACCGCTCCGTAACCACCAGGTCATAACAGAGGCCGCGACCAATGAATATCCGTGACAGACAGAAGGACAGACGGAAGTGACCCTTAGACAATTATATAGTAGATTATTTTGTATTCAGCACTTTTTGGAAAAAAAAGCAAGCATATTCTTTCTGTGAACACCATTCACTTTTAAAGGGGCGGCACTTTCTTTTTTAGATGCCACCTATCAGGTGCCAAATTAATTGAGCATTTTTTCTGACCAGGGTGCATTAAGTGACATTTACTCTTCATTTGATTTATATATATCTGTCTCATTTTGCGTTTAGGTCCGTTGGGCAGAACCCATCTTCGATGGGCATCATTGGTTTTAAATGTTTTTAAATTTGGTCTTTTGGTATACTCATAGTATTGAATTATATGTCTTCTTTGGTGATCTCCGATTTAGCATGTCCTTTTTTGTCCATGTGTGACAGTTTTCCTACATGCTTCAGGACGATCCCATTTATACATTAGATATTTTGTGATGGTGCCCTCCATTCTTTTCTTAATCTTAAAATGATAAATCTCCTCATATGTTTCCCTTATTATCTCCAGTAATTGTATTATTACACAGGATTTTATGATGTTACATCGGCTCATCTTCTCATTCAGGTCTCAACAATATCGGATCCTCTCAGTGAAGATCTTCTATTTAAGAGAATTTTCCTGACTTACCCATCAAGGATGGATATGGGCAGAGACAAGATGGCTGAGAGGATATTACACCTCACCCTAGAGATCCTCTTCCGGCTTACTGGAAAGGTGAGAGATTCTGATGACGTCACATTACATCATTCTTATCTATTGGAATAACAGATGGACAGAACTGGGGAGGTGAGGACTCTGGAAATGTCTGTAGTGAGGTTTATTAATGTGTCTCTCCATAACCAGGATTATACAGTAGTGAAGAAGACCTCTAGTGAGCGCTGTCAGGACCCTGTGTCTGAGGGATGGGGAAGACCTTTGAGCACAGTCATGGGGCCTCCACCTCATCCCCTGATACATGAGGACATCAATGATCAGAAGATCCTAGAACTCACATACAAGATGATTGAGCTGCTGACTGGCGAGGTGACACTGCTGGGAATGCTGGGACATTATATAGTAACACTATGAAGGGATCGGGGGATGACGGAATCATTGTATGTGTCAGGTTCCTATAAGGTGTCAGGATGTCGCCGTCTATTTCTCCATGGAGGAGTGGGAGTATTTAGAAGGACACAAAGATCAGTACAAGAACGTCATAATGGAGGTTCCCCAGCCCCTCACATCACCAGGTAATAGACAGGACTAAATAGACACGGCCTATAATTATCTGTATGTAAAGAATGAATTCAGTCCCTGTATGTGTTACCTCCAGATCTGTCCAGTAAGAGGACAACACCAGAGAGATGTCCCCGTCCTCTTCTTCCACAGGACTGTAAACAAGAAGATCCCAATGTTCCTCAGGATCATGAGGTAGATGGAGAGACGGTGTCATGAGATCCCACCTATGATGCGTAGATGGCTGTGAAGGTCTTGTACTCAGTCTTGGTCTTTCCCCCATTATTATATGTTTTATACTTGTGTAATGAGGACGGCGGAGATGGCAGGATTAAGGCTGGAGACACAGTAGTGATTTAAAAATCGGTTTTGATGCAGGAGAGTCGGATGAGTGCAATGCAATTGTCATACAAGTGTCATACAAGTGTCATGCGTTTTTTATGCAAGTATAATCCGATTTTTCACACCTGGCATCCGATTTAAATAGCTAGAAATAAAAAAGACAGTAATTTGTGTGCGCATGCAGTAAAATTACACTGACAGCTTAGAATAGAAAAGATAGAAAGCATATACTGTATACTGATAGAATACATACATATACACTCACCGGCCACTTTATTAGGTACACCATGCTAGTAACGGGTTGGACCCCCTTTTGCCTTCAGAACTGCCTCAATTCTTCGTGGCATAGATTCAACAAGGTGCTGGAAGCATTCCTCAGAGATTTTGGTCCATATTGACATGATGGTATCACACAGTTGCCGCAGATTTGTCGGCTGCACATCCCAAAGATGCTCCATACAAGGCAGGATGGATCCATGCTTTCATGTTGTTTACGCCAAATTCTGACCCTACCATCTGAATGTCGCAGCAGAAATCGAGACTCATCAGACCAAGCAAGGTTTTTCCAATCTTCTACTGTCCAATTTCGATGAGCTTGTACAAATTGTAGCCTCAGTTTCCTGTTCTTAGCTGAAAGGAGTGGTACCCGGTGTAGTCTTCTGCTGCTGTAGCCCATCTGCCTCAAAGTTCGACGCACTGTGCGTTCAGAGATGCTCTTAGGCCTACCTTGGTTGTAACGGGTGGCGATTTGAGTCACTGTTGCCTTTCTATCAGCTCGAACCAGTCTGCCCATTCTCCTCTGACCTCTGGCATCAACAAGGCATTTCCGCCCACAGAACTGCCACTCACTGGATTTTTTTTCTTTTTCGGACCATTCTCTGTAAACCCTAGAGATGGTTGTGCGTGAAAATCCCAGTAGATCAGCAGTTTCTGAAATACTCAGACCAGCCCTTCTGGCATCAACAACCATGCCACGTTCAAAGGCACTCAAATCACCTTTCTTCCCCATACTGATGCTCGGTTTGAACTGCAGGAGATTGTCTTGACCATGTCTACATGCCTAAATGCACTGAGTTGCCGCCATGTGATTGGCTGATTAGAAATTAAGTGTTAACAAGAAGTTGGACAGGTGTACCTAATAAAGTGGCCGGTGAGTGTATATATATATTTGTGTCACTGACATATATGTATATATATATATATATATATATATATATATATATATATATATATATATATATATTGTAGCATGGCTAAAGGGTGTATAATCGACGGGAGGTATGTGCCACATAAGTGCCTTGTTGCTGTAATGTAGCTCGGAGTATTTCTTTGTTGTATATAAACATGTATATATGTCTTACAGGACCTGTGGTGATGTCAGACCACATGGCTAATCATGTGATGGGTTACTGGGTGTGGTTAGCTTTATATAAGACAGGCTAATGCTTAACACAGGATATATATATGTGTGGAGCTGCTAGCCTCCAGTGGATGTTCTTGGAAGCAGACAGGGCAGTTGTCTGCAGAGCTCTCTGTGCGGAGCAGCACAGAGGCTGAGGGAGCCTGAAGGACTGGACACTTTGTTTTTCTTTTCCTGAACTAAAGGCTATTTATTTGCTGTTATCTTTCCATGTGGTTTATGAGGTAATAAACCCTGAGAACTTTTAAAGAAACGTGCCTCCTGAGTGTCAGCCATCGCACCTGAGTGAGTGAAATCCCTACAATTGGTGGTAGACGTGCGGGCAGCGTTCCCAGTGGAGACGAAGAGTCTGTTATTGGATGTCCTGGGTCAAGTCTGTTGTAAACCAGCAAGCATTGCCGGGGAAAATGGAGGATCTGCTGAAACACGTGCTCCAGTCGCAGCAAGAGACCAACAGGCTGTTGATGCAGCAGATACAACAGAGCCAGCAGGAGCAACGGCAGAGCCTGCAGGAGCAACGGCAGCAGATTCAACAGAACCAGCAGGAGCAATGGCAGCACATGCAGCTTCTGGCAACCGCCATCCAGGGCAAGATGAGTGCCCCAACCCCAGGTCTGGCTGATGACACCCACGTCCGGAAGACAGTAAGACGCGCATTGCAGAACATGACTCCCGGGGATGATGTTGAGGCCTTCCTGACAGTGTTTGAGAGGGTCGCTGAGAGGGAAAAACTTCCGCCAGAGCAGTGGGCAGAGGTACTGGCGCCATACCTGACGGGAGAACCCCAGAAGGCGTATTATGATTTAACCTTGCAGGATGCCAAAGAGTATCACAAATTGAAAGTCGAGATTCTCGCACGTTTGGGGGTGACACTGACTGTCAGGGCACAGCGAGTTCACAGCTGGGCCTATCACCGGGACAAACCGCCTCGCTCTCAAATGTTTGATCTGTTGCACCTGGTCCAGAAATGGCTGCAGCCAGAGTCGTGTACACCTGCACAGATGGTGGAGCGGGTGATGATGGATCGGTTTGTGCATTCCCTCCCGAGGTCCATACAGACTTGGGTTGCCCAGGGTGATCCCCAGAATGCCGACGAGCTGATCGGACTAGTTGAGAGATACCAAGGGTTGGAAGGCTCCTCCGGGAGGCAACCCATGCCGTACTGGGGGTCCCAGAAGGGAGCTGAGTCCCAAAAAGGGGTGGCGCGTCCAAGGTCACAAGGGGCGGGGGAGGTGGTGCCCAAGGTCCCTACGGGTGATATTATTTGTTGGAGGTGCCACCGGCCAGGACATATAGCTGCCCGTTGTTCCCAGACCACTGAGCAGATGGACTGCAGCATGGGACGCCGTTGTTCATACTATGCGTATCCAGCCTGCAGTGTGAACTCTCCGCCCAACGAGGGACCTCAAGCGTGTCCCGTAAAGGTGAATGGTCGAGCAGTAACGGCACTGTTAGACTCGGGGAGCCTAGTGACCCTGGTGAGGGCCATTTTTCCTCTCCACCTGCTCCCGGGAAAGAAGGTTGGAGTGCGGTGCATACTTGGTGATGCAAAGGACTACCCTTTGGCCAGGGTGGACATTGAAACGGCATGTGGCACTGAGTCCCACATAGTCGGCGTCGTGCAGGACTTGTTGCACCCTATAATTATTGGCCGGGATTTCTGTTTGTTTTGGGATTTGTGGGGAAAAGGTTCTGAGCTCCCTAGCAGGAGTAGGGAACCAATGAACCCTGGAAGGGTGTCGCCACACCCGGAGTCAGACAGGTTTCCTTTTTGTGTTCTGGTTGGGGATGAGGAGGAAGTGTCCCCTGCATCTGACATTCTGGAGTTAGAGGTAACCGGTGAAAATTTTGGGACTGCCCAACATAGGGACCCTACTCTGAGGGAAGCCTTTAATAATGTCACAGTTATTGACGGGGTGGTACAGGAGCCGGGTGCAGACACAAGATTTCCCCATTTTCTGATGAGTGGGGAGTTGTTGTACCGGGTCACGAAAGTAAGGGAGGAGTTGGTAGAGCAGTTGGTAGTGCCGGGTCCATATAGACGGAAGGTGTTGGACATGGCCCATTCACACATCTTGGGTGGACACCTAGGGGTGGAAAAAACGCAGGAACGGGTTGTGCAGAGGTTCTATTGGCCTGGGTGTCACCGGGAAATAGTGAACTATTGCAGGTCCTGCCCTACATGTCAGCTAACTGCTCCCACTCCTCATTTCCGGAACCCCCTTGTGCCACTGCCCATTATTGAGGTGCCGTTCGAGAGAATTGCCATGGACTTGGTCGGTCCCTTAGTTAAATCAGCCCGGGGCCATCAGTATATATTAGTCATCCTGGACTATGCCTCACGCTATCCTGAGGCAATTCCTCTGAGAAATTCTTCCTCGAAGAATATAGCCCGCGAGTTGGTCCATGTCTTTTCCCGGACAGGTCTGCCAAAAGAGATCCTGACTGACCAGGGGACACCTTTCATGAGCAAGGTGATGAGGGTGTTATGCAAAGCCCTGAAAATCTCCCAGTTGAGGACCTCGGTGTACCATCCCCAGTCAGATGGCCTTGTTGAGAGATTTAACAAGACACTGAAGAGCATGCTGAGAAAAGCTATTGGCAAAGATGGAAGAGACTGGGATTGTCTCTTACCCTATCTGATGTTTTCCATTCGTGAAGTTCCACAGGCCTCCACAGGGTTCTCACCGTTTGAGCTTCTATATGGCCGACATCCGCGAGGACTCCTGGATATAGCCAAGGAAACCTGGGAAGCCGAAGTCACGCCCCACAGAAGCGTCATTGAGCATGTGGCCCAGATGCAGCAGAGGATTGCAAAGGTGATGCCTATTGTGAAAGAACACCTCCTCCAGGCACAAGAAGCTCTGGCCAGAGTCTACAACCGGTCTGCAAGAGTGAGGCAGTTCAATCCGGGAGACCGAGTTCTTGTGTTAGTTCCGACGGTGGAGAGCAAGTTCTTGGCCAAATGGCAAGGGCCATATGAGGTTGTCGAGAAGCTTGGGGAAGTAAATTATAAAATTCACCAACCAGGAAGAAGGAAACCATTCCAAGTATGCCATGTCAACCTCATCAAGCCGTGGCAAGATAGAGTGCCGACAGTAACTCCATCGTTGTTAAGCAACCCAGAAGGTGAGGTTGGAGCGGTTACTATAGCGGAGACGCTATCAAAGACCCAGAAACAGCAGTGCCGGGAGTTACTCCAGGAAAACAGGGACCTGTTTTCAGAGTTGCCAGGACACATGAAGGTCATAGAGCACGAGGTCCTAACAGAGCCACATGTGCGGGTGAACGTGAAGCCCTATCGTATTCCTGAGGCTCGTCGAGAAGTTATCTCCAAGGAAGTGGAGCGTATGTTGAAGCTTGGAGTTATTGAGGAATCCAAGAGCGGTTGGTCGAGCCCAATTGTCCTGGTCCCAAAGCCTGATGAAGAGTGGAGGTTTTGCAATGACTATCGGAAGTTGAATGAGGTCTCCAAGTTTGACGCTTATCCCATGCCCCGCGTTGATGAGCTCATCGAAAGGCTTGGGCACGCCAGATATATATCCACCTTGGATTTGACAAAGGGGTATTGGCAGATCCCCATGGCACAGGAAGCCAAGGAGAAGACATCCTTTTCGACACCTGATGGATGCTTCCAGTATGTCCGGATGCCGTTTGGCCTACAGGGAGCTCCGGCGACCTTCCAGAGGGCTATGGATAGAGTCCTTGCCCCCCATAAGGCCTACGCTGCTGCATACCTAGATGATATCGTCATCTTTAGCCCGGACTGGGAGAGTCATCTGGAGAAAGTCCAAGCGGTGTTTGATGCTCTAAGAGAGGCGGGGTTTACAATAAACCCGAAGAAGTGTGCCTTGGGTAAGGAAGAAGCTAAATACCTAGGCTATATAGTGGGTCATGGAGAAATAAAGCCCCAAATCAGGAAAGTGGAGGCAATCCAAACATGGCCGAAACCACTCTCCAAAAAGCAAGTTAAAGCCTTTCTGGGAATCGTGGGATATTACAGGAGGTTCATCCCGAACTTCGCCACAGTGGCTGCGCCTCTGACTGATCTGCTAAAGGGGACAAAATCGGTGATGGTTAAATGGTCCGAAGAGACAGAGCCAGCCTTTCAAGAGTTGAAAGGGGCTCTATGTAAGCAGCCCGTTCTGAGGGCCCCATAATTCAATAAAGAATTTATTCTTCAGACAGATGCCTCAGATGTTGGGGTAGGAGCAGTCCTTTCCCAAGAGCTACATGGGGAGGAGCATCCTGTTCTCTATCTGAGTAGAAAGCTGTCCTCATCTGAGAAGAACTACTCAGTCTTGGAAAAAGAGTGTTTGGCCATAAAGTGGGCGGTGGACACGTTACGGTACGATCTGCTGGGTCGTAAATTCAGACTAATATCTGACCATGCCCCACTTAGATGGATGAGGGAAACAAAGGGTAGAAATGCTAGGGTCACCCGTTGGTTCTTAGCCCTGCAGGACTTCAGTTTCCATGTGGAACATAGGGCCGGAAAGCTGCACGGTAATGCAGATGCCCTATCAAGAATCCCTTGTTTAGTGGGGGAAAGTGCCAAGCCCCACGGCTTTAGGCAGAGGGGGGAGGTATGTAGCATGGCTAAAGGGTGTATAATCGACGGGAGGTATGTGCCACATAAGTGCCTTGTTGCTGTAATGTAGCTCGGAGTATTTCTTTGTTGTATATAAACATGTATATATGTCTTACAGGACCTGTGGTGATGTCAGACCACATGGCTAATCATGTGATGGGTTACTGGGTGTGGTTAGCTTTATATAAGACAGGCTAATGCTTAACACAGGATATATATATGTGTGGAGCTGCTAGCCTCCAGTGGATGTTCTTGGAAGCAGACAGGGCAGTTGTCTGCAGAGCTCTCTGTGCGGAGCAGCACAGAGGCTGAGGGAGCCTGAAGGACTGGACACTTTGTTTTTCTTTTCCTGAACTAAAGGCTATTTATTTGCTGTTATCTTTCCATGTGGTTTATGAGGTAATAAACCCTGAGAACTTTTAAAGAAACGTGCCTCCTGAGTGTCAGCCATCGCACCTGAGTGAGTGAAATCCCTACAATATATATATATACATATATATATATATACATACATATATATATATATATATATATGTCAGTGACAAAATATATATATATATATATATATATATATATATATATATATATATATATATATATATATATATATATAGCACAGAGAGTGCTACATAGAAGATTAGCTGGTAATTCAATTGTCGGCTTCTGAAAAATTACTGCAGGATAGAAGAGATGGTTTACATACAGTAAATAGATGCATAATAGGGAGCTATATATATATCAGTGACAAATATAATTAGTACAGTGTATGTGCAAATTAGAGGACATGTATGTAATTTATATAATATATTTTATGGGGAAAAAATGGTGTGGGGTCCCTCTATAATTTATAGCCAGACAGCTGAGAGCTGATATTTGTAGCCTAGGAAGGGGCCATGGATAGTGGCCCCACCCCTGGCTACAAACACCAGCTCTCAGCCGCCCCAGAAAAGGCGCATCTATAAGATGTGCCAATTCTGGCACATAGCCTTGCTCTTCCCACTGCCCTGTAGTGGTGGCATATGGGGTAAAAATTGGGGTGCTGATGTCACCTTTGTGACATCAAGCCCCAAGGTTAGTAATGAAGACGTGTCAATTAGACGCTCCCATTGCTAACCTCATATAGTGAAATAGTTAACCCTTTCCCGACCTGTGATGCCACGTAGGCATCATGAAAGTCGATGCCAATCCGACCTGTGACGCCTATGTGGCGTCATGGAGTGATCGCGTCCCTGCAGATCGGGTGAATTTTCACCTGATCTGCAGGGGGGGAGTGGTGCTTCACCCCCCATGTCTACGATCGCTCTTATTGACTGTTGAAAGTGAAACAGCCAATCAGAGCGATTTGTAATATTTCACCTATGAAAACTGGTGAAATATTACAATCCAGCCATGGCCGATGCTGCAATATCATCGGCCATGGCTGGAAAACCTGATCTACCCTCCCACCACCACCACCGATCGCCTCCCCAGTCCTCCGTCCTGTGCTCTGCTCCCCTCCGTCAGCCTGTCCACTCCCCCGTCCTCCTGTCTGCTCCCCCCATGCTCCGATCCCCCCTCATACTTACCGAGCCTCCCTGTGTCCGTCCGTCTGCTCCATGGGCGCCGCCATCTTCCAAAATGCCAGGCGCATGCGTAGTGCGCCCGACGAATCTGCCGGCCTGCAGATTCGTTCCAGGTACAATGAACCCCCCCTTTATATAGGTAGGGACAATAATAAAAATAAAGAAAATATATTTACTTTTATTTTTCCACTAGGGTTAGGGTTAGAACTAGGGTTAGGGCTAGAATTAGGGCTAGGGTTAGGGTTAGAATTAGGGTTAGGGTTACAATTAGGCTATGTGCACACGGTGCGGATTTGGCTGCGGATCCGCGGCGGATTGGCCGCTGCGGATTCGTAGCAGTTTTCCATCAGGTTTACAGTACCATGTAAACCTATGGAAAACAAAATCCGCTATGCCCATGGTGCGGAAAATACCTCGCGGAAACGCTGCATTGTATTTTCCGCAGCATGTCAATTCTTTGTGCGGATTCCGCAGCGTTTTACACCTGTTCCTCAATAGGAATCCGCAGGTGAAATCCGCACAAAAAAAAACTGGAAATCCGTGGTAGATCTCCAGGTAAAATGCAATGCATTTTACCTGCGGATTTTTCAGAAATGGTGCGGAAAAATCTCACATGAATCCGCAACGTGGGCACATAGCCTTAGGGGTAGGGTTGGAATTAGAGTTAGGGTTGGAATTAGGGCTAGGGTTGGAAAAAGGGTTAAGATTAGGCTTGTGGTTAGGGTTATGGTTAGGGGTGTGTTGGGGTTAGGGTTGTGGTTAGGGTTGGGATTAGGGTTAGGGTTGGGATTAGGATTAGGGTTGGGATTAGGGTTAGGGGTGTGTCGGGGTTAGGATTGTATTTAGGCACACAGGGGCTCTCCAAACGTGACATGGTGTCCGCTAACAATTGGAGCTAATTTTTCTTTCAAAAGTCAAATGGCGCTCCTTCCCTTCCGAGCCTTTCCGTGTGCACAAACAGTGGTTTGTGACCACATATGAGGTATCAGTGTACTCAGGAGAAATTGCCCAACACATTTTAGGATCCATTTTATCCTGTTGCTCATGTCAAAATGAAAAAATTGAGGCTAAAAATTTTTGTTTGTGAAAAAAAGTACTTTTTCATTTTTACGGATCAATTTGTGAAGCACCTGGGGGTTCAAAGTGCTCACTATGCATCTAGAAAAACTCCTTGGGGGATCTAGTTTCCAAAATGGGGTCACTTGTGGGGGAGCTTCAATGTTTAGGCACACAGGGGCTCTCCAAACGCGACATGGTGTCCGCTAAAGACTGGAGCCAATTTTTCATTGAAAAAGTCAAATGGCACTCCTTCCCTTCCGAGCCCTGTCGTGCGCCCAAACAGCGTTTCCCCCCCATATGGGGTATCGGCGGACTCAGGACAAATTGTACAATAACTTTTGGGGTCCAGTTTCTCTTTTTACCCTTGGGAAAATAAAAAAATTGTTGCTAAAAGGTAATTTTTGTGACTAAAAAGTTAAATGTTCATTATTTCCTTCCATGTTGCTTCTGCTGCTGTGAAGCACCTGAAGGGTTAATAAACTTTTTGAATGTGGTTTTGAGCACCTTGAGGGGTGCAGTTTTTAGAATTGTGTCACTTTTGGGTATTTTCAGCCATATAGACCCCTCAAACTGACTTCAAATGTGAGGTGGTCCCTAAAAAAAATGGTTTTGTAAAAATGAGAAATCGCTGGTCAAATTTTAACCCTTATAACTTCCTAGCAAAAAAAAATGTTGTTTCCAAAATTGTGCTGATGTAAAGTAGACATGTGGGTAATGTTATTTATTAACTATTTTTTGTCACATATCTCTCTTGTTTAACAGAATAAAAATTCAAAATTTGAAAATTGCGAAATTTTCCAAATTTTCGCCAAATTTCCATTTTTTTCACAAATAAACGCAGAAATTATCGACCTAAATTTACCACTAACATGAAGCCCAATATGTCACGAAAAAACAGTCTCAGAACCGCTAGGATCCGTTGAAGCGTTCCTGAGTTATTACCTCATAAAGGGACACTTTTCAGAATTGCAAAAAACGGCCAGGTCATTAAGGTCAAAATAGGCTGGGTCATGAAGGGGTTAATAAAACACAGACACCCATCAAAAAATCCTTTATTTGAAATAAACACACAGACTCCTTTACTGTTCTTAATTAAACCATACTTACAACATCCGCTAATTCCCCAAAGCCCTCGATCTCCTATGCCGACTGCGAGAACAGCTTCAGTGTTTTTTTATCGGATTGAATTCGTCCGATTTCATCACAAGTGGGCATGAGCCCTAAATGTCACTTAATGCACCCTGGTCAGAAAAAATGCTCCATTAATTTGGCACCTGATAGGGGGCATCTAAAAAAGAAAGTGCTGCCTCTTTAAAAGTGAATGTTGTTCACAGAAAGAATCCGCTTGCTTATTCTTTCTAAAAGTGCTGCATACAAAATATATATACAGTATATATGATACAATAGTACGAGGAAAGCTGCACTGTAAACTGAAGAACAAATTCATTCCTGTATAATAGATGTGAAGAAACAGTTTGTGGCGACTATAGAAGACGGCTCTATTCTATGGACTTGGTCCCTAATAAGGGTTAATAACTTTATTCCCTCAGCTTAACCCTTGATTAGGGTTGATGGAGGGGAAGTGTAGTAGTGTAGCAATGGTGCCGGCCAAAAAGCAGAACTAATGAGAAATCCCAGAAACTGTGCCGCATACAAATTCACTAGAATGAATATGACATCAATAGTGAATAGTTAGTTGCACTGTAACATCACAAACCTCGTCCTTCGCTGTGAATCTAAATGGATCTATGATCTTCAGAGTCGCTCCCCAAGGGTCTAAATGAAGACTTGTTCCACACAGGTTTCTGCAAACAACTAGGACTTTTCCATTATGGACATCTTTGCTCTGTTTGGCTTACTTGCATCTTACTATAGGGGTGATTTGTCCCTCTGCTATTTGCAAAGACAGACCCGGGAATTGATGTGCCATTCACTCCCGTACTGACATTTCTTGGTATTTTTTTACACCTGATCCGGGATTGTATAAAATGGATGAATGGATGTTTCTTCTAACACATTCACAGCACCCATGGCAGTAAATATATGGTCAATGCTTCACTCTGCTGCACCCTGAGGACATCTGACTCCTCATTCTAGTGATGCCAATACATCTTATGGCTTCTGTCTATTTATCTAATTGATCTTTATTATACATTGCCATCGAATATCTGATCGTTATAGGACTGTATTGTCGTTTGACACTTGATTAGGCATTAACTATCAAATAAGTCGGCCTTCTATGCCAGGACCATCATGGTTCTTTTGTAGCTATCCTCTTCCATGAATCCATGGGATATTTTGTTGATTGTAATTCATTCTATATATTATTTCTCTTTAAAGGGAACCTGTCACCCCCAAAATCGATGGTGAGGTAAGCTCACCGTCATCAGGGGCTTATTTACAGCATTCTGTAATGCTGTATATAAGCCGTAGATGTTACCTGAAAGAGGAGAAAAAGATGTTAGATTATACTCACCCAGGGGCGGTCCCGCTCCGATGAGCGTCTCACCGCGGCTCCGGTGCAGGCGTACTTTGTCCTGCCCTGTTGAGACAAGACCGCTCTCTAAGGGGTGTGTGACCTGTAGTAACACCTTATCTTATTAGGATTAGCCCTTGCTCTGTGTCTAATATTGACACAACTAATCCTTCTGAAAGTAATATATAGGAAGATTGTCATATATACTCCTAATGATTTGATAGTAATTGTGTGGTCCTCTTTCTTCAGTTTACATCTTGGTATGAGCGCGGCATTTCCATATGTAAGAATCTTTACAAGCATTTTCTGCCACTATTCAGCGCTCCAGCCTCATACACATCACTGGCTGTGTAGCGCAAACATGGGCTGTTCTGTAACTTGGTTTCTTTTCGCTCTTTTGGAATATGTGTGCAATGTCTCATCAGGACCAGTTATGGTTTTGTGTCTAACTCTGACACATTTGGTTCCTTGCAAGAAAAAATACAGGAGGACCTTGCTATGATCCAGGCCGGGGTTTGTTTCATGTTATTCTCTCCCCAGTCTGGTCATGCTGGGTTAACCTCTGCCTCGTTTTGGGTTCGGTGTGGCTATTTCAGTCTGCTGTGCCTGCAGACCAATGACCGTGATAGTTCATGCTCCCAGGCTAGAGCAGCTGACCCCTTGATATCATGTTTTTGTCCTCTTCCCGTTTACTCTGTTCCTGTGACTTCCCTTTCCTGCCACCTCGCTTGTCTTAATATTTGCTCCCTGTTCTTGGACCTTTTGCTATGTGACCCGGCTTGTCTTCTGACCTGTTTGACTGTCTCCCATCTCTGTTATCTCTGCTCCCATCTGGCTCTGACTTCTGGCTTTTATTTGACCACGTGTATTGCTGTGACCTCTGGTACTTCTTGTCATGAATGTTTCTGACTCAGCCCGTCTGACCACTCTTTCGCCACCAGGTGGCACTGGTGCTGCTGCTCAGTGGTGTTACGCTGTGTGTGCAACCTTTCTTCCCTCACCAGCATACCCTGGTAAAGGTTACGCTACACTGCACTGCAGCAGCATTACAGACCTCTTTACAAACTCTTAGAGATCTGATAGCAATAGTGGGGTCTCTGTTTCTTTAATCTATATCCTGGCATTTATGCTGCATATTTATTTATATGGGGCCTTTTGAGAGGTTCTTTGATAAATACTCCATGCCGCGGCTTAGTGCTCCAGCCCCATACAATTACCGGCTGTATAGCGCAAAATATCAGCTGCTCTAGATTCCTTTTTTGTAAGAGCCTATATAAGTACCTCTACGCATGCGCCACCACTCTGCTTCATCCATAGAAGCTATTACCACAGCAAGACCTTCACCTTGCTTTTTTTTGCGCATGCGCAAGTTCATCTCAATGTATCCATACGCCTGCGTACCTACACTCTCGAATGCCGCAACGTCACCGATGACATCACTTCTGGCACCTTTTGGCCGGGGTCTCCCACAGCTGACAACGATCTTTCAGTTTCGGTATGTCTATTTAGACATACGAGTATACTTGAGGTGCTACACCTGCCCCTGATGAAGTCACCATGTGTGGAGACATGCGTTGGGCTCTCATGCCCTTCGGACCCATCTTGACTTACACCTTCACTGGTCGTGTTCAATAGGTATCACCTTGACTTGCCCCCCTCTGTGATAGCAGGTCCAGCAACGATGGCTATGGCTTTATTAGCAAACTATTGAGACATCCATATTCACCAGCATCTACTCTTATATCTTTTCACTCATATGGTTCCTCCTTTTGTGCACTTGTTGCTGCCTCCTCACTGTGAGTATGTCACAATATTGATGTCATATTCATTCTATTGAATTTGTATGCGGCACAGTTTGTGGGATTTCTCATTAGTTGTGCTTTTTGGCCAGAACCATTACTAACAAGAGGGTGTACACTTCCCCTCCTTCAACCCTAATCAAGGGTTAAGCTAAGGGAATGGAGTTATTAACCCTTATTAGAGAGCAAGTCCATAGAATAGAGCCGGCTTCTATAGTGGCCACAAACTGTTCTAACCTTGGTTACTTATTCTATTTATTTGTTGTTCAGTTTACAGTGCAGTTTTTACTATTGTATCATATTTATTTGTATGCAGCACTTTTTGAAAAAATAAGCAAGCAGATTCTTTCTGTGAACAACATTCACTTTTAAAGGGCGGCACTTTCTTTTTTAGATGCCCCCTATCAGGTGCCAAATTAATTGAGCATTTTTTCTGACCAGGGTGCATTAAGTGACATTTACTCTTCATTTGATTTATATATATATCTGTCTCATTTTGCCTTTAGGTCCATTGGGCAGAACCCATCTTGGATGGGCATCATTGGTTTTAAATGTTTTTAAATTTGGTCTTTTGGTATACTCAAAGTATTGAACTATATGTCTTCTTCGGTGATCTCCGATTTAGCATGTCCTTTTTTGTCCACGTGTGTCAGTTTTCCTACATGCTTCAGTACGATCCCATTTATACATTAGATATTTCGTGATGGTGCCCTCCATTCTTTTCTTAATCTTAAAATAATAAATCTCCTCTTATGTTTCCCTTATCTCCAGTAATTGTATTATTACACAGGATTTTTATGATGTTACATCGGCTCATCTTCTCATTCAGGTCTCTACAATATCGGATCCTCTCAGTGAAGATCTTCTCTATAAGAGAATTTTTCTCAATTACCCCTCAAGGATGGATATGGACAGAGAAAAGATGGCGGAGAGGATATTACACCTCACCCTAGAGATCCTCTTCCGGCTTACTGGAGAGGTGAGAGATTCTGATGACGTCACATTACATCATTCTTATCTATGGGAACAACAGATGGACAGAACTGGAGAGGTGAGGACTCTGGAAATGTCTGTAGTGAGATTTATTAATGTGTCTCTCCATAACCAGGATTACACAGTAGTGAAGAAGACGTCTAGTGACCGCTGTCAGGACCCTGTGTCTGAGGGATGGGGAAGACCCCTGAGCCCAATCATGGGGCCTCCACCTCACCCTCTGATACATGAGGACATCAATGACCAGAAGATCCTAGAACTCACCTACAAGATGATTGAGCTGCTGACTGGAGAGGTGACACTGCTGGGAATGTTGGGACATTATACAGCAACGCTATGAAGGGATCGGGGGGATGACGGTATTATTGTATGTGTCAGGCTCCTGTAAGGTGTCAGGATGTCGCTGTCTATTTCTCCATGGAGGAGTGGGAGTATTTAGAAGGACACAATGATTTGCACAATGATGTCATGATGGAGGTTCCCCAGCCCCTCACATCACCAGGTAATAGACCGGAGTAAATACACACGGCCTATAATTATCTGTATGTAAAGAATGAATTCAGTCCCTGTATGTGTTTCTGCCAGCTCTATCCAGTAAGAGGACAACACCAGAGAGATGTCCCCGTCCTCTTCTTCCACAGGAGTGTAAACAGGAAGATCCCAATGTTCCTCAGGATCATCAGGTAGATGGAGAGACGGTGTCATGAGATCTCTTCTATGATGTGTAGACGGCTGTGAAGGTCTTGTGCTCAGCCTTGTTTCATCCTCCAGTATTATATATTTTATACTTGTGTAATGAGAACGGTGGAGATGGCAGGATTAGAGCTGATCATAGATGTGACTTCTCCCTCTGTCTGTGACTTTTACAATATTTGTTTCAGGGTGAAGATCTGACCCATATTATTACTACAGAGACCTATGTAAGGGGTGATGAGTGGTGTAAAGAGGAGATTCCTACATCTGGCTATCCAGGTGAGTAGTAACCACTAAATGCAGAGAAGTCACTGATTCTTCTCAGTCACCGGCTGTGGCTGCTTTATTGGTGGTGTAGTATCTCCCCTCTCTCAGTCCAGCATTCAACCTCTGTCCTATGCTGTAATGGGAGCATAAATCAAACACCGACACAGGCCACACACCCGCTCACACACGCTGCCACCACTCACCGAAACACAGCGGCGATGAGTCCCGGAAATATTACTAATACTGTCTACCACTCATAAGGCTCACACACCTTAGGCTATGGATTCTTTAGAACATACAAGGTTCAACTGTTAAATTTTATGCTTTAATACAAAAAGGTTCAGTGCTTACAGTAAAAAAGAATATAAAAATATGGTAATAAAAAGACATACAACTATGCAAAACAGTATAAAATAAACAGGAAAAAAAAATCAGAAATAGCTAACTTGTAGTCTGCTTCTGCTCCCTGAGGGTAGGATGAATATAGACTGGATCACATCAGCTTCCCAGGCTGCCCTCACAAGTGAACAATTTTGAATGTATACAAGCCAAATTTATAGAGTCACCCCGGAGGTCAGATTTCTAGACCAGCCCCTCAAGTTGATATTCTAATTGCTTGTTTTTGATTGGACCACGGCCGCGCCCCCAATGAATATATTATTTTCTCTGAGATTCTTTGTGTAAAGCTTCCCACAGGTAGATAGCGTCAGGCTGTAATTGACATCTCTCTTCAAAGAGCTAGGAGGTGTCAAATGTTCCCTTTCTTCTTGGTTCCCAGCACGACCCCTGGTGAGATTGGAGACAGAAGTCTGCTGTCTGAGGAAAATACATATTAACACCTGGGTGAGACTTGCAGCCTTCAGAACAGATGTTCAATTATTACTAGTCACACAATAAACCTATACATATTTCACTGCACACATTTATTGTATACATATTTCACTACAAGCACCCTTACATGGAATCTGGACTTAAAAAAGGGACCCCTAGGCTTGGACCATGGTGTTATCTGCTATTCTGTGGCGTTAGATGGTGAGAAGAATAGGTAGCTGGATCGGAACCAGAGGGACAGAATACAGAATCAGAAGATACAAGAGTAGTCAGTAAAAGGAACATGATCACAACATGAAACAAATACACAAGCCGCAAGCTGAGCACAGAGGACTGAACCAGAGTAGAACAATGCTGTATCAGGCAGGTTCCGGAAATATGCTTTGAGCTTTAGTAGGGTGTGGTAATTTCCAATTGTCTGAAGTAGGGAGCAGATTTCTCCAGCTGGACAGCAGGAACAGATCCTATATTAGATTGGACACATCAAATGCAGAAGCCCTAATATAATTAAATGACAGAAAACCAGAACCGTCGAAATCCCCACAAAGTGATTCCATTTTATAAATTAATTCACTGAGGGTTATAATCCTTAGGAGGAGTGAATATTTTGACTCCACAGCCACTTTCTGTAAATTAACACGCAGTGGATGTTGGAGAGTGAAAAATTACACACTTGCCATTTTATTACCCAGCATATAGTGCCCAAATCATGCTTCAGGATACACACACCATAAATTAAGTGGGTTCTTCTCACTATAGTATTGCTAAATACAGGGATCCTAAATGTTGTTTGAGCACAATGCAAGACTCAGAAGTGAGAGCGGATTTTGCTGAATTGGTTTATGGAAACCTTGTTGCTTTTCAATAGTCTTTGAGCCACTAATAGTGTGGGAACCTCCTGTTTTTCAATTGACAGATAATGGACCTGAGTGAGGACTTGTTTTCTTGTGAAAGGAGAATTGGTATTTTTTTACCTACATAACATTGGTTTCTTTTTATTCGATATTTGGGAGGCAGAAAGAACAGTTGAACACCATGGACTACTAGTTCATCCAACAAGGTTTTCTATTAGACTGTGGACTGTCATTGTCTTGGTAGTGATGTTGGAGAAAGAAAAATTACACATTTGCCATTTTATTACCCAACATATAGTGCCCAAATTGTGCTTCAGGAGACACACACCATAAATTAAGTGGGTTCTTCTACTATAATATTGCTGAATACAGGGATCCTAAATATTTTTTGAGCACACTGCAAGACTGTCATTGTCTTGGTAAATAATTAAAGTTTTTTACATAGCTTGCCATTTTTATGGACAGTTTAAGTAGAAATGTTCAAAAATATAAAACGTAATGATATTTTATTAAAAAAATAGTTTTTTATCTTAGCAGATGACTGTACCAGGAGATTAGAGGGACAGCTGACAACTTCAATTTTTAAATCTGATAATCTTGAGATCCTACAAGATGCAACTGAAGTGATCGCTATTACTCCAGATATACCATTATCCATTCACAGCAAAGATCTGTCATCTGATCCTATGAAACAGGTCCCATCTTCTGATTTATTACCGACTACTAAGGAAAATCAAAGTCTAAAAAGAGGCAATAAACAACAAACTGCTCCTAAAGCAAAGAAGACATTTTCATGTTCAGAATGTGGTAAATATTTTACATGGAAATCACATTTTGTTACTCACCAGAGAATTCACACAGGAGCGAAACCTTTTTCATGTTCAGAATGTGGGAAAAATTTTGCCCAGAAATCAAATTTTGTTATCCACCAGAGAACTCACACAGGGGAGAAGCCTTTTTCCTGTTCAGAATGTGGGAAATATTTTTCACAGAAATCAAATTTTGTTATCCACCAGAGAACACACACAGGGGAGAAGCCTTTTTCCTGTTCAGAATGTGGGAAATGTTTTAGTCAGAAATCGGCTCTCGATAGCCACCAGAGAGCTCACACAGGGGAAAAGCCTTTTTCCTGTTCAGAATGTGGGAAATGTTTTAATCAGAAATCGGCCCTCGATATCCACCAGAGAACTCACACAGGGGAGAAGCCTTTTTCCTGTTCAGAATGTGGGAAATGTTTTAATCAGAAATCGGCTCTTGATAGCCACCAGAGAGCTCACTCCGGGGAGAAACCTTTTTCCTGTTCAGAATGTGGGAAGTATTTTAATCAGAAATCGGTTCTTGATAACCACCGGAGAGCTCACACAGGGGAGAAATCTTTTTCCTGTTCAGAATGTGGGAAATGTTTTATTCACAAATCGTTTCTTAATAGACACCAGAGAACTCACACAGGGGAGAAGCCTTTTTCCTGTTCAGAATGTGGGAAATGTTTTAACAATAAATCAGATTGTGTTAATCACCAGAGAATCCACACAGGGGAGAAACCTTTTTCCTGTTCAGAATGTGGGAAATGTTTTAACACTAAATCAGATTGTGTTAAGCACCAGAGAATCCACACAGGAGAAAAGCCTTTTTCCTGTTCAGAATGTGGGAAATGTTTTGCACATAAATCACATTTTAATGCCCACCAGAGAACTCACACAGGGGAGAAGCCTTTTTCCTGTTCAGAATGTGGGAAATGTTTTGCACATAAATCAGATGTTGTTATGCACCTGAGAACCCACACAGGAGAGAAGCCTTTTTCATGTTCAGAATGTGGTAAATGTTTTGCACATAAATCACATTTTGTTACTCACCAAAGAATTCACACAGGGGAGAAGCCTTTTTCCTGTTCAGAATGTGGAAAATATTTTTCACAGAAATCACATTTTGTTTCCCATCAGAGAACTCACACAGGGGAGAAGCCTTTTTCCTGTTCAGAATGTGGGAAATGTTTTAACAGTAAATCAGATTGTGTTAAGCACCAGAGAATTCACACAGGAGAGAAGCCTTTTTCCTGTTCAGAATGTGGGAAATGTTTTAAATGGAAAGCGCTTCTTGTTAGACATCAGAGCAGTCACACAGAGGAGAAGCCTATTTCATTTTCTTAATGTGGAAAATATTTTATTTGGAAATCAACTGTTAATAAACATCAGAGATGTCACATAGGGGAGAATCCTTTTTTATGTTCATAATGTTGGAATCGTTTTAACCAAAATTGGATCTCCTTAAATAGGTTGTCTCTTGTCATTCCTCATGTTTGCTGACAAAGGGATAAAACTAAACGTTATTAATTCCAAATGTAAAACTATACCCATAATTCACCCCCTGAAGGTTAGTCAGAAAGTGACTAATAGAAAAACATATACTCAACATCTCGTTATATAGGGTGTGATGACGTTTATACACCCACTCTCCAAGCCTCTCATTTCTACGGGTTTCATCGACCTCACCAAAGACGACTTATCAGGAGAGTTTATGTAATATTGACCTATATTCAAGTGAGACTAGACAAAAAAAACTAAAATAAAATCATCTATCATGTTATCCGAAACCGTCAGAAAACTAGCCATATATAGGCAGATCCCAGACGTCAAACTATATGCTTCGTACGTTTATAAGCCACTCCAGTGTCAGAAACTTACTTGCTCCAAAGATCATTTGCAGCTTCTAACTAATGGCCATACTGCGGTTTGTCAGGGAATGAGTGCAATATCTTTATAAAGACAAGGGATATGTTCAACCATAATGGAGATCTGTGGAATTATTTAGTATGAATATGGAAATTATCTCTGGAAGTTAAGTGTACCCTGAGCGGTATATACTGTATTTTCACATACTGTCTATTCCTGACACTGGAGTGGCTTATAAACTTCCGAAGCATATAGTTTGATGTCTGCGATCTTCCAATATATGGCTAGTTTTCTGACTGTTTTGGATAACATGATAAATGGTTTTAGTTTTTTTTTTTTCGTTTATTCTTACTTGAATATAGGTCAATATCAAATAGTTTCTTGATGAGTCGTCTTTGGTGAGGCAGAAGAAACCAGTAGAAATGAGAGGCTTGGAGAGCGAGTGTGTATATATCACCTCACCCTTTAAACTGAGACGTGGGGTATATGTTTTTTCTATTAGTCACTTTCTGATTAACCTTCAGGGGGTGAATTATGGGTATAGTTTTACATTTGGAATTAATAAAGTTTATTTTTTTTCCTTTTCTCAGTGCATCTTCTAATCAAGGGATAATTATGTATATGCAGTGGGGAAAAAAGTATTTAGTCAGCCACCAATTGTGCAGGTTCTCCCACTTAAAAAGATGAGAGTGGCCATTAATTGACTTCATAGGTAGACCACAACTATGAGAGACAAAATGAGAAAACATATCCAGAAAATCACTGTGTCTGATTTGGCAAGATTTGTTTGCAAATTATGGTAGAAAATAAGTATTTGGTCATTAACAAAAGTTCATCTCAATATTTTGTTATATATCGTTTCTTGGCAGTGACAGAGGTCAAACATTATCTGTAAGTCTTCACAAGGTTGGTACACACTGTTGGTGGTATGTTGGACCATTCCTCCATGCAGATCTCTAGAGCAGTGATGCTTTGGGCCTGTTGCTGTGCAACACTGACTTTCAACTCCCTCCAAAGGTTTTCTGTGGGTTTGAGATCTGGAGATTGGCTAGGCCACTCCAGGACCTCAAATGCTTCTTACGAAGCCACTCCTTCCTTGCCGCGGTGGTGTGATTGGAATCATTAGCAAGCTGAAAGACCCAGCCATGTTTCATCTTCAATGCCCTTGTGATGGAAGGAGGTTTGCACTCAAAATCTCACGGTATACAGTATGTCCCCATTCATTCTTTCATGTTCACGGATCAGTCATCCTGGTCCCTTTGCAGAGAAACCGCTCCAAAGCATGATGTTGCCACCCCCATGCTTAAAAGTAGGTATGGTGTTCTTTGGATGCAACTCAGCATTCTGTCTTTTCCAAACACGACGAGTTGTGTTTCTACCAAACAGTTCTACTTTGGTTTCATCAGACCGTATGATATTCTCCCAATATTCTTCTGGATAATCCAAATGCTCTTTAGCAAACTTCAGATGGACCCAGACATGTAATGGCTAAAGCAGGGGGACACGTCTGGCATTGCAGGATCTGAGTCCCTGGCGGCGTAGTGTGTTACTGATGGTAGCCTTTGTTACGGTGGTCCCAGCTCTATACAGGTCATTCACTAGGTCATCCCTGTGTGGTTCTGGGATTTTTGCTCACTGTTCTTGTGATTATTTTGACCCCACAGGGTGAGATCTTGCGTCGAGCCCCCGATCAAGGAAGATTATCAGTGGTCTTTATATCTTCCATTTTCTTTCTATTGCTCCCACAGTTGATTTAATCACACCAAGCTGTTTGCCTATTGCAGATTCAGTCTTCCCAGCCTAGTGCAGGGCTACTATTTTGTTTCTGGTGTCCTTCGACAGCTCTTCACCATAGTGGAGTTTGGAATGTGACTGTTTGAGGTTGTGGACAGGTGTCTTTTATACTGACAACAAGTTCAAACAGGTAAAATATGTAAAGAAACACACCAGTGCTACACTGAAAGGGGTACCCTCAGCAGCTGGAATCGGGACAGGGAGGTGCTAAAAAGCTGTCGCGGATAAACCAATTGCAACTGAAAAGAATCGAAACCGCGCTTAAGGGGGTAATAAATCTAAGGCAAATATACGTAGCCTACATAAACAAATGCTAGAAATACCTCTGTGAGGAAAAAGAGGAGATATATATACCTGGAGGAAGAGGGGAGGAGGGAACAGATGGTGCACCAGAGGGCCCACGTAGAATAGATGGTACGTGTCTATAACGAAATGTAATCAATACTGAGTTGGTAAAATGTGAGGTACGTGGAGCGCCCCCCACGTTAAGGGCAATGGGGTACTCGGCACCGAGTCCTTCGGTTAGGGGGATGTCACGGTGGCCCGACCCAGTCCGTGGCCCTTCGAGGGGCGTCCAATAAAAGGGATGAGTTTTTATGGAGTTGAGAAAGGTCTTTAAAGGGGAAATGTTTGTGACGCCACCTGTGGTATTCGGTCAGGGTGACCGACGCTGCTTAGGGGTCCACTGGGGTGATGTGATGGCAGCTAGATGGTATACCTTCCCACAGGTGAAGTGTATCCCCAGGGCTTCCCAGAAGTGTAGATGGTGATGGTGGATGATGTAAGGCGCAGTGAATAACGAGGACACAAGGTTGCAGTTTCTTTACCTTTACTGAAGACTTCAGCATCCACAGTCCAGGGTAAAGACCACAGGGTAGGCAGAGTCCAGCCGGTCTGAAGGCAAATCCAGAGTCCCCTTATCCAGGTGGAAATCAGTAGCCTTCCTCTAGCACCTGTGTGTTGTAGTACCTCCCTGCTGAGCTTCTCGGTAAGGTCCTCACAACTGTTGTAGATGTTCTAGATGTTATTTCTTCCTCTCTGTCCCCCAGATGGTGTGGACAGGACAAACCCATATGACTGATGGCCTGAGGCTTGTTTATAGGGACCCTAGAGATGCCCCGACCCCCACAAGTTGCCACCGTGTCTCCTAGGTATTAAGGTCGGGCAGCCAACTTGGAATTGACTGTCCTGACGGTCTCTGGAGCAAGGCTTAGAGACAGTTGCTCCAGCGGTGTTCCGGCCACCAGCTTCGCGCCTCAGAAGGAGGCAGCCTTTACAGGGCAGAACTCCCTCTGATGTTTTCTCCTTGTGCTATGACTTCGTTTCTCACCCTCTACAACACAATTCTCTTCGTGTCCTTTCTTAGGATGCTGCCGCACGTGGGGCAGGCGCAGCTCCGTGTCTTTCTGTCTAGCTAGGCCTCTGACAGGATCCCACCCCTGTCAGGGACCCTCTGTCTGCAGTTCCAATGTTCCTCCTTCCCCTGTCTGCCTGACAGGTGTTGCCTGGACAAAGCCCAGCAAGCTTCTCTCTCACTTTCTATCCAGCCCACCAGTTTTACCCAACTGTGAGGAGTGTCCTAATAGATAGGAGCAAGGCTCCCCCTGGTGGTCTGGAGTGTGAAGTGTGGTGTATGGTTTGTGATACCTGGTAGGAAGATCTCCTTTATTGCCATCAGATGTAATATCACTCCCCCTGGTGGAAGAACAATATTACTGCAACGACCAGGACTCTGGGGCGCTGCATACGCATAGGATAAATGCTGACCTATTGTGTTGATTCCAGCAAGTAAAACACACGTAACTGTGAAATAGGTGGTATGCCTCTGGTGGATCCAATGTATAATGCACACTAATATCTGGACTCCTGCAGGCTGCACATATATATAGCTATGAAACAGCGTCAGTAAAGTGATAATGTGAACTGATCCAAAATTGTATCTGAACACCTGTAGGCTACAAAAATGTAGCTGATGCAGCATCAATATAGAACCCACATGAAAGTAGTGTAGCACTATGCATCAGGGTAGCTGATGCATAGGCGCGAAACTCACCAAAAGGCAGGCGGAGCGCTGACAGTGGAGAGATGACGAGTCTGCTGCAGCAGAGGCGAGGTGGGGTGCAGGTGCACAGCGCAGAGGCAGAGAAAGCCCAGGCCAGTGGCATCTCTGGCTGCGCGCAAAAAGAAAAAAATGGCCGACGAAGGTACCTGGCGTGTGACGTCACAAAAGGCTACGGAGCAGTACTGGGGCCAAAAAGCTACCAAAGGAACGGTGTCCTTCTCCGTCAGGGTTACCAGTCCCCTGTTGCTCCCAGCTATTTACACCAGTGCCCTGTCAATCACCGTCAGAATAGCCCGCCCATATGCCTCAGTGTATAGAAAACTAATGCATGCTAATTATGAACCCAGAAGGAGGTATGGTCATGCAAATAGATATGACACTGGTCAAAGCAAGTGAATGTATAAACCCCCAAAGGGTGAATGAGAGTACAAAAAGTAAAGAGAAATGGTGTGAACTCATGACCACACCGCCATTTATAAACGTTAATACCTGCAACTGATGGGGAAGGTGTGAAATGCCTAAATCAGTGTATAAACTGATAAAAACAATCTTTAATAAATCATGCATTAAAAAATAGGATATATTAAAACCAATTTGCCAAACATGCAATAAAAACACAAAATAGTAATTGACAGATTTGGATAAAAGCGTGTGGGAGGGATAATCGTAAATAAATTTTAAGGTCCACGCCCACATGGGTAATAAACTGCTAAAGGCTGTGTTGCTATAAGACATGTACACAGAACCACAGGTAAAAAAGTAAACAATCACTAAAAATTAAAAAATATTATACAAAGACACATTGATATAATTCCCATGATCCATAATTACCCCGAACGGGGGGAGAATATGGAATAAAGAGAGGAAGACAAAGAAGGAAGGAAAGTAATGGACCTATATACCATACTTTTAAAAGGCGTATAATTCTAGCCCATGATTTAGTCCCTTTGGTGCAAGGCAATCTAATGAAAAAATCCAATTGGACTCTGTCCTAGACATAACCTGTATTAGATTGCCACCTCTTATATTCTGATGGATTCTTTGAATCCCACAAAAGCAAACCTCTTTATAGATTTGTTATGTTTCTCGCTAAAGTGCCGTGAAAGAGGATGGCCTGCAAAGCCTTTCTGAATATTAGTCAGATGTTCCTTAATCCGCACCATAAGGGGCCTCTTAGTGCGACCTACATAAAGTTTCTTGCACGGATACTCAAAAAGATATATAACCTTGGTGGTGAAACATGTAATTTTATCCTTAATGCTGAAGGTGGTCACAGAATCAAAATCCGTAAATGTGAGTTGGCAAGTTTTTGTAAAAGAAGTGCTTCTGCAACAGTAACAGCTACCACACGGGGTAAAACCTGGCCTAACATCCCTAAAAGAACTTGTAGGGTGTTGCTGCCCCCTCACCGATTTTATAGTAGGAGCTATCATACTACCCAAGGAGCGGGCTTTGCTAAACACAAATCTGGGAACAGGGGGGTAAAAGTTCACCTATGATTTTATCCCCTTGTAGAATGGGCCAATATTCACGAATAATAGATCTGAAACTATTATGCCCCGCGTGGTATTGTGTGATAAATGGCAACTTCTGAATTTGGTCACATGCTCATAGAGATAGGGGTGATAGATTTCTCTCTATATAGCAGGTAGTTTCTTGTAGTACCCTTTACTGCTTGTTTGTCTTGTTCCAATAAGGAGATAGAATAGCGTTTGTCCAGAAATTGCTGAGTCACAACCTCAGAGTCCCTATTGTAATCCTCTAGGGTAGTACAGTTGTGTCTGAGTCTAGTATACTGGCTTTTGGGAACATTGGTGAGCCACACGGGTAGGTGGCAGCTGGTGATATTAATGAAGCTGTAACATTTGGTGAATAATTGGCAGTTATCTATGTATAAGTTGAGGTCCAGAAAGTTAATGCTAGTCGAGCTGGTTGTTGGTATGAACTCTATTCCAAAACTGTTGTCATTAAGACTGGAAATTAATAAATCCAGGTCACTCATGGGACCATCCCAGATGAACAGTATATCGTCGATATACCGATGCCAAAGAACCAGCCCTGCGCGTAGGTTACCAGAAATGTGGACATGTGACTCCTCCCATTTGGCTACGAATAGATTTGCGTAGCTAGGGGCAAAACGTGTGCCCATAGCGGTGCCGCAAATCTGTAGAAAAAATTCCCCATCATACAAAAAATAGTTATGTTGTAAAATAAAATCGATGCATTCCTTAATGAACAAAACCTGGGTGTCCGGATAAACCCCTAAGGTTTGAAGGAACTGTCCTGCAATGAGGCAACCCAACTTTTGATCAATAACCGGTGCACCATCTGTTCCCTCCTCCCCTCTTCCTCCAGGTATATATATATATATATATATATATATATATATATAGAAGAAAAGAAAAAGGAACACCACAGAAATACTTATCATCGGGTGCAGTGCTGCCTCTTTTTTTGAAACGTATATATATATATATATATATATATATATATTTATATATATATATATATATATCCTCTTTTTTCCTCACAGAGGTATTTCTAGCATTTGTTTATGTAGGCTACATATATTTGCCTTAGATTTATTACCCCCTTAAGCACGGTTTCGATTCTTTTCAAGTTCAAACAGGTGCCCTTACTACAGGTAATGAGTGGAGGACAGAGGAGCCTCTTAAAGAAGAAGCTACAGGTCTGTGAGAGCTAGAGATCTTGCATGTTTTTAGGTGACCAAATACTTATTTTCCACCATAATTTGCAAAAAGAAAATCTTGTCAAATCAGACAAGGTGATTTTCTGATTTGTTTTCTCATTTTTTCTTTCGTAGTTGTGGTCTACCTATGATGTCAATTACAGACCTCTCTGATCTTTTTAAGTGGGAGAACTTGCACAATTGGTGGCTGACATTTGGTAAATTCAAGAAAGTTCATTTTTTTTCTCATCAATGTACACTCTGCACCCCATCTTCACTAAAAAAAAAAGAAATGTAGACATTTTTGCTAATTAATTAAAAAAGAAAAACTGAATTATCACATGGTCATAAGTACCGTACTTTTCGCTTTATAAGATGCTCCGGATTATAAAACGCACTACAAATTTTCAGGAGAAAAATAGGAAAACATTTTTTTTTATAAAATTATGGTGCTTCTTATAATCCATGCATCTTATTGCTTACAGGGGGTGGTGGCTATGGTGAAATGGGGACCCAGGGTCGCTGCTGGAGGAGGCAGGAGTGATGCTGCAGGCCGCAGGCTGGGATGAAGGGGTGTTCGGTGGTGCTGCGGGTGACCGATGCTGCTGCCTGGTGCTCTGTGGGTGTCTCCGGTGCCCGGCGGCGCTGCGGGTGTCCGGCAATGCTGCAGATGCCCGGCGCCGCTGCCCGGTGGTCTGTGGGTGTCTCCGGTGCCCAGTGGTGCTGCGTTAGTGTCCAGCGCGGCTGCCCAGTGCTCTGCTAGTGTCTCCAGTGCTGCGGGTGCCCGACCGGTGCTGCCCGATGCTACTGTGGTGGTCTCCGGTGCTGCCGGAGCTCTGCCGACATTTTGTGAAAGGCTGGAGCCCGGCAGTCCCATGGTTTCCTCTTCGGTGGACTCTGGAAAAATGGCAGCCCTGGGGGAGGCACATGCGCAGATGGAGATCTCGGCACCGAAATCTCAGGAGATGAGATTTCAGCGCACGCCGGCAGTCCATGGGGTCTACCGGGGTGAGACCGCCACAACAGCATCAGGCAGCACCAGCCGCGCACCCGGAGACACCAGCAGAGCACCAGGCAGCCGCGCCGGACACCCCTGCAGCACCGCAAGGCACTGGAGACACCCTCAGAGCACTGGGCAGCAGCGGCGGACACCCACAGCACCACCGGACACACTTCATCTCAGCCTGAGGCCTGCAGCAACGGTACCGGTAAGGTACATACGCATTATAAGAAGCACTCCCATTTTCTCCCCAAATTTGGGGGAAAAAAGTGTGTCTTTTAATCAGAAAAATTCCTATATTCAGACACTTTGCTCAGGCACTCATATTTAAGTCACATGCTGTTCATTTCCTTGTGATCCTCCTTGAGATGATTCTACTCCTTCCTTTGAGCTGTGTTTAATTAAATTGATAGGACTTGATTTGGAAAGGCACATACCTGTCTATATAAGACCTCACAGATTACAGTACATATAGGACCCAATGAGAATCAAAAGGTCAAAGGAACTGGCCAAGGAGCTCAGAGACAGAATTGTAGCAAGGCACAGATCTGGCCAAGGTTACAAAAGATTTTCTGCAGTACTCAAGGTTTGTAAGAGTACAGTGGCCTCAATAATCCTTAAATGGAAGAAGTTTGAGACCACCAGAAGTCTTCCTAGTCCTGGCCGTCCAGCCAAACTGAGCAATCGTGGGAGAAGAACCTTGGTGAGAGAGATAAAGAAGAACCCCAAGATCACTGTGGCTGAGCTACAGAGATGCAGTAGGGAGATGGGTGAAAGTTCCACAAAGTCAATTATCACTGCAGCCCTCCACCAGTGGGGTCTTTATGACAGAAGCCTCTCCTCAGTGCAAGACATATGAAAGCCCACATAGAGTTTGCTAAAAAACATATGAAGGACTCCCAGACTATGAGAAATAAGATTCTCTGGTCTGATGAGATGAAGATATAACTTTCTGGTGATAATTCTAAGCCGTATGTGTGGAGAAAACCAGGCACTGCTCATCACCTGCACTATACAATCCCAATAGTGAAATATGGTGGTGGCAGCATCATGCTATGGTGGTGTTCTTCTGCTGCAGGGTTAAGACGACTGGTTGCAATTAAAGGAAACATGAATGCGGCCAAGTACAGAGATATTCTGGATGAAAACCTCTTCCAGAGTGCTCTGGATCTCAGACTTGGCCAAAGATTCACCTTCCAACAAGACAATGACCCTAAGCACACAGCTTAAAAAAAACAAAGGAGTGGCTTCAGAACAATTCTGTGACAATTCTTGACTGGCCCAGCCAGAGCCCTGACCTAAATCCAATTGAGCATCTCTTGAGAAACCTGAAAATGACTGTCTACTAACGTTCATCATCCAACCTGATGTAACTGGAGAGGATCTGCAAGGAAGAATCGTGAGGATACCCAAATCCAGGGTGTAAAACTTGTTGCATCATTCAAAAGAAGAGTCATGGCTGCACTAGGGTGCTTCTACTCAATACTGAGCAAAGGGTCTGAATACTTCTGACCATGTGATATTTCAGTTTTTCTTTTTTAATAAATTTGCAAAAATTTCTACATTTCTGTTTTTTCAGTCAAGATAGTGTGTTGAGTGCACATTAATGAGAAAAAAATGAACTTTTTTGAATTTACCAAATGCCTGCAATGAAACAGAGTGAAAAATGTAAAGGGGTCTGATTACTTTCCATACCCACTGTATCAGTAAAAATAACTCATCTTTATTAGATAAAGTATAAAAGAATTGCACCATTTTTCCGATACCCGTCGTGTCTCCATTTTTCTTAATTTGGGTTGGGTGAGGGCTTATTTTTTTTGTGCCGAGCTGATGTTTTTAATGGATACCATTTTGGTGCAGATGCAATCTTTTAGTCACTCTTTATTGCATTTTATTGCAACCTTGCGGCGACCAAAGAAAATGAATTTTTTATCATTACGCCATTTAGCGATCGGGTTAATTGTTTTTTTTATATTGATAGATCGGGCGATTCTGAATGCGGCTATACCAAATAAGTGTATGTTTGATTTTTTTATTGTTTTATTTTGAATGGGGCAAAAGGGGGGTGATTTGAACTTTTATATATTTTGTTTATATTTTTAAAAATATTTTTTTTACTTTTCGCATTGTGAAGACATACAGCATTGTATCGTAATTAACCACACGACTATTTTTTAGCAAACAAAGAATAATAGAATGTTATCTGTATATTGGATTTAAATTTAAGTGTTGATTTCTGGTTGGTCAACAAAACAGACTTTTGTTTGTGTAAGCCTGGAATATTGACTTTTATTGTGTGCTTATCCTTAAATCACTACTGATATTTGCTGATATGCTAATTATGCATTGTGTTATGGAGCCAGTTTGTTGACTTCTAAAGTAGAGAGGGAAAAAGTATGCAAATAGTTTAAATAATCAAGTGATCCTACTTGATCTCATCTCCATTATTACCCTTTATGTAAATACTGAATGAGGGACACTTGTTAAAGTCTAAAAATAGGTTACATGCCTCTGTATAAAGAGCCTAAGAGAAACAGCCAGAAAGATTCTGCCAAGACATCTATACATCCAAAGGACAAGAGACAGAACAGCCACATCATCACAAGGGACATGGATCTATCAATGTATAGAAAACAACCTAGGGGTTTTCAGCCTCGGTTGGAAGAATACAAATCTGCTCCATTGACCATCACTGAACTGTGAATACATTTGGAGGAGCCAGGTTGTGATCCTCAGATCAACTGGCCTTCTACCTTGTATGGACTCAATGGACTGTCCTCTTTCTACACTTGTTGTTACCTCCTCGCTGTGCGCATGCCACAGGTGGGGTAGAGACCCTGGAAGATGAAGCCAGGTTGTGATCCTTGGATCAACTAGCCTTGTACCTTGTATGGACTGTCAACTTCCTACACATGTTGTTACCTCGTCTCTGTGTGCATGCCACAGGTGGAGTTGTCGACCATGGAAGATGAAGCCAGGTTGTGATCCTCGGATTAACTGGCCTTGTATGGACTGTCATCTTCCTATGCTTGTCATTACCTCTTCTGTGTGTGTGGTCAACAGGTGGGGTAGCGACCCTGGAAGTGACAGCAGCTATTTTCCCAGCGAGTTAGTGGAAGGGTGAGTGTCATGAACCAGACCGAGGTTTGTTGGCTCATCTGACCACTCTCTCGCCACCTAGTAATGTCTGCGCTGCCACACTCTGATCCTACACTGAGCGCACAACCTCTCTTCCTTCACCAGCTCCCCCTGGTGAAGGTTGTGCATACTGCGCTGCAGCAGCATTACAGTGAGTCTCTGTAATGGGCCCCATCTTGGGTATTATGCTGCGACTGTTCTATGTGTTATGAGTTTTTTGTGGTTAAATAAAGCATTGCTACACGGTTTTGCCCTCGCCCTATGTTGTCTGAGTAGCGTTTTGCCCATGTTAAAAGAAGAACAGGAGTTCGACGGCACGATCCCTGGTCCACGCGGTTTTGGCTAGCGGGCGGCCCTCACAGCAACTGGCAGTGACAACCATAGAGGTCTACTGGAGATTTCTGGTTGTAATGCCAACCAATCGGTGACCCGCGATCACGTGACGGGGTCACAGATGGGCAGGGTGTTAAGGTGTAAACATCCTAACACGAGATGGAGATTACAAATCCTATAGAGGACATGCCAGTAGTATACAGATAAAGATGAAATATTTACCATTATTCCCTCTTACGCGCCTTTTGCCATGTCGGCTTTCTCAGAGAGGGTATGGATAAGTGTTTCCAAAGGTGTATTTATATTGGTTTCCAACAAACCAAGGTCCTGCACTAATCAAGGCAAGGAGAGTAACTCTGGGACAAAGTGGGAGTGTATCTAGGACAAACCTGATGAAGAGGTCCTGCGTGACCTCGAAACGCGTAGACTTTCAACCTGTTCCAATAAATGTTTTTATCCTAAGGATATTCCATGTCAGCAGCGCATAAGGCTACGTTCACATTTGCGCCTTTGGGCGCAGCGTCGTCGACGCATACCGACGCATGCGTCATGCGCCCCTATCTTTAACATGGGGGGCGCATGCGTCATGCGTCATATAGACGCACAAGACAGGGCGCAGGGTACGCTACATGTTGCAGTTTTCCTGCGTCCTAATTTAAAAACAAAACGCATGCGTCGCACTTGCGTCGTAAATGCGCCAAAAAAAACCATTAGGGTCTATGGAAAATGCATAGGGCACAAGTGCCGGCGTCGTCCTGCGTTGTTCGACGCATGCGTCTTTTGATAAAAAAAGTGAAGTGTCAATTTCATGTAACGTTGGACGCATGCGTCACAAAACACTGCGTTGTGCATGCGTTTTGCGTTGCGTCGCCGACGCTGCGCCCAACAACGCAAATGTGAACGTAGCCTCAGTGATACCTTTGGTCATGTTTCTCTGCTCCGGGTGGTGTCATGTGCGGGATCCAGGAAGCAGCATCACCTGCCATACCGGATAACTCCGCCTCCGGGAACCTCCGATTGGACGGCGAGGGGGCGTGACCGGGATGATGGTGGATGGACGCGTCGCTATAGAGACCGGATGGGCCCACACCACGCGAGCATCTAGCATCTCCAGTGAAGCAGAAGGTTCAGGATGAAAACCTGTTGGTAAGACCAAGAAGAATAATGCTGCATAGAGCTATCTGGTAGCGATCAATCAGGTAAAGTGATAGTGAGGGGTGTCAGGAAACAAAACAATGCATGTGAAAAGTGCCAAATGTGATACCAACAAGTGACCAGTGAAAGTGCAAACGTACAAAGGATGCGAAAAGCATAATAAAAAGGGATATGTTTAAGTTAAAAAGAGAAAAGCAACTTAAAAAAACAGTGATGGATAATTTGAGAAAAAATATATAATAAAATATAAGGAAAAGTGTTTATGCAGTGTATACACTTAACAAAAATGTTTTCTTTAAAATATAGAAATATAAAAAAATCAGATGAATGTGATCCCAAACGTTATGTAAAATGTTCCCAATAAAAGCTTCCACTCAATCCACAAAAAAGCAAGTCCTCTCTCTTGTCCCTCATCTGTTAACAGAATATAGGGGGCTTCCATATTACTGCTAGTACAAAGGCTCTGGAAAAGTGTTATGGCTAATCACCCCCCTAAAAGAAATTCTGCGCTCCCAAATTCAAATGCCCCCTCCCTTCTGAGCCCCACAGTGTACCTAAACCACATATCATCCACATGTTTGGCATTTCTGTAGTGATGAGAGCCCACCTAACTTATGGGTGCATGTATCCAGAAGCATGGGCTGGGCATAACGTACTGGTCACTACAGCGTACTTGTCACTACAGGGGCAGTTTGCATTTTTCACTCAGCAACATCCACTGCTGTCTGTTTCTGGAAAACACCCATGGAGTCAAAATCATCACTACACTTGTAGATAAATTCCTAAAGGGGTAAAATTTCCAAACTGGGGTCACTTGAGGGGGGATTCTGCTTTTATGGCATTTAGGGGCTCTTTATATAGAGTCTGGAAACTATTCTATAATAATTTGTTCTCCAAGAGCCAAATAGCTCTCCGTCCCTCCAGAATCTTGCTGTGTGGCTAAGCAGTACTGTACAGCCATGTATGGGGTATTGCCAAGTTCAGAAGAAATTGTGTAACGCATTTTGGCACCATTTTTACCCATTTACCAGTGTTAAAATGTAGGGCTAAAACTATTTTTTTGCAGTAAAAATATAATTATTTTTTCTTCACTGCCCAATGGTATCAAATTCTGTGACACACTTGTGTTAATATGATCACTGCACCCCTAGATGAACTCATTCAGAGGTGGTTTGTAAAATGGGGTCACTTATGGGGGTTTATGCTGTTCTGGTGTCGGGGTCGTAAACGACAATATACCCTCATTCACCAGTCATTCCAAATTAAACTATAAGCATGTGGTACCGGGTAAGAATGAGTCAGACAGGTAGCTGGTTCAATCTCAGTGCATGCTCATGTGACCATGTGTCAGCCACAGTCATACCAACTGCGTTTATTTCCAAATACACAGCACTATATTGTTCTAGGAAAAGGAATGCAATAGGCGGAGTTTAAGCAGCATACATCTAGTGCTCAGTCTCTCTCTCTGATTCGTCAGAACGTCTCCCGTTGGTTACTTCTTTCTTCACATTCCAGAGTTATCTTTTAAATAATTCTTAACTCTTTAGACACTGAACTAAAGTGAAAGTGAACACTGGCAGCCATCTTTAGATACAATTACATTTGCATTAGCTAGCAGATAGGAAAAACTTATTGTTTCACAGTATAAAAGTATAGCAGTACAAAAAGAGTGTAAAGATATATTTTTTCACCTTGACAATCCCCCCTAAACACTAAGTTTTTCCCTTAAAGAAGGATCCTTCGAGACTGTCCATGTGATGGGAAAAGGGGAGGTGGATTTCTTCATCCAGACACCTCAGAAACTCTCCCCTAGCGAGAGGCCTCCAGGCAGCTGAACCCTTCACTAACCTCACATGGATGGAGTTCTCCCACTGTCCCTAAACTAAATCTCTTAGCATCATCTGAGAATGGGGGATTTTGTCTACTCTCTTGAGAGGAATATACTTCGGGATCTCCCCTGGATCAGTACCATCGTACTCTGGTGGGTCTACTTCTTGATTGAGGAAGGTGTCAGTCGGAGTTGCTTTGGCAATAACCTTTTTATTCAAGGGAATAACACAACAGAGGATTATCGATTCAATTATAAGGAGGGCAATTAGTACCAAACAAACTTATTGAAGGAATCCCTTGATCCCACCTAACCAACTGGAGAAAAAAGATGTGTCTACTCCAGCATACATGACACGTCGTCTTATTGTCCTAATTTGTTCAACTTCTTTAGAAACCTTCAGGTCTTTTGGATCTACATTTTTCCATTCAGGTCTGGCTGTCTATATTTCATCTCGTAAGTCTTTGGTCATACCGTCAATGAATGTATTTACCAATACTTTAACATCAAGTGGGTCTATGGGACTGTACCCCATGTCTTCCCATTTCAACTGTAACTGTCCAAAGAATAGCTCTACACTTTCCTTTTGTCACATTTGTAGAAAATCTTAATTTGCGTCCTAGCACGTCACCCGCTTTTGTGCTCACTAACTACCTAGGCCTGCCTAGGTGCACTTATACATCCATCATATTGTCATTATTCGTCTGTAAAATGAGAAAGGTTGGTTCCCAGGGTCAGCCAAATGTTTTTGCGTAGCTAGCTAGTCAGAGGGCCTCCAGGGATAATACTCCTGTATCTGTCTTACCCTACCTGATGTGGTTGGTTCTCTGGTGGTGGGGAGTGACATGACATGCTGGTCTACAGCTCCTTCCCAAAAGGATTACTGTCAGCCTACTCCCAAAAGTTAATGTCCCCACTATCCGCCAACCACAATCCTGTGTCAGCTTCTTATATCACTACATGTGATCTTGTCTGGACAGGATTCAGTGTAATTCTCTTAGGTCGGGTTGCAGCACGGGTCATACAAGTGTTAGGGCTCAAACCCTCAACTATATCCTGAAAGGCATCACAGCTATAATTAACAAATCTTTGTTCTCTGTAATATATGTAATTGATCCATTCAACATTTTTATTAATCTGCACCTGTGGGACTATAGAAGCAAAGCCAACATAGGTCTGGTTCTGGGCTTTAAACTGGTCAGGCACCCCCCTTGGCACCCCAATAGCATCAATATATACTAGTGGATCTTCTTCATAACTCATGTGGAGCTGATCAAGACTTCTCCTCTTTCTGGTAGGTTCATCAGGTATCTTTGGATCCCAAAAATAAAATCTTGAACTGCATAGCTAGTTTAACAGGGGTGCATTGGCCTATCCAGGCATTAGGCAACCTAGGACGGAGCTTACCATCTCCACATAACCAATAAATGTCGTACATATAATGTGTATGTTTGATTAGCAAGTCAGTATCTAGAGTGCTGTTCTCCTCGCAGAAACCTGTCTCGAAGATCCCTACTGGTGTACCTGTGGTGTTATGGGAATTATAGCAGGTATAATTGTCAGCTAATACGATTACTTCTCCTGGGACCTTTAGTTTGGGTCTCTCATGAATTAGTGGGACATAGTCTGGGCAATCAGTGGGCTTCAAACCTTTCAACAGATTCATGACACAGGCAGTGATGTTGTCATCAGGAAAAAGCAATGCATGTGTGTATAGGTGTGTATTCGCAGCAGCACAAGCAATACATCCTACAGAGATATTCTGGACTCTTACATTGTATCTCACCCATTCTAACCATAGGTTTTTCCTTGGGGCTGTTTGTGTTTCTATGGAGAAAACCTCTTGCCAACTGTGACCTGGAATGGGGATCACTTCATTAACTACATTTCGCAAACGCTCACCTGGGCCTGTCTTAGCTGTACTGGTAACAGGGGCCTTGGTTGGTCTGAAACTAATATCCTGGAGCTGTATATGGCCTAAATTCCCATGGTATCCACTACTAAATACATAATTATAATGCCTTCCCAGTAAAAATGTCTGCAGGTCAGCAGATTGGGGGCTTTCAAGACTCAGGAGGAGGGGGTGACAGCTTCTACCCCATTTACAGCCTCTAAGTGGTTGCAGAAGGGCTGTTAGATGCATTCTTTCACGAAGACTCCTACCTGTCCCATCCTTAGGGAACATGGCTTCACTAGGTTTATATCCCCAATCATCTCCCGTATAAAACTGGATGATTCCCTTTACCACCCGTCCAGTCTCAAGGCACTTGACTACATCACAGAAATCAAATCGCCAGATATTCACCGGGGCTGTCAGGTTTACCCAGAGAATAGTGGGACCTTAATATTTTCATTTACATTAGGGGCCGAAAAGGTAGGGGCGAGGATGGCCCCCATTTCCAGGATCAAAAACAACAGCAACATTTCCCTTCAGTCACTACTGTGACTAAACACTGGTTCGGTCTCTTTTACAATATGAGGCGTGGATCCAGGTGCTCTTTCCTTCAAGTTTTACTGCAGTGGGGGTGACTAGAATCACCGTGTGGGGTCCTTCAAATCTCGGCTGGAGACAATCTCTGCGCACAAACTTTTTCACATACACCAGGTCTCCTGGCACAAAGGGATGGTGTCCAGGAACCTTGTCTGGGTCTGGAAGAGAACTGAAGACAGTTAAATGCACTTTGGCAAAGTGTCCATGTAAGGCCTACACATAGCTAGTCAAGTCCTGGTACTTGAGTTGCAACTGTTGTGGAAAGAAACATTCAAGATTGGGACCCCTGCCAAACAGAATCTCATACAGTGACAGTCCTGTCTTCCTGTTTGGGGTATATCTTACTGAAAACAAAGATAGAGGAAGGCATTCTGTCCATGGTTTACCAGTCTCTGTCATTGCCTTCTGGATTTTAAGCTTAAGAGTTCCATTTAGTCTCTCCACTTTTCCAGCGCTCTGTGGATGAAGTATGCAATGCTTGACTTACCCCCAGTGCTGCCATTACCTCTGACATGATCTCTCCAGTAAAATGGGAACTCCGATCGCTTTCAATGACTTCAGGAACTCCATACCTGCATATGATCTCAGCCATCAGTTTCTTCGCCGTCGTCTTAGCCGTAGCTTTGGCAACTGGGTAGGCTTCTGGCCAACCTGAAAATAAATCAATGCAGACCAACATATACTCATACGTCCCTACCCTGGGTAACTGAATATAATCAATCTGCAGTCTCTGGAATGGGTAAAGGGGCCGGGGAGTGTGCTTGGATGGGGTTTTCACTGTCCTACTCTGATTGTGTGGCACATATCATGCAGCTCTGTACCTGCCTTTCTGCGCAGGTTGAAAACCCCAGGGGCAATCCATTGTTTCTGTAGGGTGTCACACATGGCCGTCTTCAAGTGGTGCACATTCCCGTGCAGAACCTGTGCCATCATTGGGTACAGTACCTGTGGTAGGCAGACCTTTTCACCCCTCCCCCATAGCCCAGTGACGGTATCAGAGCAAGCCCCTATCTTTTGCCACCTATTTTTCTCCTCCTTACTTGCCTGTTCTTGTAACCGGGCTAAGATGTCTTTCAACACAAGTGGAGATGGTGGGGTGTCTAGGTGATGTACTCTAGAGGCCACAGGAGTGCTTGCTGCTTTCTTGGCAGCCTGGTCTGCCAGTGCGTTACCCTTTGTCCGTCCATCAGTGCCTTTGGTATGTGCCTTTACCTTTATAATGCCTGCTTGGGTAGGGAACTGTAGTGCATTCATAAGTTGCTGGACTGCCTCAGCATGTTTAATGGGGTGGCCATTTGCTGTCAGGAAAGCCCTGGCTCTCCAGATAGGCCCATAACCGTGTGCAATGCCAAAAGCATACCTAGAATCAGTGTAGATATTTACAGTCTTACCTTCTGCTAGTTTGCACGTTTCTATGAGCTCTGCTTCTTGTGCAGACATATGAGCTGGCATTGACTCTGCCTTGATTACCTCATGTTCTGAGACCACAGCATATCTGGTACAGTAGCGTCCTTGGTCATCTTGGTGACGGGATCCATCTACAAAAAGCTCAAAATCAGCATTAGAATAGGCACACTAGAGACCAGCCGTTTCCTGAGACATCAATTCTAGACAATCATGTGGTTTGGAAACCTAATCTTGTTCCTCTGGATCCATTCTAGAAAGAAAAAGTGTCCTTTTTCATGTCACCTACTCCTCATGTCACCTACTCCTCCCCCCTTTGGATCCAGGGGAACTAGGAGAAAAGTAGCGGGGTTTAGGACAGTGCACCTTTTCAAAGTCACATTAGTAGGCATGAGAATAGCACACCAAAAACGCAGCTGTCCAGCCATGGACATGTGGCTAGGTTGTACTTGATTAAGGATACTATGTACATCGTGTGGGGTATGGACCATCAGTGGGTAATCCAAAACAATCTCTGAAGATTTGTGTAGCAACAGCTGGACAGACAACACGGCCCGAACACAGGAAGGACTTACTCTTGCCACCGTATCCAGGCGGCCACTGTAATAAGCAACAGGTCTCTGTTTGTTTCCATGAAGCTGAGTCAGCACACCTGTAGCATGTCCTGCATGTGAGCTCTGTCTGCAAGGCAGTCTGCAATACTGTACGGCAGTGCTCGGGTGTCTTGGAATCATATACGGGGCCTGCAGTGTGTAACACTATATCACATGGCAAATTCCCTCTTTGGGTGGACATAGCGTCTCCTGGATGCAAGGGGCCATAAGTGGCATGGTAGGCCTGACACTCTTGGGCTATGGCTGGGCTTCCCTTTTCTAGCTATCTGTTGGGCCAAACAACCTCTATGTGACAGGGTAGAATTAGCTGGGTTCACTATGGCTCCCACCTGGTGGGTAAGTATGTCCCCATACCCCACTGAGAAAAGAACCTGGGATTCCTGAGGTGTGATGTAGTAGCGTGAATGACAGGGAACCAAACTTCAGATTCCTGGAAAGTCTGGCCTTGTAGGTGTGTAGGTTTCACGGGAAGAGGAGATGTAGGGGCCTTTCCGGGCTGGGGGGGGGGTCTGTCATCTACATCGATTAAAACAAGCTCTTGGTCTGAAAATTAACATAACGAAACTGGGAGGGAGTTAAATTCCTATACAGGGTTAAAGGCGTATTGGAGTGTGAAGCTGGACTTGCATGTACGATAGGAGGGGGCAGAAACTGGAGTCTGTTACATGGAGATAAGAAACACTGATCTCGCAGCTGCAGCGATGGGGGCCAGCGAGCGAGCAAGAATTACTACAGCTAGTGATTTAACCCTTGTCTTTCCTGCTGGGCTAAATTCTTTTGAAAACTCTTTACTATTTTCAATACATCATCCGGAGTGGAAATCTCAATATCGGGTCTACTACAAAAAGGTATGAATGGGCTTTTTATTACAATGGGAATCCCAGATCTTTAAATACTACCATAAGACGCCCATAGAACTTCTCGGCAGTCCAGGATATATTGGTGCCTTTTACCAATCTTTCAATTACTTACAAGTTTTCCTCCAAGACCAGGCACAGGTCTATTTCACTTTCAATTCCATACAGTACTTATTGCTTTAAACACAAATCTCTCAGCGTGTACTAAACCAAGGACAGAGAAAACTTTGGAATGCAATACATGGTTCCCCGTCCCTCTAGCCCGCAGCACCGAGGGGAAACATTTCAAGCAGGTCGCGCAGGGGCTCACACGCCCCCTCCCATCTAGTAACACGGAGATAAGAAAAAACACTGCATTCCTCAGCGCAAGAGGGAGAAGTGAAGCCCAGCTCCCTGCCCCCCTTTCTCCGGCTTGTAGCATAGATAAGGAGGAAAGAAGAAAACCGACAAAGAAATCTCGCAGCGGTCCGCTCCGCCCCTCCCATCTACTACACAGCACTGATACAAAGCTCCGTATCTTCTACAAAGTCACAAATTGCAGCAGTTTTCAGACTTAATTTCTACAAAACTTTCCTATGATCCTCCGTGGTCTGGGCGGAGCCCCAAGGACGGCCCGTACACACACACACACGCGGCAGGTCTCCACCCAGGTTGGATTCTGCACAACACAAACAGGACACACCTACGCTTCTGGAAAGCTCATCCAGCCGCCATTACAGGGCGCTGGCTGAGACTGCATTTTCATCATCAGTGGCACGGCGGCCATTTTACAATCTGTAAAATCAAAGTTCAAAGGCATTTTATAACCAAACACGGGTTCTACATTGTCTGATCCTTCCTCTCCATCAACCTATTTTCATCCTTTGTTCTTTAAGCTTCGCGCAACTCGCAGATGAGCTTGCGCTTGTTCTAACAATCCTTTATCTTTCAACATGCCCCTTTTATTTTCTATGAAATTGGGCCACATAGCCGGCTACAATCTCCCTGACTAGGGCAATCCTACATGCTTATACAATCTCTCAACATTCTTGACTGCCTTCTTGCCCTCCCGTGACTCAACTATTGCCCTGACTTCCACGGCATCCTCATCTAACTTGTGGGGCACGGACTTCTTCTGCTTTAAGATACGCAACTTGACTCACAGAATACTGTGTCCTCCTGCAGTAGGCCACTGGCAGCAATACCAACACTGTGTTCTATACCACGGAACTTCGCGTTCAACGTACTAGGAAAAGAGCCTCGCGCTCAATATTTCCTGTCCCTAAACTAGAACAACAGTGATTAACAGGCTATCCTGCCACGATATTCCAAACCGTTGGGAGGCGGTCTCCTAGTGAGAGCCCTCCACAGAAATACAGGTGGTCCCCCTCCGGGACGTCTTAAATTACCTAGTTGGTACAATATCACAGAGGCTGCGTCTCCTATCCCTTTCTCTAAGCTGCCCCACAATCTACAACTCGCTCAATCTTTCACTCCACTTCACTACTAGACAATAGTCATGGGTAGGGTGGTTGAACGGAGTACAATGACCGGTGGAGGAGGTGTGGTGTACAGAGGACGCACAGGATGCGACGTCTCTCAGTTGCTGGTTCAGAGCGTGGCACAGGATCGCATTCGATCTCACCACTCGACCGGTCACTCCCCAGACCCAAGGAGACCACAGACAAACCAATAACGGCTGAGACACTAGCAAGTGTGACACATACAATGTATATGATCGCCACTTACCGTGTTCGGAGGGTGATCAGTCCTCGAGGTCAGCCACTACGGGTATCATCCACAGACATCCAGGCATGGGTCCAGGGGGTCTCGGATCGCTGGCCACGCCCCCCGTTGGGCTGCCAAATTGTCGGGGTCGTAAACGACAATATACCCTCATTCACCAGTCATTCCAAATTAAACTATAAGCATGTGGTACCGGGTAAGAATGAGTCAGACAGGTAGCTGGTTCAATCTCAGTGCATGCTCATGTGACCATGTGTCAGCCACAGTCATACCAACTGCGTTTATTTCCAAATACACAGCACTATATTGTTCTAGGAATAGGAATGCAATAGGCGGAGTTTAAGCAGCATACATCTAGTGCTCAGTCTCTCATTCGTCAGAACGTCTCCCGTTGGTTACTTCTTTCTTCACATTCCAGAGTTATCTTTTAAATAATTCTTAACTCTTTAGACACTGAACTAAAGTGAAAGTGAACACTGGCAGCCATCTTTAGATACAATTACATTTGCATTAGCTAGCAGATAGGAAAAACTTATTGTTTCACAGTATAAAAGTATAGCAGTACAAAAAGAGTGTAAAGATATATATTTTCACCTTGACACTGGCACCTCAGGAGGTCTGCCAATTTGACATGGCCCCCTCAAACCAATGACGTAAAACCTGTACTGTAATATGGCGCTCCTTCCCTTTCATGCCCTGCCGTGCTCCCAGACAGTAGTTTTCCACCACAGACTGGGTATTGGTATACTCAGGAGAAATTGCACAACAAACTTTTCCGTCCATTTGTTCTTGCTACCCCTGTGAAAATAAAAAGTGGGGGCTAAAATAGCATTTTTGTGGTAAAAATGTTTTTCTTATTTTGACCGCTCAATATTATAAAATTCTGTGAAGCCCCTGGAGGTTCAAGGTGCTCACCAGACATCTAAAGAAATTCCTTGAGGGGTCTAGTTTCCAAAATTGGGTCACTTGTTGGGGGTTTCCACTGTTTAGGCACGTCAGGGGCTTTCCAAATGCAACATGGCGTCCACTATCAATTCCTGCCAATTTTGCATTCCAAAAGTCAAATGGCGCTCCTTCCCTTCTGAGCCCTGCCGTGCGCCCAAACAGTAGTATTCCCCCACATAGGAGGTATCAGGAGAAATTGCACAACAAACTGTATGGTGCAATTTCTTCTGTTACCTTTATGAAAATGCAAAATATGGAGCTAAAGGATTTATTTGGGAAAAATTTTACTTTTTATTTATTTCCAAGGCTCTACGTTATAAACTTCTGTGAAGCACCTGTGGGTTCAAGGTGCTCAATACACCACTAGATAAGTTCCCTAAGGGGTCTAGTTTCTAAAATGATGTCAGTTGTTAAGGGTTTCCGCTGTTTAGGCACATCAGGGGCTCTCCAAATGCGACATGGCAACCGCTAATTATTCCAGCATATTTTACATTCAAAAAGTCAAATGGTGCTCCTTCTCTTCTGAGCCCTGCCGTGCGCCCAAACAGTAGATTTCCCTCACATATGGGGTATCGGCATGCTCAGGAGTAATTGCAAAACAAACTGTATGGTCCATTTTCTCATGTTACCCTTGCAAAAGTTAAAAAAAAATAGGTCTAAAGGAACATTTTTGTGAAAGGCAAGTAAATTGTTTTGTGCACCTTGAGGGGTGCAGTTTTTACAGTGGTGTCATTTTGGGGTATTTCCTTTCCTATAGACCCCTCAAAGTGACTTAAAATGTGAGGAGGTCGCTAAAAAAATGGTTTTGCAAAATTTGTTAAAAAAATGAAAAATAGCTTGTCAAATTTTAACCATTACAATGTCCTAACAAAAAAAATGTTGGTTCCAAAATTGTGCTGATGTAAAATAGACATGTGGGAAATGTAATTTATTAACTATTTTGAGTTATATAACTCTGATTTAAGGGCATGGAAACTAAAAGTTTGAAAATTGCAAAATTTTCAAGATTTTCACCAAATGTCTGTGTTTATTTCACAAATAAACACAAGTCATATCGAAGAAATTTTAGCTCTATCATGAAGTACAATATGTCACAAGAAAGCAGTCTCAGAATCACAGGGATCCGTTGAAGCGTTCCAGAGTTATTATCTTATAAAGTGACACTGGTCAGAATTGTAAAAATTGGCCCAGTCACGAAGGCAAAAACAGGCCCGGGCACGAAAGTGTTAAAGTGCAGATAGGCTAGTTTTTGACCATTGTATTATGAGGAAACTCTTTTTTTTAAAAAAAGGGAAATAAAAAAAACAAGACACCTTAAAATCAGATAAAACTGTTTTTTAAAAAAGAGTGTAGAGAATGAGGTCTACTAAACACGTTATAGGAAAGGAGAGAAACTGAGAACTTAATTTAGACCATTTGGACGTAAGGTATTTAGTTGCCAGATCCATTTAGTTTCAGATTGTGAGAAGATCTTTTTCTAATCGCCACCCCTATTGGTAGCCAGGACCCTATCGATGCCAAAGACACGGAGTAAGCTGGAATCACAGTTACATTTTGGCTTGAAATGTCTCGGCAATGGGTTTAATTGAGTCAGGTCTTCAATCTTTTTAGAATTGAATTACTCTGACTCTTAAGTTTCCTTGACTTGAGTCCTATATATATTAGCTTGCAAGAACAAGTAGCAAAGTAGATGACAAACTCTGTCTCACATGTTATGTGATGGATAATATCGTAATTGAAACTTCCATCACTGGAGCTAAATGTCAATCTCCTCTCCATATTTGGGCAAGCTATACATTTATGACAAGGAAAAAATTCACATTTAGGGCCCTTCATGCCAAAGAAGTTAGTTGTGTTGTCATTCTCATAATTAGAGATGAGTGAATATCTCAATATTTGGTTCAGATTACGATCGCCAAATTTGCAATATTCTCCGATTTATTAGTTGAATATTCACTGAACATTACCGAACACCATTCACGTCAATGTGAGGCAAAAACAAATGCATGCACAACACCCCATAACAGCCCCAAATGCTGCCAAAACACATCAAATGAGGGACAAATATTTAGAATTGAGAGTCCTCAGTGGTTGTGTAAGGAGGTGAAGCACAAGAAGAGTCCGGGGGCGGTTACCTTCTCGGCTCTGTGCCTGGAACCATTGAGCTGTGCTACAGGTTCCCCAGGGGGCAGACTTAGAGACTGGGACAGGAAGGAAGCTGGGCAGAGAGCGGGAAAGGCACGCGCGCAAGGATCAGAGCAGCGGTCAGAGCAGGGTGCAGCTGCACTCCGGGAGAGAGAGCTCCTGGTCAGAGGACAAATACAGGGAGATTGCCCAGAAAGACTGCATCTTGTGAGTACATGAAAACGGACTCTGCGGCGACTGGAGAGGGGCGCTTTGAGACCCGAGTAGAGACATTGGCCCGTGCAGAGACTGCGACTCCCTGGTACCCGCGGTATCAGTACAGAGACTGTAACCCCTGATTCCTGGTGAGAGACTTAACAGTGCAGAGCCCCTGATTCCTGGTGAGAGACTTAATAATAGACTGACCATCGTTTTCCCGGGATAGGCTGAGCTGTAAAAGCTAAAGACTCAGAGCCTGTGCATATCACATTAACTCCTGAAACCCCAGGCAGCGGGCTCCTAGAGACTACTCAGCCCACGGACAACAGAGGGACGACAAGTGCCGCTGTTTCTCGGCGCCTACGTTGGAGAAGACGACCCTTCAAGCAAGTCCTCATCAGACTGATAAGTGTTCTTTTCTCAAGAAATCCTGCTTACTTCTGTTACACTGTTTGACTCCCATATTTTTGCACTGTTTTATTGCTAGTTACTGTATATTCCATTGCTTCCTCCCTGCGAGGAGAACCTCTTTCCTGTTATTAAACCCCTCAACTTTTGGTCTGTCTGTTCCGTGGTGACATATTCAGTACCTGCATACTATTACAGTTGATACCTTTTAATGGCTAACTGTAAAGATGGCAACAAATTGCAAGCTTTCGAGACTACTCAGGTCCCTTCATCAGACAAATGAGGGACAGACACCAGAAAAGTGGCCTCAATTCAGTACAAATTGCAGCATGGAACTGCAGCAATCAGCCAGGCATGAGGTATCTGGGTCTGGGACAGCATTTACAGCTTTCAATTGAATGTTACAGATGAGGTGGGTGAAGGATCGGTGTAGGGCCCCTTTGCTGGGGGCCCTGATACCACATGCAACACCTCTACCTGCTTTCATGCTGAGTCACACTCAACTGGCACAAATATCAGTTTTGTAGACTACCATTGTCAGAAAAATTTAAGGATAGTAACACAGGTAGTTGAGTCCAAGGAAGTGGAGGCCTGATGGTGTCGGAGACCTACTGCTACAGGCAACACGCATAAAGAAGACCCAACCATGAGTTTTCACATTTCCAAAAATTATTGACAGACACCAAAGTGGCATAAATTTCACCACAGTAGAATAGTATAATAGGGACTGAAAGTTCATCCAATACACCCAGACCAACCAGGAGTGTTCACATTTAAAGAAATAAGGGCCTTACACCACAGAAGTGGCATCAATTTCACCACAGTAGAAATAGTATAATAGGGACCGACAGGTCTTTCACTATACCCAATCCAGGAGATGGACACCCAACCAGGAGTGTTCACATTTCCAAAAATTACTGGAAGACACCACCAAAGTGGCAACAATTTCACCACAGTAGAAATAGTATAATAGGGACCAACAGTTCTTCCACTACACACAATGCAGCAGATGGACACCCCACCAGAAGTGATCACATTTTACAAAATGAGAGCCTGACACTACCGAAGTGGAATACCTGTCATGACAATAGAAACAGTATAATTGGGACCGGGACGTCTTCCACTACAGCTAACCTAGTAGATTTAGACCAACCGTAACTGTTCACAATTCCACAAATTTGTGTTAGCAGCAGCCACAGCAGCAGGGCTGCCACTAGAAATTTTGGGGCCCCATACTGGCAAAATTTCCGGGGCCCCCTTGAGACTCCGCCCAGGCTCCACCCCAGCCCCGCCTCCATGCTCCACCCCTCAAACTGTCCACAGTCCCACCGCTCTTTCTTGGAAAAACTCCACTTCTCACCCATCACACATTGACAGTTCCCATCACCAGATCACACATAAATAGCCGGCAGCTTTTGTTTTGGCCAAAAGATTTTTTAAGCCACCAAAATGACAAGGTAGACACTTTTGGCCAGGCCCTACTCTACTGTAACCTATTAAATATTTGTTAAAATATGCAATACAATTTAGGTATATTTTTATTTTTCAATTTTTAAAATGACCTATAATACCACATACAAGGAACAAATACCACAGCACCATGACCAGACACCATATCACCACAGTGACCTATAATACTATCTACAAGGCACAAATACCGCCACACCATGACCAGATGACATATTACCACCACAGTGATCGAATAATATCAAATACAAGGAACAAATACCACAACATCATGACCAGACCACATATTACCACCACATAGTGACTGAATACTACAATACTGATCAATAATTAAAAAAAACACAATACTATCACCATAAGTGCCATTATACACAGGAGATCTGTACTTAGTATGCAGTGTCTGTGTACAGGTAATACAGTGATCACCAGTGACATTATACACAGGAGCTCTGTATATAGTCTATAGGTAATCCAGTGATCACTGGTGATATTATACACAGGAGCTCTGTATATAGTATACAGTGTATAGTGTCAGTGTATAGGTAACACACTGACTCACCAGTGACGTCTCTAGGTGAAGTCCTTCATCTTTCATCCCGCACAGACCGCCATCACTTCATGCAGCCAGGACTCGTTTCTGCAGGAAATAACACCGTTATCTCGAGTTCCACTTGCAGAACACATTACTTAATTTTCCCAACTTATACATTACACCACATGAAGAAGGCGACATAGTGTCACTCTACACAGTAATAGGACCGCCCCTCCATTTAAAACGGTGTACTCAAAAAATAAAATAAATACATCACTGCAGTAATAATATCCCTTAATTAGCCCCTATGGTAATAATGTTCGCCATCCTGGCCCCGTGTGTCTCATTCCTGGCGTAGGCCATATGTTCTCCCATCCTGCCCTCATGAGTATCCATCCTGCCCCATATGATCTCCCCATCCTGCCCCATCTGTCTCCATCGTATCCATCCTGCCCCATGATCCTGCCCCATCTGTCTCCAATCCTGCCTCCAGTGTCTCCAATCATGCCCGTATCACCATTCTGCCCCGTCTCCAATCATGCCCCCATTTCTGCAATCATGCCCCCTGTGTCTCAATTCTGCCCCATCTGTTTCCATTCCTGCCCCAGTGTCTCCAGTCATGCCGCCATGTCTGTCATCCTGCCCCCTGTGTCTCCAATCATGCCCCATTTCTCCTTTCTGCCCCTGTGCCCAGCTTCCTGCCCCTGTGCCCAGCTTCCTGCCCCTGTGCCCAGCTTTCTGCCCGTGTCCAGCTTTCTGCCCGTGTCCAGCTTTCTGCCCCTGTGCCCAGCGTTCTGCCCCTGTGCCCAGCGTTCTGCCCCAGTGTCCAGCGTTCTGCCCCAGTGTCCAGCGTTCTGCCCCAGTGTCCAGCGTTCTGCCCCAGTGTCCAGCGCTCTGCCCCCCTGTGTCCAGCTTTCTGCCCCTGTGTCCAGCTTTCTGCCCCTGTGTCCAGCTTTCTGCCCCCCTGTGTCCAGCTTTCTGCCCCTGTGTCCAGCTTTCTGCCCCTGTGTCCAGCTCTCTGCCCCCCCGTGTCCAGCACTCTGCCCCCCCGTGTCCAGCGCTCTGCCCCCCTGTGTCCAGCGCTCTGCCCCACTGTGTCCAGCGCTCTGCCCCTCTGTGTCCAGCGCTCTGCCCCCGTGTCCAGCTTTCTGCCCCCCTGTGTCCAGCTTTCTGCCCCTGTGTCCAGCTCTCTGCCCCCCTGTGTCCAGCTCTCTGCCCCCCTGTGTCCAGCGCTCTGCCCCCCCTGTGTCCAGCGCTCTGCCCCACTGTGTCCAGCGCTCTGCCCCCCTGTGTCCAGCTTTCTGCCCCTGTGTCCAGCTTTCTGCCCCCCTGTGTCCAGCGCTCTGCCCCCCCTGTGTCCAGCGCTCTGCCCCCCCTGTGTCTAGCGCTCTGCCCCCCCTGTGTCCAGCGCTCTGCCCCCCTGTGTCCAGCACTCTGCCCCCCTGTGTCCAGCGCTCTGCCCCCCTGTGTCCAGCGCTCTGCCCCCCTGTGTCCAGCGCTCTGCCGCCCTGTGTCCAGCGCTCTGCCCCCCTGTGTCCAGCGCTCTGCCCCCCTGTCCAGCGTTCTGCCCCAGTGTCCAGCGTTCTGCCCCTGTGTCCAGCTCTCTGTCCCCCTGTGTCCAGCGCTCTGCCCCGTGTCCAGCTTTCTGCCCCCCTGTGTCCAGCGCTCTGCCCCCGTGTCCTGCTTTCTGCCCCCGTGCCCAGCTTTCTGCCTCCCTGTGTCCAGCTTTCTGCCCCTGTGTCCAGCTTTCTGCCCCTGTGTCCAGCGCTCTGCCCCCCCTGTGTCCAGCGCTCTGCCCCCCCTGTGTCCAGCGCTCTGCCCCCCTGTGTCCAGCACTCTGCCCCCCTGTGTCCAGCGCTCTGCCCCCCTGTGTCCAGCGCTCTGCCCCCCTGTGTCCAGCGCTCTGCCCCCCTGTGTCCAGCGCTCTGCCGCCCTGTGTCCAGCGCTCTGCCCCCCTGTGTCCAGCGCTCTGCCCCCCTGTCCAGCGTTCTGCCCCAGTGTCCAGCGTTCTGCCCCTGTGTCCAGCTCTCTGTCCCCCTGTGTCCAGCGCTCTGCCCCGTGTCCAGCTTTCTGCCCCCCTGTGTCCAGCGCTCTGCCCCCGTGTCCTGCTTTCTGCCCCCGTGCCCAGCTTTCTGCCTCCCTGTGTCCAGCTTTCTGCCCGTGTCCAGCTTTCTGCCCCTGTGTCCAGCTTTCTGCCCCCCTGTGTCCAGCTCTCTGCCCCCCTGTGTCCAGCTCTCTGCCCCCCTGTGTCCAGCGCTCTGCCCCCCCCTGTGTCCAGCGCTCTGCCCCCCCTGTGTCCAGCGCTCTGCCCCCCCTGTGTCCAGCGCTCTGCCCCCCCTGTGTCCAGCGCTCTGCCCCCTGTGTCCAGCGCTCTGCCCCCTGTGTCCAGCGCTCTGCCCCCGTGTCCAGCGCTCTGCCCCCCCCTGTGTCCAGCGCTCTGCCCCCCCCTGTGTCCAGCGCTCTGCCCCCCCTGTGTCCAGCGCTCTGCCCCCCTGTGTCCAGCGCTCTGCCCCCTGTGTCCAGCGCTCTGCCCCCCCCTGTGTCCAGCGCTCTGCCCCCCGTGTCCAGCGCTCTGCCCCCCTGTGTCCAGCGCTCTGCCCCCGTGTCCAGCGCTCTGCCCCCCTGTGTCCAGCGCTCTGCCCCCCTGTGTCCAGCGCTCTGCCCCCCTGTGTCCAGGGCTCTGCCCCCTGTGTCCAGCGCTCTGCCCCTGTGTCCAGCTTTCTGCCCCTGTGTCCAGCTTTCAGCCCCTGTGTCCAGCTTTCTGCCCCTGTGTCCAGCTTTCTGCCCAGCGTTCTGCCCGTGTCCAGCTTTCTGCCCGTGTCCAGCTTTCTGCCCGTGTCCAGCTTCCTGCCCCTGTGCCCAGCTTTCTGCCCCAGTGTCCAGCGTTCTGCCCCAGTGTCCAGCGTTCTGCCCCAGTGTCCAGTGTTCTGCCCCAGTGTCCAGCGTTCTGCCCCAGTGTCCAGCGTTCTGCCCCAGTGTCCAGCGTTCTGCCTTAGTGTCCAGCGTTCTGCCTTAGTGTCCAGCGTTCTGCCCCAGTGTCCAGCGTTCTGCCCCAGTGTCCAGCGTTCTGCCCCAGTGTCCAGCGTTCTGCCCCAGTGTCCAGCGTTCTGCCCCAGTGTCCAGCGTTCTGCCCCTGTGTCCAGCTCTCTGCCCCCCTGTGTCCAGCGCTCTGCCCCCCCTGTGTCCAGCGCTCTGCCCCCCCTGTGTCCAGCGCTCTGCCCCCCCCCTGTGTCCAGCGCTCTGCCCCCCCCCCTGTGTCCAGCGCTCTGCCCCCCTGTGTCCAGCGCTCTGCCCCCCTGTGTCCAGCGCTCTGCCCCCCTGTGTCCAGCGCTCTGCCCCCCTGTGTCCAGCGCTCTGCCCCCCTGTGTCCAGCGCTCTGCCCCCCTGTGTCCAGCGCTCTGCCCCCCCGTTGTTCAACGCTCTGCCCTGGGCCCCCCCCCCAGATCGCCGCTCTCAATTAAAAAAAAAAACAAACAAGCTCTACTTACCTCCCGCGCTCCTGCTTTCTCCAAGCAGCTGCAGCGTGCACTCGCCGGCGACTGACAATGTCGTCAGACGCCGGCGACATGCACGCTGCGGCTGACATCAGCTGCCAGCCTCAGATTGGCTGGCGGCTGTTAACTATTGACGTGCGGGCCCGCACGTCAATAGCGCTGCAGCGCCGGCCGCAGCTAAGGGCCCGGTTCAGCCTGCGGCTGCCGGTAGGGGCCCGGTGGGCAGATGAGACGGGGCCCGATGCGGGCCCCCTCTGCCCACCGGGCCCCATATGCCAGTCACGGCTGTAATGCCCTGATGGCGGCCCTGCACAGCAGGCACAGCAGCCAAACTAAAGATATCACAGAGTGCTGTTACGTGACATTAATACATCACACTAAAAAATGCAATATAACCTAGTCTGTACAGTCTGCGATTGGGGTTATCAGAAAAGGAGATTTCGATTCTAAAACAAACGACCCCTTTTAATTGGCCCCCCGAGAAATTAAAATTCCTGGGGATTTATTTAGCCACAGACCCCTCTTCACTATATAAATTTAATTTTTTCCCTCTCTTGTCCAACTTACAAACTTTACTCATTTCATACGATCTACCCTACCATTCTTGGATAGGAAAGATCAACGTTGTCAAATCCTATATCTTTCCGAAAATTTTTTATGTAATGAATATGGTCCCTATCCCCCTTACCAACTCTTTTTTTTATCATTGTGAATAAATTAGTTGCAAAATTCATATGGAAAAACAAAAGAGCCAGACTACCTCCTAAAATTCTTTTTCTACCAAAACATAAAGGGGGTCTTGGCCTTCCCGACTTCAAAAAATACTATCATGCCATTCACCTTGCTCGTTGGCTACGTATGGTCAAGACCAACCCTGATCAGAGGGATTAAAATCTTGAAGTTAGTCTGATGGGTAATATGGCGGAGATTTTTCTGTGGTCTTCCTGTACCCTGACTACTCACTCGATTGATGCAATAACTTATAACACGTTAACTATTAGATGCTCTTTAGTTCCTAATATATTACCTCATTGTTATTTTTTAGACAATATCCCATTAAGAGTCATCCCTTGGCTTACTGATCCGAATTATGTTGATGTTTATGGACTTTGGGATTTTTTACCGAACCTACCAATCTCACACCTTCTTTCAAACCAGGTCCCCTGCATAGAAGACTGGCCAAAGGAAGCCAGGAAACAACCTCGGGATCTCTTACAAAAACTCCATGTAAACTTTATTATTTCAAAACTCAGGTTGGGACATAAGCATAATTCTGATTGGCTATGGCTGGAATTTTTGGTAGGTCTTCGGTCTTTGGTCTATTCCCCCTAAACTCATCTCTAAATTGTATGCTAATCTTGTCAATCCGCCCTCTCAATTCAAGCCACTCTATTTATCCTCGTGGGAATCGGAACTAAAGGCCCCGTCTCACATAGCGATTTACCAACGATCACGACCAGCGATACGACCTGGCCGTGATCGTTGGTAAGTCGTTGTGTGGTCGCTGGGGAGCTGTCACACAGACAGCTCTCTCCAGCGACCAACGATCAGGGGAACGACTTCGGCATCGTTGAAACTGTCTTCAACGATGCCGAAGTCCCCCTGCAGCACCCGGGTAACCAGGGTAAACATCGGGTTACTAAGCGCAGGGCCGCGCTTAGTAACCCGATGTTTACCCTGGTTACCAAAAAAAACAAACAGTACATACTCGCCTTCTGATGTCCGTCAGGTCCCTTGCCGTCTGCTTCCTGCTCTGACAGTGCCGCCGTACAGTGAGAGCACAGCAGTGACGTCACTGCTGTGCTCTGCTCTCACTGTACGGCCGGATCTCAGTCAGAGCAGGAAGCAGACGGCAAGGGACCTGACGGACATCAGATGGTGAGTATGTACTGTTTGGTTTTTTTTACATTTACGCTGGTAACCAGGGTAAACATCGGGTTACTAAGCGCGGCCCTGCGCTTAGTAACCCGATGTTTACCCTGGTTACCAGTGAAGACATCGCTGGATCGGTGTCACACACACCGATTCAGCGATGTCAGCGGGACCTCAACGACCAAAAAAAGGTCCAGGCCATTCCGACACGACCAGCGATCTCACAGCAGGGGCCTGATCACTGTTACGTGTCACACATAGCGAGATCGCTACTGAGGTCGCTGTTGCGTCACAAAACTTGTGACTCAGCAGCGATCTCGCTAGCGATCTCGCTATGTGAGACGGGGCCTTAAATCTGTCCCTATCTCCCAAGGAGTGTAGTCAAATCTTAAATAACTCCCATGGCTTCTCAAGGTATATTCTATTACAGGAAAATGCTTTTAAAATCCTCTCACGTTGGTATAAAACTCCGGATAGACTGTTCCACATGGGTTTAACCTCCTCTCCCCTTTGCTGGAGGTGTTCTGGTTCGGTTGGAAACCTGGCTCATATTTTTTGGTCGTGCCCTGTCATCTCCAAATATTGGTCAGAAATTAATAGATATCTTTGCCAATTAGGCTTAACTAAGCTGAACCTAACTCCTCAAGAAGTTCTATTATCGCTACCTACCAACGAGTTTAGGCCCAAGAAACATGATCTACTCCCTCTTTTGCTAGCGGCAGCAAAGCACCTAATATCCATACATTGGAGACAACCCTCCCCCCCTACAATTGCTGAGTGGATAGCTAAGGTTCAGGATATTTACAGAATGGAGGAGCTGTCAAGTTGGGATTCGCGCACTCATGGTAAATTTGGCTTCCGTGGATAAATAAACCCATTCCCTCTTCTTGACAGCTATCAACTTTCGACTTTTGTCTTGGCTACACACTCCCCTCTCCTTTTCCTGCTTTCTGCTGCCGAGATTCTGTGCTCTTCCATTGCCGACGTGACAGAGCCCGACCTCAAATCTCATTAATTTGTATAAAATATTTCTAACTCAGATAGATCTCATTACTCATTTTTTTACTTACCTTAACCCCTTCACCCCCAAGGGTGGTTTGCACGTTATGGACCGGGCCAATTTTTACAATTCTGACCACTGTCCATTTATGAGCTTACAACTCTGGAACGCTTCAACGGATCCCGGTGATTCTGACACTGTTTTCTCGTGACATATTGTACTTCATGATATTGGTAAAATTTATTTGATATTACCTGCGTTTATTTGTAAAAAAAAAGGGAAATTTGGCGAAAATTTTGAAAATTTTGCAATTTTCCAACTTTGAATTTTTATGCAATTAAATCACAGTGATATGTCACACAAAATACTTAATAAGTAACATTTCCCACATGTCTACTTTACATCAGCACAATTCTGGAACCAACATTTTTTTTCGTTAGGGAGTTATAAGGGTTAAAATTTGACCAGCAATTTCTCATTTTCACAACACCATTTTTTTTTAGGGACCACATCTCATTTGAAGTCATTTTGAGGGGTCTATATGATAGAAAATACCCAAGTGTGACACCATTCTAAAAACTGAACCCCTCAAGGTGCTCAAAACCACATTCAAGAAGTTTATTAACCCTTCAGGTGTTTCACAGGAATTTTTGGAATGTTTAAATAAAAATGAGCATTTAACTTTTTTTTCACACAAAATTTACTTCAGCTCCAATTTGTTTTATTTTACCAAGGGTAACAGGAGAAAATGGACCCCAAAAGATGTTGGACAATTTGTACTGAGTACGCTGATACCCCATATGTGGGGGTAAACCACTGTTTGGGCGCATGACAGAGCTCGGAAGCAAAGGAGCGCCATTTGACTTTTCAATGCAAAATTGACTGGAATTGAGATGGGACGCCATGTTGCGTTTGGAGAGCCCTTGATATGCCTAAACATTGAAACCCCCCACAAGTGACACCATTTTGGAAAGTAGACCCCCTAAGGAGCTTATCTAGAGGTGTGGTGAGCACTTTGACTCACCAAGTGCTTCACAGAAGTTTATAATGCAGAACCGTAAAAATAAAAAATCATATTTTTTCACAAAAATGATCTTTTCGCCCCCAATTTTTTATTTTCCCAAGGGTAAGAGAAGAAATTGGACCCCAAAAGTTGTTGTACAATTTGTCCTGAGTACGCTGATACCCCATATGTGGGGGGGAACCACTGTTTGGGCGCATGGGAGGGCTCGGAAGGGATGGAGTGCCATTTTGAATGCAGACTTAGATGGAGTGGTCTACAGGCGTCACATTGCGTTTGCAGAGCCCTAATGTACCTAAACAGTAAAAAAAAAAACACAAGTGACACCATTTTGGAAAGAAGACCCCCTAAGCAACTCATCTAGATGTGTTGTGAGAGTTTTGAACCCTCAAGTGTTTCACTACAGTTTATAACGCATAGCTGTGAAAATAAAAAAAATAAAAAATTCCCCCCCAAAATTATTTTTTAGCCCCCAGTTTTGTATTTTCCCAAGGGTAACAGGAGAAATTGGACCCCAAAAGTTGTTCTCCAATGTGTTCAGAGTACGCTGATACCCCATATGTTGGGGTAAACCCCTGATTGGGTGCACGGGAGAGCTTGGAAGGGAAGGAGCACTGTTTTACTTTTTCAACGCAGAATTGGCTGAAATTGAGATCGGACGCCATGTCGCATTTGGAGAGCCCCTGATGTGCCTAAACAGTGGAAACCCCCCAATTATAACTGAAACCCTAATCCAAATGTAGCGCCCCCACTGCCGCAGGGCCGAGGGGTACCCGGTACCGGGCCTCTAAGTCTCTGCTCTGGGGTTGTCACGGCGGCTAGGCCCCGGTCCGTGACCCTGCCGTGGGGCGCACAGTGAATGATCGGTGTGGATAGTGGTGGTGGTGCGGTGCAGTAAATAATGAGGACACCAGGTTGCAGTCTCTTTACCTCTTTACTGAAGATCTCTGGGTCCTCAATCCAGAATACGGCTCACCAGGCTGCGCAAGTCCGGCCGGTCCAATGACACTTCCAGAGTTCTCTTCACAGGAGGAAATCTGTGCCTTCCCCCTAGCGCTATGTGTTGTAGTCCTTCCCTGCTGTGCTTACAGAAAGTACCCCACAACTGTTGTGTCTGTTTCTGATGTTCCCTCACAACTCGACTAGATGATGTTCTGCTAATCCTCCGTCCCTCCCTGAGGTTCGGGTAGGAACGGCACCCGTTTGACGGGTAGGCCTGGAGTTCTTCCGGGACCCTAGAGACGCCCCTCTCCCACAATTGCCTCCCAAGACTTCATAGGTGATTTGAGTTAGACAGCCCGCCTGAGACTGACTGCCCTGCCGCTGTTTGGAGTATTGCTTGAAGCTGAATGTTATTCTACTCCCTCGGCGTTCCGGCCATCGGTAGTGCGCCTCAGTAGGATGTTGCTTCGGTCTTACAGCACGACTCCTACTGGTATTTCTCCTTTGCGTGATCCCGTTTCTCACTCAGCACAATCTATCTCGCTTCTAATCCCTTTCTTGGGTCCCGCCGCTTCCCGGAGCTGGCGCGGACCCGTTACGTTCTTTTCAATGCCAAGCCTCTGTCAGGATCCCACCCCTGACAGAGACCCTACTGTCTCTTCCTCCACAACACCCTCTGCCACCAGGTGTTGCTTCGTCCAATCCAGTCAGCTTTCTGAACTAACTTCCTGCCTGACCCCCAGTTTACCCACTATGGTGGGGAGTGGCCTAATGAATAGCACCCTTAGCTCCCCCCGGAGGCCCAGCTGTGAAATGTATTGGTGTCTGTGATACCTGATCAGATGAACTCCTTCAGTGCCATCGGACGCACCGTAGCTCCCCATAGTGGCGGAGCCACAGTACTGCAACGACCAGGACTCTGGGGCGCTGCACTCCCCCCTGGTTAAACACAGTACTCCGGGACTGGGAAGAAAACAACAATACAAGTTAGCAAAAAGACATACAATTTTGTTGAGTGCAATAACAATAAGCATATTTGAACAGAGCTTCCCTTTATGGGAGGTGAGGACACTTGAACGTTACAAACATGGTTAACATTATAAATTACAGGCTATAAATAACTCCTGTTACCCAACCGGGTATTCTACTAAGTGCAAAAATTGCTGAACAATACCTTAACATTGCCTTTAAGGACATACACTCTGTATCCACCAAAGACCTTCCTATAATCACATTATAAGGTAAGTTAACTTTTTCATTCTCCTTCTTTGATTCTGCAGGACCGCCGGTCCTATCGGCACCAGACCTACTGCCTCTCCTTTCTTTTACAGGACCGCCCCGTTCAGCCAGGGCCTACTGCCTTTTCAACTACTATACACAGTATAGAACATAACATTTCTTTCAGTTTAAGAGCACTGAGTCATCTCTACATGACTCCTATCAGGACTCAGGGTTTACCTTCTATCCTAACTTTCTATCAGCATTATCTAAACATTGTCTATCGAACATTAAGCCTTCTCATTATCTTTCTTCCTTTCTTGCATGCTGGACACCACATCTATTTCTACGGGCCCACTGCATCCTTCTTCTATCTTTCACCTTTTACTTCTCAGAGCACATCATCAGTATTCCTTCACATTTAACTAATTAAACACATATAACTCTCTTGTACAAACATTATCATCACTCTTCTCTCATTGACATTATTGCTATTTATCTTAAGCAATTTTACTATTGAAATGCGATAAATGAACATCCCCTTTAAGAGGGGACCAAGTCTCTGTGAGGTAGCGTGTCTTCCAAAGCTACCAGTCCATACTCAGCAAAGGTTCCAGTGCGGTATCTTTGCAAAGAGTCTTTAAGTAAAACCAGTAGGGAGCGCCTTTAATAAGGTGCAACTATTTACAAGAAGTTCGGATCATGCACTGTTCATGATTTCAGCAGTTTTTGAATAACATAGAAAAATAGAAAAATAACCAAAAACAATAGGGACCCCAGGTAAACAAAGGGATCCCTTTAAGAGTTAACCCTTTACGGGTATAGCAACAAAGTAGTGGAACAGCAACTATTTACAGATTCAGGGTATCGAGGTTTATTCTTTTAAGTCTGGGGGCGGTCTTTGTCCCCCAGCCAACATGGCACCCGTACTGGTAGTTGGTCTCTCAGATGCCATCAGATCAGCCGGTGCCTGGATTTGAAGGCTAATCCTGCTTGCGAGTTCGGTAGCCGCTACAAGACGTACCGTGGTGATGGGGACGAGGTCCGGCAAATCGGGATCAGTCATGATCGGGACAACAGGGGGCGCTCTCTCAGGCTCACACCGTCGAACGTTCCGGGCACACCATCCTTGTGCACTCCGATGGCGGGTGTAAGTCACCTGATCCCCTCTTTGTAACGGATCACCATTTCGACTGCAGCAGGGGGTCTTCACATTATAGCTAGTGACAAAGACATCAGTTGGTAGCCCCGGTTCCTGTATGGAGCCCCATCCCCTCTTCGGGTGGTAGGCCAGTACAGTTCCCCGCTTTACCACGTCTTTCCTGCCGGGAGCAGACTTCTTACGTTTCGTGTCAGGTGGTTCGGTCTCGTCCCGATCTTTCCAGTGTTGGATCAGACATTGCTTATACTGCTCCCAGGTAAGTACCGCAAGGGTGAGGCCATCCTCCCGGGTCCCATCCGGCCCTGTCCAGGGGGTGTCCCACCGAAGGATCACCCTGTCTGGGCCCACACCTATGGGTTCTCCCACCTTGGTTGGTAGCGGCGGCACTAGCTTCCCCATCGCGTTGGAGGTGAGGATAACCCGCTCCACCAAGAAGGAACGATCATTGCCGGGGTGGGGAGCGGTCACGGGAGTGGGATCGATCAGGGGAGCCGGATCGGTCGGGAGAGCAGAATCGGCCAGGGGAGTAGGGATGTCGTCCATACCTGCGCCTGATGTGATTCCACCGATGTCGCTCAGGTCCGTTGACAAGGACACTGGAATCGGCTGCAGCCCGGACCGCGGCTCCTCCGGAGTCATCTCTTGACGTAACTCCGCCCTCCATGATTCCGTGACTAGGATAGGCAGGCTCGGCTCCTCCACTGGTTTCTCCAAGGAGTCCAGGTCCCTCACCGGCGGTGGACGCGAGTCCTCTTCTGATGGGTGAGGACAAACCGGGATCACCTCACCGTTGTTCGGGCACCTGCTGTTCATCGTCGCTGTCCGGCATTCGGCGGCAATGCATGCATCTGACTCTGCCATTTCTCCAAGGTCGAGGTCCTCCTTCACCTCGTTCCCGCCATCGCAAGTCAGGGGGCGGTTCTCTGCTTTGAGGCAGGTCATCGCTTTGCAACAAGAGGCGCAGGGGGCGATCAACGTTTCTGGCGCCACTTTGGTAGTCTCCTCCCATGGCACGCCCTCCTGCTTCTCTGGCGTAGCAATGGCGGCGGTTTTTGGCGGAAACTTTTGGCGGTAAATGGCGCAGCACAGTCTTTGCAATAAAGCACAGTCCAAGCACAACAAATTACAGTTCCAAGGCACACATGACCTGATTCTTCAGGCTTAAGTAGATCCTGTTCGTGACGCCAAGTTGTAGCGCCCCCACTGCCGCAGGGCCGAGGGGTACCCGGTACCGGGCCTCTAAGTCTCTGCTCTGGGGTTGTCACGGTGGCTAGGCCCCGGTCCGTGACCCTGCCGTGGGGCGCACAGTGAATGATCGGTGTGGATAGTGGTGGTGGTGCGGTGCAGTAAATAATGAGGACACCAGGTTGCAGTCTCTTTACCTCTTTACTGAAGATCTCTGGGTCCTCAATCCAGAATACGGCTCACCAGGCTGCGCAAGTCCGGCCGGTCCAATGACACTTCCAGAGTTCTCTTCACAGGAGGAAATCTGTGCCTTCCCCCTAGCGCTATGTGTTGTAGTCCTTCCCTGCTGTGCTTACGGAAAGTACCCCACAACTGTTGTGTCTGTTTCTGATGTTCCCTCACAACTCGACTAGATGATGTTCTGCTAATCCTCCGTCCCTCCCTGAGGTTCGGGTAGGAACGGCACCCGTTTGACGGGTAGGCCTGGAGTTCTTCCGGGACCCTAGAGACGCCCCTCTCCCACAATTGCCTCCCAAGACTTCATAGGTGATTTGAGTTAGACAGCCCGCCTGAGACTGACTGCCCTGCCGCTGTTTGGAGTATTGCTTGAAGCTGAATGTTATTCTACTCCCTCGGCGTTCCGGCCACCGGTAGTGCGCCTCAGTAGGATGTTGCTTCGGTCTTACAGCACGACTCCTACTGGTATTTCTCCTTTGCGTGATCCCGTTTCTCACTCAGCACAATCTATCTCGCTTCTAATCCCTTTCTTGGGTCCCGCCGCTACCCGGAGCTGGCGCGGACCCGTTACGTTCTTTTCAATGCCAAGCCTCTGTCAGGATCCCACCCCTGACAGAGACCCTACTGTCTCTTCCTCCACAACACCCTCTGCCACCAGGTGTTGCTTCGTCCAATCCAGTCAGCTTTCTGAACTAACTTCCTGCCTGACCCCCAGTTTACCCACTATGGTGGGGAGTGGCCTAATGAATAGCACCCTTAGCTCCCCCCGGAGGCCCAGCTGTGAAATGTATTGGTGTCTGTGATACCTGATCAGATGAACTCCTTCAGTGCCATCGGACGCACCGTAGCTCCCCATAGTGGCGGAGCCACAGTACTGCAACGACCAGGACTCTGGGGCGCTGCACAAACACACCCCTAACCCTAATCCCAACCCTATTCCCAACCGTAGATGTAATCCAATCCCTAACCCTAACTTTAGCCCCAACCCTAACTTTAGCCCCAACCCTAACTGTAGCCTTAACCCTAACCCTAGCCCCAACTCTAGCCCCAACCCTAACCCTAGCCCCAACCCTAGCCCTAACCCTAGCCCTAACCCTAGCCCCAACCCTAACCCTAGCCCTAACCCTAGCCTTAACCCTAGCCCTAACCCTAGCCCTAGCCCTAACCCTAGCCCTAACCCTAATGGTAAAATGGAAATAAATACATTTTTAAATTTTTTTTATTTTTCCCTAATTAAGGGGGTGATGAAGAGGGGTTTGATTTACTTTTATAGCGGGTTTTTTAGCGGATTTTTATGATTGGCAGCCGTCACACACTGAAAGAAGCTTTTTATTGCAAAAAATATTTTTTGCGTTACCACATTTTGAGACCTATATTTTTTCCATATTTGAGTCCACAGAGTCATTTGAGGTCTTGTTTTTTGCAGAACTATTTGACGTTTTTATTGGTAACATGCTCGGGCATGGGAGATTTTTTGATCTCTTTTTATTCCGATTTTTGTGAGGCAGAATGACCAAAAACCAGCTATTCATGAATTTCTTTTGGGGGAGGCGTTTACACCGTTCCGCGTTTGGTAAAATTGATGAAGCAGTTTTATTCTTCGGGTCAGTACGATTACAGCGATACCTCATTTCTATCATTTTTTTATGTTTTGGCGCTTTTATACGATAAAAACTATTTTATAGAAAAAATTATTATTTTGGCATCGCTTTATTCTGAGGACTATAACTTTTATTTTTTTGCTGATGATGCTATATTGTGGCTCGTTTTTTGCGGGACAAGATGACGTTTGCAGCGGTACCATGGTTATTTATATCCGTCTTTTTGATCGCGTGTTATTCTACTTTTTGTTTGGCGGTATGAGAATAAAGCGTTGTTTTTTGCCTCGTTTTTTTTTTTTTACGGTGTTCACTGAAGGGGTTAACTAGTGATATAGTTTTATAGGTGGGGTCGTTACGGACGCGGCGATACTAAATATGTGTACTTTTATTGTTTGATTTTTTTTATTTAGATAAAGGAATGTATTTATGGGAATAATATATATATTTTTTTCTTTATTTAGGAATTTTTTTTTTCTTTTTTTTTTTTACACATGTGGGAATTTTTTTTTTAACTTTTTTACTTTGTCCCAGGGGGGGACATTACAGATCGGTGATCTGACAGTGTGCACAGCACTCTGTCAGATCACCCATCTCACTTACAGCCATGCAGGCTTACAAGCACCTGCATGGCACCCGAAAGCAATCCCTGCAGGACCCGGATGCAGCCCCGCGGCCATTTTGGATCCGGGGCCTGCAGGGATAGGAGGTAGGAGACCCTCGGAGCAACGCGATCACATCGCATTGCTCCGGGGATCTCAGGGAAGCCCGCAGGGAGCCCCCTTCCTGGGCGATGCTTCCCTGTACCGCCGGCACACCGCAATCATGTTTGATCACGGTGTGCCGGGGGTTAATGTGCCGAGGGCAGTCCGTGACCGCTCCTGGCACATAGTGCCGGATGTCAGCTGCTCCCGCGCGGCCGATCGTGCTGGACGTACTATTCGGTCCTTGGGAATTAGGGCCCACCCCACATGGACGGAATAGTACGTCCAATGGCAGAAAGGGGTTAAGTATCTTGTTTTCTGCATTCTTTTCTCCTAGTGCCTCATCTTTGCAAGTTTCCAAGGGATACGACTTTGTTCTTTTGGGAATCGTTATTATACCTACTAAGTTGCTAATACCTGATATTCGTTCTTTTTATTATTTCCCTTGTTCAATGGTCTCTGCCAGTACGGCTTCATAGAGATGTAACCGATACTCTATCTAGAATTAATATATTGCTTTGGTTACTGTTTGAGCAAATATTTTCTGCTTTATGGAGCTTATGTTGATTGTTAATTGGCTGAGCCATAAAGTTCTTGTATTGTATGATTATTACAATTTCCTTAAATAAAGAATTACAAAAAAAAATAAATAAGGGAAACAATGGTGATGAGATCAAGTAGCATTACAAAAATTCAGACAGAGAGACTCATTGCCAGAGAGAGTAAAAATAATCCCAAGACTTTGTTTACATACATAATAAGAAGCGAAAAAATGGGGTATATTCGGATCAGAAAAGTTTGATTCCCAGTATAATTTTGGTATTTATCTCTTTCCACTATGGTATTGGTCATTATGACATTGTCTCAGTGAATTGTTCTGGGATGCGCTCAGGTGTAATGGTACCAAGGCCTAGAAGGGCATATACATGATATGTATTACTGTGGAAAGTGTTTTTGGTGGGAGCAGTATTAATGGCTGATTACGGATGTTTTTGTTGTTGTATCTTTAATTTTGTCATCCAATATTTCTGCTGAATTAAGTCTATTAAGTGTACATATCTAAAAGACTCTCTTCATCCCTATTCTGTTTACATATTGTTTTCCAACCTTGTGGCAAGGGTTGTGATAGGGAAGATAGGGATAGACTACGGTGAGTGGGGGCGCCAGATCGCTCTTTAGGGTGCCAGCCTCCACAGCCAGGTAGGTAATCAGTCAGGCCTATTGCAGGGAATTTGTAGGCAAATTTTGGTCATTTATTTATGGTATTTAACCTGTTGGTTACACTGGGTAGGTGATTTTTTAAAATATTCTGAATAACATCATGACCCAATATCAGCATGGGTTTACTTTACTAGGGACCGTTCATGTCAGACAAATCTGATAAGATTCTTTGAATAGGTAAGTTCCGGACTGGACCAAGGGAACGCAGTGGACGTAGTGTATATGGACTTTTCAAAAGCTTTTGATACTGTGCCACACAAAAGGTTGATGTATAAAATGAGAACAATGGGGATAGGGGAAAATATGTGTAAGTGGGTTAAGAGCTGGTTCAGGGATAGGAAACAAAGGGTGGTTATTAATGGAGTACACTCGGACTGGGTCGCGGTTAGCAGTGGCGTACCACAGGGGTCAGTATTTGGCCCTCTTCTTTTAACATATTTATTAACCCCTTAATTCCATATGACGTACTCGTCCCATCAAGGTGACTTGGGACTTAATTCCCAGGGATGGGATAGTACGTCATGTGAAGGGACAAATTAAGAAAGATTCTCCATTTTGTGCTTTTCGACTCCATTTAGCTGTTCTAAGATAAATTTTGTTAGTAGGCTAAAGTTTACAGCTGTTATGAGACCTTGATTGTTGCAATCTAAACAGAACATGAGACTGAGGGTGTATTGTTCTACGAAACTTTGACGCACAGACTGTTCCTGCATTCTTATAGGTTAAGAACTGTGAGCGTGTTCTTATGCTGATTGGTTGAAGTATAATTTCTATGACTATGAAAAGTCATACACAATAAACGGGGGCCCAGAGATCTGCTTGATCCAAACAGAGACACACTTCTCCGTCTGGTCATTTTCAGTTGCCGGCAACGCCTTGTAGATTAATTTGGAAATCACTGAGTTAACCATGAAGGATCACTTTAGATCCTCCCTCAACAGTCATAGGCGATCGGCTGCGCTCACGGGAGGAGCACAACCGATCGCCGCCGGATGTCAGCTGAATATTACAGCTGACATCCGGCCCTATGTTCCAATAAATACATTTCTTTATCTAAATTTAAAAAAAAAACAATAAAAGTACACATATTTAGTATCACCACATCCGTAACGACCCGTCCTATAAAACTGTCCCACTAGGAAACCCCTTCAGTGAACACCTAAAAAAAAAAAAAAAAAAAAAAAGAGGCAAAAAAAAAAGAGGCAAAAAGCAACGCTTTATTATCATACCGCCAAACAAAAAGTGGAATAACAAGCGATCAAAAAGGCGGATATAAATAGCCATGGTACCGCTGAAAAAAGTAATCTTGTCCCGCAAAAAACGAGCTGCCATACAGCATCATCAGCAAAAAAATAAAAAAATTATAGTCCTCAGAATAAAGCGATGCAAAAATATTTATTTTTTTATATAAAAGTTTTTATCATATAAAAGCGCCAAAGCATAAAAAAAATATAAATGAGGTATCGCTGTAATCGTACGAACCCGGAGAATAAAACTGCTTTATAAATTTCACCAAACATGGAACGATATAAACGCCCCCTGTTATGGCCTGGTGGTTACGGAGCAGTACTGAGATGACCTGATGGGTAAAACCAATCATAGACAAGCTCAGCGGAGGTGGCAGCTCCACCGACAGTAATCACTGTTATGACCTGGTGATTACGGAGCAGAACTGAAATGACCTGGTGGGTAAAACAAATAAAGTACTAGCTCTGGGGAGGTGGTAGCTTTACTGACCGCAATCCCTACTCCTAACACCAACACTAGAAATAGCCGTGGAGCGTGCCTATCTCTGCCTAGACGCCTCTTCACAGCCTAAGAACTAGCTACCCCTGAAGATGGAAACGGAAAACTATCTCGCCTCAGAGAAACCCCCAAAGGAAAGATAGCCCTCCACAAATATTGACGGTGAGTGGAGAGGGAAATTACAAACTCAGAAATAAAACTAGATTTAGCAAAGGAGGCCAATATTATCTAAATAGACAGAGATAGAAAAGGCTACTGTGCGGACAGTATTAAAAACTAAAGTACACGCAGAGTTTACAAAAAATAACCTCCACACCGACTCACGGTGTGGAGGAGCAAATCTGCGACCCCAGAGCTTCCAACTAGCCGGAATATTTCATGATGACAAGCTGGACAAAAGAGACATAACTTAAACTGAACAGAAGGTCATAAGCAGGAAAACACCCAAAAACTAGCAGAACTTATCTTAAGCTGAAATGGACTGGCCAACAGAGAACTTCCAGGAAAGGACTGAATCCACAGGAAGAAACATTGACAGCTGGCATCAACTACAGACTAAAGCCCAGTTAAATAACAAGGCCAGGGCACCGATTAGTGAAAGCAGCTGCTAAGTTCCACTGGAAACCACCAGAGGGAGCCCAAGAGCAGAACTCCCAAAAATACCATTCATGACCACAGGATGGAGCCCAAGAACGGAATTCACAACAGCCCCCCCAAAAGAAATTCATAAATAGCTGGGTTTGGTCATTCTGCCTCACAAAAATTGGAATAAAAAGCAATCAAAAAATGTCACATGCCCAAAAATGGTACCAATAAAAACCTCAACTAGTTTCGCAAAAAACAAGACCTCACATGACTCTGTGGACCAAAATATGGAAAAATTGTAGATCTCAAAATGTGGAGATGCAAAAACTATTTTTTTGCAATAAAAAGCATCTTTTAATGTGTGATAGTTGCCAATCATAAAAATTAGCTAAAAAACGACTATAAAAATTAATCAAATCCCCCTTCATCACCCCCTTAGTTAGGGAAAAATAATAAAATTAAAAAAAATTATTTATTTCCATTTTCCCGATAGGGTTAGGGCTGGGGCTAAAGTTAGGGTTGGGGCTACAGTTAGGGTTGGGGCTAAAGTTAGGGATAAGGCTACAGTTAGGGTTGGGGCTAAGGTTAGGGTTGGGGCTAAAGTTAGGGTTAGGGCTACAGTTAGGGTTTGGATTACATTTACAGTTGGATTAGGGTTGGGATTAGGGTTTGGAGTGTGGTTACGGTTATGGTTGCGATTAGGGGTGTGTTGGAGTTAGGGGTGTGGTTAGGGTTGGGACTAGGGTTAGGGGTGTGTTGGGGTTAAGGGTGTGTTGGGGTTAGGGGTGTGGTTGGGATTAGGGGCATGTTTGGGTTAGGGGTGTGGTTAGGGTTAGGGTTGGGATTAGGGTTAGGGGTGTGTTTGGGTTGGGTTTCAGTTAGAATTGGGGGGTTTCCACTGTTTAGGCATATCAGGGTCTCTCCAAACACAACATGGCATCCGATCTCAATTCCAGCCAATTCTGCGTTGAAAAAGTAAAACAGAGCTCCTTCCCTTCCGAGCTCTCCCGTGCGCCCAAACAGGGGTTTACCATAACATATGAGGCATCAGCGTACTCAGGACAAATTGGACAGCAACTTTTGGGGTTCAATTTCTCCTGTTACCCTTGGGAAAATACAAAACCGGGGGCTAAAAAATAATTTTTGTGGAAAAAAAAAAGATTTTTTATTTTCACGGCTCTGTGTTATAAACTGTAGTGAAACCCTTGGGGGTTCAACGTTCTCACAACACATCCAGATAAGTTCCATGGGCGGTCTAGTTTCCAATATGGAGTCACTTGTGGGCGGTTTCTACTGTTTAGGTACCTCAGAGGCTCTGCAAATGCAATGTGACGCCTGCAGACCATTCCATCTAAGTCTGCATTCCAAACGGCGCTCCTTCCCATCTGAGCTCTGCCATGCGCCCAAACGGTGGTTCCCCTCACATATGGGGTATCAGCGTACTCAGGACAAATTGGACAACAAATTTTGGGGTCCAATTTGGAGGTTCAAAGTTCTCACAACACATCTAGATAAGTTCCGTGGGGGGTCTACTTTCCAAAATGGTGTCACTTGTGGGGGGTTTCAATGTTTAGGCACATCAGGGGCTCTCCAAACGCGACATGGTGTCCTATCTCAATTTCAGTCAATTTTGCACTGAAAAGTCAGACAGCGCTCCTTCCCTTCTGAGCTCTGCCATGCGCCCAAACAGTGGTTTACCCCCACATATGGGGTATCAGCATACTCAGGACAAAATGCACAACAACTTTTGGGGTCCAAATTCTTCTGTTACCCTTGGGGAAAAAAAATTGTGGGAGAAAATATCATTTTTGTGAAAAAATATGATTTGTTTTTTTACGGCTCTACATTATAAACTTCTGTGAAGCACTTGATGGGTCAAAGTGCTCACCACACATCTAGATAAGTTCCTTAGGGGGCCTACTTTCCAAAATGGTGTCACGTGTGGGGGGTTTCAATGTTTAGGCACTTCAGGGGCTCTCCAAACCCGACATGGCGTCCCATCTCAATTCCAGTCAATTTTGCATTGAAAAGTCAAATGGCGCTCCTTCTTTTCCGAGCTCTGCCATGCGCCCAAACAGTGGTTTACCCCCACATATGGGGTATTAGCTTACTCAGAACAAATTGTACAACAACTTTTGAGGTCCAATTTCTCCTGTTACTCTTGGTAAAATAAAACAAATTGGAGCCGAAGTAAATTTTTTGTGAAAAAAAATTAAATGTTCATTTTTTTGTTAAACATTCCAAAAATTCCTGTGAAACACCTGAAGGGTTAATAAACTTCTTGAATGTGGTTTTGAGCACCATGAGGGGTGCAGTTTTTAGAATGGTGTCACACTTGGGTATTTTCTATCATATAGACCCCTCAAAATGACTTCAAATGTGATGTGGTCCCTAAAAAAATGGTGTTGTAAAAATGAGAAATTGCTGGTCAACTTTTAACCCTTATAACTCCCTAGGAGAAAAAAAATGTTGTTCCAAAATTGTGCTGATGTAAAGTAGACATGTGGGAAATGTTACTTATTAAGTATTTTGTGTGTATTTTGTCATATCTCTGTGATTTAAGGGCATAAAAATTAAAAGTTGGAAAATTGCGAAATTTTCTAAATCTTAGCCAATTTTCCGTTTTTTTTTCACAAATAAATGCAGGTAATATCAAAGAAATTTTTACCACTAACATTAAATACAATATGTCTTGAGAAAACCATGTCAGAATTATTAGGATCCTTTGAAGCGTTCCAGAGTTATAACCTCCTAAAGGGACAGTGGTCAGAATTGTAAATACTGTCCCGGTCATTAACGTGCAAACTACCCTTGGGGGTTAAGGGGTTAAGGACCTTGTAGGGGGCATACAGAGTAGAATTTCAATATTTGCAGATGACACTAAACTCTGCAGGGTAATCAATACAGAGGAGGACAATTTTATATTACAGGATGATTTATGTAAACTAGAAGCTTGGGCTGATAAATGGCAAATGAGCTTTAATGGGGATAAATGTAAGGTCATGCACTTGGGTAGTAGTAGTAAGATGTATAACTATGTGCTTAATTCTAAAACTCTGAGCAAAACTGTCAATGAAAAAGACCTGGGTGTATGGGTGGATGACAAACTCACATTTAGTGGCCAGTGTCAGGCAGCTGCTGCAAAGGCAAATAAAATAATGGGATGCATTAAAAGAGTCATAGATGCTCATGAGGAGAACATAATTTTACCTCTATACAAGTCAATAGTTTGACCACACTTAGAATACTGTGCACAGTTCTGGTCTCCGGTGTATAAGAAAGACATAGCTGAACTGGAGATGGTGCAGAGAAAAGCGACCAAGGTTATTAGAGGACTGGGGGGTCTGCAATACCAAGATAGGTTATTACACTTGGGGCTATTTAGTTTGGAAAAATGAAGGCTAAGGGGTGATCTTATTACAATGTATAAATATATGAGGGGACAGTACAAAGACCTTTCGGATGATCTTTTTAATCATAGACCGGTGACAGGGACAAGGGGGCATCCTCTACGTCTGGAGGGAAGAAGGTTTAAGCATAATAACAGACGCGGATTCTTTACTGTAAGAGCAGTGAGACTATGGAACTCTCTGCCGTATGATGTCGTAATGAGTGATTCACTGCTAAAATTTAAGAGGGGACTGGATGCCTTTCTGGAAAAGTATAATGTTACAGGGTATATATACTAGATTCCTTGATAGGGCATTGATCCAGGGAACTAGTCTGATTGCCGTATGTGGAGTCGGGAAGGAATTTTTTTCCCCAGTGTGGAGCTTACTCTTTGCCACATGGGTTTTTTTTGCCTTCCTCTGGATCAACATGTTAGGACATGTGAGGTTAGGCTATGGGTTGAACTAGATGGACTTAAAAGTCTACCTTCAACCTTCATTACTATGTTACTATGTCAGATCATGCTCCTGTATATTGTAATCTGACTATACCAGACTCCACCAAAGCTTCAGTTGTTGGATTGTAAATGATGTTCTGCTGAAAGACTCAATCTGTGTTTCAGACCTTCATGAGACTATAGATTCCTTCAGATATACAGTGGGGAAATAAATATTTGATCCCTTGCTGATTTTGTAAGTTTGCCCACTGATAGGGACATGAGGAGTCTATGATTTTAAGGGTAGGTTAATTAAAACACTGAGAGATAGAATATCAAAAATAAAATCCAGAAAATCACATTGTATAAATTATATAAATGTATTTGCATTTTGCAAGTATTTGATCCCTCTGGCAAACAAGACTTAATACTTTGTGGCAAAACCCTTGTTGGCAAGCACAGCAGTCAGATTTTTTTATAGATGATGATGAGGTTTGCGCACATTTCAGGAGGAATTTTGGTTCACTCCCCTTTGCAGATCATCTCTAAATCACTAAGATTTTGAGGCTGTCACTTGGCAACTCAGAGCTTCAACTCCCTCCATAAGTTTTCTATGGAATTAAGGTCTGGAGACTGACTAGGCCACTCCATGGACCTTAATATCCTTCTTTTTGAGCCACTCCGTTATTGCCTTGGCTGTATGTTTTGGGTCATTGTCTTGCTGGAAGACACAGCCATGACCCATTTTTAATGTCCTGGTGGAGGGAAGGAAATTGTCACTCAGGACTTTACAGTACATGGCTCCATCTATTCTCCTATTGATGCGGTGAAGTAGTCCTGTGCCCTAAGCAGAGAAATACCCACAAAACATAATGTCTCCACTTCCATGCTAGACAATGGGCACGGTGTTCTTTGGGTCAAAGGCAGCATTTCTCTTCCTCCAAACACGGCGAGGTGCGATAATGCCAAAGAGCTTAATTTTTGTCTCATCTGACCACAGCACCTTCTCCCAATCACTCACAGAATCATCCAGGTGTTCACTGGCAAACTTCAGACCGGCCTGCACATGTGCCTTCTTGAGCAGGGGGACCTTGAGGGCACTGCAGGATTTTAAACCTTTACGGCGTAATGTGTTACCAATGGTTTTCTTGGTGACTGTGGTCCCAGCTGCCTTGAGATCATTAACAAGTTCCCCCATGTATTTTTAGGCTGATCTCATCCACATGATCAAGGATACCCCACTAGGTAAGATTTTGCATGGTGCCCCAGATCGATGTCCATTGACAGACATTTTGTATTTCTTCCATTTTCTTACTATTGCGCCAACAGTTGTCTCCTTCTCATCCAGCGTCTTACTTATGGTTTTGTAGCCCCTTCCAGCTTTGTGCAGGTCTACGATCTTGTCCCTGACGTCCTTAGAAAGCTCTTTAGTCTTACCCATGTTGTAGAGGTTAAAGTCTCACTGATTAATTAAGTATATGGACAGGACTCTTTTATAAAGGTGACTATGTAAGACAGCTGACTTTATTGCAGGTAACGAGTTGATTAGGAACATCTAACTGGTCTGTAGGAGCCAGAACTCTTAATGGTTGGTAGGGGATCAAATACTTTGTCACTGCAAAATGCAAATAAATTTATCTAATGTATACAATGTGGTTTTCTCGATTTAATTTTTTATATTCTATCTCTCAATGTTAAAATTAACCTACCCTTAAAATTATAGACTGTTCATGTCTTTGTCAGTGGGCAAATTTACAAAATTAGCAAGGGATCGAATACTTATTTCCCCCACTGTATGCGCATGATGAAACTGCCTTACAATTTCAATGGGAAGCACTCAAATGTGTCCTCAGAGGGATAGTAAAAAAACATGGATCCAGGCTAAAAAAAGAGAGAACAGCTAAAGTCTCCCATTTGCTTGAGCGGATTGATCTTGTTGACAAACAGCATAAACGATCTGCTTCCCTCCAGGTGTACGCAGACCTGCTTAATGCTAGAAAGGAGCTATGGTCGTTTTATGGATGAAGTACATGCAAATATTGTGGAATTTCAGGGCACCTACTTATGGAAGGAACCAAGTGGAAGCTTCTCGGTACTAGATACGGGTGTCATGCCGGTGTCACCGCCAGTTACCCCGCTATTGCCGTCTCTCCATACTCACCTGCCTTCGGCGTCTCGGCACGCCTCCTCTCCTGCGATGTCCTCTTTCCTGCGCTCGCTCCCAGCCGTTCCTGCCCGTCGGTCGCGCGCGCACACTCGTTTCTTCTCTGCGCGTGCGCACCATTGATCTTCTCTGCCGGCGCTCCTTCCTCTCCCCTCTATGCTCCTGGAGGATCGTCACCCGGAAGCTCCTCCTCACGCCGGTATGTAAGCTGCTCTCTCCCTTTCCTCTGTGCCAGTAGATCATTTGTGTTTTCACATGTGCTCCTGGTCCCTCGCTCTCCCTGATCTTGTGCCTCTGCCTCGGTGGCATATCTACTTCTCTGCCTTACCTTCCCGTTTTGTCCTTTATCCTTGTAATCCAGGCTTCTGTATTGTTCCCCGTACCTTCAGTCTCTTTCTTACCTTACAGTACAGCCTCTCCGTATTCCTGCCCTCTCTCTCTCTCCCTGGTCTCTACCTACTACCTTCGGTTCCCTCCTGGTTTTCCTTTTGCCCTACTCCTTCTTTTTGTGTAGCCTTCCAGCTTCCGTGGCGATAGTCCCTCGCGGGCCTGCCCCTAACTCTCCCTGTATAGGGGGCGGTCCACCAGGTCAGCTCGTCCGTGAGGGGTTCGTCGTCGCGGTCCAGAGGGTCCACTCCACGTTATTTTCCTTGTACAGCATCACAGTATCTACTGGCCATGGACCCCGCTGGTGTCTCCGCTACCCAAAAGGAGCTACTTTTTTTACGGGAGAACCAGACTAGGATCATGTCCTTTTTAAAAAATATGGAGTCTCGTGTCGCGGCCTTACAGTCCTCTGATCCTTCTATCTCCGCTCAGCTCACTTCCCTGCAGCAGGAGCTTAGCCAACAACGGGACACTCAGGCTCATATTCTAAATTTCATGGCCTCAGTCGATAATCGACTTCTCTCCCTTCAGGGTGCCGCTTCGGCTCCGACCCAGGTCTCCGCTCCACAGCCTTCGCCTCGTCTGGCCAGACCCCCCCGCTATAGCGGTGACCCTAAATTTTGTCGTGGGTTCCTTAATCAATGTCAATTACATTTTGAGTTGTCTCCGCTGCTTTACCCGACAGATCGAGCAAAGGTGGCATTTGTCGTTTCTCATCTTGAGGGCGAGGCTTTGGCTTGGGTAAACCCCTCTGGGAGAGGGATGACCCGGTGGTTTCCCAACTCAGTCTTTTTTTAGATACCTTTCGCAAGGTATTTGATGAACCCGGTCGTTTGGTTTCTACCACAGAGTCTCTGTTCAACCTTCACCAGGGTACCCTTACTGTGGCTCAGTACGCCATCCGCTTCCGGACGCTATCCTCTGATTTAGGGTGGAACAATGAAGCTTTGGTAGGGGCCTTTTGGCGAGGTCTAGCTTCTCGAATTAAAGATGAACTGGCGGGGCGTGATACCCCTACTACTTTGGATGATCTTATTTTTTTGGCCACTCGCATTGATTTGCGGTTCCAAGAGCGCTCTCGGGAGACTGTCAGAGAGAGAAGGTCTCCTCGTCCGGTCTCTGCTACCCGGGGTACGCCTTTTCCTCTAACCACTACAATCTCCTCTTCATCTCCCGAGCCCATGCAGGTGGATCGTCTTAAGTCCGCTGAACTTCGTCGCAAGGAGAGACTCGCACAGGGTTTATGCTTCTATTGCGGCAGTGCCTCCCATCTGCTGCGTTCCTGCCCTCTGAAGCCGGGAAACGCCTCCGCCTAGGACAGGTAAGGGAGGTCTTCCTAGGTAGTTCTGATTCCTCTCCCCCTTTAGTTTTGTCTGTTATTTTGCATTTAGGCTCTAGTCGCTTCTCTCTGGAGGCTTACATAGATTCTGGAGCGGCTGAGAATTTTGTTCAACTTGACACGGTTAGGAGACTTGGAATACCTGTCAGGTCCTTGGAGATCCCTAGACAAATAGCTTCTGTCGATGCTCAGCCTTTGCGGGAGTCTATTACTTTAGTCACCGAGGAACTTGAAATTCAAATTGGAGCTCTTCATCATGAGAAGCTGGCGTTTTATGTTCTACCCTCTTTGCCCCATCCGTTTCTTTTAGGACTTCCTTGGCTAAGGAATCATGAACCAACTCTCAATTGGCGGTCTGGAGACGTTCTTTCCTGGGGATTGTCTTGCCTGAACAGATGTCTTCTTCCCGTCAAGCCTACTTGTACTTCTCCTTCTGCTCCAGGACTGGTGAACCTGCCCTCGGCCTATTCTTCATTTTCGGACGTCTTCGACAAGAAAGAGGCTGAGGTGTTACCACCGCATCGTCCCTATGACTGCCCGATTGACCTGGTCCCTGGTTCCACTCCTCCCAGAGGTCGTATTTATCCTCTGTCGCCCTCCGAGACTTTAGCTATGTCCGAGTATGTCCAGGAAAATCTGGCCAGAGGCTTCATTCGAAAGTCTTCCTCACCTGCGGGGGCGGGCTTCTTTTTTGTTAAGAAAAAGGATGGTTCCCTTCGACCCTGTATTGATTATCGTGGCCTCAATAACATCACAATTAAAAATAAGTATCCTCTTCCTCTTATCCCGGAACTCTTCGACCGCCTTCGGGGAGCTCGCGTCTTCACTAAACTGGATCTCAGAGGCGCTTATAATTTGGTCCGAATCCGCGCGGGAGATGAATGGAAGACGGCTTTTAACACTCGTGATGGCCATTATGAGTATTTGGTAATGCCTTTTGGCCTATGTAATGCTCCTGCAGTCTTTCAAGAGTTGGTGAACGATGTTTTTCGGGATCTCCTTTACACCTGCGTGGTGGTATATTTGGACGACATTCTAGTGTTTTCTCCGGATTTACTTTCTCATCGTAGGGATGTCAAGCAAGTTCTTCTATGTCTTAGAGAGAATCGTCTGTACGCTAAGCTTGAAAAATGTGCCTTCGAACAATCCTCTCTGCCGTTCTTGGGTTTCATCATCTCTGACTCCGGGCTGCGTATGGATCCTGATAAACTCTCTGCCGTGCTCAATTGGCCTCGTCCACTCGGAGTGAAAGCAATCCAGCGTTTTCTTGGATTCGCGAACTACCATCGGCAGTTCATTCCTCACTTCTCCTCCCTGACTGCTCCTATCTCCTCTCTGACTAAGAAGGGTGCTGATCCTCATCATTGGCCAACTGAGGCTGAACAGGCTTTCCTCTCGCTCAAAGAAGCTTTCGCTTCGGCTCCTGTACTTCATCGCCCGGAAGCTAGCAAACCCTTCTTCCTTGAGGTCGACGCCTCTGCTATCGGAGCGGGAGCTGTGCTCTCTCAGAAGTCCTCTTCTGGTCATCTTGTGCCTTGCGGTTTCTTCTCGAAAATCTTCTCGTCTTCTGAAAGGAATTATTCCGTAGGCGACAGAGAACTTCTGGCCATCAAGCTGGCATTGGAGGAATGGAGGTATCTGCTGGAGGGAGCTCTACATTCCTTTGTAATTTATACGGACCACAAGAATTTGGCCTACATCCGTTCGGCACACCGGTTAAACCCTCGACAGGCCAGGTGGGCATTGTTCTTCGCTCGGTTCGATTTCGAACTTCGCTTTCTGCCAGGAGAGAGAAATGTCAAGGCCGACGCTCTATCCAGATCTTTCTCGCCGGTGGATACTATGGAGGAGACCACGCACGTCATTGAGCCGACCAGTATCATCACGGTTGCTCCGGTCGCTTTGTCCTCATTACCGCCGGGTAAGACCTTTGTCTCGGACAGGAACAGAAGACATGTTCTATCTTGGGGTCATGCCTCTAAACTTGCGGGCCACGTCGGTGTCAAGAAGACCTTCAATCTCTTATCCCGCTATTACTGGTGGCCAACCCTCTCTAAGGATGTCCAAGGATTTGTTGAATCTTGTCCTACATGTGCTAAGAACAAGGTACCAAGACACCTGCCTTCTGGTCTTCTGCATCCTCTTCCTGTGCCTTCTTCTCCGTGGCAACATATTGCAGTAGATTTTATCACTGATCTTCCCAGTTCTTCCGGTTGCTCCGTCATCCTCGTGGTCGTGGATCGCTTTTCCAAGATGGCTCATTTCATCCCCCTCACTGGTCTACCTTCGGCTCCGGTGTTGGCGAAGATTTTTGTTCAGCATATCTTCCGCATTCATGGTCTGCCTCAGCATATCGTCTCTGATCGTGGAGTTCAGTTCACCGCCCGGTTCTGGAGGTCTCTCTGCAAGTCCATGAATATCTCGCTAGACTTTTCTTCGGCCTATCATCCTCAGTCCAACGGTCAAGTAGAACGTACTAACCAAATTCTAGTGACTTATCTTCGGCACTTCACTAACGCCCATCAAAATGACTGGACTGACTTATTACCTTGGGCCGAATTTTCCTATAATAATCACACCAGCGAGGCTTCTACCAAGACTCCTTTTTTCATTGTGTACGGACAACATCCTGGTCTTCCTCTACCGGTTCCTCCTGTCTCTTCTGTGCCTGCGGCAGATCTTCTGTCTAGGGAATTCTCCAGGATCTGGCAGGAGACCAAGTCCGCTCTCGAATCAGCTCAGCTTAGGATGAAGAGACATGCAGATAAACGACGCCTTGATTCTCCTAGATTTCTTCCTGGGGATAAGGTCTGGCTCTCGTCAAAATTTATCCGCCTTAAAATCCCTTCGTACAAATTGGGTCCTCGCTACATTGATCCCTTTGAGGTTCTGGCTCGTATTAATGATGTCTCTTACAAACTAAAGTTGCCTCCCTCTCTTCGTATTCCCAATTCCTTTCATATCTCCCTCCTCAAACCTGTAGTTTTTAATCAATTTCATGCCTCGACCTTGTCTTCTCCTACCCCTGTATCTACGGATAACGTCTTCGAGGTAAAAGATATTTTGGCTATGAAGAGACGTAGGGGTAAAACTTTGTTTCTAGTGGACTGGAAGGGTTTCGGTCCTGAGGAGAGGTCCTGGGAGCCTCAGGAGAACATTCAGGCTCCTCGCATTTTAGCCAGGTTTCTTTCCAGCCTCAAGAAGGGAGGAGGACGTAAGGATGGGGGTACTGTCATGCCGGTGTCACCGCCAGTTACCCCGCTATTGCCGTCTCTCCATACTCACCTGCCTTCGGCGTCCCGGCACGCCTCCTCTCCTGCGATGTCCTCTTTCCTGCGCTCGCTCCCAGCCGTTCCTGCCCGTCGGTCGCGCGCGCACACTCGTTTCTTCTCTGCGCGTGCGCACCATTGATCTTCTCTGCCGGCGCTCCTTCCTCTCCCCTCTATGCTCCTGGAGGATCGTCACCCGGAAGCTCCTCCTCACGCCGGTATGTAAGCTGCTCTCTCCCTTTCCTCTGTGCCAGTAGATCATTTGTGTTTTCACATGTGCTCCTGGTCCCTCGCTCTCCCTGATCTTGTGCCTCTGCCTCGGTGGCATATCTACTTCTCTGCCTTACCTTCCCGTTTTGTCCTTTATCCTTGTAATCCAGGCTTCTGTATTGTTCCCCGTACCTTCAGTCTCTTACCTTACAGTACAGCCTCTCCGTATTCCTGCCCTCTCTCTCTCTCCCTGGTCTCTACCTACTACCTTCGGTTCCCTCCTGGTTTTCCTTTTGCCCTACTCCTTCTTTTTGTGTAGCCTTCCAGCTTCCGTGGCGATAGTCCCTCGCGGGCCTGCCCCTAACTCTCCCTGTATAGGGGGCGGTCCACCAGGTCAGCTCGTCCGTGAGGGGTTCGTCGTCGCGGTCCAGAGGGTCCACTCCACGTTATTTTCCTTGTACAGCATCACAACGGGGCCTCCTTGAGAAAATGAGTTAAAATGCCCTACACTAAAGTTAATATATAAGGGGGAAAATATTCTGGGATTGGAAAGTACACAAACTATACTCCTTTATGGCACAACTATAACTTACCAGAGCTACAGAACTAATAGGAGGAGAGGGGTATATGTTTGGTATCACAGCTCTTGAGGGATGGATTATTCAAGAGCTTTAAGCAAATAAAGGCAGATTTTAACCTTCCGCATAGGGTCTTTTATCAATGTCTGCAGATATATCATGTATATAGTACATAACTAAGAAAAAAAGCCACACTGATTCATAGACATCCCCCAATAGATACCATTGCTACAGCGGTGGATACAAAAGGTCTAATATCCCTTATTTATAGGCAGTTACTGTCCCTACATTTGATAGTTAAGACAAAATGGGAGGAGGATGTGGGTCCCTTATCTGAGGGACAATGAGGGAAATACTGGATTTGTCACCTAAACTTTCCTTGTCTGAGTCACAAAGATTATCCCACATTCTTCTCACCCATAAGGAATATAGATCCCCAAGTATTTTATTTAAAACTGGATTATGAATGGATGGTACATGCCCTAGCTGTGGTCACAATGACGCCCACCTGATGCATATGATGTGGAGATGTGGGAATATTGGCGACTACTGGAAGGGGGCATCGCTCTTATACTATCAGTATTTGGGATAAAACTTCATTTGGAACCTAAAATCTGTCTCCTAGGACTCTTGGGAGAGGACGTAGACCCAGACTCCTATATGGCAATAGCTCAGGAATATTATTCTAGCCAGAAAGCTGTTGGCTCTACATTGGATAGACAATTCTCCCCCAACGATATCCGAACTAAAATCCAGGATAAATATCATCCAATGCTTGGAAAGGGGAAGCTAATATTAAAGGAACATTCTCAAGAAATCCATCCACATATGGGAGCTATGGTTAATTACCCCAGGTATTGCTCCAGGAAACCTCAGAAATCCTATACTGGACCGTTTCTCCATTTCCTTACAGTAACCCAGGAATTTATATCATTATACCCAAGGTGTCCACAGATAATAATGGTCTCAGACCACACAATTGCCCCTTCTCAGATACAGTACAGACCAAAAGTTTGGACACACCTTCTCATTTAAAGATTTTTCTGTATTTTCACGACTATGAAAATTGTACATTCACACTGAAGGCATCAAAACTATGAATTAACACATGTGGAATGATATACTTAACAAAAAAGTGTGAAACAACTGAAAATATGTCTTATATTCTAGGTTCTTCAAATGAGCCACCTTTTGCTTTGATGACTGCTTTGCACGCTCTTGGCATTCTCTTGATGAGCTTCAAGAGGTAGTCACCGGAAATGGTCTTCCAACAATCTTGAAGGAGTTCCCAGAGATGCTTAGCACTTTTTTTGCAAGACGAGTTGTACTTTTAAAAAAGACCATTGTTTTACCATATAATATACTGGAAAATGGGAAAAAGATTCCGAAAATGTGCTGTTTCACAATTTTTTTAAACTTTTTTTTTTACCATGTTCACTAAATGCTAAAATTGACCGATTATGGCGATTCTGATTCTCCAGATACCAATACATGTTTGTTTTCTTTTAATGTAAGTGGTAAAAAAATGGCGCCATTTTCTGAGATCCGTAGCGTCTCCAGTTTTCAGGATCTGGGGCTCAGTGAGGGATTATTCTTTGTGCGCTGAGCTGACGTTTTTTATTCATATAATTTTGGGACAGATCCGATGCTTTGATAGTTGACCGCTGGCCGGTGCTCATAGCAGATCGGCTATGACAACCACAGGGGTCCCCTGCAGACCCCAGGTTGTCATACCAACCGATTGGCACCCCGTAATCATGTGACATAGGCGCCAAAGGGCAGAGCTAATGATGCACTTCCAGAGTGGCCATGTTAAATGTCGCTGTCAGAGTTTCACAGTAGCATTTAATATGTTAACAGCTGTTGGGGATCGAGATTCCATCAGCGGCCAGTGGAGGCACAAAACAGCTGATCAGTGCCGGAGCCGCATGGAGGCAGGGACAAGACCAATGACGTGTATATATGTCATGGCTCGTGAAGAGGTTAATTTTACCAATATTTTGTGCAGGAAACGTCCAACTGCAGTTTTACCGCGTGTGTCCGGTGTCAGTTCTACAGTACGACAGAGAGGCGAGGGTCTGTGACTGAAGCTGGGGGTATACGGGTGTATACAGCGTACACAGAGGGGTCTGTGACCGAAGCTGGGGGTATACAGGTGTATACAGCATGCACAGAGGGGTCTGTGACCGAAGCTGGGGGTATACGGGTATATACAGCATACACAGAGGGGTCTGTGACCGAAGCTGGGGGTATACGGGTGTATACAGCGTACACAGAGGGGTCTGTGACCGAAGCTGGGGGTATACTGGTGTATAGAGTACACAGAGGGGTCTGTGACCGAAGCTGTGGGTATACGGGTATATACAGCATACACAGAGGGGTCTGTGACTGAAGCTGGGGGTATACGAGTGTATACAGTGTACACAGAGGGGTCTGTGACCGAAGGGGGTATACGGGTGTATACAGTGTACACAGAGGGGTCTGTGACCGAAGCTGGGGGTATACGGGTGTATACAGTGTACACAGAGGGGTCTATGACCGAAGCTGGGGGTATACTGGTGTATAGAGTACACAGAGGGGTTTGTGACCAAAGCTGGGGGTATACGGGTGTATACAGCGTACACAGAGGGGTCTACGACCGAAGGGGGTATACGGGTGTATACAATGTACACAGAGGGGTCTGTGACCGAAGGGGTTATACGGGTGTATATAATGTACACAGAGGGGTCTGTGACCGAAGCTGGGGGTATACAAGTGTATACAGTGTACACAGAGGGGTCTGTGACCGAAGCTGGGGGTATACGGGTGTATAGAGTACACAGAGGGGTTTGTGACCAAAGCTGGGGGTATACGGGTGTATACAGTGTACACAGAGGGGTCTGTGACCGAAGCTGGGGGTATACTGGTGTATAGAGTACACAGAGGGGTTTGTGACCAAAGCTGGGGGTATACGGGTGTATACAGCGTACACAGAGGGGTCTACGACCGAAGGGGGTATACGGGTGTATACAGTGTACACAGAGGGGTCTGTGACCGAAGGGGGTATACGGGTGTATATAATGTACACAGAGGGGTCTGTGACCGAAGCTGGGGGTATACTGGTGTATAGAGTACACAGAGGGGTTTGTGACCAAAGCTGGGGGTATACGGGTGTATACAGTGTACACAGAGGGGTCTACGACCGAAGGGGGTATACGGGTGTATACAGTGTACACAGAGGGGTCTGTGACCGAAGGGGGTATACGGGTGTATATAATGTACACAGAGGGGTCTGTGACCGAAGCTGGGGGTATACAAGTGTATACAGTGTACACAGAGGGGTCTGTGACCGAAGCTGGGGGTATACTGGTGTATAGAGTACACAGAGGGGTTTGTGACCGAAGCTGGGGGTATACGAGTGTATACAGTGTACACAGAGGGGTCTGTGACCGAAGGGGGTATACGGGTGTATACAATGTACACAGAGGGGTCTGTGACCGAAGCTGGGGGTATACGGGTGTATACAGTGTACACAGAGGGGTCTGTGACTGAAGGGGGTATACGGGTGTATACAATGTACACAGAGGGGTCTGTGACCGAAGCTGGGGGTATACGGGTGTATACAGAGAGGTCCGCTCTGTACACACACGGCTCTGCTCCATACACCTCATACACACACGACACGACTCCGCTCCATACACCTCATACACACACGGCTCCGCTCCATACACCTCATACACACACGGCTCCGCTCCATACACCTCATACACACACGGCTCTGCTCCATACACCTCATACACACACGGCTCTGCTCCATACACCTCATACACACACGGCTCCGCTCCATACACCTCGCACACATACGGCTCCGCACACATCGTACACATGCGGCTCCGCTCCGTACACCTCGTACACATACCGCTCCGCTCCGTAAACCTCGTACACATACCGCTCCGCACACCTCGTACACACACGACTCCGCTCCATACACCTCATACACACACGGCTCCGCTCCGTACACCTCATACACACACGGCTCTGCTCCATACACCTCATACACACACGGCTCCGCTCCATACACCTCATACACACACGACACGACTCCGCTCCATACACCTCGTACACACACGGCTCTGCTCCATACACCTCATACACACGGCTCTGCTCCATACACCTCATACACACACGGCTCTGCTCCATACACCTCATACACACACGGCTCCGCTCCATACACCTCGCACACATACGGCTCCGCACACATTGTACACACGCGGCTCCGCTCCGTACACCTCGTACACACACGGCTCTGCTACATCCACACTGTAAACCCCTCCTGACCCCACACATAAACTTCCCCTCATCCAGCACCATGACAACCAGCACAGCAGAGTCCTGTATACACTGAGGCCCCTGATCATGTGACCCCTGACTCCTCCCCTCCTGTGACCTCATCACAGGTCCTGTGCGCACAGAGCAGCCATATATGTGGTGGAGTGCGGCTCTGCAGGTCAGTGATGAGCTGTTCTCTCACATAGCGCTACTGTCCCCACTTTTCTCCCTCCAGTCCCTTCACTATAAAGCCTGGGCTTCATTATACAGCTGTACAGGAGCCTAGTGGAGGCTTTTTAGCCATTTCTCAGACTGTAGCTCCTGGGAACAGGCCCTCGCTCCAGTCCCTTCACTATAAAGCCTGGGTCTCATTATACAGCTGTACAGGGGCCTAGTGGAGGCTTTTTAGCCATTTCTCAGACTGTAGCTCCTGGGAACAGGCCCTCGCTCCAGTCCCTTCACTATAAAGCCTGGGCCTCATTATACAGCTGTACAGGGGCCTAGTGGAGGCTTTTTAGCCATTTCTCAGACTGTAGCTCCTGGGAACAGGCCCTCGCTCCAGTCCCTTCACTATAAAGCCTGGGCCTCATTATACAGCTGTACAGGCACCTAGTGGAGGCTTTTTAGCCATTTCTCAGACTGTGGCTCCTGGGAACAGGCCCTCGCTCCAGTCCCTTCACTATAAAGCCTGGGCCTCATTATACAGCTGTACAGGCACCTAGTGGAGGCTTTTTAGCCATTTCTCAGACTGTGGCTCCTGGGAACAGGCCCTCGCTCCAGTCCCTTCACTATAAAGCCTGGGCCTCATTATACAGCTGTACAGGAACCTAGTGGAGGCTTTTTAGCCATTTCTCAGACTGTAGCTCCTGGGAGAAGGCCCTCGCTCCAGTCCCTTCACTATAAAGCCTGGGCCTCATGATACAGCTGTACAGGAGCCTAGTGGAGGCTTTTCAGCCATTTCTCAGACTGTAGCTCCTGGGAGAAGGCCCTCGCTCCAGTCCCTTCACTATAAAGCCTGGGCCTCATGATACAGCTGTACAGGAGCCTAGTGGAGGCTTTTCAGCCATTTCTCAGACTGTAGCTCCTGGGATCAGGCCCTCGCTCCTCGTCTGTATTGTGACTTGTGTTATTCTCTAATATCTGATATTTGTGGTTTCTCCATTAGTCAGTGCTGTGACATCTGGAGAACATTCTTATCAGTAAATCTTTGGAGATGTGTTCCAGGTTCTTAGGCCGGGTTCACACTTGCGTGTGGCTGGTCTTTGGATGGCTGCCTATTTCCTTCCTTAAGCTCCGCCTACTTCTGCATGTTTCCTGCGTACCTATCTTTAACATTGGGTACTCAGGGACATGCGTTGTATGCGGATGCAGCGTTTTTATGTGCCCGCTGATCGCACAGGAATTCAAAAAGTTGCCTTCCCGTGCGGTCGGGGGGCACATCAAAACGCCACATGCGGACGCCCCCTCATGGAACGCATGTCCCTGCTTACCCAATGTTAAAGATAGGTACACAGGAAACATGCAGAAGTAGGCGGAGCTTAAGGGAGGAAGTACGCAGCCATCTGGAGACCAGCCACACGCAAGTGTGAACTTAGCCTTACAGATAACTCTGATCTCTGCACCGCACACATGCAGATTACAGGATGGAGGCAAAGCAGATTACAGAGGAAAATGAGTTTATTTCAACTTGAAACAAAAATGTCTAAATTTGACCAACTTTCCCTGCTGGTTGTACTCAGCACTACAATTCCCAGCAAGTCATATGGCTGCAGCACTGGTTACATCCTGACTCTAGTTACAATGAGGTTATAGTGATGATCATTGAGGTAGTATTGCCTGTAGAGCAGGTTTACAGAGGTGTCCATGACTTCACAATTGGTGGCCTTAGGGTCAGTGTCTGTTCTGTGATGATGTGAAGCCTGGCAGCCGCCGATCAGCCGGAACTTCCATCTACAGTCACTGAGCTGCTCAGTCTACAGCGGCCGCGTACTGCACATCCAGGAGAGGGAGCAGCTCCATCACCAAGCAGTGCTGACTGCGGCAGACACAGGACAGCTGTTCAGTAGGGGGATCATGTGTCACAGTCCAGCCATTGATGACTTATTCTAAAGATAGACCAATGCTACAAGTCTAGGACAACAAACTAAAGCCAGCAAATGATGTGGGGCTGGGTCAGTAAGTGTAATATATATATACTAGATGGTGGCCTGATTTTAATGCATTGGGTATTCTAGAATATGTATAGTAGTATATAGCACAGTCCACATAGTATATAACACAGTCCACATAGTATATAACACAGCCCACGAAGTATATAACACAGCCCGCGTAGTATATAACACAGCCCGCATAGTATATAGCACAGCCCACGCAGTATATAACAGCCACGTAGTATATAGCACAGCCCACGCAGTATATAACACAGCCCACATAGTATATAACACAGCCCACGTAGTCTATAACAGCCCACGCAGTATATAACACAGCCCACGCAGTATATAACACAGCCCACGTAGTATATAACAGCCCACGTAGTATATAACACAGCCCACGTAGTGTATAGCAGAGCCCACGTAGTATATAGCACAGCCCACATAGTATATAACACGGCCCACGTAGTATATAACATGGCCCGCGAAGTATATAGCCCAGCCCACGTAGTATATAACAGCCCATGCAGTATATAACACAGCCACTTAGTATATAGCACAGCCCACGCAGTATATAACACAGCCCACATAGTATATAACACAGCCCACATAGTACATAACACAGCCCACGTAGTATATAACACAGCCCACGCAGTATGTAACGCAGCCACGTAATATATAACACAGTCCACACAGTATATAACACCGCCCATGCAGTATATAACACAGCCCACTTAGTATATAACACAGCCCACTTAGTGTATAGCAGAGCCCATGTAGTATATAGCACATCCCACATAGTATATAGCACAGCCCACGTAGTATATAACACAGCCCACGTAGTATATAACATAGCCCGCGTAGTATATAGCACAGCCCATGCAGTATATAACACAGCCACGCAGTATATAACACAGCCCACGTAGTATATAACACAGCCCACGTAGTATATAACACAGCCCACGTAGTATATAACACAGCCCACGTAGTATATAACAGCCCACGCAGTATATAACACAGCCCACGCAGTATGTAACGCAGCCACGTAGTATATAACAGCCCACGCAGTATATAACACAGTCCACACAGTATATTACACAGCCCGTGTAGTATATAACACAGCCCGTGTAGTATATAACAGCCCACACAGTATATAACACTGCCCACATAGTATATAACACAGCCCACATAGTATATAACACAGCCCACGTAGTCTATAACAGCCCACGCAGTATATAACACAGCCCACGCAGTATATAACACAGCCCACGTAGTATATAACAGCCCACATAGTATATAATACAGCCCACGTAGTCTATAACAGCCCACACAGTATATAACACAGCCCACGCAGTATATAACACAGCCCACGTAGTATATAACACAGCCCAAGTAGTATATAACACAGCCCACGCAGTATGTAACGCAGCCACGTAATATATAACACAGTCCACACAGTATATAACACAGCCCATGCAGTATATAACACAGCCCACTTAGTATATAACACAGCCCACTTAGTGTATAGCAGAGCCCATGTAGTATATAGCACATCCCACATAGTATATAGCACAGCCCACATAGTATATAGCACAGCCCACGTAGTATATAACACAGCCCGCGTAGTATATAGCACAGCCCACGTAGTATATAACAGCCCACGCAGTATATAACACAGCCACGTAGTATATAGCACAGCCCACGCAGTATATAACACAGCCCACGTAGTATATAACAGCCCACATAGTATATAACACAGCCCACGTAGTATATAACAGCCCACACAGTATATAACACAGCCACGTAGTATATAGCACAGCCCACGCAGTATATAACACAGCCCACGTAGTATATAACACAGCCCACGTAGTATATAACAGCCCACGTAGTATATAACACAGCCCACGTAGTATATAACAGCCCACGTAGTATATAACACAGCCCACGTAGTATATAACAGCCCACGCAGTATATAACACAGCCCACGCAGTATGTAACGCAGCCACGTAGTATATAACAGCCCACGCAGTATATAACACAGTCCACACAGTATATAACACAGCCCGCGTAGTATATAACACAGCCCACGTAGTATATAACACAGCCCACGTAGTATATAACACAGCACACGTATATAGCAGAGCCCACGTAGTATATAGCACAGCCCACGTAGCATGTAACAGCCACATAGTATATAGCACAGCCACGTAGTATATAGCACTGAGACGTATATAACACTGGAGGGGAGTATGGAGGAGGGCGGTGGCGGCAGCTTTCTGGAGACCAGCCCGTCCGTCCATGAGAAGAGCAGATGTACGGGCGGTGGTGAGAGGGCCATCTCCGGCTGTGCAGGAGCAGCCCACGGTCCGCGCATAACAATAACAGGACACGTGTTTAGATGACAGAGAAGCCGAGGGCCCGGCCGGGAGTGTGGCTCACACGGGGCGCCCTGCAGGACTTCAAAGTGCCGGCACATGGGCTGGCTCCGAAGAGCTGTTCACGTGCAGACGCCCTTCCTGTAGTCCGGCACGGAGGCCGCTGCTGGGGGAGGACATCGTGGCTGCTCCTGGGAGTGTGTGGAGCCCCGGGCACAGGTCAGATGATGGCGGCTGCTATGATCTCCCCGTTGTATTTCCGTGTCCCGCATTGTGAGCGCTCGCTGCTTCCTCCCCATTATAACCTCATGCACTGTGTGCAGGTCATGTGTCAGCAGTGACGCACACAGGGGGTACTGACTGGAGGGGAGTAGGGAGGGGGCAATTCGCGGCCGGACTGTGCCTGTCGCTGCCGGCCGCGACCAATCAGCGACCCGGGATTTTCGTTACAGACAGACAGACGGAAGTACCCCTTAGACGATTATATAGATAGATTGACGGCTCTATTACTGTATTGTAGTGAAGTCCTCCCTGCTTTAACCCCTTCCCGACCTGTGACACAGCGTATGCGTCATGAATGTCGGTGCCAATCCGACCTGTGACGCATATGCTGTGTCACAGAATGATTGTGTCCCTGCAGGTCGGGTGAAAGGGTTAACTCCAATTTCACCCGACCTACAGGGACAGGGGGAGTGGTACTTTAGCCTGGGGGGGTGGCTTCGCCCCCCCGTGGCTACGATCGCTCTGATTGGCTGTTGAAAGTGAAACAGCCAATCAGAGCAATCTGTAATATTTCACCTATGAAAATTGGTGAAATATTACAATCCAGCCATGGCCGATGCTGCAATAGCATCTGCCATGGCTGGAGACCCCGATCTGCCCCCCCCCCAACGCCACTGATCTCCTCCTCTCCGTCCTGTCATGTCCCATGCTCCCCTCCATCCTCCTGTCTGCTCCCCCGTCCTCCTGTCTGCTCCCCCCGTGCTCTGATCGCACCCCCCCGTGCTCCGATCGCACCCCCCTATACTTACCGAGCTCCAATGTCCCTCACGGTGTCCTCGGTCTTCTCCATGGGCGCCGCCATCTTCCAAAATGGCGGGCGCATGTGTAGTGCGCCCGCCGAATCTGCCGGCCGGCAGATTCTTTCCAGGTACATTTTGATCGCTGTGGTAGGTTCTATCACAGCGATCAAAATAAAAAAAATAGTAAATAACCCCCCCCCCCTTTATCACCCCCATAGGTAGGGACAATAATAAAATACAGAAATTATATTTATTTTTGTTTTTCCATTAGGGGTAGGGTTAGGGGTACGGGTAGGGTTAGGGTTGCACTTAGGGTTAGGGTTGCACTTAGGGTTAGGGTTGCACTTAGGGCTAGGGTTGCACTTAGGGTTGCACATAGGGTTAGGGTTCCACTTAGGGATAAGGTTGCACTTAGGGTTGCACTTAGGGCTAGGGTTGCACTTAGGGTTGCACTTAGGGTTAGGGTTGCACTTAGGGATAGGGTTCCACTTAGGGTTAGGGTTGCAGTTAGGGTTGCACTTAGGGTTAGGGTTGCACTTAGGGTTAGCGTTGCACTTAGGGCTAGGGTTGCACTTAGGGTTGCACTTAGGGTTAGGGTTGCACTTAGGGATAGGGTTGCACTTAGGGATAGGGTTGCACTTAGGGTTGCACTTAGGGCTAGGGTTAGAATTAGGGTTAGAATTAGAGTTAGAATTAGGGTTAGTGTTGCAATTAGGGTTACAATTAGGGCTAGGGTTGGAATTAGGGTTAGAATTAGGCTATGTGCACACGGTGCGGATTTGGCTGCGGATCCGCAGCGGATTGGTCGCTGCGGATTCGTAGCAGTTTTCCATCACGTTTACAGTACCACGTAAACCTATGGAAAACCAAATCCGCTGTGCCCATGGTGCGGAAAATACAGCGCGGAAACGCTTGGTTGTATTTTCCGCAGCATGTCAATTCTTTGTGCGGATTCCGCAGCGTTTTACACCTGCTCCATAATAGGAATCCGCAGGTGAAAGCCAAACAGAAAACACTGGAAATCCGCGGTAAAGCCGCAGGTAAAGCGCAGTGCGTTTTACCTGCAGATTTTTCAAAAACGGTGTGAAAAATCCGCACACAAATTCGCAACGTGTTCACATAGCCTTAGGGTTAGGGTTGAAATTAGAGTTAGGGTTGGAATTAGGGTTAAGACTAGGGTTAGAGGTGTGTTGGGGTTAGGATTGTGGTTAGGGTTGGGATTAGGGTTAGGGGTGTGTTGGGGTTAGTGTTGGAGTTAGAATTGATGGCGCCACCATTAATTCCAGCCAATCTTGCGTTGAAAAAGTCAAATGGTGCTCTCTCCCTTCCGAGTCCCGACGTGTGCCCAAACAGTGGTTTACCCCTACATATGGGGTACCAGCGTACTCAGGAGAAACTGGACAACAACTTTTGGGGTCCAATTTCTCCTGTAACCCTTGGGAAAATAAAAAATTGCGGGCTAAAAAATTATTTTTGAGGAAAGAAAAATTATTTTTTATTTTCACAGCTCTGCGTTATAAACTTTTGTGAAGCACTTGCTCACCACACATCTTGATAAGTTCCTTTGGGGGTCTAGTTTCCAAAATGGGGTCACTTGTGGGGGGTTTCTACTGTTTAGGCAGATCAGGGGCTCAGCAAACGCAACGTGACGCCCGCAGAGCATTCCATCAAAGTCTGCATTTCAAAACGTCACTACTTCCCTTCCGAACCCCGATGTGTGCCCAAACAGTGGTTTACCCCCACATATGGGGAATCTGCGTACTCAGGAGAAACTGGACAACAACTCTTGGGGTCAAATTTCTCCTGTGACCCTTGGGAAAATAAAAAATTGCATGCTAAAAAATTATTTTTGAGGAAAGAAAAATGATTTTTTATTTTCATGGCTCTGCGTTATAAACTTCTGTGAAGCACTTGGGGGTGCAAAGTGCTCACCACACATCTAGATAAGTTCCTTTGGGGGTCTAGTTTCCAAAATGGGGTCACTTGTGGGGGGTTTCTACTGTTTAGGCACATCAGGGGCTCTGCAAACACAACGTGACACCCGCAAAGCATTCCATCAAAGTCTGCATTTCAAAACGTCACTACTTCCCTTCCGAACCCCGACGTGTGCCCAAACAGTGGTTTACCCCCATATATGGGGTATCAGCGTACGCAGGAGAAACTGAACAACAACTTTTGGGTTCAAATTTCTCCTGTTACCCTTGCGAAAATAAAAAATTGTTGGCTAAAAAATCATTTTTGAGAAAATAAAAATTATTTTTTATTTTCATGGCTCTGCGTTATAAACTTCTGTGAAGAACCTGGGGGTTTAAAGTGCTCACTATGCATCTAGATAAGTTCCTTGGGTGGTCTAGTTTCCAAAATGGGGTCACTTGTGGGGGAGCTCCAGTGTTTAGGCACACAGGGGCTCTCCAAACGCGACATGGTGTCCGCTAACTATTGGAGCTAATTTTCCATTCAAAAAGTCAAATTGCGCGCCTTCCCTTCCGAGCCTTGCCGTGCGCCCAAACAGTGGTTTACCCCCACATGTGAGGTATCGGCGCACTCAGGAAAAATTGCCCAACAAATTTTAGGATCCATTTTATCCTGTTGCCCATGTGAAAATGAAAAAATTGAGGCTAAAAGAATTTTTTTGTGAAAAAAAAAGTACTTTTTCATTTTTACGGCTCAATGTTATGATCCGGTGACTTTGGAGCCTCATGAGACTTTCTCAGGAGAAGTGGAATCTGTACTGACCGCAAACCCTCAACTTAACACCGCAACTAGAAGTAGCCGTGGGGTGTGCCTAAAAACCCTAGACACCTTGACACAGCCGGAGGACTAAATACCCCTATAGAAAGAAATAGGAATACTAACTTGCCTCAGAGCAGAACCCCAAAGGATAGGCAGCCCCCCACAAATATTGACTGTGAATAGGAGAGGAAAGACACACACAGGCAGAAAACAGATTCCTGCAAAAGAGGCCACTCTAGCTAAACAGGGAAAGATAGAACAGAATACTAAGCGGTCAGTATTAAAACTCTAAAAATATCCACAGCAGAAAATACAAAAAGTTCCACAATCTAACTAAAGACATGGAATGTATATCTGCAACTCCTGAGAATCCAACAAGACTGAGAAATTACTGATACAATCTAAGCTGGACAAAAAAAACACTGAATAGCACTAAATCATAAGCACACGGCATGTGTGCCAAGAAAACCAGACACTTATCTTTGCAGATTTGGCAGCAAGGCAGAGGAACCAGGCAAGGACAAAACCTCCAAAAACAATGGACAACTGGCAAGGACTAATGCATCCTTCTAACCGAAATACCCCAGTCAGAACTGCAATCAGCAGAAACACCTGACCAGGGCTGCAGCCCAGAGACAACTGCATTACCACCTACAACCACCAGAGGGAGCCCAAAAGCAGAATTCACAACAGATCAATTTGTGAAGCACCTGAGGGTTTAAAGTGCTCACTATGCATCTAGATAAGTTCCTTGGGGGGTCTAGTTTCCAAAATGGGGTCACTTGTGGGGGAGCTCCAATGTTTAGGCACACAGGGGCTCTCAAAACGCGACATGGTGTCCGCTAACGATGGAGATAATTTTTCATTCAAAAAGTCAAATGGTGCTCCTTCCCTTTCGAGCCTTACCATGTGCCCAAACAGTGGTTTACCCCCACATGTGAGGTATCGGTGTACTCAGGAGAAATTGCCCAACAAATTTTAGGATCCATTTTATCCTGTTGCCCATGTGAAAATGAAAAAATTGAGGCAAAAAAAATTTTTTGTGAAAAAAAAGTACTTTTTCATTTTTACGGATCAATTTGTGAAGCACCTGATGGTTTAACGTGCTCACTATGCATCTAGATAAGTTCCTTGGGGGGTCTAGTTTCCAAAATGGGGTCACTTGTGGGGGAGCTCCAATGTTTAGGCACACAGGGGCTCTCCAAACGCGACATGGTGTCCGCTAAAGATTTGAGCCAATTTTTCATTCAAAAAGTCAAATGGCGATCCTTCCCTTCCAAGCCCTGCCGTGCGCCCAAACAGTGGTTTACCCCCACATATGAGGTATCAGCGTACTCAGGACAAACTGGACAACAACGTTCATGGTCCAGTTTCTCCTTTTACCCTTGGGAAAATAAAAAATTGTTGCTAAAAGATCATTTTTGTGACTAAAAAGTTAAATGTTCATTTTTTCCTTCCATGTTGCTTCTGCTGCTGTGAAACACCTGAAAAGTTAATAAACTTCTTGAATGTGGTTTTGAGCACCTTGAGGGGTGCAGTTTTTAGAATGGTGTCTCTTTTGGGTATTTTCAGCCATATAGACCATTCAAACTGACTTAAAATGTGAGGTGGTCCCTAAAAAAATGGTTTTGTAAATTTTGTTGTAAAAATGAGAAATCACTGGTCAAATTTTAACCCTTATAACTTCCTAGCAAAAAAAAAAATGTGTTTCCAAAATTGTGCTGATGTAAAGTAGACATGTGGGAAATGTTATTTATTAACTATTTTGTGTCACATAACTCTCTGGTTTAACAGAATAAAAATTCAAAATGTGAAAATTGCTAAATTTTCAAAATTTTCGCCAAATTTCCGTTTTTTTCACAAATAAACGCAGAAATTATCGACCTAAATTTACCACTAACATGAAGCCCAATATGTCACGAAAAAACAATCTCAGAACCGCTAGGATCCGTTGAAGCGTTCCTGAGTTATTACCTCATAAAGGGACACTGGTCAGAATTGGAAAAAACGCCAGGTCATTAAGGTCAAAATAGGCTGGGTCATGAAGGGGTTAAAGGGAACCTGTCACCCCCCAGGGCGTTTTTAAGTAAAAGTGCCACCTTCAGCAGCACTAAGGCTGCATTCTGTGAAGGTGGCTCTTATGTTTCTGATCCCTAGTAACGCTGAAATATTGGCTTTTATAAATTGCACCCCATACCTGTATTGAGTCACAGAGGTATCCATGGTGTCTTCCCGTTTTAGCTGCCTCTGAGCCATCCATCTTAGTGCTGCCAAAGGTGGCTCTTTTACTTAAAAATGCCCTGGGGGGTGACAGGTTCCCTTTAAAAAGTTTCTTGCTCTATGCAGGAAAAAAGTTTTATATTGGGTGCAATTAGACCCAACTAGAAAAAACACCTAAAAAAATTAATGCAAGTCTCTTAAAAGTATATGTTCGTATATACGAAACCCTTTAAAAAAGGGGACTATAAATGGGTTAATTGTAATATCAGGAACAATACACAGAAGCTGACGGAGCCAATGTGCAGCTTAATGTTCAGGCCAATTTTTACAATTCAGACCACTGTCACTTTATGAGGTTATAACTCTGGAACGCTTTTACGGATCCCGCTGATTCTGAGATTGTTTTTTCGTGACATATTGTACTTCATGTTAGTGGTAACATTTCTTCGATATTAGTTGCGTTTATTTATGAAAAAAATGGAAATATGGGGAAAATTTTTAAAATTTTACAATTTTAAAACTTTGAATATTCATTCCCTTAAATCAGAGAGATATGTCATACAAAATAGTTAATAAATAACATTTCTCACATGTCAAGTTTACATCAGCACAATTTTGGAACCAATTTTTGTTGTTGTTAGGAAGTTATAAGGATTAAAAGTTGACCAGCGATTTCTCATTTTAACAACAAAATTTGCAAAACCACTTTTTTAGGGACCATCTCACATTTAAAGTCACTTTGAGGGGTGTACATGACAGAAAATAGCCAGTGACACTCTTTGAAAAACTACACCCCTTAAGGTGCTCAAAACCACATTCAAGAAGATTATTAACCCTTTAGTGCTTCACAGGAACTGAAGCAAAATGGAAGGAAAAAATTACCATTTAACTTTTTATTACAAACATTTTACTTCAGAACCAATTTTTTTATTTTCACAAGCGTAAAAAGAGAAAATGAACCACAATATTTGTTGTGCAATTTCTGCTGAATATGCCGATACCCCATAAGTGGTGGTAAACCACTGTTTGGGCGCACGGCAGAGCTTGGAAGAGAAGGAGCGCCGTTTGACTTTTTCAATGCAGAATTTTCTGGAATTGAGATCGAACGCCATGTCGCGTTTGGAGAGCCCCTGATGTGCCTAAACAGTGGAAACCTCCCACAAGTGACACCATTTTGGAAAGTAGACCCCCCAAAGAGCTTATGTAGATGTGTGGTGAGCACTTTAAACGCCCAAACGCTTCACAGAAGTTTGTCGCAGAACCGTGAAAATAAATCTTTTTTTTCACAAAAATGTTTTTTTAGCCCCCAATTTTTTTATTTTCCCAAGGGTAACAGGAGAAACTGGACCCCAAAAGTTGTTTTCCAATTTGTCCTGAGTACACTGATGCCCCATATGTGGGGGTAAACCACTGTTTGGGCGCACGGCAGAGCCTAGAAGGGAGAGAGCACCATTTGACTTTTTGATCGCAAAATTGGCTGGAATCAATGGTGGAGCCATGTTGCGTTTGGAGACCCCCTGATGTACCTAAACAGTGGAAACCCCCCAATTCTAACTCCAACCCTAACCCCAACACACCTCTAACCCTAATCCCAACCCTATCCATAATCCTAATCACAAGCCTAACCACAACACACCCCTAATCCCAAACCTAACCATAATCATAATCACAACCCTAACCACAACACACCCCTAACCCTAATCACAACCCTAACCCCAACACACCCCTAATCCCTAACCAAAACCCTAATTACAACTCTAACTCCAACACACTCCTAACCCTAATCCCAACCATAACCCTAATCACAACCCTAACCCCAACACACCCCTAACCCTAATCCCGACCCTAACCACAAACCTAACCCTAATCCCAATACACCCCTAATCCCAACCATATCCCTAATCCCTAATTTGATTCATCAAATATCAAGCGTTTTTTGCAAAAACGTCTACTACTGTTCCTCTATCTCTCGCTGGAAAAGCTCTTCTTGTTTGGATACAGCTGTGCTTAGTTTGGACTGAACTACATCCGTGCTAGAGTGTCTTAAATGGCGGACACAGTGGTAAGCTGAAATGTAATAATTTTTTTCCATTACCGTGTAATGAATATCTCCTGCAGTATTGCTAATGCCGATTCCAGTGTTGATAAATGAGACGAGAATTAGCGTTATGGAAGATGAGTCTATGAGAAATGTATTCAGCTGCCGACTCCGAGGTGGAACCTGCTTCTTGTCTGTGGCTTAAACTATATGTTTTATTAGTAGATGTCAGGGAAGAACACAGTATGTTGTAAAATAATAAAAATATCATTGCTGCTTGGGTCCCCCGCCAGTCTCTGTATTTCTTGGTTATTCCCAACGAACTTGTGATTCCTACAGCCAATCAGTTGCCAAAGCAGTGAGTAACATAGCCAGTGATTGGGAGCATGGAGGAGAGAGATGTCCTAGTCAGCAATTCAACTCGTGTTCCAGTCCATAACAGACTAGATAATACAACATGTGCACTTTCTATCTCCTAATATGCTTCCTTTAATATTTCCAACAGTTGTATTATTGCACAAGATTTTTATGCTACATCAGCTCATCTTCTCACTCAGTTCTCTACAATATCGGATCCTCTCAGTGAAGATCTTCTATATAAGAGAATTTTCCTGATTTAACCATCAAAGATGGATATGGACAGAGACAAGATGGTGGAGAAGATCTTACACCTCACCCTAGAGATCCTCTTCCGGCTTACTGGAGAGGTGAGAGATTCTGATGATGTCAATTTACATTCTTATCTATGGGAATAACAAATTGACAGAACTGGAGAGGTGAGGACTCTGGAAATGTCTGTAGTGAGATTTATTAATGTGTCTCTCCATAACCAGGATTACACAGTAGTGAAGAAGACCTCTAGTGAGCGCTGTCAGGACCCTGTGTCTGAGGGATGGGAAAGACTCCTGAGCCCAATCATGGGGCCTCCTCCTCACCCCCTAATACACGAGGACATCAATGACCAGAAGACCCTAGAACTTACCTACAAGATGATTGAGTTGCTGACTGGAGAGGTGACACTGCTGGGAATGCTGGGACATTATACAGTAACGCTATTAAGGGATTGGGGGATGACTGTATCATTGTATGTGTCAGGTTCCTATAAGGTGTCAGAATGTCGCTGTCTATTTCTCCATGGAGGAGTGGGAGTATTTAGAAGGACACAAAGATCTGTACAAGGACGTCATGATGGAGGCTCCTCAACCCCTCACATCACCAGGTAATAGACAGGACTAAATACACACGGCCTATAATTATCTGTATGTAAAGAATGAATTCAGTCCCTGTATGTGTTTCCTCCAGATCTATCCAGTAAGAAGACAACACCAGAGAGATGTCCCCGTCCTCTTTTTCCACAGGACTGTAAACAGGAAGATCCCAATGTTCCTCAGGATCATCAGGTAGATGGAGAGAAGGTGTCATGAGATCTCCCCTTTGATGTGTAGACCGAAGTGAAGGTCTTGTGCTCAGTCTTGTTTTTTCCACCAGAATTACCATATTTTTTGGAGTATATGAAGCACCGGACCATAAGATGCACCCAGGTTTTAGAGGTGGAAAATAGGGAAAAAATATTTGAAGCAAAAAAATGCGGTAAAGTATTTACTAACGTAATTAACATACTATTATATGTTGTGTTATTATATATAATAGTATGTTATTATGTTGGAAGCTACGGGTAGATGATGGTGCTGCTGGACCAGTGTGGTGTCTGTAAAGTACTATATGAAGACGCTGGAGGGTGAGTATAAGAATGGGGGCACAGGGCTTATATTTAAAGTACCAATCCAGTACTGAAAAATGACACTGGAGTGCTGCTTTAAGATCCCATGGGAGAACTATAGCTCCCAGCGTGTCATGCAGATCCTGTGGTATGCTGGAAGTTATAGTTCACCGCAGGAGTGGCAGAGTGCTTTTTTATGTGTTGTAATTACTAATCTTTTAATTAATTCTTACTTGTACAGGCTGTGCTCATATCAGTGCAGGTCCTGCAGCCAGCCAGCCACGCTGGAAAACCAAAAGTATCTATCTCTCTACAGCTTTCAGGACCTGTGTTGAGGTAATGAAGGGCTGGAGCATCACATGATCGCACAGAGCCCTTCCTCTTATTACCGCACCACAAGTCCTGTAAGAGGAAGCTGAATTGTTTCTAGTGCGGTGTCTGAAGGATCTGTGGTGACATAATGAAGAGGGAGGGCTCTGTGCTATCATGCGATGCTCCAGTCTGCCCTCTTCATTACCTCAACCCAACTCGTATAATGACGGGAACACTTGGCATCAGCACAGCCTGCGCTGTGTTGTCAGGTCTGCGACTACGGCAATCCCTCCTGTGGCACCCAGCTCCTGTTTCTCCATTGGAAACATGATCTCCCCAGCTGCTGCAGGAATCCGGCGCTGTTGAAACCATGTGGGTCCACTGTTTAAGTGAAGGAATATTCATTTGCTGCTCCCCGCCCTGACAGGTGGGCGGTGAAGCAGCTAATGAATATTCCTTCACGTTAAGCTTTGGGACCACGTGGGTTCCCCAGTGCTGGATTCCTGCAGCGGCGACAATTTCCTGCCTCCTGCAATCCCCCTCCCCACATTTTACATTCGGACCATAAGACGCACCCTGCACTTTCCTCTCAAATTTGAAGGAAGAAAAGTATGGTCCGAAAAATACGTTATGTGTTTTATACTTGTGTAATGAGAACGGTGGAGATGCAGGATTAGAGCTGATCATAGATGTGACTTCTCCATCTGTCTGTGACTTTTACAATATTTGTTTCAGGGTGAAGATCTGACCCATATTAATACTACAGAGACATATGTGAGGGGTGATGAGTGGCGTAAAGAGGAGATTCCTACATGTGACTACCCAGGTGAGTGGTAACCACTAAATGTAGAGAAGTCACAGATTCTTCTCAGTCACCGGCTGTGGCTGCTTTATCAATGGTGTAGTCCGGTCGTATCACAATCGTGTGATCACCATTTTACCTCTAGACCACAACATTCTGCTCCATTTGGAAATGTTGAAATTACTTTGTGAAATTGTTAAATCCTTTTCTATAGAGCTTACAACCGGGAGTATTCTCCTACCCCTGGGATTAGGAGACGCTGACCACTAGCTGCCGAGATCTTTTAGCTAGAAAGCCAAATGACGTAGAATGTGCTGACAAGTTATAAAATCACTTGACGAAAAATATTATGATGGGCCTGTAAGAGAAAGCAGAGGGTAATGATGCTGTTGGCTTCCTAGAACCCTGATATCTTATTGGATGAGTCTACCTTCTCCCCTTCTGTGCTGCTGAATGTGCTCATATGGTCCCTACAAGACCAGGTCCAGTCTTTCTGGCCAAACTTCGCTTTTATGATCGACATTAACCCCTTAGTGACAGAGCCAATTTGGTACTGAATGACCAAGCCAGTTTTTACAATTCTGACCACTGTCAGTTTATGAGGTTATAGCTCTGGAACACTTCAACGTATCCCACTGACTCTGAGACTGTTTTTTCATGACATATTGTACTTCATGTTAGTGGTAACATTTCTTCGATATAACTTGCATTTGTTTAAGAAAAAAATGGAAATTTGTCGAAAATTTTGCAATTTTCAAACTTTTGTACACTTAAATCAGAGTGGTGTCACACAAAATAGTTAACAAATAACCTTTGCCACATGTCTACTTTACATCAGCACAATTTTGGAAAATAATTTTTTTTGTTAGGATGTTATAAGGCAGAGGTCCCCATCGTTTCTGACCTTGAGAGCCACATTCAGCTCTGAGAGAGGGTTGCGAGCCACATCCAGCCTTGAGAGAGGGTCACAAGCCACATTCAGTTCCCACCCCCCTCGCAATAGTGGCAACCAAAGCCCCCATTACAAACATAATGTTAACCAAAGCTTTTCCACAAAAATCACCCCAAAGAAGTATATTAAGATGCAGGGGTTCCCACAATACCCCCATTAAGTATTCTCCTATAAAGCACCCCCAAGACACTGTCACATTCAGCTTCAAAAACCTCCTCTGACAGGTTTATCATCCGGTCTCCAGCGAACCATACTTAAATTATCTCTATACCCCTAAGACCAGTGTATGTGCATGCAGATCTGCTCTTCCGTGCAGAGCTGCTCACAAAATTCACCATTTTCAGATGTGCTCTTCATACCTGTTTGCTAGATCTGGAGATAATGCACCAAGCTGGCAGACAGCCGCGAGCCGCAATTCATGGGACCGCACGCCACATGTGGCTCCTGAGCTACAGGTTGGGGACCCCTGTTATAAGGGTTAAATGTTGACCAGCGATTTCTTATTTTTCCAAAGAAATTTACAAAACCATTTGTTTTTAGGGACCACCTCATATATGAAGTGAGTTTGGGGGGTCAATATAACAGAAAATAAATTTACTTTGGAACCATTTTTTTTAATTTCACAAGGGTATCAAGAGAAATTGGCCAAAAATTTGTTGTGCAATTTCTCCCACATACCCCATATGTGGGAAAAAGCCATTGTTTGGGTGCACGGCATAGTTTAAAAGGGAGGGAGCACCGTTTGACTTTTTGAACGCAAAATTGGCTGGTATCAATGGTGGCGCCATGTTGCGTTTGGAGACCCCCTGATGTACCTAAACTGGAAACCCCCCAATTCTATCTCCAACCCTAGCCCCAACACACCCCTAATCCCAACCATAACCACTACCCTAGCCCAACCCTAACCCTAACTTTAGCCTTAACTCTAATGGAAAAATGGAAATAAATACATTTTTTTATTTTATTATTTTCAACCTAACTAAGGGGGTGATAAAGGGGGGGTTGATTTACATTTTTTTTTTCATTTTGATCACTGTGATAGACTATCACAGTGATCGAAATTAACCAATAGGAAAAATTTCCTATTGTTGCCGGGTGCCGGCTGGCAGATCTCAGCGGACGCACTGCCCACGCACCTGCAATTTTCTCCCGTAAGAAGATGTCGGCGGCTCAGGGGACTTCACAGTAGGATGCAGGGACAAAGGAGGTACCAGGGGGGTATCGGGGGACCCTATTTCTCTCTCCTCTGATGTGCGATCACATCAGAGGAGAGAGAAATTAAAAGGAAAATCAGACTTTTTTTTTTGCGGTCAACGTTATACCGTTAATAACGGTGATTGCAATTCTGGGGTTGGTAAAAAACCGACCCAAATCATGTTCTCTGGGGTCTCAGCTAGCCGAGAAATTCCTACTCTGGGGAGCGCTATACCCTTATTCCTCAGTGCCGTTAAAAAGCGATGCTGTGGTTTAAGTACCTTTTATTCAGTCGCCATGACAGCACCAATGAGAGGGGATCCGCCCTTTGGGGACAGGAAACCTACAGACATAAAAGGGCGGTACCTCTCTCCCGCATCAGTTGGTTTCCTGTCCCTGACAGGGGATCCCTTCAGACATACCTTATGAAGAAAGGTGAAGACTGAAGATTGACCCATGCCCGGCAGGCCGGTTCAGGAGGCAGAGGTTCCCTTCCTCGGTCTGTCCGGGGTGTTCGAGGTGCCACACCACCGAAGGCACTGGGGGGAAGCAGCAGCAGGAGAAAGCAGCCTTCAGGGGGAGCCCTTGCTTTAGGTGATCCATCGCCGTGTGTATGAGCCTATGGGGGAGGGGCCTCCCAGGGGCGTGCGGAGTATGTATCGGGCAGATCACCCGGATTGGCCCTGCTGACCCCGTCCAGGGGAGGTACCTTGTGGGGAAGCCGGCTACATAAGGAATCTGTTTGGGCTGCCATGTGCTTCTCGGCCATCTTGTAATATGGAGTCTCATGAGCAAGAAGCACTGCAGCACTCTCCAGAGCAGCAGTGTCAAGAGAAGCCCCAAGCAGCGGTTATCTAGTGGCGGTCTAGTGGCAGTAGTCGCCCTGGAGGAGATAGAACCAGTCAAAAGTCGAAGCCTGACAAGTCCTCAAGCCGTAGGGATGAATCACCGGCTGAGAAGGATCCCCCACAGACTACGGTATCATTCTTTACTATACCATGGGTAAGTGATCTTCGAGAAAGCTCACTTGGTGACATGTTACCTTCCCTTATGTACCCTCTCTCCTTATCTATCAGGGAAAAAAACGGTCCGTTAAAGCTAAACATAAGGAATGTGCTGAATGTGGGGTTCCCCTTCCAGACGGCCACGCTAACAAGCTATGCAGACCATGTATTCAGAGTTTGATAGCGGAGGAGACACCAGACTTTGCCACCAGCCTAAGACAAATGGTCAGACAGGAGGTCAGGGGTTCGGTGAAATCCCTGTCTCAGGATAGAGGCATTAAAGAAAGAGAGCCCAGGTCCCCTATTTCAATTGACGAGAGTGACTCAGAGGAGCTAAGATCAGACTCTCTCCATTCATCCTCATCATCTTCAGAAGGCGAATCCGGTCATTCTTGTTTTTCTTTTGACCGGATAGATCGTTTGGTTAAAGCAGTAAATAATACTATGGGGATTGAGGAAACCCAATCAGAGAGATCGGTACAGGATAAAATGTTTAAAGGACTAGACCGGAAAGCTCGTAGGTGTTTTCCTGTGGTTGACAAGATAAGCTCCCTTATTACACGGGAATGGAAGAAACCTGAAAGGAGAGGTTCTCTTCCGCCATCCTTTAAAGGAAAGTATCCATTTGAGGAGGCGGCATCATCTGCATGGGATAAGGCCCCAAAACTCTATGCGGCTGTGGCTAAGGCTTCCAAAAAAGCCTACCTACAATTTGAAGATTTGGGGACTTTAAAAGACCCGCTAGATAGAAGGGCTGATGTGTTTCTTAAAGGAGCCTGGGAAACAGCAGGAGCTCTCAGACCTTCAATCGCAGCCACTTGTACAGCACGATCTCTAATGATATGGCTAGACCGCTTTGAGGACCAACTTAAAGACAAGATTCCTAGAGATGAAATCTTATCCTCTTTTCCTTCCCATAATCCAGGGAGCAGCGGCTTACTTTTCTGATGCTTCGGCAGATTACGTAAAACTAGCAGCCAGGTCAGTGGCACTTTCCAATGCAGCCCGTAGAGCCATATGGCTGAAATGTTGGCCGGGGGATATGCAGGCCAGATCAAAGCTGTGCAGCATTCCATGTGAAGGGGGGACATCTATTCGGCTCAGTCCTGGATGAACTACTGGAAAAAGCGGGTGATAGTAAAAAACGGTTCCCTTAGGAAGACCTCCATGCAGACGGGATACTAATAGAAGGTGGTTCGATCGTACAAGGTCTACTAGAGAAAGAACCAGGTATGATGCCAATAGGAGGAAAGGTAGAGGTTTTATGTTCAACTCCTACCGGGACAATAGAAAACCACAATGACTGCCGGACCAGGTGGGAGGCAGTCTCTTGGCCTTCTACCCGGCATGGTTAAACATTTCTAATAGCCCATGGGTCCTAAGCATTATTAAAACAGGGCTAAAATTTGATTTTAATAGGATACCTCAGACTAAGTTTCTTTTAACGCCCATCCGTTCTTCACCTACAGAACAACGGTCGCTAGAATCTGAGGTCCAAGAACTTCAACAAAAGGGTGTATTGATCAAAGTTCCTGAAGCACAAAGAGGTAAAGGGTTTTACTTCCCCCTCTTCTTGATTAAAAAGCCAGATGGTTCCTTTCGTAATATTATTAACCTGAAAGGTCTAAATAAATTCTTACTCGTCCACTCGTTCAAGATGGAGTCTGTTAAAACAGCAATAAAGCTACTGTTTAACAATTGTTTCATGGTAGTCTTAGATCTCAAAGACGCCTATTATCATGTCCCTTTACACACAGATCACCAATAGTTTTTAAGAGTAGCAGTTTCACTGAGCGGCACTGTAGAACACTTCCAGTTCAGAGCACTCCCCTTTGGAGTTGCGGTTGCTCCCCACATTTTCACTAAAATAATGGTAGAGGTCATGGCGCATCTACATGAACAAGATGTTCTAGTGGTTCCATACCTGGATGACTTATTGATTGTAGGACACTCAGAATCACACTGCTCGGCCCAATTAGGGAGAGTAATATCAGCCTTACAAAGATTGGGGTGGATTATTTATTTTAACCCCTTTACCCCCAAGGATTTTATGGTAGATATTCTAAGTTCTTCAAAGTAGCCACCTTTTGCTTTGATGACTGCTTTGCACAATCTTCGCATTCTCTTGATGAGCTTCAAGAGGTAGTCACCGGAAATTGTTTTCACTTCACAGGTGTGCCCTGTCAGGTTTAATAAGTGGGATTTCTTTCCTTATAAATGTGGTTGGGACCATCAGTTGTGTCGAGCAGAAGTCTGGTGGATACACAGCTGATAGTCCTACTGAATAGACTGTTAGAATTTGTATTATGGCAAGAAAAAAGCAGCTAAGTAAAGAAAAACGAGTGGCCATCATTACTTTAAGAAATGAAGGTCAGTCAGTCCGAAAAATTGGGAAAACTTTGAAAGTGTCCACAATTGCAGTGGCAAAAACCATCAAGCGCTACAAAGAAACTGGCTCACATGAGGACCTCCCCAGGAAAGGAAGACCAAGAGTCACCTCTGCTTCTGAGGATAAGTTTATCCGAGTCACCAGCCTCAGAAATCGCAGGTTAACAGCAGCTCAGATTAGACACCGGGTCAATGCCACACAGAGTTCTAGCAGCAGACACATCTCTACAACAACTGTTAAGAGGAGACTTTGTGCAGCAGGCCTTCATGGTAAAATAGCTGCTAGGAAACCACTGCTAAGGACAGGCAACAAGCAGAAGTGACTTGTTTGGGCTAAAGAACACAAGGAATGGACATTAGACCAGTGGAAATCTGTGCTTTGGTCTGATGAGTCCAAATTTGAGATCTTTGGTTCCAACCACCGTGTCTTTGTGCAACGCAGAAAAGGTGAACGGATGGACTCTGCATGCCTGGTTCCCACCATGAAGCATGGAGGAGGAGGTGTGATGGTGTGGGGGTACTTTTCTGGTGACGCTGTTGGGGATTTATTCAAAATTGAAGACATACTGAACCAGCATGGGTACCACAGCATCTTGCAGCGGCATGCTATTCCATCCGGTTTGCATTTAGTTGGACCATCATTTATTTTTCAACAGGACAATGACTCCAAACACACCTCCAGGCTGTGTAAGGGCTATTTGACCAAGAAGGAGAGTGATGGGGTAGAATGTAAGCCCCCAAGGACAGGGTCCTCACCCCTCTGTATCAGTCTGTCATTGTTAGTTTGTTTACTGTAAGTGATATCTGTAACTTGTATGTAACCCCTTCTCATGTACAGCACCATGGAATCAATGGTGCTATATAAATTAATAATAATAATAATAATAATAATAATAATAATAAGGTGCTACGCCAGATGACCCGGCCTCCACAGTCACCAGACCTGAACCCAATCAAGATGGTTTGGGGTGAGCTGGACCGCAGAGTGAAGGCAAAAGGGCCAACAAGTGCTAAGCATCTTTGGGAACTCCTTCAAGATTGTTGGAAGACCATTCCCGGTGACTACCTCTTGAAGCTCATCAAGAGAATGCCAAGAGTGTGCAAAGCAGTCATCAAAGCAAAAGGTGGCTGCTTTGAAGGCCCTAGAATATAAGACATATTTTTAGTTGTTTCACACTTTTTTGTTAAGTATATAATTCCACATGTGTTAATTCATAGTTTTGATGCCTTCAGTATGAATGTACAATTTTCATAGTCATGAAAATACAGAAAAATCTTTACATGAGAAGGTGTGTCCAAACTTTTGGTCTGTACTGTACATCTTATTTCTTCTGCCCAAGTGCATGACCTTATATTTATCCCCATTAAAGCATATTTGCCATTTATCAGCCCAAGCTTCTAGTTTACATAAATCCTCCTGTAATATAAAATTGTCCTCCTCTGTATTGATTACCCTGCAGAGTTTAGTGTCATCTTCAGATATTGAAATTCTACTCTGTATGCCCCCTACAAGATCATTAATCCCTTAACCCCAAGGGTGGTTTGCACGTTAATGACCAGGCCAATTTTCACAATTCTGACCACTGTCCCTTTATGAGGTTATAACTCTGGAACGCTTCAACGGATCCTGATGATTCTGACACTGTTTTCTCGTGACATATTGTACTTCATGATACTGGTAAAATTTCTTTGATATTACCTGCGTTTATTTGTGAAAAAACGGAAATTTGGCGAAAATTTAGAAAATTTCGCAATTTTCCAACTTTTAATTTTTATGCAATTAAATCACAGAGATATGTCACACAAAATACATAATAAGTAACATTTCCCACATGTCTACTTTACATCAGCACAATTTTGGAACCAAAATGTTTTTTTTGTTAGGGAGTTATAAGGGTTAAAAGTTGACCAACAATTTCTCATTTTTACAACACCATTTTTTTTTAAGGACCACATCTCATTTGAAGTCATTTTGAGGGGTCTATATGATAGAAAATAACCAAGTGTGACACCATTCTAAAAACCACCCCTCAAGGTTCTCAAAACCACATTCAAGAAGTTTATTAACCCTTCAGGTGTTTCACAGGAATTTTTGGAATGTTTAAATAAAAATGAACATTTAACTTTTTTTCACAAAAATTTACTTCAGCTCCAATTTGTTTTATTTTACCAAGGGTAACAGGAGAAAATGGACCCCAAAAGTTGTTGTACAATTTGTCCTGAGTACGCCGATACCCCATTTGTGGGGGTAAACCATTGTTTGGGCGCATGGCAGAGCTCGGAAGCGAAGGAGCGCCATTTGACTTTTCAATGCAAAATTGACTGGAATTGAGATGGGAGGCCATGTTGCGTTTGGAGAGCCCCTGATGTGCCTAAACATTGAAACCCCCCACAAGTGACACCATTTTGGAAAGTAGACCCCCTAAGGAACTCATCTAGATGTGTTGTGAGAGCTTTGAACCCCCAAGCGTTTCACTACAGTTTATAACGCAGAGCCGTGAAAATAAAAAATCATTTTTTTTCCACAAAAATTATATTTAGCCCCCAGTTTTGTATTTTCCCAAGGGTAACAGAAGAAATTGGACCCCAAAAGTTGTTGTCCAATTTGTCCTGAGTTCGCTGATACCCCATATGTGGGGGGGAACCACAGTTTGAGCGCATGGCAGAGCTCGGAAGGGAAGGAGCGTCATTTGGAATGCAGACTTAGATGGATTGGTCTGCAGGCGTCACATTGCGGTTGCAGAGCCCCTAATGTACCTAAACTGTAGAAACCTGTTGTGAATTCCGTTCTCGGACTCCTTCCTGTGGTCATGAATGGTACTTCTGTGAGTTCTGTCCTTGGACTCCCTCTGGTGGCTTTGAGTGGAACTGCTGGTCCTTGAGGTTGGCTTTCTCAGCTGCCCTCGTTTATTGCTATGCTGGCTTCTCTATTTAACTCCACTCAGATCGTTACTTCATGCCAGCTGGCAATGTCTCAGTACTGGTTCAGATCTCTCTTGGATTTCTATGATGACCTGTCTGCTCCAGCAGAAGCTAAGTCCCTGCTAGTTCATTTGTTGTTCATTGCGTTCTGAATATATTTCTTAGTACTTGCTAAGTTCTAGTCCAGCTTGCTATCATGATATTTCCTTGCTAGCTGGAAGCTCTGGGGGTGCAGAGTGGCACCTCCACACCGTGAGTCGGTGTGGAGGTCTTTTTGCACACTCTGCGTGGTTTTTGTAGTTTTTTGTGCTGACCGCATAGTTCCCTTTTCTATCCTCTGACTATTTAGTGAAGACTGGCCTCCTTTGCTAAAACCTGTTTCATTCCTGTGTTTGTGACTTTCCTCTTATCTCACAGTCAATATTTGTGGGGGGCTGCCTTTTCCTTTGGGGAATTTCTCTGAGGCAAGGTAAGGCTTTATTTCCTATCTTTAGGGGTAGTTAGCTCTTAGGCTGTGAAGAGGCGTCTAGGGAGAGTTAGGTACGCTCCACGGCTATTTCTAGTGTGTGTGATAGGATTAGGGGTTGCGGTCAGCAGAGTTCCCACTTCCCCAGAGCTTGTCCCGAATTCTAGTTTAACCATCAGGTCATTCCGGGTGCTCCTAACCATCAGGTCCATAACAGTACAGCTGGCCCACAAAGTGTTAATGCATCTCAAAAGAGGGATAAGAGAAGTTCTGATCCCATTTTTTTTTCTTTGCAGTGTGTTTTGTCTTTCTTTTCCCCTTAACCTCTGGGTGGTTCAGGACTCAGGTGTAGATATGGATATTCAAGGTCTGTCCTCTTGTGTGGATCAGCTCACTGCAAGGGTACAAAGCATTCAAGATTATGTAGTTCAGAATCCGATGTTAGAGCCTAGAATTCGAATTCCTGATTTGTTTTCTGGGGATAGATCTAAGTTTCTGAATTTCAAAAATAATTGTAGACTGTTTCTTGCTTTGAAACCCCGCTCCTCTGGTGACCCCATTCAGCAAGTAAAAATCATTATTTCGTTTTTACGTGGCGACCCTCAGGACTGGGCATTCTCCCTTGCGCCAGGAGATCCTGCATTGCTTAATGTAGATGCGTTTTTTCTGGCGCTTGGATTGCTTTATGACGAACCTAATTCAGTGGATCAGGCAGAGAAAATCTTGCTGGCTTTGTGTCAGGGTCAAGATGAAGCGGAGGTATATTGCCAGAAGTTTAGAAAGTGGTCTGTGCTTACTCAATGGAATGAGTGTGCCCTGGCAGCAATTTTCAGAAAGGGTCTTTCTGAAGCCCTTAAGGATGTTATGGTGGGGTTCCCCACGCCTGCTGGTCTGAATGAATCAATGTCCTTGGCCATTCAGATCGATCGGCGTTTGCGCGAGCGCAAAGTTGTGCACCATTTGGCGGTGTCCTCTGAGCAGAGGCCTGAGCCTATGCAATGTGATAGGACTTTGACCAGAGCTGAATGGCAGGAACACAGACGTCAGAATGGGCTGTGTTTTTACTGTGGTGACTCCACTCATGCTATCTCTGATTGTCCTAAGCGCACTAAGCGGTTCGCTAGGTCTGTCACCATTGGTACTGTACAGCCTAAATTTCTTTTGTCCGTTACTCTGATTTGCTCTTTGTCGTCCTACTCTGTTATGGCATTTGTGGATTCGGGCGCTGCCCTGAATTTGATGGACTTGGAGTTTGCCAGGCGCTGTGGTTTTTTCTTGGAGCCTTTGCAGTATCCTATTCCATTAAGGGGAATTGATGCTACGCCTTTGGCCAAGAATAAACCTCAGTACTGGACTCAGTTGACCATGTGCATGGCTCCTGCACATCAGGAAGATATTCGCTTTTTGGTGTTGCATAATTTGCATGATGTGGTCGTGTTGGGTTTGCCATGGCTACAGGTTCATAATCCAGTATTGGATTGGAAATCAATGTCTGTGTCTAGTTGGGGTTTTCAAGGGGTACATGGTGATGTTCCGTTGATGTCAATTTCTTCTTCCACTCCTTCTGAAGTCCCTGAGTTTTTGTCGGATTACCGGGATGTGTTTGATGAGCCCAAGTCTAGTGCCCTGCCTCCTCATAGGGATTGTGATTGTGCTATTAATTTGATTCCTGGTAGTAAGTTTCCTAAGGGCCGACTCTTCAATTTATCTGTGCCAGAGCACGCCGCTATGCGGAGTTATATAAAGGAGTCCTTGGAGAAAGGGCATATTCGCCCGTCGTCATCACCGTTGGGAGCAGGGCTCTTTTTTGTGGCCAAGAAGGATGGTTCTCTGAGATCCTGTGTAGATTACCGCCTTCTCAATATAATCACGGTCAAATTTCAGTACCCTTTGCCTCTACTGTCTGATTTGTTTGCTCGGATTAAGGGGGCTAGTTGGTTCACCAAGATAGATCTTCGAGGGGCGTATAATCTTGTGCGTATTAAACAGAGCGATGAATGGAAAACAGCATTTAATACGCCCGAGGGCCATTTTGAGTACCTGGTGATGCCATTCGGGCTTTCTAATGCTCCATCCGTGTTTCAGTCCTTTATTCATGACATCTTCCGAAAGTATCTGGATAGATTCATGATTGTATATTTGGATGATATTTTGGTCTTTTCGGATGATTGGGAGTCTCATGTCAAGCAGGTCAGAATGGTATTCCAGTTCCTTCGTGCTAATTCCTTGTTTGTGAAGGGGTCTAAATGTCTCTTCGGAGTTCAGAATGTTTCCTTTTTGGGCTTCATTTTTTCCCCTTCTACTATCGAGATGGATCCTGTTAAAGTTCAGGCCATTTATGATTGGACTCAGCCTACATCTGTGAAGAGTCTTCAGAAATTCCTGGGCTTTGCTAATTTTTACCGTCGCTTCATCGCTAATTTTTCTAGTGTGGTTAAACCATTGACTGATTTGACCAAGAAAGGTGCTGATGTGGTGAATTGGTCCTCTGCGGCCGTTGAGACTTTTCAGGAGTTGAAACGTCGTTTTTCTTCGGCCCCTGTGTTGTGTCAGCCAGATGTTTCGCTCCCTTTTCAGGTCGAGGTTGATGCTTCTGAGATTGGAGCAGGGGCTGTTTTGTCTCAAAGAAGTTCTGATGGCTCTGTGATGAAGCCATGTGCTTTCTTTTCTAGAAAGTTTTCGCCTGCGGAGCGTAATTATGATGTTGGCAATCGGGAGTTGTTGGCTATGAAGTGGGCTTTCGAGGAGTGGCAACATTGGCTTGAGGGAGCCAAGCATCGCGTGGTGGTCTTGACGGATCACAAGAATCTGACTTATCTCGAGTCTGCCAAGCGGTTGAATCCTAGACAGGCTCGATGGTCGCTGTTTTTCTCCCGTTTCGATTTTGTGGTTTCATACCTTCCGGGTTCTAAGAATGTGAAGGCTGATGCCCTTTCAAGGAGTTTTGTGCCTGATTCTCCGGGAGTCCCTGAGCCGGCTGGTATTCTCAAAGAGGGGGTAATTCTGTCTGCCATCTCCCCTGATTTGCGGCGGGTGCTGCAGGAGTTTCAGGCTGATAGACCTGACCGTTGTCCAGCGGAGAAACTGTTTGTCCCTGATAGATGGACTAGTAGAATTATCTCTGAGGTTCATTGTTCGGTGTTGGCTGGTCACCCTGGGATTTTTGGTACCAGAGATTTGGTGGCTAGGTCCTTTTGGTGGCCTTCCTTGTCACGGGATGTGCGTTCTTTTGTGCAGTCCTGTGGGACTTGTGCTCGGGCCAAGCCCTGCTGTTCTCGTGCCAGTGGGTTACTTTTGCCCTTGCCGGTCCCGAAAAGGCCTTGGACGCATGTTTCCATGGATTTTATTTCAGATCTTCCTGTCTCTCAAAGGATGTCTGTCATCTGGGTGGTTTGTGATCGCTTCTCTAAGATGGTCCATTTGGTACCCTTGCCTAAATTACCTTCCTCCTCTGATTTGGTTCCATTATTTTTCCAGCATGTGGTTCGTTTGCATGGCATTCCGGAGAACATTGTGTCTGACAGAGGTTCTCAGTTTGTTTCTAGGTTTCGGTGGTCCTTTTGTGCTAAGATGGGCATTGATTTGTCTTTTTCTTCGGCTTTCCATCCTCAGACAAATGGACAAACCGAACGATCCAATCAGACTTTGGAAACCTATCTGAGATGCTTTGTTTCTGCTGATCAGGATGATTGGGTGACCTTTTTGCCATTGGCTGAGTTCGCCCTTAATAATCGGGCTAGTTCGGCTACTTTGGTTTCGGCTTTTTTTTGTAATTCTGGTTTTCATCCTCGTTTTTCTTCAGGGCAGGTTGAGCCTTCTGACTGTCCTGGTGTGGATTCTGTGGTGGACAGGTTGCAGCAAATTTGGACTCACGTAGTGGACAATTTGACGTTGTCCCGGGAGAAGGCTCAACGTTTCGCTAACCGCCGTCGCTGTGTTGGTCCCCGACTTCGTGTTGGGGATTTGGTTTGGTTGTCTTCTCGTTATGTTCCTATGAAGGTTTCTTCTCCTAAGTTTAAGCCTCGTTTCATTGGTCCTTATAAGATTTCTGAAATTCTCAATCCTGTCTCATTTCGTTTGGTCCTTCCAGCTTCTTTTGCCATCCATAATGTGTTCCATAGGTCGTTGTTGCGGAGATATGTGGCGCCTATGGTTCCCTCCGTTGATCCTCCTGCTCCGGTGTTGGTCGAGGGGGAGTTGGAGTATGTGGTAGAGAAGATTTTGGATTCTCGTATTTCGAGACGGAAGCTTCAGTACCTGGTTAAATGGAAGGGCTATGGTCAGGAGGATAATTCCTGGGTTGTTGCCTCCGATGTCCATGCTGCCGATTTAGTTCGTGCCTTTCATTTGGCTCGTCCTGATCGGCCTGGGGGCTCTGGTGAGGGTTCGGTGACCCCTCCTCAAGGGGGGGGTACTGTTGTGAATTCCGTTCTCGGACTCCCTCCTGTGGTCATGAATGGTACTTCTGTGAGTTCTGTCCTTGGACTCCCTCTGGTGGCTTTGAGTGGAACTGCTGGTCCTTGAGGTTGGCTTTCTCAGCTGCCCTCGTTTATTGCTATGCTGGCTTCTCTATTTAACTCCACTCAGATCGTTACTTCATGCCAGCTGGCAATGTCTCAGTACTGGTTCAGATCTCTCTTGGATTTCTATGATGACCTGTCTACTCCAGCAGAAGCTAAGTCCCTGCTAGTTCATTTGTTGTTCATTGCGTTCTGAATATATTTCTTAGTACTTGCTAAGTTCTAGTCCAGCTTGCTATCATGATATTTCCTTGCTAGCTGGAAGCTCTGGGGGTGCAGAGTGGCACCTCCACACCGTGAGTCGGTGTGGAGGTCTTTTTGCACACTCTGCGTGGTTTTTGTAGTTTTTTGTGCTGACCGCATAGTTCCCTTTTCTATCCTCTGACTATTTAGTGAAGACTGGCCTCCTTTGCTAAAACCTGTTTCATTCCTGTGTTTGTGACTTTCCTCTTATCTCACAGTCAATATTTGTGGGGGGCTGCCTTTTCCTTTGGGAAATTTCTCTGAGGCAAGGTAAGGCTTTATTTCCTATCTTTAGGGTAGTTAGCTCTTAGGCTGTGAAGAGGCGTCTAGGGAGAGTTAGGTACGCTCCACGGCTATTTCTAGTGTGTGTGATAGGATTAGGGGTTGCGGTCAGCAGAGTTCCCACTTCCCCAGAGCTTGTCCCGATTTCTAGTTTAACCATCAGGTCATTCCGGGTGCTCCTAACCATCAGGTCCATAACAGAAACCCCCCACAAGTGACCCAATATTGGAAACTAGACCCCCCAAGGAACTTTTCTAGATGTGTTGTGAGAACTTTGAACCCCCAAGTGTTTCACTACAGTTTATAACGCAGAGCCGTGAAAATAAAAAATCCTTTTTTTTCCACAAAAATTATTTTTTAGCCCCCAGTTTTGTATTTTCCCAAGGGTAACAGAAGAAATTGGACCCCAAAAGTTGTTGTCCAATGTGTCCTGAGTACGTTGATACCCCATATGTTGGGGTAAACCCCTGTTTGGGTGCACGGGAGAGCTCGGAATGGAAGGAACACTGTTTTACTTTTTCAACGCAGAATTGGCTGGAATTGAGATCGGATGCCATGTCGCGTTTGGAGAGCCCCTGATGTGCCTAAACAGTGGAAACCCCCCAATTATAACTGAAACCCTAATCCAAGCACATCCCTAACCCTAATCCCAACGGTAACCCTAACCACACCCCTAATCCTGACACACCCCTAACCATAATCTAATCCCAACCCTATTCCCAACCGTAAATGTAATCCAAACCCTAACTTTAGCCCCAACCCTAACTGTAGCCTTAACCCTAACACCAACTCTAACCCTAGCCCTAACTCTAGCCCTAACCCTAATGGGAAAATAGAAATAAATACATTTTTTTAATTTTTTTATTTTTCGCTAACTAAGGGGGTGATGAAGGGGGGTTTGATTTACTTTTATAGCGGGTTTTTTAGCGAAATTTTTATAATTGGCAGCTGTCTCACACACTAAAAGACGCTTTTTATTGCAAAAAATATTTTTTGCGTTACCACATTTTGAGAGCTATAATTTTTCCATATTTTGGTCCACAGAGTCATGTGAGGTCTTGTTTTTTGCGGGACGAGTTGACGTTTTTATTGGTAACATTTTCGGGCACGTGACATTTTTTGATCGCTTTTTATTCTGATTTTTGTGAGGCAGAATGACCAGCTATTCATGAATTTCTTTTGGGGGAGGCGTTTATTCCGTTCCGCGTTTGGTAAAATGGATAAAGCAGTTTTATTCTTCGGGTCAGTACGATTACAGTGATACCTCATTTATATCTTTTTTTTATGTTTTGGCGCTTTTATACGATAAAAACTATTTTATAGAAAAAATAATTATTTTTGCATCGCTTTATTCTGAGGACTGTAACTTTTTTATTTTTTCTTTGATGATGCTGTATGGCAGCTCGTTTTTTGCGGGACAAGATGATTTTTTCAGCTGTACCATGGTTATTTATATCCGTCTTTTTGATCGCGTGTTATTCCACTTTTTGTTTGGCGGTATGATAATGAATCGTTGTTTTTGCCTAGTTTTTTTTTTTTTTTTTTGCGGTGTTCACTGAAGGGGTTAACTAGTGGGACAGTTTTATAGGTCGGCTCGTTACGGACGCGGCGATACTAAATATGTGTACTTTTATTGTTTTTTTTTATTTAGATAAAGAAATGTATTCATAGGAACAATATTTTTTTTTCTTTTTGGAATTTTTTTTATTTTTTTTACACATGTGAATATTATTTTTTTTTACACTATAACATTGCCCCAGGGGGGGGGGGGGGGGGGGGGCATCATGTTATAGTGTAAGATCGCCGATCGGACACTTTGCTGTGCACCGTGTCAGATCGGCGATCTGACATGCACAGCTCCTGGCGGCTTCCCGGCGCCTGCTCTGAGGAGGAGGAGTTAGGAGACCCTCGGAGCAATGCGATCACATCGCATTGCTTCGGGGGTCTCAGGGAAACACGCAGGGAGCCCCCTCCCTGCGCGATGCTTCCCTGTGCCTGGGGTTAATGTGCCGGGGGCGGTCCGTGACTGCTCCTGCCACATAGTGCCGGATGTCAGCTGCGATAGTCAGCTGACACCCGGCCGCGCTCCCCCTGTGAGTGCGGCTGATCGCGCTGGACATACTATCCCGTCGGTGGTCATACGGGCCCACCCCACCTCGACGGGATAGTACGTCCGATGTCAGAAAGGGGTTAAAAAGTCACGATTACAACCCACAAGAGTAAAGGAATTCTTGTGTCTCATCGTAGACTCCAGATTGCAGGAATGCCGCCTACCAGGGAGAAAGGTGGACAATATTCGGCAGAAGATGCTCAGGTTGATTAATAATCTGGCAGTCACACTAAGGAGGGCAATGTCACTGTTAGGCTCACTCACGTCATGCATCCCGGCGGTCCTTTGGGCCCAGTACCACACTAGAACCATACAGTGGGATGTACAGTGCAATGCTAGTCGTCTAGAGGGCCACCTTGTGAGTAGATTTTCCTTGTCCACCTCTTCTATACAATCCCTACGTTGGTGGTTGCACATACCAAACCTGCGGACAGGGGTTCCCTGGATAAACCATATATCCCGAGTGATAACTACGAATGCTAGCCCTAGGGGTTGGGGAGCGCACATGGGTGATTTGTGGGTCCAGGGGATTTGGACACAATCCGAACAAACCTTATCGTCCAAACTTAAAGAGTTATTAGCGGTAGAGCTAGCTCTTAGTCATTTCCTTATGTCCCTACAGGGCCAATACCTTAGGCTATTTTCAGACAACCAGGTAACTGTAGCCTACATTAACCATCAAGGGGGAACTCGGTCCAGATCATTAATGGAAGTGGTGGATCGTATCTTTCAGATAGCCGTGGTTCATCTATTGTCATTCACATCTCTTCACATAAAAGGAAAACACAACATGTTGGCTGATTACTTAAGTCGCAACAGACTCAGACAAGGAGATTGGGTCCTGAATCAGGCTGTCTTCAATCAGATCAGGCTTTTATGGGGGTACCCAGACAAAGACCTCTTCGCCAACAAAGAAATCAGAAAGATACATCGATTCTACTCCTTAGATCCCAAAGAAAACCCGTATGTAGTGGACACCCTCATAATTCCATGGCATTTCAATCTAGGCTATGCCTTTCCCCCATTGAACTTAATCCCGATAGTTTTGAGGAAGATACGGGAAGACAAAGCTTGGATAATCTTAATAGCACCATTTTGGCCCAAGAGACCATGGTTCCCCTGGCTGAGAAAGATGTCCATTTCTCAACCCTGGATTCTTCCGGAGCTTCCAGACCTCCTTTCCCAAGGTTCGATTCTCCATCCATGAGTGTCCAATTTACATCTGGCGGCGTGGAATTTGAAAGGACGTTACTGATAGAGAGGGGTTTTCTCAGGAACTTGTTAATACCTTGCTAAAAAGCAGGAAGGCTTCTACAACAAATATTTGTTAGACTCTGGAAAAGATTTTTGACAGTCTCAGGATTGAGGGCTAGTCAAAAAGCCTGTGTTAGTAAGATTTTGGAATTCCTGCAAAGGGGTTTAGAGATGGGACTAGCTACAAGCACTCTTAGAGTTCAAGTGTCTGCTCTAGGAGCACTATACAATTGTAATTTAGCTAGCAATTACTGAGTTGCTAGATTCATCAAGGCAGCGGCTAGGTCAAGACCCATTGTCAAACAAATACTAGCTCAGTGGGATCTAAACCTGGTACTTACAGCTTTAACTGAAGCCCCCTTTGAACCTAGTGAATCTGCTCCGATAAAAGTCCTGTCCTTTAAAACAGCCCTTTTAGTTGCCCTCGCATCGGCAAGGAGGGTTAGTGATCTGCAGGCCCTCTCTAGACAGCCTCCATACATTCAGTTTAGAGAAGATAGAGTGGTGTTAAAAACAGATCCTCTTTACCTTCCAAAGGTAGCGTCAAAGTTCCACAGACTACAGGAGATAGTTCTCCCCTCTTTTTGTCCTAATCCCTCTAATCAAAAGGAAATCAAGCTTCATTCGTTAGATGTAAAAAGATGCCTGCTCAGATATATTTCAGTTACAGACTCGTACAAGAAAGATAATTCCTTATTTGTATCCTTTCAGGGAGTTAGGAAAGGTCTTAGAGTGTCCAAAAACACCTTAGGCAGATGGATTAGAGAAGGGATTTCTTTAGCTTATTCTGCAGGTGGCATGGAATTTCCGGAAGGTATAAGAGCTCACTCCACTTGAGCCATGGCAACATCCTGGGCGGAGACTCGGAGGTATCAATTGAGGACATTTGTAAGGTGGCCACATGGTCATCTCCGTCTACTTTCTTTAAGCATTATAGACTAGATCTAGGTGCTTCCTCTGATCTCACATTTGAAAGAAGGGTGCTGGAGGCAGTAGTCTTTCCCTAAGACTCTTTTCTCTGTAATTCTCTCGTTGGTGTTGTAATGGCAACTGAATAAATACTCAAGCTACTTACCGGTAGCGGTGTTTTTCAGGAGCCCATGACAGCACCTTTATATTCCCTCCCTTGCTTTCTTGTATGGCCTAACACCTTTTTGTTTCTTTGGAGCCTTAAGTTACTCACATGGGTGAAGTATAAAAGTTATTTATGTGCTACTGACCAAGGAGGTCCTCTCATGCTCTGTAATCCAACTGATGCGGGAGAGAGGTACCACCCTTTTATGTCTGTAGGTTTCCTGTCCCCTAAGGGCGGATCCCCTCTCATTGGTGCTGTCTTGGGCTCCTGAAAAACACTGCTACCAGTAAGTAGCTTGAGTATTTAACTGCCACCATTAAAAGGCATATCGGCGATCATTATGGAGTTAAATGTGTAGTCAGGGCCAAGTCTGAATTTCTGTACAATAATATCAGAGTTTCCCTTTATCCTGTCTTTTCAATTTCTTTAAAAACAAACTAACTTCAAGGAGGATTGTGATAAACTACATAAAAAACATTACACTTGTCTCATGATATATTTCTAAGCTGTGCATGGCTGATGACTGTAATATACATTTATTTATGCCTGCAGAAGATGTTGGCATGGCTCAAGCCCTGGTTTCATGAATTCACTCCACGTCATAAATTACATTCTGTTTTCAATTCTAAGGAATTCAGATTATTGCACAATCTCTCCTGAAATGGGGAGCACTAATACCTTCTCTACTCTTATCTTTGACTATCTAATATTTCTTCTTGAAACTCATCTGACAGAAAATATTGGTCGTTAAGATACTTTAAATTACCAAGAATCAACAAGCCCCACTACTCCAGAGAGGTTTCACCACTAGATACTCATTTTTACTGATGAAGATTGTTGAGTTTCACTTCAGTAGATGTGTTATTGTCTATAGTCACAGTTTTTAACTACAGTAGTTAGTTCCCAAAATACTCTGATAACCAGATCGTGCAGCCAGTTTTGTATTCCTAATCAGTGCCCATTTTTCAAATCTGATGTGTGTCACTTTACCTGGTGATAATTTTAGAATTCTTCACAAAATATAAGCCCCATTTCATTTTTTTCACTTTCACAAAGAATAATAGCAAAGAGATGGACCTCACAAATTATTTTACAACTTCTCTTGTATCTGACAATACCCTATATACGGTTGTACATTACTGTCTGGGCACATTTCAGGGTTGAGAAGGGAACGAGCGCCATTTAGATATTTGAATCCAGATCTTACTGGAGCAGCTTGCATACACAGGGAGCAGCTCAAAAGATGGCCACCACAAACAGGCTTGGCGCTATCTACTCCATTTTCCTGATCCCAGGGATTGTCTTGCTGTCTTGTGAAATGGGAAGAACAATAGGTTGCCGGATCAGAACCAGTAAGGCAGAGAAAATGTTAAATCAGAAGACGTAAGAGTAGTCCGCAAACAGTCTGGGATCACAGCAGGAAATACACAAGCCGTGAACTGTGCATAGAGGACTGAACCAGAGGAGAACAAGGCTGTATCTGGAAGCTTTCTTCAATATGATTTGAGCTTTCGTAGAATATGGTGCTATCCAATTGGCTAAATCATGGAGCATATTAGTTCAGCTGGACAGCACATACACCCATACTGCCAGACTGGATGGTACTACTTGTCCTAGGCACCCTAATCTTAGTGGCGGAATCGCGGAATCGAGTCTGTCGTCCAGAGCTTCTGGTTCCAATGCCTACACCATTACCAGCCCCACCTGCCATATGAATAAGGAAACGCCTGGCAAAATCATAGGAGCTGATCCCAGAAGAGATGTGACACACCAACTACACAAGCCCTAGTATGTCAAAATTTCAGAAAATCGGAGCTGTACAAATCCCAATAACATGACTCCATTTTGGAAATTATAACCCTCAGAGAACTAATCTATTGGAGTAGTGACTATTTTTGATTCCACAGGCACATTTCGGAAATTAGCACCCAGTTTATGTGGGAGACAAAAATTGCAAATATGCCATTTTTTTTCCCAATTAAATTTTGTTACTTTGGTTGTGCTCCAGGAGATACACACACCGTAAATTAAGTGGGTTCTTCTCACTATAGTAATACCAAATACATTTGGTTTGGGCACACTGAAAGGCTCAGAAGCGAGGGGGAAATTTGACTTTAGGAGAGTGGTTATTGCTGATCTGTTAATGGAAACCATATTACTTTTCAAGAGCCTTTGATCCACTAATAATGTGTAAACCTCTGTTTTTCCATTGACAGATGATGGACCTGACTGGGGACTTGTTTTTTATTAGATGAATAGAAGTTTTTATTGGTATTATGTTAGTCAACATAATGTTTCTTTGTGGCTTTTTATTCGATATTTAGGAGGCAGAATGAACAAACAGTTGAACACCACGCTCCACTGGTTCATCCTATGAGAGTTTCTATTAGACTATGAACTGTCATTGTCTTAGTGAAGAATTCAATATTTTTACATAACTTGTCATTTTTACAGACAGTTTAAGTAGAAATGTTAAATGACATTCAAAGATATTTTATTCAAAAATAATAATTGGTTTATATCTTGGCAGATGACTGTAGCAAGAGATCAGAGGAACAGCTGACATCTTCAATTTTTAAATTGGATGATTTTGAGATCCCACTGGATACAATGGAAGTTAATGCCATTGCTCCAGATATAACATCATCCCTTCACAGCAAAGATCTCTCATCTAGTCCTTTGAAACAGGTCCTGTTTTCTGATTCATTAGTGACAACTAAGGAAAATCAGAGTCACAAAATAAGCATTAAAGACCGAAATACTCCTAAATCAAAGAAGCCGTTTTCATGTTCAGAATATGGAAACAGTTTTCCCATCGAAAAGTCTTTTCTTAAACATCCAAAAATTCAAGCAGTGGAGAAAGGATTTTCTTGTTCCAAGTGTGGAAAATGTTTTAAATACAAATCACATCTTGTTAGTCACCAGAGAACTCACACAAGGGAGAAGCCTTTTTCCTGTTTAGAATGTGGGAAATGTTTTAACCAGAAATGCAATCTTGTTATACACCAAAGAGCTCACACAGGGGAGAAACCATTTTCATGTTCAGAATGTGGGAAATGTTTCATACAGAAGTCAGATTTGGTTAAGCACCAGAGAACTCACACAGGAGAGAAGCCTTTTTCATGTTCAGAATGTGGGAAATGTTTCATACAGAAGTCAGATTTGGTTAAGCACCAGAGAACTCACACAGGAGAGAAGCCTTTCTCATGTTCGGAATGTGGGAAATGTTTTAAACAGAAATGCAAGCTTGTTATACACCAAAGAACCCACACAGGGGAGAAACCATTTTCATGTTCAGAATGTGGGAAATGTTTCATACAGAAGTCAGATTTGGTTAAGCACCAGAGAACTCACACAGGAGAGAAGCCTTTTTCATGTTCAGAATGTGGGAAATGTTTCATACAGAAGTCAGATTTGGTTAAGCACCAGAGAACTCACACAGGAGAGAAGCCTTTTTCATGTTCGGAATGTGGGAAATGTTTTAACAGGAAATCATATTTTGTTAAGCACCAGAGAACTCACACAGGGGAAAAACCTTTTTCCTGTTCAGAATGTGGGAAATGTTTTAACTTTAAAGGGAATCTTGTTATACACCAAAGAACTCACACAGGGGAAAAGCCTTTTTCATGTTTGGAATGTAGGAAATGTTTTAACCAGAAATCACATCTTATTACTCACCAAAGAACCCACACAGGGGAGAAGGCTTTTTCATCTTCAGAAGCTGGGAAATGTTTTACACAGAAATCAAATTTGGTTAAGCACCAGAAAACTCACACAGCAGAAAAACTGTTTTCATGTTCAGAATGTGAGAAATGTTTTAACCGGAAAGGGAATCTTGATAGCCACCTGAGAACCCACACAGGGGAGAAACCTTTTCCATGTTCAGAATGTATGAAATGTTTTAAACAGAAATCAGATTTGGATAGGCACCAGAGAACCCACTCAGGGGAGAAACTTTTTTCCTGTCCAAAATGTGGGAAATATTTTAATCAGAAATCAGATCTTGTTATACACCAGAGAACTCACACAGGGGAGAAGCCTTTTTCATGTAAAGAATGTGAGAAATGTTTTATACAGAAATCAGATTTGGTTAAGCACCAGAGAATTCACACAGGGGAAAAACCTTTTTCCTGTTCAGAATGTGGGAAATGTTTTACCTTTAAAGGGAATTTTGTTATACACCAAAGAACTCACACAGGGGAGAAACCTTTTTCCTGTTCGGAATGTGGGAAATGTTTTGTAAGGAAATCATATGTTCTTAGTCACCAAAGAATTCACACAGGAGAGAAGACTTTTTCTTGTTCATAATGTAGGAAATGTTTTCACAAAAAAATGTATTTCTTAAGGGGGTTGCCCATTAGTAGGACAACCCCTTATCATTCCTCATGTTTGGTCTATTTCAAATAAAAATATTAATACTCCCTCTCCGTACTACTGTCATTCCGGTGTTCTTGGCACTCACGTTCCCGGGGTTCATGTGAGGTTTCAAAATCAGCACTGGCTTCACTGTTCCTGCCTTCAGTTGTATTGAGCATCAACAGGAAGCTAGGGCCACCACTGCTCTCTGACTTACTCTTATTGTTTGATATGTGCAAAAGTGTAGACAGTGAACCAAGTTTAAAGGGACTCTGTCACCCCCTCCAGCCGTTAGAAACTAAAAGAGCCACCTTGTGCAGCAGTAATGCTGCATTCTGACAAGGTGGCTCTTTTAGTTATTGGTGCAGTCAAAGCAGAAATAAAGCATTTTATAATTTCGCAAAAATACCTGTCTTTAGCCCTGGAGGCAGGTCTTAACCCCCCCTGCTGCGCACGCCACACTGCCGTCACTCAAGGCTTCTGCGGCGCCGGGCGCCTCCCCCTCCGCGCTGTTTTCAAATCAAATCCGGCGCCTGCGCTGTTTTGCTCTGCCTGGGGCAGGCGCAGTCCGTCTGACCTCAGATGCAGTCTCCCAGACTGCGCCTGTGCGGCAACCCAGCTTGTGAATCCCAGCCCCGCACTGTGCATAATGCATAACACAGTGCACAACCAGCTCTCCACTCAGGACCGAGATAACTAAGGATAAGACAGAAGCTATAATCGGCGACGCCCAAAGATCAGGAGAACCATTTAAAGGAAATGGGCATGGCCCAGCTTCCAATCCGAGGATAAGATAAATTAACCCCGGAGCAGCCAGACGAAAACTAGCCGACGCCAATGAGCAAACAGTGGTCAAACGCGGAATTACCGCTGTCTGTCAGACGACCTGGTCTGAACAGTGTCCGACATGACAGTACCCCGCCTTCTACGAGGGACCCCAGGGCCCTCACAGCTTATAGGACCCGGCTTGTCTGGATGGCGATGATGAAAACCCCTGACCAGCCGATCCGCATGAATGTCCGAGGCTGGTACCCAGGACCTCTCCTCAGGCCCATAACCACGCCAGTGTACCAAATATTGTAAAGTGCGGCGCACCACACGAGAGTCAACCACCCTGGAGACTTCAAATTCTAGGTTACCATCCACCAAGACTGGAGGTGGCATAGGCGCCGCGTCCACAGAACCCACCACCTTCTTAAGAAGAGACCTGTGGAACACGTTGTGTATTTTATACACCGTAGGGAGCTCCAGTCGGTACGCTACTGGGTTAATGACGGCGGTGACCCTAAATGGACCAATAAACCGTGGACCCAATTTAAGGGATGGTATCTTGAGTCTTATGTTTTTTGTGGATAACCACACCCAGTCATCCACACTCCGGTCTGGACCTGGCACACGCCTACTGTCAGCCACACGTTTGTACCTAGCACCCACACTCAACAGGCGCTGTTTCACTCTCCTCCAGACTGATGACAATTGTGTTCCTAACTGGTCTTCGTCCGGAACGCCGGAAGAGCCTCTCTGACTCAACGTGCAAAACTGAGGATGTAGCCCGTAAACACAAAAAACGGAGACTCCCCAGACGACTCCTGGCGGTGATTATTGATGGCAAACTCAGCCAAAGGAAGAAAGGTAGACCACTCCTCCTGGTTATCAGAGACAAAGGAGCGCAAGTACTGCTCCAAATTTTGGTTCATACGCTCGGTCTGACCATTTGACTGGGGATGAAACGCAGACAAATGAGACAACTTGATCCCCAGCCGTGAGCAAAATGCTTTCCAAAATTTTGCTACAAACTGAGTACCCCTATCTGACACGATGTCAGGCGGAACTCCATTAAGCCTGACCACCTCCTGCACAAACACCTGAGCAAGAGTCTTGGCAGGTAAAGAAGGCAAAGACACAAAGTGCGACATTTTTGAAAACCGATCCACAATCACCAAAGTGACCGTGTTCCCAGCTGAGGCAGGCAAATCAGTGATGAAATCCATGGAGATTTCCGTCCATGGCTTACTAGGTACCTCCAGAGGAAGTAGTGTGCCAACAGGACGGGAGCGGGGCGTCTTCGCCCTAGCGCACGTGGTGCAAGCTGACACATATGAGACCACGTCCTGTCGGATTTTGGGCCACCAAAACCGACGTGACACCAACTCCAAAGTACCTCTAACCCCTGGGTGGCCAGCCAGGACAGTATCATGATGCTCCGCCAACACCTTTAGGCGGAGATGAAGCGGTACAAATGACTTGTTGATGGGAAGCTCAGATGGTACCTCCTCCTGAGCCTGGGCAATCTCAGCCTCAACCTCAGTAGTGAGGGCTGAAACCACAACACCCTTTTGGAGGATGGTGTCATGATTCTCAATGGCGAGAGAACATAGCCCAGCATATATGAGAACTAGCTCTTGGAAGATGGAAACTATACTGACCATGAACTAAACCTGCCGCACAACTAGAAGTGGCCGGGTAGCATGCCTACGTTTTTTTATCCCTAGATGCCCAGCGCCAGCCGGAGAACTACCTAATCCTAGCAGAGGAAAAGACAGTCCTGGCTCACCTCTAGAGAAATTTTCCCAAAAGGCAGACAGAGGCCCCCACATATATTGGCGGTGATTTTAGATGAAATGACAAACGTAGTATGAAAATAGGTTTAGCAAAATCGAGGTCCGCTTACTAGATAGCAGGAAGACAGAAAGGGCACTTTCATGGTCAGCAGAAAACCCTATCAAAACACCATCCAGAAATTACTTTAAGACTCTAGCATTAACTCATAACACCAGAGTGGCAATTTCTGCTCACAAGAGCTTTCCAGACACAGTAACGAAACAGCAGCTGTGAACAGGAACAAAATGCATAAACACACAAGGACAAAAGTCCAACTTAGCTGGGAGTTGTCTAGTAGCAGGAACATGCACAGAAAGGCTTCTGATTACATTGTTGACCGGCATGAAACTGACAGAGGAGCAAGGTTATATAGCGACTCCCACATCCTGATAGGAGCAGGTGAACAGAGAGGATGATGCACACAAGTTCAATTCCACAAGTGGCCACCGGGGGAGCCCAGAATCCAATTTCACAACAGTACCCCCCCTCAAGGAGGGGGCACCGAACCCTCACCAGAACCACCAGGGCGATCAGGATGAGCCCTATGAAAGGCACGGACAAGATCGGAGGCATGAACATCAGAGGCAGTGACCCAAGAATTATCCTCCTGACCGTATCCCTTCCATTTGACCAGATACTGGAGTTTCCGTCTGGAAACACGAGAGTCTAAGATCTTTTCCACAACGTACTCCAACTCACCCTCAACCAACACCGGAGCAGGAGGCTCAACAGAAGGCACAGCCGGTACCTCATACCTGCGCAACAATGACCGATGAAAAACATTATGAATCGAAAAGGATGCAGGGAGGTCCAAACGGAAGGACACAGGGTTAAGAATCTCCAATATCTTGTACGGGCCGATGAACCGAGGCTTAAACTTAGGAGAAGAAACCCTCATAGGGACAAAACGAGAAGACAACCACACCAAGTCCCCAACACAAAGCCGAGGACCAACACGACGACGGCGGTTGGCAAAAAGCTGAGTCTTCTCCTGGGACAACTTCAAATTGTCCACCACCTGCCCCCAAATCCGATGCAACCTCTCCACCACAGCATCCACTCCAGGACAATCCGAAGATTCCACTTGACCGGAGGAAAATCGAGGATGAACCCCCGAATTACAGAAAAACGGGGACACCAAGGTGGCAGAGCTGGCCCGATTATTGAGGGCGAACTCCGCCAAAGGCAAAAAAGCAACCCAATCATCCTGATCCGCAGACACAAAACACCTCAAATATGTCTCCAAGGTCTGATTAGTCCGCTCGGTCTGGCCATTAGTCTGAGGATGGAAAGCAGACGAAAAAGACAAATCTATGCCCATCCTAGCACAGAATGCCCGCCAAAATCTAGACACGAATTGGGTCCCTCTGTCAGAAACGATATTCTCCGGAATACCATGCAAACGAACAACATTTTGAAAAAACAGAGGAACCAACTCGGAAGAAGAAGGCAACTTAGGCAAGGGAACCAGATGGACCATCTTAGAGAAACGGTCACACACCACCCAGATGACAGACATCTTCTGAGAAACAGGCAGATCCGAAATAAAATCCATCGAGATGTGCGTCCAAGGCCTCTTCGGGATAGGCAAGGGTAACAACAATCCACTAGCCCGAGAACAACAAGGCTTGGCCCGAGCACAAACGTCACAAGACTGCACAAAGCCTCGCACATCTCGTGACAGGGAAGGCCACCAGAAGGACCTTGCCACCAAATCCCTGGTACCAAAGATTCCAGGATGACCTGCCAACGCAGAAGAATGAACCTCAGAGATGACTCTACTGGTCCAATCATCAGGAACAAACAGTCTACCAGGTGGGCAACGATCAGGTCTATCCGCCTGAAACTCCTGCAAGGCCCGCCGCAGGTCTGGAGAAACGGCAGACAATATCACTCCATCTTTAAGGATACCTGTGGGCTCAGAATTACCAGGGGAGTCAGGCTCAAAACTCCTAGAAAGGGCATCCGCCTTAACACTCTTAGAACCCGGTAGGTAAGACACCACAAAATTAAACCGAGAGAAAAACAACGACCAGCGCGCCTGTCTAGGATTCAGGCGCCTGGCAGACTCAAGGTAAATTAAATTTTTGTGGTCAGTCAATACCACCACCTGATGTCTGGCCCCCTCAAGCCAGTGACGCCACTCCTCAAAAGCCCACTTCATGGCCAAAAGCTCCCGATTCCCAATATCATAATTCCGCTCGGCGGGCGAAAATTTACGGGAAAAAAAAGCACAAGGTCTCATCACGGAGCAGTCGGAACTTCTCTGCGACAACACCGCCCCAGCTCCGATTTCAGAAGCGTCGACCTCAACCTGAAAAGGAAGAGCAACATCAGGCTGACGCAACACTGGGGCGGAAGAAAAGCGGCGCTTGAGCTCCCGAAAGGCCTCCACAGCATCAGGGGACCAATCAGCAACATCAGCACCCTTCTTAGTCAAATCAGTCAATGGTTTTACAACATCAGAAAAACCAGCAATAAATCGACGATAAAAGTTAGCAAAGCCCAAAAATTTCTGAAGACTCTTAAGAGAAGAGGGTTGCGTCCAATCACCAATAGCCTGAACCTTGACAGGATCCATCTCGATGGAAGAGGGGGAAAAAATGTATCCCAAGAAGGAAATCTTTTGAACCCCAAAAACACACTTAGAACCCTTCACACACAAGGAATTAGACCGCAAAACCTGAAAAACCCTCCTGACCTGCTGGACATGAGAGTCCCAGTCATCCGAAAAAATCAGAATATCATCCAGATACACAATCATAAATTTATCCAAATAATCGCGGAAAATGTCATGCATAAAGGACTGGAAGACTGAAGGGGCATTTGAAAGACCAAAAGGCATCACCAAATACTCAAAATGGCCCTCGGGCGTATTAAATGCGGTTTTCCACTCATCCCCCTGCTTGATTCGCACCAAATTATACGCCCCACGGAGATCAATCTTAGAGAACCACTTGGCCCCCTTTATACGAGCAAACAAATCAGTAAGCAGTGGTAACGGATATTGATATTTAACCGTGATTTTATTCAAAAGTCGATAATCAATACACGGCCTCAAAGAGCCGTCCTTCTTAGACACAAAGAAAAAACCGGCTCCTAAGGGAGATGACGAAGGACGAATATGTCCCTTTTCCAAGGACTCCTTTATATATTCTCGCATAGCAGCGTGTTCAGGCACAGACAGATTAAATAAACGACCCTTAGGGTATTTACTACCCGGGATCAAGTCTATGGCACAATCGCACTCCCGGTGCGGAGGTAGTGAACCAACCTTGGGTTCTTCAAAAACGTCACGAAAGTCAGACAAGAATTCAGGAATCTCAGAGGGAATAGATGATGAAATGGAAACCAAAGGTACGTCCCCATGAGTTCCTTTACATCCCCAGCTTAACACAGACATAGCTCTCCAGTCGAGGACTGGGTTATGAGATTGCAGCCATGGCAATCCCAGCACCAAAACATCATGTAGATTATACAGCACCAGAAAGCGAATAACCTCCTGGTGATCCGGATTAACACGCATAGTCACTTGTGTCCAGTATTGTGGTTTATTACTAGCCAATGGGGTGGAGTCAATCCCTTTCAGAGGTATCGGAGCCTCCAATGGCTCCAAATCATACCCACAGCGTTTGGCAAAGGACCAATCCATAAGACTCAAAGCAGCGCCAGAGTCGACATAGGCGTCCGCGGTAATAGATGACAAAGAACAAATCAGGGTCACAGATAGAATAAACTTAGACTGTAAAGTGCTAATTGAAACAGACTTGTCAGGCTTCTTAGTACGCTTAAAGCATGCTGATATAACATGAGTTGAATCACCACAATAGAAGCACAACCCATTTTTTCGTCTAAAATTCTGCTGCTCGCTTCTGGACAGAATTCTATCACATTGCATATTTTCTGGCGTTTTCTCAGTAGACACCGCCAAATGGTGCACAGGTTTGCGCTCCCGCAGACGCCTATCGATCTGAATAGCCATCGTCATAGACTCATTCAGACTCGCAGGCACAGGGAACCCCACCATAACATCCTTAATGGCATCAGAGAGACCTTCTCTGAAAATCGCCGCCAGGGCGCACTCATTCCACTGAGTAAGCACAGACCATTTGCGGAATTTTTGGCAGTATATTTCAGCTTCATCTTGCCCCTGAGACAAGGACATCAAGGCCTTTTCCGCCTGAAGCTCTAAATGAGGTTCCTCATAAAGCAACCCCAAGGCCAGAAAAAACGCATCCACATTGAGCAACGCAGGATCCCCTGGTGCCAATGCAAAAGCCCAGTCTTGAGGGTCGCCCCGGAGCAAGGAAATTACAATCCTGACCTGCTGTGCAGGGTCTCCGGCAGAGCGAGACTTCAGGGACAAAAACAATTTGCAATTATTTTTAAAATTTTGAAATTGAGATCTATTCCCCGAGAAGAATTCAGGCAAAGGAATTCTAGGCTCAGACATAGGTGCATGAACAACAAAATCTTGCAAATTTTGTACCTTTGTGGCGAGATTATTCAAACCTGTAGCTACACTCTGAAGATCCATTTGAAACAGGTGAACACAGAGCCATTCAAGGATTAGAAGGAGAGAAAGAGAGGAAGGTTGCAGTATAGGCAGACTAGCAAGTGATTCAATTAAGAGCACACTCAGAACTAGAGGAAAAAAAAAATAAAATTGTAGCAGACTTCTTTTTTCTCTCCTTTCTCAGCCAGTAATTTAACCCTTTTTTGGGCCGGTCAAACTGTCATGATTCTCAATGGCGAGAGAACATAGCCCAGCATATATGAGAACTAGCTCTTGGAAGATGGAAACTATACTGACCATGAACTAAACCTGCCGCACAACTAGAAGTGGCCGGGTAGCATGCCTACGTTTTTTTATCCCTAGATGCCCAGCGCCAGCCGGAGAACTACCTAATCCTAGCAGAGGAAAAGACAGTCCTGGCTCACCTCTAGAGAAATTTTCCCAAAAGGCAGACAGAGGCCCCCACATATATTGGCGGTGATTTTAGATGAAATGACAAACGTAGTATGAAAATAGGTTTAGCAAAATCGAGGTCCGCTTACTAGATAGCAGGAAGACAGAAAGGGCACTTTCATGGTCAGCAGAAAACCCTATCAAAACACCATCCAGAAATTACTTTAAGACTCTAGCATTAACTCATAACACCAGAGTGGCAATTTCTGCTCACAAGAGCTTTCCAGACACAGTAACGAAACAGCAGCTGTGAACAGGAACAAAATGCATAAACACACAAGGACAAAAGTCCAACTTAGCTGGGAGTTGTCTAGTAGCAGGAACATGCACAGAAAGGCTTCTGATTACATTGTTGACCGGCATGAAACTGACAGAGGAGCAAGGTTATATAGCGACTCCCACATCCTGATAGGAGCAGGTGAACAGAGAGGATGATGCACACAAGTTCAATTCCACAAGTGGCCACCGGGGGAGCCCAGAATCCAATTTCACAACAGGATGGGTACCGGATCTTCCCGAGGTTCTCCCCCCCCCGGAAAACACCTGGACAGAGCATCCGCCTTAGTGTTTTTAGACCCTGGTCTGTAAGTGACAACAAAGTTGAACCGCGTGAAAAACAATGCCCAGCGAGCCTGCCTGGGAGACAGACGCTTGGCAGACTCCAAATACAGCAGATTCTTATGGTCGGTAATAACAGTGACCTGATGTACCGACCCCTCCAAGAAGTGTCACCACTCCTCAAAGGCCAACTTAATAGCCAACAACTCCCTGTTGCCGATATCGTAGTTACGTTCAATGGACGACAGTTTTTTGGAGAAATAGGCGCACGGACGCAAACCACTCAAGGATGAGCCTTGAGATAGTACCGCCCCCACACCAACCTCAGACGCATCGACTTCCACGACAAAGGGTTTAGATACATCTGGCTGCACAAGAATGGGGGCTGAAACAAAACTGTTGAGAAATTCAAATGCGCGAACAGCAGCCTCAGGCCAAACGGAGAAATAGGTACCCTTTTTAGTCATGTCAGTTAGCGGTTTAGCAATGATAGAAAAATCCTTGATAAATATCCTATAGTAGTTAGAAAACCCAAGGAACCGCTGAAGTGCTTTCAGGTTATCAGGACGTTCCCAATGCAGCACCGCTTGCACCTTAGCGGCGTCCATTTTAAAACCAGAAGCAGACACAATATAACCCAAGAACGGCAACTCTTGAGCAAAAAATACACATTTCTCAAGTTTAGCATACAGCTTATTCTCCCTGAGAAGCTGTAACACCTGCCTGACATGATCTAAATGAGCATCACGGTCGCAAGAATATATGAGGATGTCATCTAGGTACACGATAACAAATTTCCCCAAAACATGCGAGAACACATCATTGATTAAATGTTGGAACACTGCAGGTGCGTTAGTTAACCCAAAAGGCATCACCAAATTTTCAAAATGACCCTCAGGGGTATTAAAAGCCGTCTTCCAATCATCACCTTGACGGACTCTTATGAGGTTGTACGCCCCCTGAGGTCAAGCTTGGTAAACCACTTAGCACCTGCCACCTGGTTGAACAAGTCAGGTATCAGTGGCATAGGGTATGGATCCCGAACCGTAATCTGGTTCAACTCCCTGAAATCCAAACACGGGCGTAATCCGCCATCTTTCTTCACGAAGAAGAACCCTGCTGCCACCGGCGAGGATGACGGCCTGATGTGCCCTTTGCTCAAACTTTCAGAAATGTAATCCTTGAGCGCTTGTCTCTCCGGACCGGAGATGTTGAACATCCTTGCTTTAGGCAATTTGGCCCCTGGTTTAAACCTGATAGAACAGTCATAGGAGCGGTGTGGCAGCAACTCTGAACAACCCTTCTCAGAGAACACATCCGCATAATCCTGAAGTGACTCAGAAACGCTTGAAGTCACAGCGGACACACATGTGGCCAGGCAATTCTCCTGACAGAAATCACTCCACTGGATTATGTCCTGAGTTTTCCAGTCAATCACCGGGTTGTGTGTAGACAACCATGGAAAACCCAGAACCAATTGTGCCGGAAGACTCTTGAGCACCTTACATGTGACCTGCTCGAAATAAAGAACCCCAATGTGGAGTTTAACCTCAGCCACGAACTCAGTAATCTCCCCCTGTGGAAGAGGAGCAGAATTGATGGTGACCACACGGATAGGATGAGGCAGTTTTTCAATCTTAAAACCCGCAGTGCGCGCAAACTCCTCATCAATGAGATTTGTGGTAGAACCACTATCCACAAAAATAGTGATTGGTGTCTCTCTGCCAGTGACAACAACTTTGGCAGGGAGCATGCACTGAGAAATCATCATGGAGGATATACATAAGCTCAGATTGGACTCCTCCACACCATCTGAGCTCAGAAGTTTTCCACCGTTGCATTTTTCTTTGACAGCAGAGGACAGATATTAATAAAATGACCAGTTTTACCACAGAAAAAACAGGCTCCCTGCTTCCTGAGTACAGGGGTACGATTCTTAACATGTGACACCCCTACGATTTGCATAGATTCCGTGGGCTCACCTGCAGCAACCTCACGTGAACCTAAACCTTCACCCGCAGGCGGCGTCTCATGATTCGTGTAACATATAAATCCCCTTTAAAAATATAATTTTCATTAATTAAATAGTTAAAAATACCACTTCCCAGTGAGAACGGAAAAATTTATAATAATATAAAGGGATATATATAGGTGCACCTACCCTATTAGATATCCCTGCACTGGCCTGCTGCCCCTACCTATCAGTGGAGGTTGGCACCCTGATAGTGTATTTGGCGCCCCCACTCCGCGACGGCTACCCCTGCTGGCCCTAAAAATTACCTTGCCAACTACAGGGGAGAAAACAATAAGCAAATTAAAGAGATGAAGGAAGAGCAGGCAGGCGGAACTATGGTGCACACTATATAGATATAACCCAACTCCCTACTTATGGTCTCCTCAAGGACAAAGTGCTAGAGGCATATAGCAAAAATAGCTAGTCAATGTTGTGTACAATTGTCCTTGTATATACTAACAAAAAATACACTTCTATGTATCAATAATGAGACCTTTAGTAGGAAGGGGAACACAGATACAAATGACTTGGTTCAGTCCAGATGCAGGACTAAGCATAACTACACTGTCTGGTAAGGAAAGCATATGATTCCCAACATTGCAAATAGAGTACATATAGCCAGCCGGCAATATACAGGTAGTGTTTGTTAATAAACCATGTAGTAGCGCTGCATATAGAGTCACATACAGGTACCAATAACCAGTATACAGTGTTTATGTTTATGCAGTATGCTAGACCGAGAAAATATTCAAATACTAGCATAGACAGCCAGTGAAAGAGATATTCTCCCTTAAGGAGACACTTAGCTGTAGGTATAACGCCCCAACGCGTTTCCCCGTCATACGACATCAGGGCACCTGCATCGCTGACTTTCGGTTTATTCTATCTGTGTCTGCCCCCTGAGGAACCGTATGACGGGGAAACGCGTTGGGGCGTTATACCTACAGCTAAGTGTCTCCTTAAGGGAGAATATCTCTTTCACTGGCTGTCTATGCTAGTATTTGAATATTTTCTCGGTCTAGCATACTGCATAAACATAAACACTGTATACTGGTTATTGGTACCTGTATGTGACTCTATATGCAGCGCTACTACATGGTTTATTAACAAACACTACCTGTATATTGCCGGCTGGCTATATGTACTCTATTTGCAATGTTGGGAATCATATGCTTTCCTTACCAGACAGTGTAGTTATGCTTAGTCCTGCATCTGGACTGAACCAAGTCATTTGTATCTGTGTTCCCCTTCCTACTAAAGGTCTCATTATTGATACATAGAAGTGTATTTTTTGTTAGTATATACAAGGACAATTGTACACAACATTGACTAGCTATTTTTGCTATATGCCTCTAGCACTTTGTCCTTGAGGAGACCATAAGTAGGGAGTTGGGTTATATCTATATAGTGTGCACCATAGTTCCGCCTGCCTGCTCTTCCTTCATCTCTTTAATTTGCTTATTGTTTTCTCCCCTGTAGTTGGCAAGGTAATTTTTAGGGCCAGCAGGGGTAGCCGTCGCGGAGTGGGGGCGCCAAATACACTATCAGGGTGCCAACCTCCACTGATAGGTAGGGGCAGCAGGCCAGTGCAGGGATATCTAATAGGGTAGGTGCACCTATATATATCCCTTTATATTATTATAAATTTTTCCGTTCTCACTGGGAAGTGGTATTTTTAACTATTTAATTAATGAAAATTATATTTTTAAAGGGGATTTATATGTTACACGTTTTGATTTCCCTTATATGTATTTTTCCTTTATGATTATACTGGCGTCTCATGATTCCCCTGAGGCAAACGGCGATCAATGCGGACAACAAGACTCATAGCGGAATCTAGTGAAGCAGGAGTCTCGTACATCAGGAGGGCTTTTTTATCCCTATTAGAAACTCCATGAATAAAGTGACTCCGCAATGCTGGCTCATTCCACTGAGTGTCAACCGCCCAGCGGCGAAATTCAGAACAGTAATCCTCTGCAACACGCTCCCCCTGGCAAATAGTGCGTGACTTAGATTCTGCTAGAGCCATTCTGTCTGGCTCTCCACTGAGTTAAATGCAGCAGAATCAGACGGCAACGAAAATGCCCATGGTTGGGGATCCCCGCTTAATAATGACAACACCAGGCCCACACGTTGAGCCTCATTACCAGAGGAGATCGGGCGCATACGGAAATACAGTTTGCAAGCTTCACGAAAAGAAACAAATTTACTGCGTCCCCAGCAAATTTTTCAGGCAAAGGAAACTTGGGCTCATTAACTCCTCCTGTCGCTCCAGCTTGTATATTAGATACTGCTAGTCCCTGTTGCTGCACTGCTCCCCTTAACTCAGTGACCTGTAGGGACAGCGCCTCCAACTGGCGGGTTATGGAAGTCATGGGATCCATGACAACACACAGAGAAGAAAAAAAAAAAAAGGAACCCCCCCCCCAGGAGCTTTCGCTTGTCAACGGAGAATTCTGACAGGCTCACTCTCAAAAATGAACAAAGCCTACACTTTATTAATTTTTTTATGAGGTGCTCCACTTGGTGCCTACAATGGTGTTGTGACGACACAGCATTTTATCTTAACCAGATGTCTATTTTCAGTAAGCTACGAGGCATTGACTGTTGTTTATATGTTGACTTTTGAATTTGTGTTTTTCTGTTTGGGAAGAAAACACAGATTTTTGTTGATATAAACCTGTAATATTGACTTGTAAGTTGACATTTGATGTAACATATTGTGCTGTTGTAAGAGGTGCACGGAGGCTAGTTTATGCCACATGCTCCTTGTGTATGTTCCTGGTGAAACAGGGGCATCCCACGTCTTGTGATATCGTTATATTGTCTATTTTACTGATGTCCATGTGTTGTACAGATATAGGGACTGTATAGACCAGCAGGGGGCACAGTAGATTAGGATAGGGATTAGTTGAACTAATAAGATACGTCTAATTGGGAGGGGCCAGGAACGGGTTAGCTGAGAAACTTCCTGGAGTTAGTGAGAGCTGGGAGCAAGGACCATGCAGACGTGTCCAGGGAAAGTTAAAGCAAAAGAGCCCAGTGGTCCAGGGCCGGGTGGCTGATAGTCACACAGTGGAGGAGGAGTATGAGGACAGCACAAGAATGGTAACAGCTAAACTCATAGGAACAACCCTTAACGTCCAATGCCTATGGCCTGGAAACTGGATGAACTGAGTAAAGTTGTTTTCCTAAAAATGAACCTGGACTCTGACTATCATTGCGTGATGCTGGGAGAAATGGAGATCAGGCAGTCTGGAGAGGACCTGGAATTACAAGTGAGTGAATTACATTGCACACAGCAGATGGGACATTGCGTTTATGTTGACGGGAACCAGGGTGTGCCAGAGCAGCCACCGTTAGCCATGACTACAGCCCTGGCCCCGTCACACTGCTATCCTGGATAACTAGATACACAGGATAATTGAATAATGATGTTTGCTGATATGTTGCTTACACATTGTCCAGGCCAGCTAGCTTTTTGGCTTGCAAAACAGGAGGAAAAGCTATGCAAATGGATTAAATTAATAATGCGAGTTCATCTCATTGCCATTCTTCCCCTTTACCTCTGGATGCTGGCTTGAAGGACAGTTGTAAACAATAAAAATAAGATATATGTGGCTCTGTAACATATGGGCGCATATAAAATATCACTGCTCCACGTATTTCCAGTGTGACAATTCTTTACTCACAGGACACAGAATATATTTCACAACAGATACAGAGGGCAGGCCAATTCAAAAGCGGCAGGCCAGACATACATTACAATAGCCGCAGGTGGCCGGAGCCTGCCGATATTTACTGTGGGAATTACAAAGGTGGGGGAGGTCAGAAGGGGGATATCTTGTCCCCTCTGCCCAGGGGCGCAGCGTGTGGGATAATGCATTAGGGACTCACATGGAACCTATTATACATACATATAACTGCATAACATTCTGGGTGCTGGGGGGGTTCTGTAACACGGCTCCCCTTTTCAGCGATGCGATCGGCATACACAGTCTGATCCTTAATGGATCGGTTTGGGGATGACCGAAGTTTATGGGGTTGGTACAAGTCCCTTTTGTGGACTTAGTCCATCGGCGTTACCGTTTTGTTTGCTGGGTCTGTAGTGGATGGTGAAGTCCAGAGGTTGTAGGGCTAAACTCCACCGCAGTAATCTGTCGTTGTCTCCGGAGACCCGATTAAGCCACACTAGGGGATCATGGTCTGTTAGGAGGGAAAACTGTCGTCCATACAATATGGTTGTAACTTTTTGAGTGCCCATACTACTGCCAGGCACTCCTTCTCGATGGCCGCATAGCTTACTTCACGGGGCAGAAGTTTCTGACTCAGGTAAGCTACCGGGTGTTCTTGGCTGTCCGGCCCGACTTGGCTCAGTACTGCCCCCAATCCAAACATAGAAGCGTCTGTGTGAACAAGGAAACGTTTAGTTGGATCGGGTGCGGCCAATACAGGGGTATTGGTGAGGGCGTCCTTTAGCTGGCGGAGGGCTTCCTCACACTCTGGGGTCCAGGTTACCTGATGGGGTTGGTTCTTACGGGGCAGATCAGTGAGGGGCTTGGCTACGCTGCTGTAATTGAGAAATAATTTCCTGTAATATTATTTATTGTTATAGCGCCATTTATTCCATGGCGCTTTACATGTAAGGAGAGGTATACTGTCACGGGGTGACAAGGAGGGCGAGAGCTAATAACCCGGGCCCCTGCAATTTCCCTCAGACTAGGGAAACCCTGTCTGACCCTCTACCTGAAGTTTACACTGAAGGTGTGCATGTTCAGGCCTCCACCCTCACCCTGACTCCTGGTTCAGCCCTAGACTGATCAGCACCGCCCACCACCCAGTGAATGCAATAGACCAATACCCACAGTTATAACAAACAAGGATAAAGGAAAATATACACCACGCCGCAGTCAATCAGGAATACCCTATAAATGTGCAGGGCAAAATAAATACAAATATAGGAAGGAGTAAATAAGACAGGAAAATACACCACCAGCAACGATTCTCCAACAACCAGCTCTCCACTCCGGACCGAGATAACTAAGGATAAGCAATGAGCAAACAGTGGTCAAACGCGGAATTACCGCTGTCTGTCAGACGACCTGGTCTGAACAGTGTCCGACATGACATATACATAATAAAAACAAGTACAATAATTTTAAACAATACAAGTCATAACTGGTACAGGAGGAGAGAGGACCCTGCCCGCGAAGGCTCACAATCTACAAGGGATGGGTGAGAATACAGTAGGCGAGGGTAGAGCTGGTCATGCAGCGGTTTTGTCGATCGGTGGTTACTGCAGGTTATGGGCTTGTTGGAAGAGGTGGATCTTCAGGCTCTTTTTGAAGGTTTTGATGGTAGGCGAGAGTCTGATGTGTTGTGGTAGAGGGTTCCAGAGTAGGGGTGATGCGCGAGAGAAATCTTGTATGCGATTGTGGGAAGAGGAGATAAGAGGGGAGTAGAGAAGGAGATCTTGTGAGGATCGGAGGTTGCATGTGGGTAAGTACCGGGAGACGAGGTCACAGATGTATGGAGGAGACAGGTTGTGGATGGCTTTGTACGTCATGGTTAGGGTTTTGTACTGGAGTCTCTGGGCAATGGGGAGCCAGTGAAGGGATTGACAGAGGGGAGAAGCTGGGGAATGGCGGGGGGACAGGTGGATTAGTCGGGCTGCAGAGTTTAGAATAGATTGGAGGGGTGCGAGAGTGTTCGAGGGGAGGCCACAGAGCAGGAGGTTGCAGTAGTCAAGGCGAGTGATGATGAGGGCATGGACTAGGGTTTTTGCAGATTCTTGGTTGAGGAATGTACTGATTCGTGAAATATTTTTGAGTTGAAGTCGGCAGGAAGTGGAAAGGGCTTGGATATGTGGTTTGAAGGAGATCAGTGTCGAGGATTACCCCGAGACAGCGAGCTTGTAGGATTGGGGAGAGTGGGCAGCCATTTACTGTAATGGATAGATTCGATGGGGGGGGGGGGTCACGTGAGATGGGGGAAAGATGATGAATTCTGTTTTGTCCATGTTAAGTTCCAGAAATCTAGTGGAGAAGAAGGATGAAATAGTGGACAGACATTGAGGGATTCTGGTTAATAGAGAGGTGATATCTGGTCCAGAGATGTAGATCTGTGTGTCATCAGCATAGAGATGATACTGAAAGCCATGAGATTCTATGAGCTGTCCCAGGCCAAAGGTGTAAATGGAGAAGAGCAGGGGCCCTAGGACTGAACTTTGTGGGACTCTGACAGATAGGGGGCGAGGTGAGGAGTTGGTGTGTGAGTGGGAGATGCTGAATGTCCGGTCTGTTAGGTATGATGAGATCCAGGATAGGGCCAAGTCTGTGATGCCAAGGGATGAGAGGGTCTGTAATCATAGGGAATGGTCCACTGTGTCAAAGGCAGCCGACAGGTCCAGGAGGAGGAGGGCAGAGTAGTGTCGCTTGCTCTTGGCGGTTAAGAGGTCATTGGTGACCTTAGGGCAGTTTCAGTGGAGTGGTGTCACCGGAAGCCAGATTGTAAGCGGTCGAAGAGGGAGCAAGAAGAGAGATGGGAGGACAGTTCAAGGTAGACGTGTTGTTACAGTAGCTTGGAGGCATAGGGAGAAGTGATATATGGCGATAGCTAGATACAGAGGATGGGTCAAGAGAGAGCTTTTTGAGGATAGGTGTGATGGAGGCATGTTTAAACTTGAGGGGAAAACACCAGTTACTGATAGGTTGAAGAGATGGGTTAGGGTTGGGATGAAGACTGTGGTGAGGTTTGGGATGAGGTGGGATGGGAGCGGGTCAAGCGCAAAGGTGGTGAGATGTGATCTTAAGAGTAGAGTGGAGTCGATCTTCTGTAATGGTGGAGAAGTTGGTTTTGGAGGTGGAGAGCTGAGAAGTCGGGAGGAAGGGTTCTGGGGGTTGTTGACCAAAACTGTCTCTGATGTTATCAATCTTCTGCTTGAAAAATGAGGCAAAGTCTTCAGCTGAGATGAGTGGGGAGGGACGAGGTGCTGGGGGACGGAGGAGAGAATTGAAGGTGTTGAATAACTGTTTAGGGTTGTGAGACAGGGAGGATACGAGAGATGAGAAGTAGGTTTGTTTAGCTGTGGTGAGTGTGGTCTTGAAAGTAGTGAGGGACTGTTTGAATGCGATGAAGTGCTTGTTGGATTGGGATCTTTTCCATCAGCAGCCCTGGAAGCTCGCCTCAGTTCTTTGTTGAGGCTGGTGTGCCAGGGCTGTCTGTTGATTTTGTGAGCTTTGTTATGTGTAAGTGGGGCAGCAGATTCCAAAGCTACAGCTATTGTGGTGTTATATAGAGCGGCAGCGTCATCCACATTGTGTAAGGAACTTATATCTGTGAGAGGGAGGAGGGATTCAGTGAAAGTTTGTGGGGTGGGGATTGTAGACATGGAGTGGAGAGGGAAGAGAATGTGTGAAGGTTGTGGTCAGAGAGAGGAAGAGGTGAGTTAGAGAGGTTAGATAGGGAGCAGAGGCAGGTGAAGATGAGGTCCAGTGTGTTGCCATCTTTGTGGGTGGCTGCAGAAGACCATTGAGTGAGGCCGAAGGAGGAAGTGAGAGATAGTTTAGTGGCCGCTGAGAGGCAAGTGTCAATGGGGATGTTGAAGTCTCCCATGATGATAGTAGGGATGTCCGCGGAAAGGAAATGAAGTAGCCAGGTGGTGAAGTGGTCAAAGAAGGTGGTGGCTGGCCCTGGGGGGCGGTAGATGACAGCCACTTGGAGGGGGAGTAGATGCGCACAGAGTGCACCTCAAAGGAAGGGAGGGTAACAGAGGGTGGCAGTGTGATTGGGGTGAAGGAGCAGGTATCTGACAGGAGAAAACCAACTCCTCCGCCGTGTTTGATGCTGGGGCGGGGGGTGTGAGAAAGGTGGAAGCCACCATAGGAAAGTGCAGCAGGAGAGGCTGTGTCAGAAGGGGTGAGTCAGGTTTCGGTGATGGTGAGGAACGAAAGTTTGGTAGTAATAAAAAGATCATGGATGCATGAAAGCTTGTTGCAGACAGAGCGAGAGTTCCACAGAGCTCCTGTTAGTGGGACTGGGGAAGCTGGGGCTGGGTGAATGGATATAAGGTTAGAGAGGTTACGGAAGGTTGTGATAGAGCATGGATGGGAGGTAGAAATGACTGGGAATGTGGTGAGGAGGACCAGGATTTGGAGAGATATCACCAGCAGTGAGGAGCAGAGAAAGTGTTAGCAGGTGGGAGCAGGAGACAGCATGAGGGAGCTGCCTGTGCTTGGAGACAGAGGATTGTATGTTAAGGAACAGTTTTGAGGAGGAGGTGAGGTGGATGGGGAGGATTAAAGAGGAGATGAACTGTTCATTACTTGGAGTAGGGATCAGGGGAGTTAGCAGAAAGTGAAGGATTATAGGGGTGAAAGTGAAAACAAACAGAAACATTGTTTACTGTGACTGGCCAGTTACCTTCAGTTCCCTTCTGGTTCAATTCTGGTTTTAATTCTAAAATTAATCTTCACACTTCTACGACACACTTATAAGAATCACACTGCAGACTAAAGTAATTGCAGACTAGTTCTATGCAATATATGTACAACTAAGTGCATTCAGGTGTGAAGCAGAGAGGAGTGGTCTCTGCTCATCTTGGTCAGAGAATTAAGGGTGGACCAGATGCATACAATCAAGCATTGAGTAAACAAGGTCATAAATAACACTGGGGTAGGCTGGGGTTAGCTGAAAGGCATACCATGAGAATGCTAGGAGCAGAGGAAAGTCTGTGTGCAAAGCTGGGTGATCTACTATGTGCACTTCATAGACAGACAGCAGGAGAGCTGGGTGGATGAACATACCATGAGAATGCTAGGAGCAGAGGAAAGTCTGTGTGCAAAGCTGGGTGATGTACTACGTGCACTTCATAGACAGACATCAGGAGAGCTGGGTGGATGAACATACCTGTCGGAAGAATAGAGATGCTTGTTAGAGTGCGATGGTGGCAGGTAGCAGGGCACAGTCTGTATACATCTATCTGGTTTTAATTCTAAAATTATTCTTCACACTTCTAGGACACACTTATAGGAATCACACTGAAGACTAATACCCCGCTGTCCCTAGAAACGCCATGACCTGGGTTTTAGTGCGTGGGGTAGGCCATTTGGCTATGACCTCAATCTTGGCTGGTTCTGGTCGCTGTTTCCCACTTCCCACCCAATGTCCTAAATACTGAACCTCCGCTTTGCCCACGTGACACTTGTTTGGGTTCGGGGTGATTCCGGCCTTGTTGATCCTGTCTAATACTGTCTCTAGGTGATTTAGATGCTCTTCCCATGTGGCGCTGTAGATGGCGATGCCATCCAGGTAGGCACACGCATAGTCCTGGAGACCATCCAGAAGCCGGTCAGCCAGCATCTGGAAGGTCGCCGGGGCAGTCTTCATCCCGAATGGCATAACTCAAAACTGGAATAAGCTGAACGGGGTGACAAATGTAGACTTGGGAATAGCGTCAGGACTAAGGGGAATCTGCCAGTAGCCTTTGCATAGATCGATGGTGGTCAAATACTTTTCCCCCGCCAGCCGGTTTAACAGCTCATCCACGCATCCGTCACCGTTTTCTCATTGAGCCTGCGATAGTCTACACAAAACCATGTAGTCCCATCCTTCTTGGGCACTAACACTACGGGGGATGCCCAGGGACTATCTGATTCTTCAATGACCCCTAAACGCAACATCTCTCGTATCTCTTGTCGCATCCCTTCGCGTACAGACTCAGGGACGCGGAAGGGGGGTTGTCGCAGGGGGGTCTGATCCTGGGTCTCAACCTTGTGTTGTGCCAGGTGGGTGTACCCTGGTCTCCCTGAAAACATCCTCTGTCGCTGCCTCAACAACGCCTCTGCATGCTGTCTCTCCCAGGACCTAGGTCTTCACCCCAGTGTACCTGGTCCCATATTTTAGACTGAGTCCTCTCCCCTGACATCGGGCAAGGGGAGCCCAGCTACATCCTCTGCTTCAGGTGTACAGATGGCCACTACCTCTTCAGGGCGCTCCCAGTAGGGCTTCAGCATGTTCACGTGGAACATGCGGATAACCCTGGGGTCATCACAATCGGCGACATTGTAGGTGGTGTCGGCTATTTTCCCCACTACCTGGTAGGGCCCCTGCCATGCAGCTTGGAACTTGTTCTGCCTAGTGGGCTCTAACACCAGGACCTTCTGTGCTATTTCCAAGGTGCGTTCTCTGGCCCTCCGATTGTACCATACGCGCTGGTGCCATTGGGCCACCTGCAGGTTCCAAAGTACAGCCTGGGTCAGCTCCTGTAGGCGGTCCCGGAATTCCAGCACATAGGGTACAATAGGTACCCCTTCTATGGTACCCTCCCCTTCCCAGTGTTCTAGCACTAAGTCTAGGGGTCCCCTTACCCGCCTCCCGTATACCAGTTCAAACGGGGAGAACCCCGTGGATTCTTGGGGTACCTCCCGATAGGCAAACAGGAGGTGTGGCAAGAATTTCTCCCAGTCCCTATAGGTCCTGGTAAAAGTCCCAATGAGTTGTTTCAACGTTCCGTTAAAGCTTCACACAACCCATTGGTTTGCGGGTGGTACGGGGTGCTCCTAATGGACTTTACGCCGCACAGCTTCCACAGTTGGTTGGTCACTTCTGCTGTAACCTGGGTACCCTGGTCCGAGATAATCTCCCGGGGAAATCCAACCCGTGAGAAAACCTGGAGCAGGGCAGCCGCCACTGTCTCTGCCAATATGTTAGGTAACGCAACCACCTCTGGATACCGTGTGGCATAATCTACCACTGTCAATATATACCTTTTCCCTGACGGACTGGGTTTGGCTAACAGCCCTATCAGATCGACCGCTACTTGGCTAAATGGCTCCTCCACAATGGGGAGGGGGTGTAATTTGGCCTGGCAAATGGGCGCATATAAAATATCACTGCTTCTCCACGTATTTCCAGTGTGACAATTCTTTACTCACAGGACACAGAATATATTTCACAACAGATACAGAGGGCAGGCCAATTCAAAAGCGGCAGGCCAGACATACATTACAATAGCCACAGGTGGCCGGAGCCTGCCGATATTTACTGTGGGAATTACAAAGGTGGGGGAGGTCAGAAGGGGGATATCTTGTCCCCTCTGCCCAGGGGCGCAGCCTGTGGGCTGATGCATTAGGGACTCACATGGAACCTATTATACATACATATAACTGCATAACATATTCTGGGTGCTGGGGGGTTCTGTAACACTCTACAAGAAAGCATGGCTCCAACTTGAGGGACACAGATTTGTCTTCGCAGGATGCCAGTTTAGGGGTCTATAGCCACAGTTGAAAAGAAAACAAGATATGTAGCTTACATATTATTAGTCATCTGACAGGTTCCATGCCCCTATCCAAGTGTATCAAAAAGTGTATGTTCTGTCCCTCCTTCCACTCCATACACTTCCCCTCCCCTATCAGACAATCTGTTGTGCTGTTCCCTGTATTTTATATGTCCTTGATATCTCATATCTCTATTTGATAGTGTGTTTATCAATGATTGTATCTGTATTCACTATGGATGCAGTATTTTATGAGTTTGATATCCCCATCAGATCATTTATTTGTTATTCTTCTTTGATAATGTTATTCTCATTGATTGGGTATATTATTTAAATGAGCAAAAATTTAAAAATAAGGCTGCGCAGCACTCCGTAAAAGGTACATCAATAGGATACCACTCCAGAAAAGTCATAAATAATTTGTCACTGCCAAATTGTATGATGCAAAAAATGAGATTGAGATTTTATTAATAAAATAATATTCACTGTAGACCAGTGTTTCTCAACTCCAGTCCTCAAGACCCACCAACAGGTCAAATTTTCAGGATATCCTAAAGGTACAGTCACACTCAGCGACGCTGCGGCGATATAGACAACGAGCTGACCTAAACTAGATCGCTGGAGCATCGCTGTTTAGGTCGCTGTAGAGACGTCAAACACAGCAACTCCAGAACGATGCAGGAGCGATCCAGTGACGTAACGGTGACTCACTTCTCGTTCTCACTGGTTGTTAGCTCCATTACATCCATTGTTAGCTTTGTTGCTTTTGATGTCAAACATGACGACACACGCCGACCTGGCGACGAAATAAAGTTCTGGACTTCTAGCTCCGACCAGCGATGGCACAGCGGGATCCAGATCGCTGCTGCGTGTCAAACACAACGAGAGTGCTATCAATACATCAATAGGATACCACTCCAGAAAAGTCAAAAAGGCTTTGTAAAATCTCACTAATCTTATCATCTACGAATAACACACTGTCATATGTTATATGTATTGGGGGGTCTTAGTTTGGTTAGATCCTGTTTGGGGACTAGATACATTTTCTCTGTATGCTCCATTATTTGCCTGTGAGGAGACTTATTATTGCAAAACCTAAAAGGCCCTATAAACCCTCCGGTCTGCTTTAGCAGACACTTGTTTTTCTTTATGGGTTGTGCTCTATCAACTCAGGTCCTAACATCTTTACGCCATTTCTTTAGTATAGTCGCTCTTTCAGTAGAATTCAACCTTTCAAGGTGTTTAAAGCAATCTCGCCTATGGCTGTAATTAAATCTGACATGTTTTCAGATATCGGGGGGGGGGGGGGTTCCCTTCACCAGCGTTTTTAAAAGAACCCAGTTATGACAGAGTCTGTCAGACATTACACAGCGTAGAATGTCTGATTCCGTGTAAAACTAACTTTTTAGAAGCATTTTCTGTGTAATGCCCAGGTAAAATAAAGGTTACAAATTCAAATGCCATATTATCATTTCTTTGTAAATCATTACTAAAGCCCTGTAACACCAAGGGCAAACCTGCGGAAGGCACTGGATATTGCTTTCAACAGCTGTGTATTTTCTAATGAAACGTCTTATGTCTAGATAAAATCTGCTGGGAAGGTAGACTCATTGCTCATATAAAATACATGGAATTGGGAGGGGAAATTGAAAAGGCTGAATAAATAATTGTGGCTCATATAAATAATAGGACTAATCAATGAGAATCACGCTATGTAATAATATTAAGAATATGTAATTCAAAGTACCCTTCTAGTACCTTCCATGACATGCCAGCTCAGCACACACAGGCTGCAGCTGTGATCCCCCTCGCGGCCCCTCCTTCTCCCTATACTAGGTAGCTTTTCTTTTCACTTTGCCAGCTCCTCCCTTTCCCCCTGTCACAGCTGAATGCCCCCTCAGTCTGCCTGTGAAACTCTATACCATTCTTTCCCCCTCCCTCCTGGCAGCTGTGAAACTGAAAGCAGTTCTGGAAACATGTGCTTCCTTTGTTGTATGATAGAATTATTCAAGATGAAATAACTTGCACCCAAGTAGTGATATAGGTGTGTAAGTTACATATTTGGAATGTGCCATGGTAGAACTATTCACCAGTGCGTTTTCTAAGTTCCAGTACCAGCAGAATGGATTTCTCCTGAACCCAGTTAAATAACCACTTCATGTTTAGACTTAATAGATAGCTAATATGACCAGTCTTATTGCAGGAAAAACACTTGCGAGGGTCCGTGGTAGGTCTGGCCTGGCAATTGGGACAAGGCCTCCGATGAGTCGGCTGGCAGGGGCACTTGAGTTGGTTGATGGCTTACCCCCTTTCCAGCTGGTGGTGACTGGCTTCCACACTTCCGGTTTACGGTTGGCCTCATAGGTATCAGCAATCTGCGCTGCTTTGTCCTTTTTTTGGCTCTCTGTCCATTACAAAGGAGTCTGCCTTTATCACCCCTTTCGGGCTGTACGAGTCCATGGTCATGCCCTTCGGCATGACGAATGCCCCTGCCATTTTCCAGCGGATGGTCAACCACCTGGACTGAAGGGACTAGAGAGGTACTCAGTGGCATACCTGGATGACATTGCCATCTTCAGTTCCTCCTGGGATGAACACCTTTAGCGTCTCCAGGAGGTGCTCAGGCGCATCCACCCAGCAGGTGTAACCATCAAGGCAGGAAAGTGCCAGATAGGCATGAGCGAGGTCCACTACTTGGGGCACCGGGTAGGCAGGGGCTATGAGGCCAGAGCCTGAGAAAGTGGACGCAATCGCATCCTAGCCAACCCCCAGGACCAAGAAACAGGTGATGTCTTTCCTGGGCATGGCAGGGTACTATAGACGCTTTATACAGAGCTATAGTAGCCTGGCAAAACCCTTGACGGACCTCTCCAGGAAGAAGCTGCCCCAGTCGACCGGACAGATGGCTGTGAGGTGGCTTTCCGGGCTTTGAAAACAGCCCTGAGCAGTTCTCCAGTGTTAAAATCCTTAGACAGCAGTTGGCCGTTCCTGTTACAGACTGATGCCAGCGAGTTTGTCCTCGGTGCTGTGCTCAGCCAGGTGGATTCGGGGAACCAAGTGCACCCTGTTTTGTACCTGAGCTGGAAGCTTCTGCTGAGGTGGCATATTCCACCATTGAGAATGAGTGCCTGGCCATGGTCTGGGCCCTGCAATAATTTCAGCCCTACCCGTAAGGATGCACTTTTACCGCAGTGACCAACTACAGCCCTCTGAGTTGGCTGCACACTGTGTCTGGTACCAACGGAAGGTTGATACGCTGGAGCCTTGCCGTCCAGTAGTACAACTTTACCATGAAACACAGAAAGGGCAGCGAGCATGGCAATGCAGATGGGTTGTCCCACTGGGGGAACCTGCCGAGGTGTGCATGGAGGAGTACTGAGAGGTCCAGCCTCCGTAGCACAATAAAAAAGGGAGGTGTAATGACATTACGAATGTCATTCAAAGTACCCTTCTAGTACATTCCATGGCATGCCAGTTCAGCACACACATGCTGCTTCTGTGGTCCCCCTCGTGGCCCCTCCTTCTCCCTATTTAGGTAGCTTTTCTTTTCACTTTGCCAGCTCCTCCATTCCCCTGCTCACAGCTGTATGCCCCCTCAGTCTTCATGTGAAACTCTATAGCTTTCTTACTTCCTTCCTACTGGCAGCTGTGAAACTGGCTGAAAGCAGTTCTTGAAACATGTGCGTCCTTTGTTGTCTGATAGTTATTCAAGATGAAATAACTTAAAAAGTAGTGATATAGGTGTGAAAGTTACATATTTGGAATTTGCAATGGTAGAACTACACACCAGTGCGTTTTGTAAGTTCCTGTACCAGCAGAATCTGAGAAATTGATTTCTTCTGAACCCAGTCAAATAACCACTTCAAGTTTAATTTCATAGGAAGCTAATGTTGTAAGGAGACATGTAATACTTCCATCATTCCCCTACGAGCTTCGCCCTAAGGCCGGCGTCACACTCGGCGTAAGACAATACGGTCCGTATTTTACGGCCGTAATACGGAGAAATGTTCCCAAAATAGTGATCCATAGGCAGGGTGTGTCAGCGTATTTTGCGCATGGCATCCTCCGTATGTAATCCGTATGGCATCCGTACTGCGATATTTTCTCGCAGGCTTGCAAAACCGACATCTAATGGATTTATGTGCTCAAATGTTCGGGAAAACATACAGTATATATATATATATATATATATATATATATGTCATTGAGACACACATATATATATATATATATATATATAGTCTGTATTTATATTTACTACAGCGCGATATCTGTGAAAAGCCGGTAATTCAATTGCCGGCTTTTCATTTCTCCTTCCCAAACCCGACAGGATATGAGACATGGTTTACATACAGTAAACCATCTCATATCCCCATTTTTTTTTGCATATTCCACACTACTAATGTTAGTAGTGTGTGTATGCAAAATTTGGGCGCTGTAGCTGCTAAAATAAAGGGTTAAATGGCGGAAAAAATTGGCGTGGGCTCCCGCGCAATTTTCTCCGCCAGAGTGGTAAAGCCAGTGACTGACGGCAGATATTAATAGCCAGGAGAGGGTCCATGGTTATTGGCCCCCCCGTGGCTAAAAACATCTGCCCCCAGCCACCCCAGAAAAGGCACATCTGGAAGATGCGCCTGTTCTGGCACTTGGCCACTCTCTTCCCATTCCAGTGTAGCGGTGGGATATGGGGTAATGAAGGGTTAATGCCACCTTGCTATTGTAAGGTGACATTAAGCCAGATTCATAATGGAGAGGCGTCAATTATGACACCTATCAATTATTAATCCAATTGTTTGAAAGGGTTAAAAACACACACACATGATTTAAAAGTATTTTAATGAAATAAACAGCGGTTATTTTAATATTTTATTGCTCTCTCAATCCATTTGCAGACCCTCGCTTGGCAAAACAATAAACGCACAAGATACATACCTTCTGCTGACCCGTCACGTCCCACGAGGTAATCCATCTGAAGGGGTTAAAATAATTTACAAGCAGGAGCCCTGCAAATGCAGCTGTGCTCGTGCTTGTAATTCCCCGGCGAATGAAGGAAATGTAGGTCATTGACCTACATTTCCTTCAGTCGCGGTGATGCACCCCCTGGTGGATGTCCTCATATGACCTGGAGCGTGGGAAAAAGTTCCCAGGCTGCAGTTCATGAGAACATCCAGCAGGGGCGCATCACCGCGACTGAAGGAAATGTAGGTCAATGACCTACATTTCCTTCATTCGCCGGGGAATTACAAGCACGAGCACAGCTGCATTTGCAGGGCTCCTGCTTGTAAATTATTTTAACCCCTTCAGATGGATTACCTCGTGGGACGTGACGGGTCAGCAGAAGGTATGTATCTTGTGCGTTTATTGTTTTGCCAAGCGAGGGTCTGCAAATGGATTGAGAGAGCAATAAAATATTAAAACAACCGCTGTGTTTATTTCATTAAAATACTTTTAAATCATGTGTGTGTGTGTGTGTGTGTGTGTGTGTGTGTTTTTTAACCCTTTCAAACAATTGGATTAATAATGGATAGGTGTCATAATTGACGCCTCTCCATTATTAATCTGGCTTAATGTCACCTTACAATAGCAAGGTGGCATTAACCCTTCATTACCCCATATCCCACCGCTACACGGGAATGGGAAGAGAGTGGCCAAGTGCCAGAACAGGTGCATCTTCCAGATGTGCCTTTTCTGGGGTGGCTGGGGGCAGATGTTTTTAGCCACGTGGGGGCCAATAACCATGGACCCTCTCCTGGCTATTAATATCTGCCGTCAATCACTGGCTTTACCACTCTGGCGGAGAAAATTGTGCGGGAGCCCACGCCAATTTTTTCCGCCATTTAACCCTTTATTTTAGCAGCTACAGCGCCCAAATTTTGCATACACACACTACTAACATTAGTAGTGTGGAATATGCAAAAAAAAAGGGGATATGAGATGGTTTACTGTATGTAAACCATGTCTCATATCCTGTCGGGTTTAGGCAGGAGAAATGAAAAGCCGGCAATTGAATTACCGACTTTTCACTAACACCGCTGCATATTTCTCGCAAGTCACACTGCTGGTCCGTGTGGAATCCGTATTTTTCTCGCCCCCATAGACTTTCATTGGCGTATTATTTGCGCAATACGCTGACAAATGCAGCATGCTCGATTTTGTACGGCCGTAGAACGCTGTATATTACGGATCCGTAATATACGGCTGATAGGACGAGACCCATTGAGAAGCATTGTGCCGTATGTTATGCGAGTTTTACGCACGTAGTTTCTGCGCTCTTACGTCTGTAAAACTCGCATGTGTGACGGCGGCCTAAGAGTTAAGGCCAGTAGAAGATTTTTCATAACTTTCAAAAGGGGGAGTAGGCAGCTACTCAGTGAGGTCAGCACAGGGGGAGTTCCTTAAAACAGGAACAGCCATTTTGCAGGGGTTCAGTGCTTGGAGGAGGACAGCATATACCATCCCTGCTTTGGACTGAATCCTGGTCCTTGGGAACCCCTCCCCCACACCACATGGCAACCATGATATGAGATAACTAAGTGTTTTCATCTTTAATCCATTTTATTTTGTAATCGTGTACATATTGTAATTGTCTCATTGTGTAGTATCTTTTTTTATACTTTTGTAAACACTGACTAATCTTTTTTGGAATAAAAGCTATAATATTTTCTAGTTTCGTTTTTCTTGCTCTAAAATGTAGCCCAAAGTCCTCCTAATTAAGTCATCGCTACTGATTGGGTTGAATCCTGACCCAATATTAATCATAGTAATAAGAGCTGGTGGCAGCGAAGTGTCCTGAGCTTTTGGGGAAACTGGCAGCAACGGACGGCATTTGATAATTGGATTTCCCTTTTGAGACCGGGAATAATTATATCGCCCTCACTGCAGTGTGCCCAATAGCCAGGACATAGCAAGGCAGCCTTTCTGGCAACTAATTATCCTAGGTGCAGTTCCCTGACTGACCTGAGAGTAAGAGGGGCACCAGAGAGCTGCAAGTTCCAAACCGGAAGTGGGATATAAATAATCACCCCCTGTTCATGACACGCTAGTAAACACCCCCTGTTCATGACACGCCAAACACCCCCTGTTCATGACACGCTAGCAAAGAAGAACAAATAAATAATGGGGATATCAAACGCCTATAAAATACAGGGAAAAGCACAACAGATGGTCTGATAGGGAGGAGAGTGTGTTTGGAAAGGGAGGGACAGAACAGTTTTTCATACACTTTGATAGGTGTGTGGCACCTGTCAGAATATATTTGACAAGTAATATGTAAGCTAAACTACTAAAGTGTGACGTCCACGGAAACCTCCCATACAGTATGATGATCCCTACAGCCGTCATACAGTATAATGTCCCTCATAACCATCCCATAAAGTATGATGGTCACCACAGCCTCCAACATAGTATAATGTACACCATAGACCTCCTCCACACAGTATAATGTCCATCAAACATAGTATAATGAACACCATAGACCTTCACACAATATAATGTCCCCCCCAGCCATCTCATGCAATATGATGTTCACAACCTCTCTAAGCAGTAAGATGGTCCCACCACAGCCACCCCACACAGTATGATAGATATCATACCCCATGAAGATTCTCATAAAACCAATACTGTATGACTGAACTCCCCAAAGCCACCTATATAGTATGATGGTCCACCTAACAGTCCAATATATAGTATGATGGTCCACCCCACAGCTCCTTATGTATTATAGCTGTATATAGCTTCTTATATTTTATAGACCCTATATAGTATGATGGTACCCACTACAGCCCCTGATATCATATGATACTTCACCTCATAGCCCACTATATAGTATGACGGTCCACCTCACAACCCCCATATACAGTTATATGAAAAAGTTTGGGCACCCCTATTAATCTTAAGCTTAATGTTTTATAAAAATAGTTTTTTTTTGCAACAGCTATTTCAGTTTCATATATCTAATAACTGTTGGACACAGTAATGTTTCTGCCTTGAAATGATGTTTATTGTACTAACAGAAAATGTGCAATCTGCATTCAAACAAAATTTGACAGGTGCATAAGTATGGGCACCCTTATCATTTTCTTGTTTTAAATACTCCAGCTACTTTTTACTGACTTACTAAAGCACTTTTTTTGGGGATAAACTTTCGATAATAGTTTGCGGTCCCTAGAAAGGCGCGTACCTGTTTTTGGTTGGCTGGGCGAGGCCACTGGGTAATGGCTTCTACTTTTGCAGGTTCGGGACGAATGCACTCACTTCCTACCCGATGTCCAAGGTATAGTACCTCAGCCATCCCCATTTGGCACTTGTCAGGTTGGATGGTATGATGGGCTTTTGCTACCCTCTGCAGCACCTGTGACACATGTTGAAGATGCTCTTCCCACGTATCGCTGAAGATAGCGATGTCATCCAGGTAGGCTTGGGAATACCCCTGACATCCCTCTAGTTAATGGTCCACCATCCTTTGGAAGGTAGCCAGGGCATTCTTCATCCCAAAGGGCATGCTGGTAAATTCATAGAGGCGAAAAGGGGTGAGGAATGCTGACTTCTCTTGTGCCTCCTTTGTGAGTGGGATCTGCCAATTTCCCTTGCTCAAATCGATAGTAGATATAAACCGAGATCCGCCTAATCTGTCTAGTAATTCATCCACCCGAGGCATGGGGTACGCATCAGTAATGGTGATCTCATTGAGTCGTCTATAGTCCACACAGAAGCGAGTACTCTTGTCTTTCTTGGACACCAACACTACAATGGCTGCCCATGGGCTATGGGAAGGAACTATGACCCCCATATTCAACATGTCATCCACTTCGGCCTTCATCATTGCCAACACTGGAGGTGTCACCTGGTAGGCCTGTTGTCTGAGTGGTGTGGCTACCCCAGTGTTAACATAATGCTGGACCAAGGGAGTTCGACCAGGCTGACTCGTGAACAGGGAGCCATATGTTCCAAGCAGTTCTGTTATTTCTTGCTTCTGTGATGGACCCAGCCACTCCCCCAACGAGACATCCGCTACCCCCATTCCTCTTTTGGATTCCAACAAAAAGTCCGGGATCTGGTCCAGATCTGGGTCATCTAAATGAGGACAACAAACTACTAGATTGGTAACTTCCCTTTCCTCATAAGCTTTTAGCCTGTTAACATGATAGGTCCATTCACGAACACCCGCTCGATCCAAAGCTACAGTGTAGTCAGTATCCCCACATTTCCGTGTGATGGTGAATGGACCTGCCCACATGGCTTGCAGCTTGTTTTTGCATACTGGAACTAGTACTAGAACTTTCTGTCGACAGGTAAATTCTCGCACTCTGGCAGTACTGTTGTAATACCGTCGTTGCCTTTCCTGAGCTATTTCTAAATTCCCATGGGCTAAGGCCATGAGGTACCTCATCTTCTCCCTAAACTTTTGGACATACTCCAGAATGGGGAAAGTGCCCTCCCAACTCTCTCTTACTAGCTCTAACGGCTCTCGTACTTTTCGGCATACAGCAATTCAAAAGGAGAGAACCCGGTAGAATCCTGTGGCACCTCCCGGTAGGCGAACAGGAGCTGCTGCAGGTTTTTCTCCCAGTCCCCTCCCTCGGACTCCACATACCAACTAATGAGCTGCTTGAGCGTTCCATTGAAACATTCACACAGCCCATTAATTTCAGGGTGGTAGGGGGTGGTATGCATGGGGCGGACACCATGTTTCTCCCAGAGGGTCTGAATCAGCTCACTTTGGAACTGGGTCCCCTGGTCGGTCAATACCTCCTGTGGAAACCCTACTCGACTAAAAATGTCCAGTAGAGCTTGAGCCACGTGCTCTGCATCTATGGATGACAGGGCAATGGCCTCCGGATAGCGGGTGGCAAAGTCAACTGGGTGAGGATGATCCTCTTTCCGCTGCGGCTGGGGATAGCTAAAGGACCCACTAAATTGATGGCAACCCTCTGGAACAGTTCACCTATCAAGGGCATGGATTGGAGCGGGGCACGATAGGGTGCTCCCCTCATCCGTTGACAAACTGGACAAGAGGCTATGTATTTCCTCACCTCTTGAGCAACCTTTGGCCAAATGAAACTACGCAGTAGTCGAGCCCGGGTCTTTCTCACCCCCATGTACCTAGCTGCAGGAACGTCATGTGCCAAGTGCAGGAGTTGGGGCCGATAATGCTGAGGCACTAAGAGCTGATGGACAAAGGTCCAGGGTTTCTCTGGACATGATGCGGGCTTTTCCCTATATAGCAGTCCATTTTCCCATCTATACATCTCTCCCTGAATTGTTTCCCTAGGTCGAGCAGCTGTACTGCGGGCAAATTCTAAGGTGGGGTCTGTGAGTTGGGCTTCCCTAAACTCTTTGCGATCTGTCTCCCCCCCAGTCATTGACAACAGTCTGGTCAAGTGTACTTACCGCTGTCGGCTCAGAGGGGGTTGATGGGGGCTTGGAGTGTTGGGTATCCTCTGGATGGATGGCAGAAGGATCCACATAATTTCTTGGCTTGGCTTTGGGCGATGACAGTAACAAATTGGCTGGACAGTCCTTGTCTGAGGTCATTCCCCAAAATAACAGGTATGGGAGGCCATCCATGAGTCCCACTTCAACCTCTCCCTGGTCAGTACCCCAGTCCAGCTGCACACGGGCTAGAGGGATGTCCGAGTGCTGACCTCCAGCTAGATGGTCACTTGGTGACCTAGTAAATGGTGTTCAGGTGGGACTATATCTAGGCTAACCAGTGTGATGGAGGACCCAGTGTCCTGGAGTCCCTGGGCCTGGATATCACCGACCTTGACTGGCTGGATGTGGCGTAGGAGGTTGGCTGGTGTAGGCTGGCCAACCCCCTGTGTAGTATGGACAGGATATATCACTGTTGCTGTGTATCCTGGGAATAGCATCCCTCCAAACCTGCTGGCTCGTGTTGGCAGATTTTGACCAGATGAGCTGACAATCGGGCTCCAGGCATTGGGCCCCGGCCCTGGGAACAATCTTTGGCAATGTGTGCAAGGCACCCACATGTATAGCAGCGCCGTGGGTTGGGCAACTCACAGGTACTGTTGGTAACCCTTGGTCCTGGTTGTCGGTCAAAACTTTGGTTGAAGGGTCTTCTTGGATTGGTGGGCATATCAGGTCCCCAGCGAGGTCGGTTGGCTGTAAATTCATCAGCCAATCGGGCTGCTTGCTCTGGAGTGTCAGGCTTCCGGTCGGCTACCCACTCTTGAATTTCTGGGGCCATCTTCTCCATAAGTTGTTCAAGCACAATCACGTCCTGAAGGGCATCAACAGAGTGGGCAGCCCTACTGTCAAGCCAGCGGTTGCAGTGTCTCCGGAGTTGACTGCCAAATTCTACATAGGAGACCCCCTGGCAAGACAATGTCCGGAACTTGGTGCGATATCTCTCGGGGTTGATGGTAAAAAGTGCCAGCAGGGTGTCCTTAACAGTTTCATAATCCTGGAAGTATTGAGGCCCAAGTGACGGGCATCATCCTGTGCCCGACCAGTCAAACTAGTCCACAGGTATTTAGCCCAGTCAACTATGGGCACTTGGTGCATCAGCATTAAAGTCTCAAAATCTTGCAGATGTTCATCGACTTCGGTGTTGGACTCATTAAACACTGGCACGTCTCTGTAGCGGAGCTGTGTTCCTTGTTGGGGGATTACCATGGGGTTAGGGTCCGATGCTGGCTGTAGCGGTACTAGAACTCCCAAAACTGATTCCATAATACAAGTTCTTTCGCCACTTGAGCCTCCAGGTCCCAATACAACAAACAACTCCTGGATTCGGGCTGCAAGTGACTGAGTAGATTTCAGACTGGCACAGGGTCCTGGCTCTGGCAATTCCGCTGGGTCCATCTCACCAAAGTCTTCGTCATCCTCCACAACGTTCTGGGAATCCCAACAAACTAATTCCTTGATTAAATCCGACCAAGTGTCTGTGGTCCGGTATTCAATCCGTCGAAGCTGGCACAGCTCCTGTAGTTGTCGTTTCTTGTTACGGCTATAAATCCACTCTGGTCCTCTTCCCAAGGCCGAGTTGGTGGGGTTGGACATGGTGGTGTTCAAAACCTACTGTGTATGCCTCATCAATGGTCTGCTGGGTCTGTTTGTATGCCTCCCTGGTTGTGAAGCCCTGGACGGTGTCTACGAACACCAGTCCCCTGCAGCTCCCCTGATTCCGCCGGGCTGAGTAGTGTCCCACTGCTGCCACCAATTGTGGGGTCAGTGAGTGCTCTCGTTCGCTGGCCCGGCTGTCTTTAGCAAGACTGCATGGACCAGGGTTCATACCACTGAACGCCCATTCTATCTTCCGGTGGGCAATACACTACACAGACAACACAGGGTTAAGGTAAAACAGTGTGGCAGTACTTTATTGAACCACAACACACAATAGCAAACAGAACAATCCCAGCAATTACCCCAAGATGGTGCACATTACAGGGCCTCACCCTTCCGCTGACTTGCCGAGATAATGGTAGATGTTGTGTCAGAGCTCCCAGGGTCGCTACTCCATCTGTGAAATGCACGCAGATAGGAGGTAACGACAAGCGTAGGGAGATATCCAAGAGCGGTCCTGTGTTCTTCAGCCGGGTCCGACAGACCCTCGGCTAAGATCCTGAAGAGTCTCCTACCAGAAAGAACTCTCTTTTATACCCGAGGCCTGTAAGCTATTTTTAGAATTACCCAGGGTTCTTCAGACCAACATCAAGATAAGGTAAACAATGGTGATGAGATCCATTCAATCTATTTGTACAGTATTTCCCTCTCTGCTTTCGAAGTTACCAAGCTGGTTCCAGAATGTAATGCACTATTAGCATATCAGCACACATCAATAAACAAAGCTTAGCACACCCTATGTACAGTCACTATTACAGACTTACACAGTATGTTAAATAGTATATCAGTTGGCAAGTCTGTCTTCTAGACCCACCAGACATAAACACTTAAATTCACAAGCCAATATACAGATAAAAAATCAGTTCTTTTTGGTTTACAAAAACATGGTTGTCTGGGAAATTAAGATACAATCTGGTTTCTTCACACTGGGCGTTCTTAAAAATGCTGGTGAAGGCAATCCCAGATGTCAGAAAACCTATCAACGATTTAATCACAGCCATAGGGGAGATTGCTTTAAACATCTTGAAAGGCCGAATTCCACTGAAAGAGCGATTTAAAGTATACTAAAGAAATGGTGTAAAGCTATAAGAACCTGAGTGATAGATCACAACCCATAAGGAAAAAGAAGCGTCTGCTAAAGCAGACCGGCGGGTTTATAGGGCTTCTTTGCAATACCAATAACAAGTCTCCTCAGAGGCAAATAATGGAGCATACAGAGAAAATTTATCTAGTCCCCAAACAGGATCTAATCATACTAAAGGCCCCGTCTCACATAGCGAGATCGCTAGCGAGATCGCTGCTGAGTCACAAGTTTTGTGACGCAACAGCGACCTCCATAGCGATCTCGCTATGTGTGACACGTACCAGCGATCAGGCCCCTGCTGTGAGATCGCTGGTCGTGTCGGAATGGCCTGGACCTTTTTTCGGTCGTTGAGGCCCCGCTGACATCGCTGAATCGGTGTGTGTGACACCGATCCAGCGATGTCTTCACTGGTAACCAGGGTAAACATCGGGTTACTAAGCGCAGGGCCGCGCTTAGTAACCCGATGTTTACCCTGGTTACCAGCGTAAATGTAAAAAAAAAAAAACCAGTACATACTCGCCTTTCGGTGTCCAGGTCCCTTGCCGTCTGCTTCCTGCTCTCACTGACTGCCGGCCGTACAGTGAGAAGTGAGAGCACAGCAGTGACGTCACCGCTGCGCTCTGCTCTCACTGTACGGCCGGATCTCAGTCAGAGCAGGAAGCAGACGGCAAGGGACCTGGACACCGAAAGGCGAGTATGTACTGTTTGTTTTTTTTGGTAACCAGGGTAAACATCGCGTTACAAAGCGCGGCCCTGCGCTTAGTAACCCGATGTTTACCCTGGTTACCCGGGTGCTGCAGGGGGACTTCGGCATCGTTGAAGACAGTTTCAACGATGCCGAAGTCATTCCCCTGATCGTTGGTCGCTGGAGAGAGCCGTCTGTGTGACAGCTCCCCAGCGACCACACAACGACTTACCAACGATCACGGCCAGGTCGTATCGCTGGTCGTGATCGTTGGTAAATCGCTTAGTGAGACGGGGCCTTAAGACCCCCTACTACAGATAACATATGACAGGGTGTTATTTGTTGCTTTGGGGAAGAGATTAGTGAGATTTTACAACGCCGTGACATCCCCGATGACATGAAAATTAAAACGTATAATGCCACACTATAGAGATACTTGGTTCATGCTAAACACGATGCAAAGGAACCAGCAACTTTACATCTCATCAGCCCTGAATGTGATCACCAACAACTGCCAAATTCAGACCCTGATAAAAATCAAGAGGTCACTGGAATTGTCAGCCATGTAAACCAGCGATATAAAAAGAAGGATGCATTTTTACAGATTACTGCAGAATAAAAGTGTAACAGCATGGAAGGATAAAAGCGAATTTATTTTTCAAGGATTTGTAATACCAGGATCTAACGTGCTGGATTTGGTACGTAGTACAACACAGAGCCCTGACCAGCAGGAATCTACTTCGGGGCTGGGATTCATCTATGCAGGCAATGGCCGGGTTGAATATTCCATCTACAGTTGTGGATAATCTGCTAATAAACAACTTTTAGATGGATTCAAAATCTCCATCAATGAAGCCATCGCTGTATCTACACCCCAAACACTATCCACACCGCACCGTGCGATTCAGTCTTTACACTCCCCATCATTAGGTATCACACAAGGAACTATGCTACCTAAAAAAAAGGTCTCTACCGATCCTACCATCCATGTGGCTCACAAAGTAACTGGTGTGTAGGATAAATAATATACCTGGATTGTAACACTCCATAATATTCTGTAAGAATTGTAATGATGTACTGTATATTATTAATTGCATTTGTAAGGCTTTTTATATTATTGGATTGTCTTGTGTCTACATAAAATCTGTGACTGAATCATTCTGAGATGTAATTATTTTCTGAACCATAAAATCTTTTTTTTACAATATTGTGTCTCTCCTTTTTTACAAATGTACAAAACACACACTTTATACTTGGGGAGGTGATTTGGAAGAGCTGAATAATAAATTTATGGGCCATATAAATAATATGCCCAATCAATCAGAAACAATATCAAATAAGAATGACAAATAAATGATCTGATGGGGATATAAATCTCATATAAAATATAGTGAAAGATGCGAGATATCAAGCTCATAAAATATAGAGAGAGATACGAGATATCAAACTCATAAAATACAGGAAACAGCACAACAGATGGTCTGATAGGGGAGTAGAAGTGTATTTTCAGGGGGGAGGACAGAACACAGACACTTTGATAGGAGCGTGGAACCTGTCAGGTTAAGTTTGACGAATAATATGTAAGCCACATTTGTGGCCATGGACCCCTAAGCTAGCATCCTGTGGAATGACAAATTGTGTCCCTCGTGATGGAGCCATACTGTCCAGTAGAGAGTCTCAGGGGTCGTTGGATGTACAGTTGTGCTCAAAGGCTTACATACCCTGGCAGAATTTTTGCTTTCTTGGCCTTGTTTTCAGAAAATATTAATGATAACACGCAAGCTTTTTCTCCACTCATGGTTAGTGGTTGGGTAAAGCCATTTATTGTCAAACTACTGTGTTTTCTCTTTTTAAATCATTATGACAACCCAAAACATCCAAATGACCCTGATCAAAAGTTCACATACCCTGGTGATTTTGGCCTGATAACATGCACAGAAGTTGACGCAAATGGGTGTGAATGGCTACTAAAGGTAACATCCTCACATGTGACCTGTTTGCTTTTAATCAGTGTGTGTGCAGAAAAGCTGAGCGAGTTTCTGGGATCCAGACAGACTCTTGCATCTTTCATCCAACCACTGACGTTTCTGGATTGTGAGTCATGGGTAAAGCAAAAGAATTGTCAAAGGATATGCGATGTGAGGCAGTGACTGGTGTTACCTGTAGGGGTCGCTGTGTGTGTGATGGGGTGTACGACAGAGCAAGAAGGGACAACAGGCCGAGGGACGATCCAACGAGATTTATTAAAGCAGGGATCATACAACATCAAATATCCATAATGTCCTTCAAGTCCACGAGAAGTCCACAATAAGTCCAAGTAAAGAAACAGATCTGGAGGTGCTTTCCAGTAATCCCGCACCCGATAAACGAAACAATCTCACGAACGACGAGATATGTCCTCAGCTCAAGTCTCGCCCCGTTCGCTTCCGCAGTCACAGAAGGACGTGGGGTCTTGCCTCAGCTAAGAATCCCCACTCCTTCTCATTTTAGGATCAACTCACATCTGATCTCAAAAATAAGAATGGATTGTCTGAGCTCCTGGGATCCGCCCATGAAGGGGGTAGGGGTCACACCTTCTATTTAATGGTTGGGTCCACCAGAAGATTCTAGACTGGTCGGCTCCGCTTAGTCTATCTAGTATGTACATTTGACTAGCCACCTGCTGTGAGGAAGAATGGCTATTCCTTCACTAGTGGTGTTGACAAAGCTTAATTACAATATAGCTTAGGGCTGCAAGTATTGGGGGAAGGAGACATATTGTTACAGGTGAACTCCCAGCACAAGAAAATACATAAATTTCAGCTAACAGAAACCAGAGAACAGTTACATACATCAAATTGCATATTATTCAAATACAGGACACAGCAAAAGTACATATCATGACAGTGTGTTCTCCCCAGGATACTCACGGAGGCTTACTGAGGCCATGAGAGGGCATTGCAGTCGCAGGCGTAGCTGTAATTGCAATGCAGATTAAGTGAGCATAGGTCTTGGACATGCTGGTTGTTCAAGAAAGATTCAGGGGAAAACCTGTTCTGGGTTGTTGTGTTTTGAAGATGACTGCAGTATGTTAGTGGTGCAGTCAGTTTCATTCCTGGCCCAAGTTTTCCATGTTCCTGAAGGCCACAGATTCTAGTTAAAAGCCCTGTAATATAGAGTTTGGGTGTGTCAGTGTCAGTCTGGTGTTTGGAAAACAGAGCAGCAGAGTGGAACACAGCACTTCCATTTTGGTCACACCTTCTGGCAGCAACAGCATAACTTCTATAGGTAATATCTTTATACCTTAGTATTTTAATAGTTATAGAAAGCTTACTGAGATTATGCTTGTTGCAGGGAGTTGCTTCATAAAAGAACAGTATTCAGGCTATATAACGGTTATTGGATCTTTACCAGTCCTTATACCCCCTTGGTTGCTAGTATAACTTCAGTTTTATACATTACTAGCAGGGAGGTTTTGTTTTGGACATACTAAGTGTTGGATTTTCATAACCATTTGCCCTTTATACTCCTGGGATATCTGCAGAGGCGTAGCTAAGGTTTTGATTCGGGGGGGCAAAGCTTCTGAGTGGGCCCCTAACCAGGTAACTTTGATTATAACTGGGTGACGCTCTCTAATGGTGGAGGAGAACCTCAGCAGATGACCACGCTATTATTGAAGATAATCTCTATATAAAGACCAACATGGATATTACCGCCATATGGTCAGTGGTAGATACCAGCCCTGCAGAACATGTAAGCGATCACAGCACAGTTACAGATAATGTCTTACCGCTGATGTCCTTTATGATGGAATTGATCACTTTTCACGTCTTTTCCATCTGGCCAAGACCGACATGACAACTTCTTCCAGCCACAACTCGTCTGCAGAGATTACAACAAAGACACGTTTCACTTCTAATATCCCAGCCCCAACACCATCTATTCCCAACCTGCACAAACTCCTCATTCTGCTGATACCCCAATACTGAGCCGCTGCTGCCTTATGTGTCCCTATTACTGCACCTGATATCCTAATACTGAGCTGCTGCTGCCGTATCTGTCCCTATTACTGCACCTGATACCCCAATACTGAGCCGCTGCTGCCGTGTCCCTATTACTGCACCTGCTACCCCAATACTGAGCCACTGCTGCCGTATGTGTCCCTATTACTGCACCTGATACCCCAATACTGAGCCGCTGCTGCCATATGTGTCCCTATTACTGCACCTGATACCCCAATACTGAGCCGCTGCTGCCGTATGTGTCCCTATTACTGCACCTTATACCCCAATACTGAGCCGCTGCTGCCATATGTGTCCCTATTACTGCACCTGCTGTGTGGTTCTCTGCACCCTCTAAAGTAATGCCGGGTGCATGTGCCCTAGAAAACAGTGCCCACATTTTGCCCCTAGAAAGTAATATTGCCCTGTGTACCCCTTTGATAGTCACAGTAACCTGAGTTCCTCTATAACAATAAGTGCCCACTTTACATTTAATAATGTCCTGAGTCTCCCCCCTGTACAGCTCCCCAGTATAATGCCCCCTAACTGTATAGTACCACCCACATAGTATACTGACCCCTTATTAGCCTCCAAACTGTTTAATGGCTTCAACACTGTATGATGGCGCTTTAACTGTAATCCCCACACTGTATGATGCCCCTTCACTGTAATCCCCACACTGTATGATGGCTCCATAGATAACCTCCATATAGTATAATGTGCCAGATAGTCCTCAATATATTCCAAGCCAGCACCCCCATAGGCAGACCCTGTAGTATAAGACAGTACTCCTATAGGCAGACCCTGTAGTATAAAGCAGCATCCCCATTGGCAGACCCTGTAGTATAAGACAGCACCCCTATCGGCAGACCCTATAGCGCAAGACAGTACCCCATAGGCAGACCCTGTAGTATAAGGCAGCACCCCATAGGCAGACACTGTAGTATAAGACAGCACCCCTATCGGCAGACCCTGTAGTATAAGACAGTACCCCATAGGCAGACCCTGTAGTATAAGGCAGCACCCCATAGGCAGACCCTGTAGTATAAGGCAGCACCCCATAGGCAGACCCTGTAGTATAAGACAGTACCCCCATAGGCAGACCCTGTAGAATTAAGCAGCACCCCATAGGCAGATCCTGTAGTATAAGGCAGCACCCTCCCATAGGCAGATCCTGTAGTATAAAGCAGCCCCCATAGGCAGATCCTATATATAAGGCATCTCCCTAATAGGCAGATGCTTTATATAAGGCAGCACCCCCCATAGCCAGATCCTGTATATAAGGCAGCACCCCCCCAATAGGCAGATCCTGTATATAAGGCAGCACCCCCCCCATAGCCAGATCCTGTATATAAGGCAGCACCCCTCCAATAGACAGATCCTGTATATAAGGCAGCACCCCCCAATAGGCAGATCCTGTATATAAGGCAGCACCCCCAATAGGCAGATCCTGTATATAAGGCAGCACCCCCAATAGACAGATCCTGTATATAAGGCAGCACCCCCCCAATAGGCGGATCCTGTGTATAAGGCAGCACTCCCCCCAATAGGCAGATCATGTATATAAGGCAGCACCCCCCAATAGGCAGATCCTGTATATAAGGCAGCACCCCCCCAATAGGCAGATCCTGTATATAAGGCAGCACTCCCCCAATAGGCAGATCCTGTATATAAGGCAGCACCACCCCCTAATAGTCAGATCCTGTATATAAGGCAGCACCCCCCCAATAGGCAGATCATGTATATAAGGCAGCACCCCCCCCAATAGGCAGATCCTGTAAATAAGGCACCTCCCCATAGGCAGATCCTGTATATAAGGCAGCACCCCCCCCTAATAGTCAGATCCTGTATATAAGGCAGCACCCCCCCAATAGGCAGATCATGTATATAAGGCAGCACCCCCCCAATAGGCAGATCCTGTATATAAGGCACCCCCCATAGGCAGATCCTATAAACAATAAATACTCACCTCTCTTCCTCCTTGTTTCAGCGGCACTCCCTGCTCCCGCTCATCTACTGACAGCAGGCGTTGGGCTGTGATGCCATCGCGCCCGCTGTCAGTGTGGGGGATGGTGGGAGAAGGAGCGCAGCGCTCCTTCCCTCATCAATGCTGTGAGCTGTATCGGCTAGATGCCGATACAGCTCATCTTGCGATAACGGGCAGGGGGCCCACTGCTGGCACCCGGCCCCCCGCCTGCTCAGGGGCCCCATAGTGTCAGAGCAGGGAGATTTATTCTCCCTGCTCTGCCGAAGAATGTAACTGCATCGACGTGCTGCGCGCACCAATGCAGTTACAGTAGCGTAGCTGCGGGTGGGCCCCCTCAGAGCGTGGGGCCCGGGGTGATGGCCCCCTCTGCGCCCCCCGGTAGCTACGCTACTGGATATCTGTAATCCCTTTTTTCCTCCTTTTCAACAATCTTTGCCTTGGTGCAGGCTCTTGGCTCTTTTTTGCTGTCTCCTTCCTCGTTTTTCCTGGAGGTAATTTCTTCATTCCCCTGCCTTTTATGTTCAATTTGTTATTGTTTTATATTTGTTACTAATAAAAATATTACTTTTATAATTTTTCTCTGTTTCTGGTCACTTCCTGCTGCTATGGCACATTTACATATCAGTGTGGTGTATAAAACATGTACCTATATATAAGGGAATCTCCGTATTATAGTATTCTCATATGTGTTCTTTTTTCTCCCTTTAATTTTTCACAGATTCTTACACGGTCCCCATCTCTCTATTGGGTGACCTGTTCGATATCAATTACTGGACAGAATAATTAGCGTCTCTTCTCTCCTAATCACCACATGACCATGATTTCTCCTGTCATTAATCAGAGACTAGTAATCCAGGAAACAGCTACATCTGCATGAATCTATTCAGAGCACAATCAGGGCACCTATTTCCATTCTTACTAGGTGACCCAATACCTAACAAGCAAGCAGTCTCTTAGCTGTTTCATTCAACATATGGCGGTACAGTAATAACAGCAAGCTCAGTTTAAACAAGGAAAGGAAACTATCGATCCAATTCCTACAGTATATCATATAGCCCAAATGACCACCAGCATACATACTGTATATACCTCTCAACCATGAAAATTCACTCATAGGCATATGTGCCATATGGCGTCATAATGGATATTTTAACTAGCAAATAGTAATTTACAGTAGTTTGTACTCCTCTAAAGGACCAGGTAGTCCACCGGTTCTCTTTTGGAGTTCCCAGGGTCCCATCAATGGTGGTGAATCATATCCCCTTGTCATGTGGTCCTTCTCATGTATAGTGCCTCCCAACACATTTTGTCATCTTTAGACTCATCAGGGGAATCGCGATATCTATCCTGTATAGATTTTTCAATCCGCGTGCTTCCGGCCGCCGGGTGTATCACTTCTGGTTATTGGAACGCACGCGATGTCTCATGGAACGCTCGTGTCACTTCCGGACATTGGAACGCAACCGGAGCCTGCTGGACCGCCCGCATCATGTCCGGTATGCGGAATCTATTACTTTTCTAACGCATAATCTATATTGTGGTGAGCGTATGGCCCATTACAAGGTACTAGAACATCATCTATACTATGGGAGCCTTATTAAATGAGTAATTATTTACATCGCTCATTTTAAAGTCTTTAACGCTTTACAGACAGGTTTGGGTTTTCTTACATTCCATATTCTCTTACACCTCAATGAATTAAGGTTTTTTGTATGTCTAGTTTACATCATAAACACGCAAAATGAGTGCATCCACCCCAAAGATATTATTATACCATCAAATATCAGCACAAGTGTATTTGGAAACACATGCCAGAATCTTTCCATTCACGGTCCTTAATTATTTTTGAACATACACTATGACACGACAGTACCCCTTTGGATATGTATGGAGTATGGAAAGACAGAAAAGGGTGCCACTGCATTCTATACCTATAAAACCCCTAACTATTATACATACTGACTATTGTGGAGGTTGGCTCCCTAGAACCTACGCAGTGGCGCCCCCACTCATCAGCCTGCTCTTAAAGGCCCTGTTGTGCATCTATGGCTAAAGGAAGAAAGAAAAGTTCAGTTGTTCATTAAGACCTTTTGGACTTGTGGTTTGTAGACAAAATATCCACATGCTCTCTCTGTAGGATACGCCTATCCCAATCACCTCCTCTTTGGGATTGATGAATTCTGTCGATTCCCCTAAATTTGACGGCTTTGAGATTCCACTATGCATCCTATTAATGTGATTGGCCACTGGAGTGTCCCTCTTATTAATAGTGTCTCTGTGATGTTCGCCTATCCTCCTTCTCAATTCCATGCTGGTTTTTCCTATGCACTCTAGGCCACATTCACAGGTCATTTTGTAAATTACTTCTCTGGACTTACAGTTAATGAACTGATATATCTGGTAGTTCTTCCCTGTCACATTACTGGTAAATTCTTTCCCTTGGAACATAGACCTGCTGTAATTACAGTTTCCACATTTATAGCATCCCTTTATCTGATCGCCTAACCAGGTAGAATAAAGGTACCATTACACTAAACGACTTACCAACGATTACGACCAGCGATACGGCCTGGCCGTGATCGTTGGTAAGTCGTTGTGTGGTCGCTGGGGAGCTGTCACACAGACAGCTCTCTCCAGCGACCAACGATCAGGGGAACAACTTCGGCATCGTTGAAACTGTCTTCAACGATGCCGAAGTCCCCCTGCAGCACCTGGGTAACCAGGGTAAACATCGGGTTACTAAGTGCAGGGCCGCGCTTAGTAACCCGATATTTACCCTGTGGACGCCGGGGGACGTGACAGACATCAGAAGGTGAGTATGTAGTGGTTTTTTTTTTTACTTTTACAATGGTAACCAGGGTAAATATCGGGTTACTAAGCGCGGCCCTGCGTTACAAGTGCACACATCGCTGGATCGGCGTCACACACGACGATCCAGCGATGACAGCGGGTGATCTGACGACGAAATAAAGTTCTAGACTTCTAGCTCCGACCAGTGATATCACAGCGGGATCCAGATCGCTGCTGCGTGTCAAACACAACGAGATCGCTATCCAGGACGCTGCAACCTCACGGATCGTCGTCGTTCTCGCTGCAAAGTCGCTTAGTGTGAAGGTACCTTTAGTTGGATGAGGAGGGGGGTAAAATGGCTGTGGACAATCCTATTTTTAATTGAGCGACCTCTCCTATAGGTAATCTGTGGTGAGGCTGTCCCCACGTCTTTAAGATCATTAACCATTTGGAGAATGGACCAATAACGTTGCATAATCTCTCTTAAATCTCTCGCTCCATTAGTATATCTTGTGATGAACCTAATGGCATTATTATCCTCTCTTTTTTGTACCGGAGTGAGTAATTTCTTTATGTCCCTCAAGAGGGATGATGTATAGGGCTCCTTCAAAACATTATCTGGGTAGCCACGCTCATGAAAACGCACTCTTAGGTCATTTGCTTGTTTCTTATATATCATTTAGTCTGAGCAATTTCTCCGAATTCATAGATATTGACCTTTCTGGATACCCCTCCTGAGGGGGGCTGGATGATTTGACTCCCACCTCAGGAGAGAATTGGATGCCGTTTGCTTTCTGTATGTGCTAGTAACCAGTTGACCCTCTTTTCCTCTCTCAATCAGAGCATCCAATCTGGAGGCGTTCATCTCAAATATGAAATGTACGCCTAGGTCATTCTTGTTCAGGCCTGTCTCAAAAGTGCCAAAACTGGCTCCTCTCCATATTACGAACACGTCATCTATGTAGCATAGCCACAATATGATGTTGTCTTCGGCTACAGACGTGGCATCCCCAAAAATGACATTTTCTTCCCACCAGCCCAGGAGCAAATTAGCGTACTAGGGAGCACAGGGACTCCCCATCACTGTGCCCCTGAGCTGCTGGAAATATTTGTTGTCAAAAAGAAAATAGTTCTTGTTGAGACAAAACTCCAAAGCTTGGATAACGAACCTATTATGCTTGCAAAATTGGCGTCCTCGCGTTTTCAAATAGTAATCCACAGCCATTTTACCCTTTTTGTGAGGGATTGAGGAATATAACACCTCTACGTCAATCGAGCACAATAACATGTCTGTATCTAGCTCAATATGATCCAGTTTTAAAAGGAGGTCCGTCTTGTCACGTGTATATAAACTAAGGGAAGTCACAAATGGTCTGAGGATTCTATCTACGTATAGGCCCAAATTATGTGTGAGACTACCAATTCCGGATACAATAGGCCTACCTTTAAGGGGTTAATGCCCTTATGGATTTTTGGTAGGCAATAAAATGTTGCTACTACCGGGTGGGCTGGTATAAGAAAATCTCTCTCATTGGTGTCAATCACTATTTTACGGAAGGCTTCCTTCACCAGATCTTTTAGTTCTCTATGATATACATCTGCTGGATTGGTTTCAAGTCTTTCATATCCCATATCCATTAGTAAAAGGGAGTAACATAGTTTTCTGTACTGCGGTACATCCATGACCACTATGTTACACCCTTTATCCGAAGGTTTGATGACCCTATTGCGATCTCTCTCAAGTTCACACAGGCTCTCCATCTCCGTTTTAGTAACATAGTAACATAGTTATTAAGGTTGAAGGAAGACTTTAAGTCCATCTAGTTCAACCCATAGCCTAACCTAACATGCCCTAACATGTTGATCCAGAGGAAGGCAAAAAAAAACCCATGTGGCAAAGAGTAAGCTCCACATTGAGGAAAAAAATTCCTTCCCGACTCCACATACGACAATCAGACTAGTTCCCGGGATCAATGCCCTATCAAGGAATCTAGTATATATAACCTGTAACATTATACTTTTCAAGAAAGGCATCCAGTCCCCTCTTAAATTTTAGTAATGAATCACTCATTACAGCATCATACGGCAGAGAGTTCCATAGTCTCACTGCTCTTACAGTAAAGAATCCACGTCTGTTATTATGCTTAAACCTTCTTTCCTCCAGACGTAGAGGATGCCCCCTTGCCTCGTCTCAGGTCTATGATTAAAAAGATCATCAGAAAGGTCGTTGTACTGTCCCCTCATATATTTATACGTTGATCACTCCTTAGCCTTCGTTTTCCAAACTAACTAGCCCCAAGTGTAATAACCTATCTTGGTATTGCAGACCCTCCAGTCCTCTAATAACCTTGGTCGCTCTTCTCTGCACCCGCTCTAGTTCAGCTATGTCTTTCTTATACACCGGAGACCAGAACTGTGCACAGTATTCTAAGTGTGGTCGAACTAGTGACTTGTATAGAGGTAAAATTATGTTCTCCTCATGAGCATCTATGCCACTTTTAATGCATCCCATTACTTTATTTGCCTTTGTAGCAGCCGCCTGACACTGGCCACTAAATGTGAGTTTGTCATCCACCCATACACCCAGGTCTTTTTCATTGACGGTTTTGCCCAGTGTTTTACAATTAAGCACATAGTTATACATCTTATTACTCCTACCCAAGTGCATGACCTTACATTTATCCCCATTAAAGCTCATTTGCCATTTATCAGCCCAAGCTTCCAGTTTACATAAATCATCCTGTAATATAAAATTGTCCTCCACTGTATTGATTACCCTGCAGAGTTTTGTGTAACCTGCAAATATTGAAATTCTGCTCTGTATGCCCCCAAGGTAATTAATAAATATGTTAAAAAGAAGAGGGCCCAATACTGACCCCTGTGGTGCCCCACTGCTCACCGTGACCCAGTCTGAATGTGCTCCAATAATAACCACCCTTTGTTTCCTATCCCTGAGCCAGCTCTTAACCCACTTACACATTTTCCCCTATCCCCATTATTCTCATTTTATGTAACAACCTTTTGTGTGGCACCGTATCAAAAGCTTTTGAAAAGTCCATATACACCACGTCCACTTCGTTCCCTTGGTCCAGTCCGGAACTCACATTTTCATAGAAACTGATCAGATTAGTCTGACAGGAACGATCCCTAGTAAACCCGTGCTGATACTGGGTCATGAGGTTATTCCTCTTCAGATACTCCAGTATAGTATCCCTTAGAATGCCCTCCAGGATTTTACCCACAGTAGAGGTTAAGCTTACTGGCCTATAATTACCGAGTTCAGTTTTTGTCCCCTTTTTGAGTATTGGCACCACATTTGTTGTACGCCAGTCCTGTGGTACAGACCCTGTTACTATGGAGTCTTTAAAGATGAAAAATAATGGTCTATCAATGACTGTACTTAGTTCCTGCAGTACTCGGGGGTGTATCCCATCCAGGCCTGGAGACTTGTCAAGTTTAGTGATTTTTAGACGCCGCCGTACTTCCTGCTGGTTTAAGCAGGTGACACTTAATGGGGAATTTTTGTTATCACTGATCATATTGTCTGCCATGGGATTTTCTTGTGTAAATACTGGTGAAAAGAAGTAATTTAGTATATTGGCTTTTTCCTCCACCATTTCACCCAGACTATTTTTAAGGGGGCCAACACTATCATTTTTTAGTTTCTTACTATTTATGTAGTTAAAGAATATTTTGGGATTATTTTTACTCTCTCTGGCAATGAGTCTCTCTGTCTCAATTTTTGCTGCCTTGATTTGCTTTTTACAGAACTTATTTAATTTTCTGTATTTATTTAATGCCTCCTCACTACCTACTTCCTTTAATTCTCTAAATGCTTTCTTTTTGTCCCTTATTGCGCCCCTTACAGCTCTATTTAGCCATATTGGTTTCCTCCTATTTCTAGTATATTTATTCCCATACGGTATATACTGTGCACAGGTCCTATCCAGGATGCTAATAAACGTCTCCCATTTTCTTTGTGTATTTTTATGTCTCAGGATATCATCCCAGTTAATTGCACCAAGATCTCTCGTCCGTGGAAAACTTGCCTTCCTGAAGTTTAGTGTCCTTGTAACCCCTCTACTACACATCTTAATAAAAGATATATGAAAACTTATTATTTTGTTATCACTATTCCCCAAGTGACCCCCAACCCTTATATTTGCTATGCGGTCTGGCCTGTTGGTTAATATTAGGTCTAGCAGTGCCCCCCTTCTTGTTGGGTCCTGAACCAGTTGTGAAAGGTAGTTGTCTCTCATAGTTGTCAAAAACTGATTACCTTTGCTGGAACTGCCGGTTTCTGTTCCCCAATCTATTTCAGGGTAGTTGAAGTCCCCCATAATAATGACTTCTCCTTGAGTCGCAGCTTCATCTATTTGCTTTTCGAGGATATTCTCCATTGCTTCCATTATTTTTGGAGATTTATAACAAACCCCTATCAGTAATTTATTATTTTTTCCCCCTCCCCTTATCTCCACCCACAGGGACTCTACATTTTCATTAAATTCACCTATATTATCACGCCGAATGGGTTTTAAGGACGATTTTACATACAGACACACCCCTCCCCCTCGCTTATCTGTACGGTCATTTCTGAAAAGGCTATAGCCCTGCAAGTTAACAGCCCAGTCATGGCTCTCATCCAGCCATGTTTCAGATATCCCCACCATGTCATAATTATGCTCCAACAACATTAGTTCTAATTCGTCCATTTTGTTAGCGAGGCTCCAGACATTACTATACATGCCCTTTATGTACCTCTATTCTTTCTTAAATTATTAATTGTTCTAACCCCACCCCCCATTCCACCCCCACTCCCAACTTCTTTATTTGTGCCCAGGTCACTATCTGCACTATCCTCCCCTCCTATAAAATGAATACCCTCCCCCAATCCCTAGTTTAAACACTCCTCCAACCTTCTAGCCATTTTCTCCCTCAGCACAGCTGCACCTTCCCCATTGAGGTGCAGCCCGTCCCTAGTGTAGAACCTGTAGCCAACTGAGAAGTCAGCCCAGTTCTCCAGGAACCCAAACCTCTCCTTCCTACACAAATTCTTGAGTAAGGTTGTGTATTCTCCTCTTTTTCTTTTTTTTTTTCAAGTTCAATTATGTCTCTAGATACAAAATTGAAAAATACATCAACCATACTTAAATCATTCATGGCTGCCGGCATCCGTTTGCTCACATTATTTAGGTCTGTAAATGGACCCTCTCCTATTTCATTTCGATCAGAGATCCCCCAAGTGGAACAAGAATCTGACATCACTCAGAAGGTCCTTCTCAATGCCTAGCTCAGCACAACATTTCTTATTCTCACGAATAAAGTTTTTTTTCCACTTTCAACAGCGGGCAAAAAGGTTAAGATCTTTTATTGCCTCAAAGGTCTCAAAATCAGTAGTAGGGACGAATGACATCCCTTTACTTAAAACTGCCATCTGTTCTTCTATCCTCTACACCCTTGAGTGGTTAATAACCTGACATTTTACGTGGGGTTTCGGGAGTTGAACCTGTTCCTGAGTGGGTATCCTAGATCTAAAAAACGTTCTCCCTGTGGTGACCCTCTATTGGCCCCTCTGCCTCCATGTGTTCCTCCTCTCCCTCTTTGTTTCCCCCTTGTGTTTTTGAATCTAGTGTCTGAGTCTGAGAATTCAGCTTCTGATGAGGATACGTCAGTCTCTTGTAGTCTAAATGGTTTGGGATTTGAGACCAAGTATGCTTTATTGTCTCGGAATTCTTGTAGGTCCCTAATGAAAAATTTGTGTTTGTTTTCTTTTAAATGATATCGAAACTTTTCTATGGTGTTTTGGAGACCTATTTCTTTGTCTGTAAATTCAGGCTCTGACGAAAACTCGCATTTTATAGAATAGATGTCATGATTCCCCTGATGAGTCTAAAGATGACGAAAAGCGTTGGGAGACACTATACATGAGAAGGACCACATGGCAAGGGGATATGATTCACCACCATTAATGGGACCCTGGGAACTCCGAAAGAGAACCAGTGGACTACTCGATCCTTTAGATGAGTATAAACTACTGTAAACTACTATTTGCTAGTTAAAATACCCATTATGATGCCATATGGCACATATGCCTATGAGTGAATTTTCATGGTTGAGAGGTATATCTGTATGCTGGTGGTCATTTGGGCTATATGATATACTGTAAGAATTGGATCGATAGTTTTCTTTCCTTGTTTAAACTGAGCTTGCTGTTATTACTGTACCGCCATATGCTGAATGAAACAGCTAAGAGACTGCTTGCTTGTTAGGTGTTGGGTCACCAAGTGAGAATGGAAATAGGTGCCCTGATTGTGCTCTGAATAGATTCATGCAGATATAGCTGTTTCCTGGACTACTAGTCTCTGATTAATGACAGGAGAAATCATGGTCATGTGGTGATTAGGAGATAAGCGACGCTAATTATTCTGTCCAGTAATTGATATCAAACAGGTCACCCAATAGAAAGACGGGGACCGTGTAAAAATCTGTGAAAAATTAAAATGAGAAAAAAAAAACCATATATGAGAATACTATAATACGGAGATTCCCTTATATATAGGTACAGTGGGGCAAAAAAGTATTTAGTCAGTCAGCAATAGTGCAAGTTCCACCACTTAAAAAGATGAGAGGCATCTGTAATTTACATCATAGGTAGACCTCAACTATGGGAAACAAACTGAGAAAAAAAAATCCTGAAAATCACATTGTCTGTTTTTTTATCATTTTATTTGCATATTATGGTGGAAAATAAGTATTTGGTCAGAAACAAACAATCAAGATTTCTGGCTCTCACAGACCGGTAACTTCTTCTTTAGGAGTCTCCTCTTTCCTCCACTCATTACCTGTAGTAATGGCACCTGTTTAAACTTGTTATCAGTATAAAAGGACACCTGTGCACACCCTCAAACAGTCTGACTCCAAACTCCACTATGGTGAAGACCAAAGAGCTGTCAAAGGACACCAGAAACAAAATTGTAGCCCTGCACCAGGCTGGGAAGACTGAATCTGCAATAGCCAACCAGCTTGGAGTGAAGAAATCAACAGTGGGAGCAATAATTAGAAAATGGAAGACATTCAAGACCACTGATAATCTCCCTCGATCTGGGGCTCCACGCATAATCCCACCCCGTGGGGTCAGAATGATCACAAGAACGGTGAGAAAAAATCCCAGAACCACGCGGGGGGACCTAGTGAATGAACTGCAGAGAGCTGGGACCAATGTAACAAGGCCTACCATAAGTAACACACTACGCCACCATGGACTCAGATCCTGCAGTGCCAGACGTGTCCCACTGCTTAAGCCAGTACATGTACGGGCCCGTCTGAAGTTTGCTAGAGAGCATTTGGATGATCCAGAGGAGTTTTGGGAGAATGTCCTATGGTCTGATGAAACCAAACTGGAACTGTTTGGTAGAAACACAACTTGTCGTGTTTGGAGGAAAAAGAATACTGAGTTGCATCCATCAAACACCATACCTACTGTAAAGCATGGTGGTGGAAACATCATGCTTTGGGGCTGTTTCTCTGCAAAGGGGCCAGGACGACTGATCCGGGTACATGAAAGAATGAATGGGGCCATGTATCGTGAGATTTTGAGTGCAAACCTCCTTCCATCAGCAAGGGCATTGAAGATGAAACGTGGCTGGGTCTTTCAACATGACAATGATCCAAAGCACACCGCCAGGGCAACGAAGGAGTGGCTTCGTTAGAAGCATTTAATGGTCCTGGAGTGGTCTAGCCAGTCTCCAGATCTCAACCCTATAGAAAACCTTTGGAGGGAGTTGAAAGTCCGTGTTGCCAAGCGAAAAGCCAAAAACATCACTGCTCTAGAGGAGATCTGCATGGAGGAATGGGCCAACATACCAACAACAGTGTGTGGCAACCTTGTGAAGGCTTACAGAAAACGTTTGACCTCGGTCATTGCCAACAAAGGATATATTACAAAGTATTGAGATGAAATTTTGTTTCTGACCAAATACTTATTTTCCACCATAATATGCAAATAAAATGATAAAAAAACAGACAATATGATTTTCTGGATTTTTTTTTCTCAGTTTGTCTCCCATAGTTGAGGTCTACCTATGATGTAAATTACAGACGCCTCTCATCTTTTTAAGTGGTGGAACTTGCACTATTGCTGACTGACTAAATACTTTTTTGCCCCACTGTACATGTGGAGTGTACAAAATAATTTTTGCACTATATTTTGCACCAGCACATGTTCTTTTTGCACTGTTTTTTTTGCACTTTGAAAGAAGGTTTAATGAGTTTAATAAAGGTTAAGTTTTAATTATATATACTAACCAGCTAACATCATTATGGTATAAAAAGAAAAAACACAGTAGTTTGACAATAAATGGCTTCACCCAACCACCAGCCATGAGTGGAGAAAAAGTTTTTGGTGTTATCATTCATATTCTCTGAAAAAACGCCAAGAAAGCAAAAATTCTGCTGAGGTATGTAAACTTTTGAGCACAGCTGTATATCTGTATATGTAAGTATATGTCACAGAGGTGCATAAATCCTCTTTTATAGTTAACAACTGTCCTTCAAGCCAGCATCCAGAGGTAAAGGGGAAGAATGGTAATGAGATCAACTTGCATTATTTGATTATTTCATCCATTTGCATTGTTTTTCCTCCTCTGTTTGCAAGTCAACAAGCTAGCTGGCCTGGAAAATGTGTAACCAACATATCAGCAAACATCATTACTCAATTATCCTGTGTCTCTGGTCATCCAGAATAACAGCACAATATGTAACATCAAATGTCAATTTACAAGTCAATATTACAGGTTTATAAGAACAAAACACCATGGTTACTTAACGGTAGCCATTTTTTCCTGAACCTATGGCAACAAACCTGAGAGAGTGATCTGCCCATCCAGGACAGGAAACCTACTGAAATAAAAAGGGCGGTACCTCACTTCAGTTGGATTACAGAGCATGAGAGGTCCTCTGGTTAATTTACACGGAAAAACAACACCACATTATATCAACAAAACACACCCAAACTATAGTGCACACCCAAGAGGTGAGAAGAGTGGGAATATACGGGTGCTATTGTAATAATATGCAGGTACTGAGTATGTCACCACAGAACAGACAGATCAACAGTTGAGGGGTTTAATAACAGGAATCAGGTTCTCCTCGCAGGGAGGAAGCAATGGGAAATAACTAGCAATAAAACAGGGCAAAAATGTGAGAGTAAAACAATGTAACAGAAGTAAGCAAGATTTCTTGAGAAAAGAACACTTCTCAGTCTGATGAGGACTTGCGCCAACGTAGGCGCCGAGAAACAGCAGCACTTGTCACCCCTCTGGACTGAGTAGTCTTTAGGAGCCTGCTGCCTGGGGTTTCGGGAATTAATGTGGTATGCACAGGCTCTGAGTCTTTAGCTTTTACAGCACAGCCAGGAATCAGGGGCTCTGCAATGTTAAGTCTCTGAACCAGGAATCGGGGGCTCTGCACTGATACTGCGGGGACCAGGGGGTCGAAGTCTCTGCACGGGCCAATGTCCCTACACGGGTCTCAAAGCGCCCCTCTCCAGTCACAGCAGAGTCTGATTTCAAGTACTCACAAGATGCAGTCTTTCTGGGCAGTCTCCCTGTATTTGTCCTCAGACTGGGAGCTCTCTCTCGGATTGCAGCTGCACCCTGCTCTGACCGCTGCTCATGCTGCTCTGTCCCTTGCGCCCGTGCCTTTCCTGCTCTCTGCCCGCTTCCTTCCTGTCCAAGTCTCTAAGTCTGCCCCCTGGGGAACCTGTAGCACAGCTCAATGGTTCCAGGCACAGAGCCGAGAAGGTAACCGCCCCCAGACTCTTCTTGTGTTTCACCTCCTTACACTATCATGGGTTCTGGAACAAACAGCTACTGGTAAGTAACCTTGGTGTTTTCCCTTCACCCATGACAACACACCTGAGAGATTTTTGGAGAAATAAATTTCTTAGGGAGTGAACACCGCTTGCAGCACCCTTCCACCAAAGTGTAGGTCAGCTGAGGAGGACAGATTCAGTCTGTAGTGCTTAAGAAAGTAGATGGTGAGCACCCCATAGCGGCCTTACAGATCTGATCAATCGATACCTCTGCCTTTTCTGCCCAGGAACTAGCCACTGCTCTGGTGGAGTGAACCCTGATGCCTTCAGGAACCAGAGCGCCACTCGCAGAGTAAGATAAGCTAATGGCCTCTCTGATCCATCTGGCAATGGTACCTTAAGATACTCCATAACCCTCTCTGCAACTCTAAAAGGCTATGAATAGGGACTGATCTTTCCTCCATTGACTAGTCTTGGACATGCACCCCAACATGGAACTCCTCATGTCTAAAGTATGGCATTTTTCCTCCCCTGGATTTTTAGGGTTATCACAGAAGGAAGGTAAGGTGATCTCCTGGCTTCTTTGGAATTTAAGAACTACTTTGGGGAGATAAGCTGGATCTGGTCTTAGAACCACCCTGTCCTCAAACACTTACATGTATGCGGGGCATATAGACAGTTTACACCGGCGATGTGCTGCTGAGAACAAGGATTTCTGTTCCCGCATAAACAATCCAATCACTCGATGAATAGGCAGCATTTTGCTTGTTTAGTATAATACACCCCATAGTCCTCCATATCTATGTATATAATTGTCTAATATATAAGGGTCACTTCCGTCTGTCTGTCCTGGAAATCCCACGTCTCTGATTGGTCGAGGCCGCTAGGCCTCAACCAATCAGCGACGGGCACAGTCCGGCCAAGAATTAGTCCCTCCCTATTTCCGTCCAGTCAGTGCCCGGCGCCCGCTCCATACTCCCCTCCAGTCAGCGCTCACACAGGGTTAATGGCAGCGTTAACGGACCACATTATGCCGCGGGTAACGCACTCCGTTAACGCTGTTATTAACCCTGTGTGATCAACTTTTTACTATTGATGCTGCCTATGCAGCATCAATAGTAAAAAAATTCTAATGTTAAAAATAATAAAAAAACAAAAAACCTGCTATTCTCACCTTCCGTTGTCTGCCGATGTGCGCGCGGCTGCCGCCAGCTTCCGTTCCCAGAGATGCATTGCGAAATTACCCAGAAGACTTAGCAGTCTCGTGAGACCGCTAAGTCATCTGGGTAATTTTGCAATGCATCTCTGGGAACAGAAGCTGGCGGCAGCGGCTCTCGCATCAGGACAGCTTCGCTGGACGACGGAGGGTGAGTATATAACTTTTTTTTTTTAACAGGGATATGGTGCTCACATTGCTATATACTACATGGGCTGTGTTATATACTATGTGGCCCGTGTTATATACTGCGTGGCTCATACATGCATATTCTAGAATACCTGATGCGTTAGAATCGGGCCACCATCTAGTATTATAATGTGCACCTCAGTCCTCCATATGGTATAATACACTCCTCAGTTCTCCATATAGTATAATACACTAGTCAGTTCTCCATATAGTATAATACACTCCTCAGTTCTCCATATAGTATAATACACTCCTCAGTCCTCCTTATAGTATAATACACTCCTCATAGTCCTCCATATATTAAAATAAACTGCTCAGTCCTCCATATAGTATAATGTACTGCCATTGTCATCGATGTAGTACAATTCACTTCCCATAGTATAATGTATTCCCCATAGTCCTCGATACAGTAAAATGCAACCCACATATAGTATAATGATGCTACTCCAGAGTATAATGCAGCCACCCCACAGAATATATTGGAGCCCCCTGAGTATAATGTAACCCCCCAGAGAATATAATGCAGCCCCCTCATATAGTATAATGCAGCCCCTGCATATATACGGTAGCCCCCTCATAGAGCATAATGTAGCCCCTCCATAGAATACAATGCAGCCCTCCTCATATAGTATAATGCAGCTCCACATAGAATATAACGTAGCCCCCTCAGAGTATGATGCAGTCACCCCTCGTAGAATATAATACAGCCCCCATAGAATATAATGTAGCCCCCAGAGAATGTAATAAGCCCCCTATAGAATGTAATACAGCCCCCCCATAGAATATAATACAGCCCACCTCCCCACAGAATATAACCCCCCTTGGAATATAATGTAGCCCCCATAGAATGTAATACAGCCCAGCCCCCATAGAATGTAATACAGCCCAGCCCCCATAGAATGTAATACAGCCCAGCCCCCATAGAATGTAATACAGCCCAGCCCCCATAGAATGTAATACAGCCCAGCCCCCATAGAATGTAATACAGCTCAGCCCCCATAGAATGTAATACAGCCAGCCCCCATAGAATGCAATGCAGCCAGCCCCCATAGAATGCAATGCAGCCAGCCCCCATAGAATGCAATGCAGCCAGCCCCATAGAATGCAATGCAGCCAGCCCCCATTGAATGTAATGCAGCCAGCCCCATAAAATGTAATGCAGCCAGCCCCCATAGAATGTAATACAGCACAGCCCAATTGCCCCACAATCCAGTTATCACTCACTGATATATAATAAAAAAAAACACACTCTCCTCACCCCTCCTCGTGCCCCGCGCTGCTCCCGGCTCTGGTCTCAGCAGCTGCAGTCTGCCCGGCCACACAGCAGGTGCGCGATGATATGACGTCATCGCGCACCCGCAGTGTCAGCGCGAGGCAGAGCGGGAAATGATGGGAGAGGGAGCAACAGCGGATGCTCTCTTCTCCATCATTGCATTCAACTGTACCGGCATGACGCCGGTATAGTTAATTGCGGGGCGGGCAATGGGGGGGTGAGTCGGCGCTGGCAGGAGGAGTCAGCCCTGGCGCCGCTGATAGCGGCAGCGGCCCACTCCTGGCACTGGCCCTGCTTCCTACTTTTCAACAGGGTGGAGACTAGCCCTGGTGAGAATCCCTGCCGACTCAAAACGCCCTCTCAAATTCCATGTTGTCAGATGGAAGCCCTTCACTTGAGAGTGGCACACCGTTCCCAGTAAGCAGGTCCGAGATCTCTGGTAGAATCCATGGATCAGTAACAGATATCTATCTTAGAAGGGAAAACCACGGTCTCCTCGGCCAAAATGGAGCAGTGAGAATTACTTTTGCCTGATCCTCTCTGATGTTTCTGACGACCATTGGAATCATTGCTATCGGGGGAAACACGTAGGCCATACTGAACTTCCAAGGTATCTGAAGGGCATCTACCGCAAATGGATTTTCCCTTAGGTCTAACGAGCAGAAGCTCCTCATTTTACTGTTGTGTAAACTGGCAAACAGATCTATCTCCCGCCTGCCCCATGCCTGCACTATTTGCTGGAACACTAGAGGATTTAGAAACCATTCTCCCTGCCTCAGTTTCTTGCAACTTAGGAAGTCTGCTTTCTATACCCCTTATGTGAAGTGCCGTATGAGATAGCAGGTGTTGTTCTGCTAGCTGGAGCAGGATGTCTGCTGCCCCCATAAGGGTATGGGACCTCGTTCCCCCCTGGTGGTTGATATGAGATACCACTGTGCTACCACAGTCGCACGACTGTTCGACATGACCCGGGCATGGCAATCTCAAAGGAAGGGAAGAAAGTGTCTTAAGGCTCTTTCCACAGCCCACAGCTCCTTTAAATTTGAATCCTGATTTCTTTCTAGAGACCAGGTTCCCTGCACTGATTAGTACCTCAGATGTGTACCACCAGGCAAGGGAGTCTCTTACAGCTAAGGAAAGATGTACTTTTCCCTCTAAATGCCATTTTAACGACCTCTGTGCCGACAGGACCTCCCAGTGTAGCAGCCTTAGGTGGAACTGTGCCCATCTTACTTCCGGTATGCAAGATGTTATGGATCCTCGTGAGGACATCACCTTTCTTAATGTCATTATAGGCTCCTGCATTGCCGATAGCCAAAATAATGAGCTTGGCACGATCTTGTCCTCAGGTAGGAAACAGACCTGGTGCTTGAAGTCCAGAACCAACCCCAGGAAGGATTGTATCTTTTCCGGTCTTAACTTGCGGCCACTGACAGACCAAATGGGAGGGCTGCATACTGATAGTGCCTGAACAGACAGAGCCACCTTTAGGAACTTCTGATGGTCACGTTGGATTGGGATGTGATAATAGGAATCTTTTAAGTCTATGACTGCCATGAAGCAATCCTAGAATAACAGTTTTATAGCCATGTTTACTGACTCCATTTTGAAAGAGTAATTCACAACCCATTGGTTGAGTTTCCTCAGGTTGACGATAGTCCTTAGAGAACCGTCCTGCTTCTGTATCAAAAAAGAGGGCGGATAAAATCCTCTTCCTAAAACTTCAACTGGGACTTCGTGCAGAACCTGCTTCTTCTACATCAGTCCCAAAATCTCCGCCTCCAGGGCTAGCTCCTGGAGATTTCCTGTGGGGTGCTAATATAAATGTCTGCCGGGGTGGATGGACTAAGTCTATCAATAGACCGTCCTTGATGACACTTAAGGTACCGTCACACTGAACAACTTAACAACGATATCGCTAGCGATCCGTGACGTTGCAGCGTCCTGGCTAGCGATATCATTGTGTTTGACACGCAGCAGCGATCAGGATCCTGCTGTGACATCGTTGGTCGGAGCTAGAAGGCCAGCACCTTATTTCGTCGCTGGATCTCCCGCAGACATCGCTGGATCGGTGTGTGTGACACCGATCCAGCGATGTCTTCACTGGTAACCAGGGTAAACATCGGGTTACTAAGCGCAGGGCCGCGCTTAGTAACCCGATATTTACCTTGGTTACCAGCGTAAAAGTAAAAAAAACCAAACACTACATACTTACATTCCGATGTCTATCCCCCAGCGCCGTGCTTCTCTGCACTGTGAGCGCCGGCCAGCCGGAAAGCAGGGCACAGCGGTGACGTCACCGCTCTGCTTTCCGGCCGCTGTGCTTACACAGTGCAGAGAAGCAGAACGCCGGGGGACAGACAGCGGAAGGTAAGTATGTAATGTTTGGTTTTTTTACTTTTACGCTGGTAACCAGGGTAAACATCGGGTTACTAAGCGCGGCCCTGCGCTTAGTAACCCGATGTTTACCCTGGTTACCCGGGGACCTCGGCATCGTTGGTCGCTGGAGAGCTGTCTGTGTGACATCTCTCCAGCGACCAAACAGCGACGCTGCAGCGTCGCTAAATGTGACGGTACCTTTAGGATCCAGTGACTGGGGGAGATGTTTACCAAGGCAGGAAGAGAGAGATCCTCTCCCCTACCTCTGACCTGATGTCATTGGGGGGGATTCTTTGATGAAGAGGGTCCCCTGAACAAATATCCAGACCCTTTCCTGTCTTTGAAGCCCCAGCTTCTAAGGCTACTTTCACACTTCCATCGGTACGGGGCTGTTGCCATGTGTCGGCCCGACGTACCGATGGACGTTGTGAAATAAATGAACAACGGGGCAGCTGATGCAGTTTTCCAACGCATCCGCTGCCTCATTGTAATGTCCGGGGAGGGGGGGCGGAGTTCCGGCCACGCATGCGCGGTCGGAAATGGCGGACACGACACACACAAAAAAAGTTGCATGGAACGTTTTTGTGCCAATGGTCCGCCAAAGCATGACGCATCCGTCGCATGACGGATGCGACGTGTGGCCATACATCGCAATGCGTCGCTAATGCAAGTCTATGGAGAAAAAACGCATCCTGCGGGCAACTTTGCAGGATGCGTTTTTTCACCAAAACGACGCATTGCAATGTACGTCACACGACGCAAGTGTGAAAGTAGCCTAAGATGTCCTCTAGTTTCTGACCAAAGAGAAACTGACCGTCACATGGAATGGAGCAGAGTCTATTTTTCGAAGGCATGTCTCTCTTTTAGCCACAAGGCCCATCTAGCCGCATTGGATAGGTTTGCTGCCAACCTCACCGAGTCGGCTGAGTAGTTTGCTATGAAGGCCGCTGCTCCTTGCCACATAGTCATATTGACCAAGATTTAATCTCTTGAAACCTTACTCCTCAGCTGTTCCTCCATCTGTTGCAGCCAGACCATAAGGGAACAGGCAGTACATGTCCCAGCTATTGCCGGCTTCAGACCACCTGCGGCTGCCTCCCAGTTGTGCCTAAGGAACCCATCTGCTTTTTATATAATCGGTCTCTAAGCGTGACGGAGTTCTCCAAGGGCAGGGACAATTTTTTAGAGGACTTAACTAATGCTCCATCGATCCTAGGTGTTTTATCCCAACCCTCCGAGTTGTTTTTCTCAAAGGGGTATCTCCTTTTGGAAGATGAGGGCAGGCTACCAGACCTCTCTGGCTTTTTCTACTCCTCTATGAGCATTTCTATCCTAATGTTTAGGGATGAGCAAGTATACTTGTTGCTCAGGTTTTCCCGAGCACGCTCGGGTGGTCTCCGAGTATTTATGACTGCTCGGAGATTTAATTTTCCTTACCACAGCTGGATGATTTGCAGCTACTAGAAAGCTTGATTACATGTGGGGATTCCCTAGCAACCAGTCATAAATACTTGGAGACCACCCAAGCATGCTCCGGAATACCCGTGCAAAAAGTATACTCCCTCATCACTATTAGCGTTAACTGGAAAGGTGCGCTTCCTTTTTTCCTCCAGGCCCCCCCAAACATAACATCCTCTAAGGATTTAGGTGTTTTTTCCTTTAGGCCCATAGTTGACCTGACTGCCATAACCAGTCATCCGTGACCTCAGCCGGAAGGCAAGGTCAACTGCCTACATCACTGTCTGAGGAGGTAAGGAGGATGGGGAGGAGGAGGAAGGGGACAGGGATTCCACATATTCCCCACCAGATTGCGAGGCCTCTAAAATCGTGACAAGCCCCCGAGCTCTCTTGCTTCCCTTTTTCAAAGCTGACTTTAGGGAACCTTTCACCTCCACCCTGATTATTGCCCTAAGGCTCGTGGCGAAGTCAGGGGTCTCTTCCGGTAGGGTTTACTGTATGCATTCAGCACAGAGATCCTTCTGCCACTGAACTGCCAGTGGGGTTTTACAAAGGGCACACTCTTTATTCTTTGTCTTGGCACTAGCCTTCCTAGGCCCCCAGTGATTAAGCAGAAAGTTCCCTACTAACAACAAAGGTAACATTCTTGTAGATTACTCACCACCCGCTAACAAACCAAGGGTAGCAGATACGGAGGCTGATCAGGGTTACAAACTATGTCCCTCCTGAATACCGAGGAGTCCCGCGATCTCTGGCCGGGACGGCTGCCACCACTCGAGCGGCTGCTCCTCTTAGTGCGCCCAAGCTGGTGACCAGGCATAGACACTGGTTAATGATCCTGCTGCTGCTGTAAGGGCTGCTGTCCACTGTGATCCTCCATAATGGAGAGCTTCGGACACAAGCGCCACTTCTGTGGTCATCTTATAAGGCTACGTTCACATTTGCGGTCCTCGCCGCAGCGTCGGGCGCCGCAGCGGCGCCGCATGCGTCATGCGCCCCTATATTTAACATGGGGGCGCATGGACATGCGGCGCACTTGCGTTTTGCGCCGCATGCGTCGCTGCGGCGCCCGCGTCGGTGCGCAGAGGACGCAGCAAGTTGCATTTTTGCTGCGTCCAAATTCAATGAAAAAAACGACGCATGCGGCGCAAAACGCAGCGTTGTGCATGCGTTTTGCTGCGTTTTTATTTGCGTTGTGCGTTGCGGCGCCGACGCTGCGGCGCACAACGCAAATGTGAACGTAGCCTAAGAGAGATTCATTGCGCTTCCTGCCTCCTCTGGTACCGATCCATGCACCTCTCTCCTCCAGCCACCCTGCCAGGATGTGCCCAGTATCCATGCACCCTGGCTGGATTTTTAGCCATGGAAATGCCAAATTGGCCCCAGCGCACACCCCCCGACGTCATGCGGGCACGCCCATTCCCAGTGTGCCTCGCGCACAATGTCAGAGGCGCACGCCCCGGTAGCCCAGCTCACTATGAAGCGGCGGTTAGCAGGAAGAGGGAGAGCAGCAGGGCAGCCGCAGAAGAGTCACTGGGCCCATGACTTAACCGCTCTTCGCCTGCATGTATGTCGAGGACCCACAGGACCTGCGGACAGTGCTTCCACCACCTGAAGGCCGGCATACAGGCGCTCTGCCTGTTCTTCCAGTGCCGGGACAGGCGTGGGGGAGTGGATAAGAAAGTCTTCAAACCGCCAGGTTATCAGGACAAGGATCCCTGTCAGGACAGGACACCCTACTGAAGTGAGGGAGATAAAGCAAGGCGAACAGCGGCGAAACGCATGTGCAATTGATCCACCAACACTCAGGTGAAGTATGCTTCATTTTAATTTTATAGCCCAGACACTTTATAGGGGTTACTGAGTATGGACTTAGTCCCCTGCCCAGGGAGAATTTATACTCATGAATTGGCCCTCATATGATGATTGAGGGTGACTCAGGCATACTGCCGGGACATATATGTATGGATTACTTGCACCTTATATACATGGGCTACCTCTCATGGGATCAATGTCATTAGGGCATATTGATTGAACAGAACCATATGTGCTACTTGCACCTGCGTTATGTACTGAGTGTTTTTCTCCCTTATTAGATCATACCTTGTGTGTGGTGGATTTTCACGTCCGGTGTCTTTTTGCACTTCGTATGTCTATGGCACTGTTACTACGTGACAGTGACCTGTGTTTTTAATCTGTTATTGTTGTTAATAAAGTTTGTCTTTATATTCTCCAAAAAAACTTCCAATTGGTCTCCTGATTTATATGAAGTGAGGGAGAGGTACTGCCCTTTTATTTAAGCTGGTTTCCTGTCCTGACTGGGTGGATCCCACTCTCAGGTGTGCTGTCATGAGTGAAGGGAAAAGTCTGTTTTCTTGAACAACCAGAAAAACACATTCACAAGTGATCATATATATTTAAAACAGTCAATGCCTCCTGGCTTACTGAAAATAGACCCCAGGTTGATTAAGATAAAATGCTGTGTCATCACAACACCCTTGAAGGCACTAGGTGGAGTGACTCATAAAAACACTCCTAAAGGCTTTGCACAAAGTACAAAGTCAGGAAAAAAATGATAAGGAAGATCAATCATACAGCCTTGAAGGCAACAACTGGATGGCCTCATTCAAATATTGAACATTAAAAACACTTTATGTGCTGCTGCCATCTGGTAGTGTGAAAAAGTGTGGGCTAATCCAGGCTTTATTAATTTTTTTGAATGAGCCTGTCAGCGTTCTCTGTTGACAAGCAAAAGCTCCTTTCTGCTATGACCCTTCCTGGTGGCATTAAAAACCCTCTCAGACAAGACGCAAACGGCAGGGCTGCCCAACATGTCTGCTGTCCAGCTTTGAGACCCAATAGTTGAAGGTAGCAGAGCAATTAGGGAGTGTGCTGGTTTGGTCAGCCAGGTATTGCCTGACGATTTTTAAAAATGTTTCCCTCCTTGTCAAAAATACCCGGTCATCAGGCTGGATGCTAGGATGGTGTAATGAAATTGGACCAGGCCTTTGACAGTGTACCCCTGCTTCTGCTGTGTGTCTCCCTCACCTCTCTTCCTTGGTTGGCCCCTGCAGCTAGTATTGTCTAATGGGAATTTTTTCAATATATTCTCCACAATAGCCTTCTGGTATAGCAGCATTTTAGAAGACCTCTGTGCCTCAGGAAGGAGAGATGCAAAGTTCTGCTTGTAGCATGGGTCTAGCAGGGAGTACGTGTTGGAGCTGGTATTGCACAACTGGTCTCTGCTGCTCACAAAGCCTTAGTTCGAACGCGTGGACACATCGCATAGCAGTCGCTGAGCTGGCACTTGCATGCGCTGCTGCAGCACTGCCAGAGCGTCAGCAGCTGTAGCAGGCTTGTGGAAATGGGCAGTGATGCAGCGTACTTTGATCAGAGGATCTGGCAAATCTGTCTGAATGCTGTGCTGGGAGCACAATTTGGAATTGCCTAATGATGGTGCATTATAATGTGCAAGGACAGGTGCAGGGTGGAAGGCATCTGCACCAGTGTCAAGAACAAGAGATTGGGAAGCACCTAGCAGAGGAGAAGAAGCTTAGATGACATGTGCTTAACCCCTTCACCCCCGGAGCTTTTTCCGTTTTTCCGTTTTCGTTTTTCGCTCCCCTCCTTCCCAGAGCCATAACTTTTTTATTTTTCCGTCAATTTGGCCATGTGAGGGCTTATTTTTTGCGGGACGAGTTGTACTTTTGAACGACATCATTGGTTTTAGCATGTCGTGTACTAGAAAACGGGGAAAAAAATTCCAAGTGCAGTGAAATTGCAAAAAAAGTGCAATCCCACACTTGTTTTTTGCTTGCCTATTTTGCTAGGTTCACTAAATGCTAAAACTGACCTGCCATTATGATTCTCCAGGTCACTACGAGTTCATAGACACCTAACATGACTAGGTTATTTTTCACCTAAGTGGTGAAAAAAAATTCCAAACTTTGCAAAAAACAAAACAAAACAAAATTGCGCCATTTTCCGATACTCGTAGCGTCTCCATTTTTCGTGATCTGGGGTCAGGTGAGGACTTATTTTTTGCGTGCCGAGCTGGCGTTTTTAATGATAGCATTTTAGTGTAGATACGTTCTTTTGATCGCCCGTTATTGCATTTTAATGCAATGTCGTGGCGACCAAAAAAACGTAAATCTGGCGTTTCAAATTTTTTTCTCATTACGCCATTTAGCGATCAGGTTAATGCTTTTTTTTTATTGATAGATCGGGCGATTCTGAACGCGGCGATACCAAATATGTGTAGGTTGGGTTTTTTTTTTATTGATTTATTTTGATTGGGGCGAAAGGGGGGTGATTTAAACTTTTATATTTTTTTTATTTTTTTCACATTTTTAAAAACTTTTTTTTTTTACTTTTGCCATGCTTCTATAGCCTCCATGGGAGGCTAGAAGCAGGCACAGCCCGATCGGCTCTGCTACATAACAGCGATCATCAGATCGCTGTTATGTAGCTAAAATGCAGGTGTGCTGTGAGCGCCGACCACAGGGGGGCGCTCACAGCCACCGGCAATCAGTAACCATAGAGGTCTCAAGGACCTCTATGGTTACAATGGAGGAGCATCGCCGACCCCCGATCATGTGACGGGGGTCGGCGATGCGCTCATATCCGGCCGCACGGCCGGATGCGGTAGTTAAATGCCGCTGTCTGCGTTTGACAGCGGCATTTAACTAGTTAATAGCGGCGGGTGATCGCGATTTCACCCGCCGCTATTGCGCGCACATGTCAGCTGTAAAAAACAGCTGACATGTCGCGACTTTGATGTGCGCTCACCGCCGGAGCGCACATCAAAGCGGGGGTCCCGACATGTGACGTACTATTCCGTCACATGTCGGGAATGGGTTAATCACGCTAATGGTGGTTAAGCTCTTAGCAGTCAGGTCTCAGAACTCTCGTTAAAAAAGTCCCATTCTGAGGAACTCCTAACTTTTTCATGTAGAAATTCACGAGTGTCGGTACTCTATGGAACAGTTGCTTACCTTCTCCCTCTGGTCACCCCACTGCCTCTTTGTCTGTTTTGGTACTGCCGATTCATCCTCCTCAGCGCTTCTGGCCTCGCTCTGCATCCCACCTTCGGTCATTGACTTTGTGATCCACCCTCTTCAACCACTGCATCCTGGTCCTCATGACTTAGTGACTTGTCAATAACTGTGCCTTATAATCATGTTCCTTCTTAGACAAAATGTGAGTACTCTAAGTTTTGGGCATAATTAAACAGAATGTCCTCTTGTCACTCTTAGAATATGCAGGTTGAGAGGCCACAATCAATAAATTAAGTTGTAAAGAGCTTCTCGGAATGTCCTAGTGTGGGAGCACTAATCTCCTGGGACTGAACATGAAAGGAGGATCAAGGTGAGGATGTTGGCTGTTGAGACTGGACAGCATGGAAGACTGGGTGATGCTGCCAAGCATGCTGTAAGTATTATCTGCTATTCAAAGGACCACCTGTTCTGGCTTCAGAAGTGGTGTACCTAGTGTGATGGTGTGATATGGTATGTGAGGATCATTTTGTTTGTATTAATATTTTACTGATTTTCATGGTGTTCTTTTGTAGGATGAGTTGTTATTTGCTAATCGATGAATGGCTGTTGTTGCCATCTGATATCAGCCCCCCACAGTATTGTACTATTATCTTTCCACAGGGTCAGTGAATCATTTCCCATTATCCTGTTACTGAACTGCATTCGGGTTCTGGACTATCTTATCCTTTGTGTGGTGGATTATGGGCCTTTCCTATTTCTGCCTAAATAAAGGTCTTGGGATTGTTCACTCTTCTCTTGCTCTGTTGATTGTGTGATACCGAAGAAGAATGCTGTGACACTTACCTTCCTGCAAAGTGGGACAGAAACCTAGGTGATGTGGATGGGCGCGGTTCTTGTGCTTCAGCAACAGGCGTAGTCGCATCTGCCCCACGTCCTCGTTGTCTACGTGCACCATCGTTAGCATCTCCACTTCCCCGCCCCTTACCGCATGCATTACACATTTTCTAATTGCTATGTCTCTGGAAGCCAAGTTTATTTTTTTATTAAAAAAAAAATTGGTCACCTGCACCAGTCAAAGCGTTTTTTTGTTTTTTAGTTTAATATCACCATAATGTAACACAAAGCAGGTAAAAGTGTATGGATGACAAATTCAATCCAGAAACATTTCTCCACACTTATTTGGATTGTTATATTCCACAGAAATGCACCAAAAAGCACGTAATACTCTATGGATAACACTATAGTCTATTTTCACCCACGAAAAAAAGAATGTGGTCAACTGCTGCTGCTATATATTTAGCAATGGACTGCAAAGCACTAAGTCCTGCCTAGAGACTGTATTCAGCCAATCCCCCTGCTCATGCAACTGTCCCTCACTAGGCTAAATGCAGAATGTATCTGATACAAACAACAAAGCACAAGGTTAGCCCTTACAAGGATTGTTAATATGATGGTTCAGCTTCAGCACCAGTATCAACACTACAGGACTCTGATTTGTTATACTGTGCACACACAGGCCTGTACAACCACTCTCTTTCTCCAATAAGAACTGTCTCTGAGCTATGCACTGGCATCAGTGTGCCGAGCGTGGCTGCACCTGTTCTTTTATAACCCCTGATTATATAATACGGCCAGCCAATCACATTAATGCCACTACCGAGATGGCTATGGCATTACAGTGACTGGCAGGCAATCCCTGCATGTTTATTGGCTGTCTATCAGACATCAAACATGTGGAGTGGGGATTCGAACTTCAAATCCGAGCAACAGCTAATGCTCACCAAGTATTTCCAAGCACCCAGATATTCAAGTGATATCAGAGTATCACTGAGCACGTTTGCTCATTCCTAGTAATTACCCTTCTCATTTAATTATATGACTTATGTTTTTGGACAATTTTTCAATAACATATGTAGTTTCTCCCCTATTGAGTTATTTTTGATGGTTAACAAAATACGATTTTCAAGCTCATACTATATGACCACAGTAGGCAATGAACTGAGTTAAGTTGACAAACTCCAATGTTCGTGCCTAGTAAATAAAGTAGATATGTCCTGCAGGTGGTGCCTGCAAATGATCTAATTTGATAATATACAGTTAATATACAGCCAAAGGTTTTGAGATCTTAAACAGAATAGGGTATACTGGTCTCTTACCATTTAGGAAGGTACATAGTCCTGTCAGTGGAATAGCCGGGGTGTCCTTTAAGGATGGTGAGGTGAAATAGGCAAAAAGTTCTGTGGAGCGATATTGGAGAGTGATATCGGAGAGCTGCCCTGACCGGTGGCAGCTACTCCGTGAAGTGTCTCCAGTAAACAGCGGGATTCCGGGTCCTGGTATCCAGATGCCGTGTGGTAGGAGAACGGTATGTGCGGCTGGTCTGAAGGATCTGCATGACGCGGAGTCTATCAACTTAACTCAGTTCCTTGCCTACTGTGGCCATATTGTATGAGCTTGAGCATTTATTTCAGCTTCCCATTCTATTTTTCTTTTTCTAGCGTCAATATACTTTTTTCTTTTTTACTATTCCCCTGTGACAATCTCTGTTGTGGTTGTTTTATTCGCTGCAGGAAAGAGCTTTAACACCTTGCGCCACTTTTTTCAGACTTAAATACGATTGTCCATTAATTTATTTTTTACACTCTAGGTATGATAATGGTTTCTCTCTGTGTGGCATTTTTGATGTTTAAAGGTGATGTCCACTTCTTGGACAACCCCATCTCACTAGAAAGGAGAAGATTTATCCAGCTTCTACTCCACAATTCCAAGACATGTTTAAAATTATGAATTCTTTATTTTTTCAAAGTTAAAATATAGCCATATCAAAATGTCCTTCTTCTTTCTTGGTTGAAAAATGTAGGAAAAATGTATTTAAATCCCTTTCCGACATCGGGCGTACATTTACGCTGATGTCAGGCACCCTCCCTTTGATGTGGGCTTCGGCGGTGAACCCACATCTTTCCCGGAACATGTCAGCTGTTTTAAACAGCTGAGAAGTGCCCGGAATAGCTGAAGGTGGAAACGCGATCCACTCGCGGCTATTAACCCGTTAAAGTTTCACAACGGTATTTGACAGCAGCATTTAACTTGCGCTTCCGGCAATCGCGCCGGAAATCTGCCCACCGTTGACCTCTGTCATGTGATCGCAAGTCACAAGTGGTTTGGCATGGAGACTATTGAAGCATACCAAAAGTAAAAAAAAAAAAGAAAAAGCAAAGGACAACCCCTTTAAGAAATACAATTTTTGGTTAAAAATTTTTCAACATTATGAACATGAAAAAGGATTCTTCCCTGTGTGGGTTCTCTGGTGCCTAACCAAAATTGATTTCTGATTAAAACATTTCCAACATTCTGAACAGGAAAAAGGCTTCTCCCCTGAGTGGATTCTCTGGTGCCTAACCATATCTGGTTTCTGTTTAAAACATTTCCCACATTCTGGACAGGAAAAAGGCTTCTCCCCTGAGTGGATTCTCTGGTGCCTATCCATATCTAGTTTCTGTTTAAAACATTTACCACATTCTGGACAGGAAAAAGGCTTCTCCCCTGTGTGAATTCTCTCATGTATAACAAGATGTGATTTGTGGTTAAAACATTTCCCACAGACTGAACAGGAAAAAGGCTTCTCCCCTGTGTGGGTTCTCTGGTGGCTATTAAGATACGTTTTTCGGTTAAAACATTTTCCACATTCTGAACATGAAAAAGGCTTCTCCCCTGTGTGGGTTCTATAATGCTGAACCAAACTTGTTTTATGGCTAAAAGATTTCCCACATTCTGAACATGAAAAAGGTTTCTCCCCTGTGTGACTTCTTTGGTGTCTAACAAGATTTGATTTGAGATTAAAACATTTCCCACACATGGCACAGGAAAATCTTTTCTCCACTGTGTGAATTTTTGGATGTTTAAGAAAAGACTTTTCAATGTTTTCAATGGGAAACCAATTTCTAAATTCTGAACATGAAAATGGCTTGTTTGATTTAGGATTATTTCTGCTTTTAATGCTTATTTTGTGACTTTGATTTTCCTTAGCAGTCGGTAATGAATCAGAAGACAGGACCTGTTTCAAAGGATCAGATAAAAGATCTTTGCTGTGAAGGAATGATGGTATATCTGGAGTAATGGCATTCAATTCAATTATATCCTGTGGGGTCCCAAGATCATCGGATTTAAAAATAGACAATGGTAGCTGTCCCTCTGATCTCCTGGTACAGTCATCTGCTAAGAATAAAACAAATTATTTTTGAATAAAATATCTTTGAATGTCATTTAACATTTATACTTAAACTGTCTGTAAAAACGGCAAGTTATGTAAAAATATTAAATAATGCACCAAGACAATGACAGTTCACAGTCTAAGGCCAGGGTCACACTAGCGTTGAATACAGACGAGTGCTATGCGAGAAAACCTCGCATTGCACTCGGACCACTGTTAATCTATGGGGCAGATCACATTTTTTTCTCGGCATATTCTGCTTGCATGTAAAATCGCAGCATGCTGCGATTGTACGTGTATATCGCCCGAGTCTCGCAAATGCAAGCCTATGGGTGCAAGAAAAAATAAAAAATCGGACACCACACGGACCATCAGTGTGACTTGTGAGAAATACGCACACATTTTCCTCATTTCAGCCCATTGAGCCATTAAATTCAATGGGGAAAAGCAGTGAGAAATGTAAAGCCATATGCATGTCATACGGATGCCATACGGATACATGAATGCAAGAAAATCACATCATCGCATTGCAAACGCATTACACACGGATGACCATACGGAGAACATTTGTGCGACTCTCAGCAGGGAGACTCGGACTGATTTTTCATACGTTAAGTGTGACCCCGGCCTAATAGAAAACCTCATAAGATAAATACAGACCATAAAAGGAACCATTAGTGCAAATCTGTCATGCATGTTCCACCCCATGTGGGGAAACAGTGAACCAAGCATTAACAAAAGGACACTCCAATTCTAAATATGTTGAAAACAGGAGGAAAAAATATGGAGCTGAAGTCCAAATACTAAAAGGTATCAGGATTGCACCCTGATGAAGCCAACACGAAACGCACATAGGGGCTGCATGGCATGGGTCCCGATATACCACATGATGGGTAAGGAACCATAGGATAGGAGATGGTCTGATATATTTTGGGCACTTTGGCGCTAGGCACTGATTATTATGGTTGCTACTTACCATCTTACCCCTTTGGGTTTTATCCCTGATATGATGGAACGGCACTAAGCACTTTATTAAACTAATGATGTGGTACTATTTGGTCTACACACTGATATCTACCTGATCTCTCTGCTGAACATGTCTCTTGTATTAATGTTACATATATTTAAATGAATGTTACTAATTGATTCAATCGAATAAACTTATACTTTTTAGTATTTTGGACTTCAGCTCCATATTTCTTCCTCTTGTTTTAAACTAATAAAAAACCTCATAGGATGATCCAGTGGAGCGTTGTGTTCAACTGTTTGTTCATTCTGCCTCCCAAATATGGAAAAAAAGCCACAAAGAAATATTATGCTGATGAACATAATACCAATAAAAACTTCTACTCATCTCATGAAAAACAAGTTCCCACTCAGGTCCATCGTCTGTCAGTGAAAAAGCAGAAGTTTCCACATTATTAGTGGCTCAATGGCTCTTCAAAAGCAACATGGCTTCCATAAATCAATCCAGTAATATCCGTTCTCCCAAAGTCAAATCTCCCCCTCGTGTCTGAGCCTTGCAGTGTGCACAAACCACATTTAGCAAAAAAAAAAAACCTTCTCCAGGCAGGTGCCAGAGGCAGCACCTGCACAGCATCGTAATCACATATGTAATTAATTATATATACATTTCTTTGTTGTTTTCCTGAAACTCCTATTAAAAAAAACTGTTTGGAAATCGAGTTGGTAGCGCTTGCGCAGTAGCAGCTATCAATGATCCGATAGCTGCTATTGCGCATGCGCGCTATCTTGCTAGACAAAAAAAAAATCCTCCTACAAAATAACGCTGCCCGCACCTGCGCAATAGCAGCTATTGGCGATTGCTGATAGTTGCTACTATGCAGGCAGCACCATCTTGGAAGATTTTTTTTTTTTTGCTACCAAGATGGTGCTGCCGGTGCCTGCACAATAGCAGCTATCAGATCATCGATAGCTGCTATTGTGCAGGCACGACCAGCGCTATTTCCAAATGAATTTTTTTTCAAAGATATATATAATATTCATTATGTGAACTAGGGGGCAGGTCAGTGAGTGATCAGTAACCTGTCAGAAGCCATACAGATGAATACCTAATCAGAGCACCACATGAAGACCCCCCACAGGCTGGTCCAGAGCACGGGAATATCATTAACCGAAAACTCAAAATGAGGATTAAACAACCACAAGATGGATTTCATTAACCAAGGTATCATTGTAATTAGTATAACGGCGCCGACCTGACAGTGTCTGTAGGTTACTGTGCACAATCCTACTGACAGGTTCCCTTCTAAAGGCTGGGATCAGGAAAATGGAGTAGATAGCACCAAGCCTTGGTGGCCATCTTTTGAGCTGGCAGGTGACCCTGAACAGTGACTCCATTACTGTACGTTGTGTCTGCGAACTATTCCAGTAAGATCTTGATTCAAATTGTTAAATGGCGCTCCTTCCCTTCTTAACCCTGCCATGTGCCCAGACAGTAATGTACAACCGTATATAGGGAATTTTAAGATTCAAGAGACGTTAGAAAATAATTTGTGAGGTCCATTTGTTTGCTATTCCCATTTGTGAAAGTGAAAAAAATGGGGTTTATATTTTTTAAAGAATAATAAAATTCTCACCACAAAGTGACACACGTCAGATTTGAAAAATGGGCCCTGATTAGGAACACAAAACTGGCGTCAGGAACTGGTTATCAGAGTATTTTGGCAACTAACTACTGTAGTCAAAAACTGTGACTATGGACAATAACACATCTACTGAAATGATCAAATTCAACAGTCTTCATCAGAAATAAATGAGTAACTAGTGGTGAAACCTCTCTGGGGTAATTACTGTATGTGGCTCGATGGCTCTTGGCAATCTAAACTAACAAAAGGGCCAATATTTTCTGTCAGATGAGTTTCGAGAACAAATATTAGATAGTCAAAGATAAGAATAGAGAAAGTATTAGCGTCCCCCATTTCAGGAGAGATTGTGCAGTAACCTGAATTCCTTAGGATTGAAAACATAATGGAATTTATGATGTGGAGTGAACCCATGAAACCAGGGCTCGAGCCATGCCAACACATCTCCTGCAGGTGTGAATAAATGCATATCACAGCCATCAGCCCAGCACAGCTTAGAGATATATCATGGCACAGGTGTAATGGTTTTTATGTAGTTTATCACAATCCTGTTTGAAGTTAGTTGGTTTTAAAAGAAAGTGAGAAGTCAGGATAAAGGGAAACTCTGCTGTTATTGTACAGAAATTCATACTTGGCGTCACTGCACATTTAATGTTGTCGATCATAAAAGTGAAGCTTGGCCAGAAAGACTGGACCTGGTCTTGTAGGGACCATATGAGCACATTCAGCAGCACATAAAGGGGAGAAGGTAGATTCATCCAATAAGATATCAGGGATCTACTGTCATTTGGCTTTGTGGTTTACAGATCTGGGCAGGTAAGTGTCAGCGTCTTCTAATCCCAGGAGGTAGGTGGATCCTCCAGGTTGTAAGTTCTATTTAAAAGGATTTCACAATTGCACAAAGTAATTTCAACATTTCCAAATGGAGGAGAATGTTGTGGTTTAGAGGCAAAATGATGACACGATTGTGATATGACCAGACTACACCATTGATAAAGCAGCCACAGCAAGTGACTGAGAAGAATCTGTGACTTCTCTGCATTTAGAGGTTACTACTCACCTGGGTAGCCATATGTAGTAATCTCCTCTTTACACCACTCATCACCCCTCACATATGTCCCTGTAGTATTAATATGGGTCAGATCTTCACCCTGAAACAAATATTGCAATAGTCACAGACAGATGAGAAGTCACATCTATGATCAGCTCTAATCCTGCCATCTCCACCGTTCTCATTACACAAGTATAAAACATATAATACTGGTGGCTAAAACAAGACTGAGCACAAGACCTTCACAGCAGTCTACACATCATAGGAGAGATCTCATGACACCTTCTCTCCATCTACCTGATAATTGTGAGGAACATTGGCTTCTTCTTGTTTACAGTCCTGTGGAAGAAGAGGACGGGGACATCTCTCTGGTGTTGTCCTCCTACTGGATAGATCTGGAGGAAACACATACAGGGACTGAATTCATTCTTTACATACAGATAATTAGATGTTGTGTGTATTTAGTCCTGTATATTACCTGGTGATGTGAGGGGCTGGGGATCCTCCACCATGACGTCCTTGTACAGATCTTTGTGTTCTTCTAAATACTCCCACTCCTCCATGGAGAAGTAGACGGCGATATCCTGGCCCCTTATAGGAACCTGACACATACAATGATATCATCATCCCCCTGGTCCCTTCATAGCATTACTATATAATGTCCCAGCATCCCCAGCAGTGTCACCTCTCCAGTCAGCAGCTCAATCATCTTGTAGGTGAGTTCTAGGATTTTCTGGTCATTGATGTCCTCATGTATCAGGGGTTGAGGTGGAGACCACATGATTGGGCTCAGGGGTCTTCCCCATCTCTCAGACACAGGGTCCTGACAGCGCTCACTAGAGGTCTTCTTCACTACTATGTAATCCTGGTTATGGAGAGACACATTAATAAATCTCACTACAGACATTCCCAGAGTCCTCACCTCTCCAGTTCTGTCCATCTGTTATTCCCATAGATAAGAATGAGGTAATGTGACGTCATCAGAATCTCTCACCTCTCCAGTAAGCCGGTAGAGGATCTCTAGGGTGAGGTGTAATATCCTCTCCGCCATCTTGTCTCTGTCCATATCCAGCCTTGATGGGTAAATCAGGAAAATTCTATTCTAGAGAAGATTTTCACTGAGAGGATCAGATATTGTAGAGACCTGAATGAGAAGAACACGAGCCGATGTAACATCATAAAAATCCTGTGTAATAATACAATTACTGGAGATAATAAGGGAAACATATGAGGAGATTTATTATTTTACAGTATTCAGTTTTCTTCTTTCCATCTACTAATAAAACCTATATATTTAGGCCACAGACAACAAGCAGTTTCTTCCTCAGAGTCGGCAGCTGAATACGTTCCTCATAGACTCATCTTCCATAACACTAATTCTCGTCTCATTTACCGACCCTGGAATCGGCATTAGCAATACTGCAGGAGATATTCATTACACGTGACAGGAGAAATAACTACTTCATGATGAGGACGACATCTCCATCTTCTCCTACGGCTCTAGAAACATATTTGTCCAGAGTCCGTCACTGAGTCCATCCCCACCGGCCGTCTATATGAAGGTTTCCCGTCTTCCCCGCACTGTAATCTTCTATCACGTTAGATCTCATGTCTGATTCACACACAGAAGTTTGAGGCTTTTATAAAATATTTTTTTGTAAGAGCAACAAGAAAGGAGATCGCCCTTTTCTTACTTTCGACTCTGCAAAAACTCTTACTGTCTCACTTATTCATTCTCGTCTGGACTATTGTAACTCTCTACTAATTGGCCTACCTTTTACCAGACTCTCCCCGCTCCAATCTGTCCTGAATGCTGCTGCCAGGATCATATTCCTCGCCAACCGTTACACCGATGCCTCTACCTTGTGCCAGTCATTACACTGGCTACCCATCCAATCCAGAATCCAGTACAAAACTACTACCCTCATCCACAAAGCACTCCATGGCTCAGCACCACCCTACATCTCCTCTCTGGTCTCAGTCTACCAACCTACCCGTGCCCTCCGCTCTGCTAATGACCTCAGGTTAGCATCCTCAATAATCAGAACCTCCCACTCCCGTCTCCAAGACTTTACACGTGCGGCGCCGATTCTTTGGAATGCACTACCTAGGTTAATACAAGTAATCCCCAATCCCCACAGTTTTAAGCGTGCACTAAAAACTCATTTGTTCAGATTGGCCTACCGCCTCAACGCATTAACCTAATTATCCCTGTGTGGCCTATTAATAAAAAACAACAACATAATCACGTTCCTCCATCATGTTCTCATACACTTTATGCAGTTAATAGCCTCTGTGTCTGTACTGTTACATACTTAGGCAGTTAACTGGTTCATGCAGCTTTACATGAACACCCGAGCCTTACACTATGGCTGGTCCAAATAACTAAAGCAATTGTTACCATCCACCTCTTGTGTCTCCCCTTTTCCTCATAGATTGTAAGCTTGCGAGCAGCAGGGCCCTCATTCCTCCTGGTATCTGTTTTGAACTGTGATTTCTGTTATGCTGTAATGTCTGTTGTCTGTATAAGTCCCCTCTATAAGTTGTAAAGCGCTGCGGAATATGTTGGCGCTATATAAATAAAATTATTATTATTATTATTATTAGGAGATATTTGATAGCAATGTCTCCATGTTCAGTGTTTTATTTTCTCTTTATATTATGTTGTGGTTTTTTTTTTTAGCATTTTCTTGTAGGCTTCCATATATTACATGAAAAACAGAAAGTGGCTATATGGTATCAAGAATGGGGATAAGTGAGGATTTATTATCTAGTGGTTTGGGTGGTAGAATATTGTGTGGGCATCTCATATTATCATAATGTGTTTGAAGGTTGGCGGTACTGTAAGAACATTATACTGTGTGGGGGCCCTGTGCCATGAGACAGGCCCTGTGCCATGAGAGGGTCATGTGACACATCAAAAGTATTGAGAATTTCACAAGAAAAACAATGGTGTGAATGGTGTAAATAACTCATGAAAGAATAAAGTTATGTTAAAAGCAAGCACACCATTGTTTTTCTTGTGAAATTCTCAATAAGTCTGATGTGTCACATGACCCTCTTCCCATTGGAAAAAAAAGTTGGATCCAAAATAGCCAACTTCAAAATGGCCGCCATGTTCACCACCCATCTTGAAACGTTTTCCCCCTCCCATATACTAATGTGCCACAAACAGGAAGTTGATATCACCAACCATTCCCATTTTATTTAGGTGTATCCATCTCAGTGGCCCACCCTGTAGATCTATCTATCTGTAGATCTATCTATTATCTATCTTTCTATAGATCTATCTATATGTGTGTAAACATCATTTTTCAATGGAGCATGTAAATGAAGAGGTTGGACAAGAAATGACATCACAATTCTTTTTTTTTTGCTAAATAATAGATCTTTATTTAGCTTACAAAAACGCATGAAAATCCGCATGAAAAATGCATCAAATTTTTACCTGCATTTTCGGCCAAGAGAGGAAGAATCTGAGCAGAAAATTCCACAGGCAAATCCACAACGTGTGCACATATCCTTAGACCGAACCCCATCGTATAAAAATCTTTTTTTTTGCTATTTTCCACCCAAAAATTTGGGGTGCGTCTTATAGTCCGAAAAATACAGTAGTTTTAGAGAAAAAAAATTGCACAGAATAGTTTCATACGTAGCGAGGTAGTGTGTTACTGTATCAGACGTCACGGTATTTGGTGACGAGTACCTGTACAGAGTGGGAGGTAGCGTCTTTCTTTTGCACACAAAAAACGTTATCGCTGGGTAATTTCTAGTGCATTAGGGGAGCGTACGTCACATTGTTGGTGATGTTCATTTTTCTTTTGCAAACAAATAATTATTTGAGTCAAGTGCATTTTTAGCGAGTGCATTAGGGGAGCATACGTTGCATTGTTGATGACGTTTGTTTTTCTTTTACAGAAAAAAAAAGAAAAGTTAGTGCCAGGTAAATTTATAGGGCGGACATTAGTATAATGAACATCTCTAATATTTTTTATACAAACTTTTTTTTTTACATCTATTTCTTCTTTTCACATTTTTCTTCTAAGTGCTTCTTCTAAATTTTTTCTCTCTACATTTTATAATAAATAGTATCCTATACAAAAGCTCCACACATTACACGTATAAAGCACTACCTACAAACACATTCCTGGGGTTTTGAAAGAAAAAAATAAAAAGCGTCAAGACGCTATTCACCAGAGGAGGCATACGCTTTCCTTGCCTCCAACACAGATTCAGCCAGTGAGGAAGATCCCACATTCCTTTAGTCCTCCTCCTCATTTAGTTAGGAAGGAGCCCCAGCAAGGCGCCCTAGGACCCAGACAACCTCTCCAACAATCGATCCCACATAGATTGCATCCCCTGAAAATTATCAGCCCGTCATTCCGGATTTCAGCAGCAGCTCAGGAATCCAGTTTGACACCTCTGGCCTCACTGAAATTGACTTCTTAAAATTCTTTTTCAGTGAGGAAATAATAAATCTTATGGTGCCCCAGACAAACTTGTATGCCCACCTATTTTTGACCCAAAATACCATGTCATCATACGCCAGATGGACCCCTGTAAATGCAGCAGAGATGATGAAATTTTGGGGAATTGTGCTGCATATGGGCATAATCCGAAAACTAGAGCTTCTCGAATACTGGAGTACTGATGTTCTCTACAGTACCGGTATTCTGTATGGCAATGACAAAGACACGATCTGAAGAGATCCAAAAATTATTGCATTATAATGATAATGCACAGTGTCCTCCCCGAGATGATCTGAACTTTGATCGTCTATATAAAATTAGGCCGGCAGTTGAACGCTTCCTCAGACAATTTGCTGAAGCGTACAACCTCCAAAGGGACATCGCTATAGATGAATCTTTGGTTCATTTCAAAGGGAGGCTAAAATTTCAACAATACCTGCCCAGTAAGAGGGCCAGGTATGGAATTAAACTATACAAACTGTGCGAGAGTACCCTAGGGTACACCCACAGATTTAGGGTCTACAAAGCAAAGGACACCCAGATTAACCCCCCTGAATGTCATCCTGTCCTGGGGGCGAGTGTGAAAATTGTGTGGGAATTGCTGCACCCACTGCTGGATAAGGGATATCACCTCTACATTGATAACTTTCCCACCAGCATCCCCCTCTTCAAGACCCTCTCTGTCAGAAGTACAGTTGCACGTGGCACCATGTAAAAAAATCAGAGAGGCCTGCCTAAGCCGCTAACTGGGCAAATGCAAAGAAAAGGCGAAAGCCGAGCCCAATGCAACAACAACATGCTGGTGGTCAAGTTTAAGAACAAAAGGGATGTTCTTATCTTCACCACCATACACTGTGACAACAGCTCCCTTGTCACTGTTTGTGGTACCACAACACAAGTCCCAAAGCCAGATTGTATCCTGGATTACAATCGGTACATGGGGGGTGTAGATCTCTCAGATCAGATCCTCCAACCATACAGTGACATGTGAAAAGCCAAAGTATGGAACGAAAAATTGTCTGTGCTCATTGTATAAATGGCACCGTACAATGTTTTTGTGCTGTTCTGATCTGCAGGCAATACAGGGACCTTCCTTCAGTTTCAGGAGGTAGTCATCAAGGCCCTAATGTTTGGCACTCAGGGAGGTGAGGGTTCCGGTACTTTTGAAACTGATAGTGCCCTTATTGTCCCAGGTCAACATTTTCCAGGACCGATTCCCCAAACTGAAGAAAGGAAGATCATAAAAACGGTGCAGAGTCCGCTACAAGAGGGGAATCTGAAAGGACACAATTTATCATTGTGCAACCTGCCCTAAGAAACCTGGTGTTTAAATTAAGGATTGCTTCAAAGCATACCACATGTCCACAAATTAAAAAAATAATTTTTACCCTATTGACCCAACACACTTTTACAATCTGATGTACGCCACACATCTTACACATAACACCACATTATAAATTCATACACTAGTAAAACTAAAAACATTATAATCATTACTATAACACTATGCCTCTAGATAAATTCTTTGAGGGATATAGTTTCCAAAATGGGGTCACTTATGGAGTATGCAAGCAAAAAAAGAGAAGTGTATCTAGCGAGCGTAGAAGGAACCGTGATAGATCTTCCATTGGGTGAATCATCTCACCAATTGGAAGATTATAGATTACATGAAGGGCATGACAAGAGGAAGCTTGTAAAATACTATTTACCTCCGAGAATTTTTTTCTACGGTGTTACAGATACTATTTAATCTGCATAGCCAGATAAACTAATATCTAATAAGTTCACAGTCTCGTTATGATGTTGGTAAGTGAATTTCAGATTAAAACAGTTATTATTCAAATAATCAATAAGACTCTGTATTTCTGATACCTCCCCCTTCCATACTATTAAATATACGTTTAATTTTAAAAAATATTTATTTATTTTAATATTGCTTGTGGTTTTGTCCTAATAATGGTTTTATTTGTAGTATACAGCTCTGGCAAAAATTAAGACACCACTGCAAAATTTTCAGTTTGTCTGATTTTTCTCTTTATAGGCATATTTTTTGAGTAAAATGTAAATTGTTCTTTTACTCTATAAACTACTGACAACATGTATCCAAATTTCCAAGCGATAAATTTTGTATTTATTTTCTGAAAATGAGAAATTGGCAAAATAACAAAAAATGCATTGCTTGCAGACCTTAACCCCTTTATGACCCAGCCTATTTTGACCTTAATGACCTTGCCATTTTTTGCAATTCTGGCCAGTGTCCCTTTATGAGGTAATAACTCAGGAACGCTTCAACGGATCCTAGCGGTTCTGAGATTGTTCTATCGTGACATATTGGGCTTCATGTTAGTGGTAAATTTAGGTCGATAATTTCTGAGTTTATTTGTGAAAAAAACGTAAATTTGGCGAAAATTTTGAAAATTTCGCAATTTTCACATTTTTATTCTGTTAAACCAGAGAGATATGTGACACAAAATAGTTAATAAATAACATTTCCCACATGTCTACTTTACATCAGCACAATTTAGGAAACAAAATTTTTTCGCTAGGAAGTTACAAGGGTTAAAATTTGACCAGTGATTTCTCATTTTTACAACAAAATTGACAAAACCATTTTATTTAGGGACCACCTCACATTTGAAGTCAGTTTGAGGGTTCTATATGGCTGAAAATACCCAAAAGTGACACCATTCTAAAAACTGCACCCCTCAAGGTGCTCAAAACCACATTCAAGAAGTTTATTAACCCTTCAAGTGTTTCCCAGCAGCAGAAGCAACATGGAAGGAAAAAAATGAACATTTAACTTTTTAGTCACAAAAATGATCTTTTAGCAACAATTTTCCCAAGGGTAAAAGGAGAAACTGGACCACGAACTTTGTTGTCCAATTTGTACTGAGTACGCTAATACCTCATATGTGGGGGTAAACCACTGTTTGGGCGCATGGCAGGGCTCGGAAGGGAAGGAGCGCCGTTTGACTTTTTGAATGAAAAATTGGCTCCAATCTTTAGCGGACACCATGTCGCGTTTGGAAAGCCCCCGTGTGCCTAAACATTGGAGCTCCCCCACAAGTGACCCCATTTTGGAAACTAGACCCCCCAAGGAACTTATCTAGAAGCATAGTGAGCACTTTAAACCCTCAGGTGCTTCACAAGTTGATCCGTAAAAATGAAAAAGTACTTTTTTTTTCCCACAAAATTTCTTTTAGCCTTAATTTTTTCATTTTCACATGGGCAACAGGATAAAATGGATCCTAAAATTTGTTGAGCAATTTCTCCTGAGTACACCGATACCTCACATGTGGGAGTAAACCACTGTTTGGGCACATGGTAAGGCTCGGAAGGGAAGGAGCGCCATTTGACTTTTTGAATGAAAAATTATCTCCATCGTTAGCGGACACCATGTCGCGTTTGGAAAGCCCCTGTGTGCCTAAACATTGGAGCTCCCCTACAAGTGACCCCATTTTGGAAACTAGACCTCCCAAGGAACTAATCTAGATGTGTCCTGAGTACGCTGATACCCTATATGTGGGGGTAAACCACTGTTTGGGCACACGTCGGGGTTCGGAAGAGAAGTAGTGACGGTTTGAAATGCAGACTTTGATGGAATGCTCTGCGGGCGTCACGTTGCGTTTGCAGAGCCCCTGATGTGCCTAAACAGTAGAAACTCCCCACAAGTGACCCCATTTTGGAAACTACACCCCCAAAGGAACTTATCTAGATGTGTGGTGAGCACTTTGAACCCCCAAGTGCTTCACAGAAGTTTACAACGCAGAGCTGTGAAAATAAAAAATCATTTTTCTTTTCTCAAAAATGATGTTTTAGCAAACAATTTTTTATTTTCACAAGGGTAACAGGAGAAATTGGACCGCAATAATTGTTGCCCAGTTTGTCCTGAGTACACTGATACCTCATATGTGGGGGTAAACCACTGTTTGGGCGCACGTCAGGGCTCGGAAGGGAGGGAGCACCATTTGACTTTTTGAACGCAAGATTGGCTGGAATCAATGGTGGCGCCATGTTGCGTTTGGAGACCCCTGATGTGCCTAAACAGTGGAAACCCCTCAATTGTAACTCCAACACTAACCCCAACACACCCCTAACCCTAATCCCAACTCTAGCCATAACCCTAATCACAACCCTAACCCCAACACACTCCTAACCACAACCCTAACCACAACTTTAACCCCAACACACCCCTAACCATAACCCTAACGACAAGCTTATTCTTAACCCTATTTCCAACCCTAGCCCTAATTCCAACCCTAACTCTAATTCCAACCCTAAGGCTATGTGCCCACGTTGCGGATTCGTGTGAGATTTTTCCCCACCATTTTTGAAAAATCCGCAGGTAAAAGGCACTGCGTTTTACCTGCGGATTTACCGCGGATTTCCAGTGTTTTTTATGCAGATTTCACCTGCGGATTCCTATTGAGGAACAGATGTAAAACGCTGCGGAATCCACACAAAGAATTAACATGCTGCGGAAAATACAATGCAGCATTTCCGCGCGGTATTTTCCGCACCATGGGATGGTACTGTAAACCTGATGGAACATTGCTACGAATCCGCAGCGGCCAATCCGCTGCGGATCCGCAGCCAAATCCGCACCATGTGCACATAGCCTAATTCTAACGCTAACCCCAGTTCTAACCCTAACCCTACCCCTAACCCTATCCCTAACCCTACCCCTAGTTCTAACCCTAGTGGAAAAAAAATATTTTCTTTATTTTATTATTGTCCCTATGTATGGGGGTGATAAAGGGGGGGTCATTTACTATTTTTTTTATTTTGATCACTGTGATAAAACCTATCACAGTGATCAAAATGTAGCTGGAATGAATCTGCCGGCCGGCAGATTCGGTGGGCGCACTGCGCATGCGCCCACCATTTTGAAAAATTAGACTCATCAGAGAACATTACCTTACTCCGGTGCTCTATCGTCCAATCCTTATGGTCTTTGGCAAACTTCAGCCTGGCTCTCCTTTGCTTCTCATTGATGAAAGGCTTTTTTCTAGCTTTACATGACTTGAGTCCTGCCTCTAGGAGCCTGTTACGAACTGTTTTTGCCGTGCACTTCTCCCCAGCTGCCATTTGCCATTCCTTTTGTAGGTCACTTGACATCATCCTACGGTTGCTGAGTGACATTCGAACAAGATGGCGGTCATCCCGGTAAGTGGAGAGTCGTTTTTGCCCGCTGCCGGACTGTAGCTTTGTTGTCCCAAATGTCTGCTGCTTAACCTTGTTGTAATGGACTACCATCTTAGAAATTTTAAGGATGGAGGCAACATGACACTCACTGTGTCCCTCTGTAAGTAAAGCCAGAATTGAGTCCTTCTTTTCCTCACTCTAGACTTTTCTTTTCAACTCTTTTGGCATGGTTAAAAGTTATTTTTTCATTACTATTACTTTTGGGATATTACTCTTGATTTGCCATCCAGCTTGTCCTATTGCAAGAGGATTGTGAACACCACAGCAGGGTTTTTTTATACTTTTCTTCGTTAAATAAGATTTGGTTCAGATGATCACATAATCAGAAGCACATTAAGTAGAATGAGGTGCACCCTGGTTGGAATTCAACTGACACTGGAATGGAATGGCTGTCAGACATGAAGAGAAGCTGATTTTTATAAAACCGTGCAGTGGTCTCTTAATTTTTGCCAGAACTGTTGTTTCCAATGGGGTCACTTATATTTTTTTTATGACTGTTTAGGCACATCAAGGGCTTTTCAAATGTGATATGATGTCCGCTCTCAATTCCATCCAATTTTGTGTTCTAAAAGTCAAACTGTGTATCTTTCTTTCTGAGCCCTGCCATGCATCCAAACAGTGGTTTTCTCCCGCACATGGGGTATCAGCGTACTCAGGAGAAATTGCACCACAACTTTTGTGGTACATTTTCTCCTGTTACCCTTGTGAAAATAAAAAAAGTGCTGAAAGATCATTTTTGTGACTACAGTTAAATGTACATTTCCATGTTGCTTTAGTTCCTGTGAAGCACCTGAAGGGTTAATAAACTTCCTGAATGTGCCTTTGAGCATCTTGAGGGGTGCAGTTTTTACAACGGTGTCACTTTTGGGTATTTTTTGTCAGATAGGCCCCTCAAAGTCACTTCAAATATGATGTGGTCCTTAAAAAAATTGTTTTGTAAATTTGTTGTAAAAATAAGAAATCGCTGGTCAACTTTTAACCCTTTGTGGTATAGTGACCCCTGTGGCAGATAGGGGGCGCTGTGTGTGCTCCTTGAGATATGCATTGAGGCATATATATGGTGTGCAAGGACCTGTGGTGATGCCACGCTCACCTGACTAGCCATGTGACAGGTACCTGGGTGTGATTACACCTATGTAAAGGAGGTGTGTGGAGCACATGGTGGAATGTGAGTGTTAGTGAGTTAGGCTAGGTTCACATTGCGTTAGGGCAATCCGTTTAGCGCTAGCGCTAGCGGATTGCGCTAACGCAATGTTTTTTTAGGGGCCGCGTTAGGGGTCGCGTTAACGTCCCCGCTCTCGCAGATCCCCGATCTGCGAGAGCGGGGAACGGACCTCAGGCGCGCCGCGGACGCTGCAAGCAGCGTCCGAGGCACGTCACAAAAGAACGGCACATCACTAGCGCGAGCCGAAAAAGGCACGCGCTAGTGATGCGCTGCAGGAGAAATTTACATTGCTGTCAATGGGCACGCTAACGGACCCGTTGCACGGCGTTAATTGCGACATTTTCGCCGTGCAACGCTGTCCGTTAGCGTGCACACATTAACGCAATGTGAACCCAGCTTAAGTGTCCGTCAGGTTGGACACACTTCTGGGTGTCCTGGCAGGACACTGCAAAGTGGCCTGTGTGCTGGACGGTCCCAGGTGGGGACAGACGTCCTGGAAGCACACAGTGACCATTCCAGGCTGGAGAGCCTGCGTGCTGGACATAGCACGGACGGTTGGTGTTGGAGGCTCTGGCGAGTGGAGTCGTCCTGGAAGCACCTGGAGACCGTAGACCTGGGAGGTCTGTGTTGAGGACCTGGGACTGACCTGAAGTCAGTGTGTGTGAGAAACGTCTGATGGATACCTCTGTGGAGAAGAGGGATCCGGGAAACCTGTGCGGCACCAACAGGTAACGGGAAGGAACCGTGTGACACTGACCAGGGTCAGAGTGAGAGACATTGTGTATGGGCACCTCGGAGGCCAAGGGGTGTCCAGGAACCCGTAAAGGTTGCCAACGGGTAACGGTCTGAAAACCGTGTATAATGCTGACCGGGGTAAGAGACGAACTGTGGTAAAGATGAATATATGCAGACTGTGTTCAAACTGTTACCAGGTTCCTGTGGATGTGGTTTATGTTATGGAGAAATAAACCTAAAAGACTGTGTTTTTATAGAAAACCGTGCCCGAGTGCTTTAACCCCTTCCCGACCCATGACGCCACGTAGGCGTCATGAAAACCCGTGCCAATCCGACCCATGATGCCTATGTGGCGTCATGGAATGATCGCGTCCCTGCAGATCGGGTGAAAGGGTTAACTCCTATTTTACCCGATCTGCAGAGACAGGGGGAGTGGTACTTCAGCCCAGGGGGGGTGGCTTCACCCCCCCGTGGCTACGATCGCTCTGATTGGCTGTTGAAAGTGAAACTGCCAATCAGAGCGATTTGTAATATTTCACCTAAAAAACTGGTGAAATATTACAATCCAGCCATGGCCGATGCTGCAATATCATCGGCCATGGCTGGAAAACCTGAAGTGACCCCCCCCACCCCACTGATCGCCCCCCCAGTCCTCCGTTATGGGGTCCGGTCCCCTCCGTCCTGTGCTCCGCTCCCCCGTCCTCCTGCCTGCTCCCCCCCTGCTCCTATGTCACCCCCCCTGTGCTCCGACGCCCCCCCCCCGTGCCCCGATCTCCCCCCCCTTATACTTACCGAGGCTCCCGGTGTCGGTCCGTCTTCTCCATGGGCGCCGCCATCTTCCAAAATGGCGGGCGCATGCTCAGTGCGCCCGCCAAATCTGCCAGCCGGCAGATTCATTACAAGTACATTTTGATCGCTGTGGTAGGTTCTATCACAGCGATCAAAATAAAAAAAATAATAAATAAACCCCCCCCTTTATCACCCCCATAGGTAGGGACAATAATAAAATAAAGAAAATATTATTTTTTCTTTTTCCACTAGGGTTAGGGTTAGAACTAGGGTTAGGGTTACGGGTAGGGTTAGGGGTAGGGTTAGGGTTACAGGTAGGGTTAGGGGTAGGGTTAGGGTTATGGCATGTGCGGATTGGCCGCGGATCCGCAGCGGATTGGCCGCGGATCCGCAGCGGATTGGCCGCGGATCCGCAGCGGATTGGCCGCTGCGAATTCGTAGCAGTTTTCCATCAGGTTTACAGTACCATGTACACCTATGGAAAACCAAATTCGCTGTGCCCATGGTGCGGAAAATTCCGTGCAGAAACGCTGCGTTGTATTTTCCGCAGCATGTCAATTCTTTGTGCGGATTCCGCAGCATGTCAATTCTTTGTGCGGATTCCGCAGCGTTTTACACCTGTTCCTCAATAGGAATCCGCAGGTGAAATCTGCACAAAAAAACACTGGAAATCTGCTGTAAATCCGCAGGTAAAACGCAGTGCCTTTTATCTGCAGATTTTTCAAAAATCGTGCGGAAAAATCTCACACGAATCTGCAACGTGGGCACATACCCTTAGGGTTAGGGTTGGAATTAGAGTTAGGGTTGGAATTAGGGCTAGGGTTGGAAATAGGGTTAAGATTAGGCTTGTGGTTAGGGTTACGGATAGGGTTAGGGGTGTGTTGGGGTTAGGGTTGTGGTTAGGGGTGTGTTGGGGTTAGGGTTGGGATTAGGGTTATGGCTACAGTTGGGATTAGGATCAGGGGTGTGTTGGGGTTAGTGTTGAAGTTAGAATTGAGGGGTTTCCACTGTTTAGGCTCATCAGGGGTCTCCAAACGCAACATGGCGCCACCATTGATTCCAGCCAATCTTGCGTTCAAAAAGTCAAATGGTGCTCCCTCCCTTCCAAGCCCCGACGTACGCCCAAACAGTGGTTTACCCCCACATTTGGGGTACCAGCGTACTCAGGACAAACTGGGCAACAACTGTTGGGGTCCAATTTCTCCTGTTACCCTTGCAAAAATAAAAAATTACTTGCTAAGACATAATTTTTGAGGAAAGAACAATTATTTTTTATTTTCACGGCTCTGCGTTATAAACTTCTGTGAAGCACTTGGGGGTTGAACGTGCTCACCACACATCTAGATAAGTTCCTTGGGGGTCTAGTTTCCAAAATGGGGTCACTTGTGGGGGGTTTCTACTGTTTAGGCATATCAGGGGCTCTGCAAACGTAACATGATGCCCGCAGACCATTCCATCAAAGTCTGCATTCCAAAACGTCACTACTTCCCTTCCGAGCCCCGGCATGTGCCCAAACAGTGGTTTACCCCCACATATGGGGTATCAGCGTACTCAGGAGTAACTGGACAACAACTTTTGGGGTCCAATTTCTCCTGTTAACCTTGCAAAAATAAAAAATTCTGGGCTAAAAAAATATTTTTGAGGAAAGGAAACATTTATTATTTTCACGGCTCTGCGTTATAAACTTTTGTGAAGCACTTGGGGGTTCAAAGTGCTCACCACACATCTAGATAAGTTCCCTTGGGGGTCTAGTTTCCAAAATGGAGTCACTTGTGGGGAGTTCCTACTGTTTAGGCACATCAGGGGCTCTGCAAACGCAACCTGACGCCCGCAGAGCATTCCATCAAAGTCTGCATTTCAAAACGTCACTACTTCCCTTCCGAACCCCGACGTGTGCCAAAACAGTGGTTTACCCCCACATATCACATATCAGCGTACTCAGGAGAAACTGGACAACAACTTTTGTGGTCCAATTTCTCCTGTTACCCTTGGGAAAATAAAAAATTGTGGGCTAAAAAATCATTTTTGAGAAAAGAAAAATTATTTTTTATTTTCACGGCTCTGCGTTATAAACTTCTGCGAAGCACTTGGGGGTTCAAAGTGCTCACCACACATCTAGATTAGTTCCTTGGGAGGTCTAGTTTCCAAAATGGGGTCACTTGTGCGGGAGCTCCAATGTTTAGGCACACAGGGGCTCTCCAAACGCGACATGGTGTCCGCTAATGATTGGAGCTAATTTTCCATTCAAAAAGCCAAATGGCGTGCCTTCCCTTCCGAGCCCTGCCGTGCGCCCAAACAGTGGTTTACCCCCACATATGGGGTATAATCGTACTCAGGACAAACTGGACAACAACATTTGGGGTCCAATTTCTCCTATTACCCTTGGGAAAATAAAAAATTCTGGGCTAAAAATCATTTTTGAGGAAAGAAAAATTATTTTTTATTTTCACGGCTCTGCGTTATAAACTTCTGTGAAGCACCTGGGGGTTATAAGTGCTCACTATGCATCTAGATAAGTTCCTTGGGGGGTCTAGTTTCCAAAATGGGGTCACTTGTAGGGGAGCTCCAATGTTTAGGCACACAGGGGCTCTCCAAACGCGACATGGTGTCCGCTAACGATTGGAGCTAATTTTCCATTCAAAAAGTCAAATGGCACGCCTCCCCTTCCGAGCCTTGCCGTGCACCCAAACAGTGGTTTACCCCCACATATGAGGTATCAGCGTACTCAGGAGAAATTGCCCAACAAATTTTAGGATCCATTTTATCCTGTTGCCCATGTGAAAATGAAAAAATTGAGGCTAAAAGAAATTTTGTGTGAAAAAAAAGTACTTTTTCATTTTTACGGATCAATTTGTGAAGCACCTGAGAGTTTAAAGTGCTCACTATGCATCTAGGTAAGTTCCTTGGGGGGTCTAGTTTCCAAAATGGGGTCACTTGTGGGAGCGCTCCAATGTTTAGGCACACAGGGGCTCTCCAAACGTGACATGGTGTCTGCTAGCGATGGAGATAATTTTTCATTCAAAAAGTCAAATGACGCTCCTTCCCTTCCGAGCCTTACCATGTGCCCAAACAGTGGTTTACCCCCACATGTGAGGTATCGGTGTACTCAGGAGAAATTGTCCAAAAAATTTTAGGATCCATTTTATCCTGTTGCCCATGTGAAAATGAAAAAATTGAGGCTAAAATAATTTTTTTGTGAAAAAAAAGTACTGTTTCATTTTTACGTATCAATTTGTGAAGCACCTGGGGGTTTAAAGTGCTCACTATGCTTCTAGATAAGTTCCTTGGGGGGTCTAGTTTCCAAAATGGGGTCACTTGTGGGGGAGCTCCAATGTTTAGGCACACGGGGGCTCTCCAAACGCGACATGGTGTCCGCTAAAGATTGGAGCCAATTTTTCATTGAAAAAGTCAAATGGCGCTCCTTCCCTTCCGAGCCCTGCCGTGCGCATAAACAGTGGTTTACCCCCACAAATGAGGTATCAGCGTACTCAGGACAAATTGGATAACAACGTTCGTGGTCCAGTTTCTCCTTTTACCCTTGGGAAAATAAAAAAATTTCGCTAAAAGATCATTTTTGTGACTAAAAAGTTAAATGTTCATTTTTTACTTCCATGTTGCTTCTGCTGCTGTGAAACACCCGAAGGGTTAATAAACTTCTTGAATGTGGTTTTGAGCACCTTGAGGGGTGCAGTTTTTAGAATGGTGTCACTTTTGGGTATTTTCAGCCATATAGAACCCTCAAACTGACTTCAAATGTGAGGTGGTCCCTAAAAAAAATGGTTTTGTAAATTTTGTTGTAAAAATGAGAAATCACTGGTCAAATTTTAACCCTTATAACTTCCTAGCAAAAAAAAAAATTGTTTCCAAAATTGTGCTGATGTAAAGTAGACATGTGGGAAATGTTATTTATTAACTATTTTGTGTCACATAACTCTCTGGTTTAACAGAATAAAAATTCAAAATGTGAAAATTGCAAAATTTTCAAAATTTTGGCCAAATTTCCGTTTTTTTTCACAAATAAACTCAGAAATTATCGACCTAAATTTACCACTAACATGAAGCCCAATATGTCACGAAAAATAATCTCAGAATCGCTATGATCCGTTGAAGCGTTCCTGAGTTATTACCTCATAAAGGGACACTGGTCAGAATTGCAAAAAACGGCAAGGTCATTAAGGCCAAAATAGGCTGGGTCATGAAGGGGTTAATCCCGTGCCAAGCGAGTGTCCCCCAAGACACGTAGTAGGCGCTATGCCACACCTTATAATGTCCTAACAAAAAAAATTATGTTTCCAACATTGTGCTGATGTAAAGTATACATGTGAGAGCTGTTATATACCTGTTGCTGGTACCCTGGACTGAGGCTGACTACAACTTCAGTAAATCAGGTAAAGACTGCAACCCTGTGTCCTCCATAAATTTGCCAGCATTCACCATCCCTGCCAAACAAACCGGGATCCCTGGGGACCTACTTCACCTGTGGGACATTACACCATCTCAGCTTCCTTAACATCACCCCAGCACACCCCTTAAAGCAGCGTCGGTCCCCACTGACCGAATACCACAGGTGTCGTCACAAACACAAACCGTATTAAAACCTATAAAGACTTTTCCCCAATTTACTTGAGTGCCCAGGGCCACAGACCGGGTTGCTGCCACCGTGAACACCCCTTTAATTGTGACCAGACCCTGTACCAAGTACCCCAAGCTGTGGCAGGTGACTCACATTATGCTATAGAGGCTGCCTATGGGGTGCATCATATGGGGGTTTATGCTGTTCTGGCACCTCAGGGGCTCTGCCAATTTGACATGGCCCCCTCAAACCAATGACGTAAAACCTGTACTGTAATATGGCGCTCCTTCCCTTTCATGCCCTGCCATGCTCCCAGACAGTAGGTTTCCACCACAGACTGGGTATTGGTATACTCAGGAGAAATTGCACAACAAACTTTTCCGTCCATTTGTTCTTGCTACCCCTGTGAAAATAAAAAGTGGGGGCTAAAATAGCATTTTTGTGGTAAAAATGTTTTTCTTATTTTGACCGCTCAATATTATAAAATTCTGTGAAGCCCCTGGAGGTTCAAGGTGCTCACCAGACATCTAAAGAAATTCCTTGAGGGGTCTAGTTTCCAAAATTGGGTCACTTGTTGGGGGTTTCCACTGTTTAGGCACGTCAGGGGCTTTCCAAATGCAACATGGCGTCCACTATCAATTCCTGCCAATTTTGCATTCCAAAAGTCAAATGGCGCTCCTTCCCTTCTGAGCCCTGCCGTGCGCCCAAACAGTAGTATTCCCCCACAAAGGAGGTATCAGGAGAAATTGCACAACAAACTGTATGGTGCAATTTCTTCTGTTACCTTTATGAAAATGCAAAATATAGAGCTAAAGGATTTATTTGGGAAAAATGTTACTTTTATTTATTTCCAAGGCTCTACGTTATAAACTTGTGTGAAGCACTTGTGGGTTCAAGGTGCTCTATATACCACTAGATAAGTTCCCTAAGGGGTCTAGTTTCTAAAATGATGTCAGTTGTTGGGGGTTTCCGCTGTTTAGGCACATCAGGGGCTCTCCAAATGCGACATGGCAACCGCTAATTATTCCAGCATATTTTACATTCAAAAAGGCAAATGGTGCTCCTTCTCTTCTGAGCCCTGCCGTGCGCCCAAACAGTAGATTTCCCTCACATATGGGGTATCGGCATGCTCAGGAGTAATTGCAAAACAAACTGTATGGTCCATTTTCTCTTGTTACCCTTGCAAAAGTAAAAAAAAATAGGTCTAAAGGAACATTTTTGTGAAAGGAAAGTAAATTGTTTTGCGCACCTTGAGGGGTGCAGTTTTTACAGTGGTGTCATTTTGGGGTATTTCCTTTCCTATAGACCCCTCAAAGTGACTTAAAATGTGAGTTGGTCGCTAAAAAAATGGTTTTGCAAAATTTGTTAAAAAAATGAAAAATAGCTTGTCAAATTTTAACCATTACAATGTCCTAACAAAAAAAATGTTGGTTCCAAAATTGTGCTGATGTAAAATAAACATGTGGGAAATGTAATTTATTAACTATTTTGAGTTATATAACTCTCTGGTTTAAGGGCATGGAAACTAAAAGTTTGAAAATTGCAAAATTTTCAAGATTTTCACCAAACGGCTGTTTTTTTTTCACAAATAAACACAAGTCATATCGAAGAAATTTTAGCTCTAACATGAAGTACAATATGTCACAAGTAAGCAGTCTCAGAATCACAGGGATCCATTGAAACATTCCAAAGTTATTATCTTATAAAGTGACACTAGTCAGAATTGGAAAAATTTGCCCGGTCACGAAGGCAAAAACAGGCCGGGCACGAAAGTGTTAAAGTGCAGATAGGCTAGTTTTTGACCATTGTATTATGAGGAAACCTTTTTTTTTAAAAAAAAGAAGGTAAATAAAAAAACAAATAAGACACCTTAAAATCAGATAAAACTTTTATTTAAAAAAGGGTGTAGAGAATGTGGTCTACTAAACACGTTATAGGAAAGGAGAGAAACTGAGAACTTAATTTAGACCATTTGGACGTAAGGTATTTAGTTGCCAGATCCATTTAGTTTCAGATTGTGAGAAGATCTTTTTCTAATCGCCACCCCTATTGGTAGTCAGGACCCTATCGATGCCAAAGACACGGAGTAAGGTTAGGGTCACATTGCGTTATGTGACCGCGTTTAACGGACTACGTTACACCGCGGCATAACGCGGTGTTAACGTAGTCCGTTAACGCCGCCATAACCTATAATGGTGAGCGCGTCGCTAGCGCCCGCCCACATTGGGCGTGCGCTAGCGATCTCGCGTCATTTGAGCGACGGACCTCGGACGCTGCTTGCAGCGTCCGCGGCGCGCCCGAGGTCCGTTCCTCGCTAGTGCAGATCGGGGATCTGCGCTAGCGGGGATGCCGAACGCGGACCCTAGAGAAGCATTGCGTTAGCGCAATCCGCTAGCGCTATGCGCTTAACGGATTGCCCTAACGCAATGTGACCCTAGCCTAAGCTGGAATCACAATTACATATTGTCTTGAAATGTCTCGGCAATGTTTTTAATTGAGTCAGGTCTTCAATCTTTTTAGAATTGAATTACTCTGACTCTAAGTTTCCTTGACGTGAGTCCTATATATATTAGCTTGCAAGAACAAGTAGCAAAGTAGATGACAAACTCTGTCTCACATGTTATGTGATGGATAATATCGTAATTGAAACTTCCATCACTCGAGCTAAATGTCAATCTCCTTTCCATATTTGGGCAAGCTATACATATATGACAAGGAAAAAATCCACACTTAGGGCCCTTCATGCCAAATAAGTTAGTTGTGTTGTCATTCTCATAATTAGAGATGAGCGGATATCTCAATATTCGGTTCAGATTACGATCGCCAAATTTGCAATATTCGCCGATTTATTAGTTGAATATTCACTGAACATTACCGAACACCATTCACGTCAATGGGAGGCAAAAACAAACGTATGCACAACACCTTATAACAGCCCCAAATGCTGCCAAAACACATCAAATGAGGGACAAATATTTGGAATTGAGAGTCCTCAGTGGTTGTGTAAGGAGGTGAAGCACAAGAAGAGTCTGGGGGCGGTTACCTTCTCGGCTCTGTGCCTGGAACCATTGAGCTGTGCTACAGGTTCCCCAGGGGGCAGACTTAGAGACTGGGACGGTAAGGAAGCCGGGCAGAGAGCGGGAAAGGCACGCACGCAAGGAACAGAGCAGCGTGAGCAGCGGTCAGAGCATCGTGCAGCTGCACTCCGGGAGAGAGAGCTCACGGTCAGAGGACAAATACAGGGAGATTGCCCAGAAAGACTGCATCTTGTGAGTACATGAAAACGGACTCTGCTGCGACTGGAGAGAGGCGCTTTGAGACCCGAGTAGAGACATTGGCCTGTGTAGAGACTGCAGTATACCCGCGGTATCAGTACAGAGACTGTAACCCCTGATTCCTGGTGAGAGACTTAACAGTGCAGAGCCCCTGATTCCTGGTGAGAGACTTAATAATAGACTGACCATCGTTTTCCCGGGATAGGCTGAGCTGTAAAAGCTAAAGACTCAGAGCCTGTGCATATCACATTAACTCCCGAAACCCCAGGCAGCAGGCTCCTAGAGACTACTCAGCCCACGGACAACAGAGGGACGACAAGTGCCGCTGTTTCTCGGCGCCTACGCTGGATAAGACGACCCTTCAAGCAAGTCCTCATCAGACTGATAAGTGTTCTTTTCTCAAGAAATCCTGCTTTCTTCTGTTACTGTTTGACTCCCATAATTTTGCACTGTTTTATTGCTAGTTACTGTATATTCCATTGCTTCCTCCCTGCGAGGAGAACCTGTTTCCTGTTATTAAACCCCTCAACTGTTGGTCTGTCTGTTCCGTGGTGACATACTCAGTACCTGCATACTATTACAGTTGATACCTTTTAATGGCTAACTGTAAAGATGGCAACAAATTGCAAGCTTTCGCGACTACTCAGCTCCCTTCATCAGACAAATGAGGGACAGACACCAGAAAAGTGGCCTCAATTCAGTACAAATTGCAGCATGGAACTGCAGCAATCAACCAGGCATGAGGTATCTGGGTCTGGGACAGCATTTACAGCTTTCAATTGAATGTTACAGATGAGGTGGGTGAAGGATCGGTGTAGGGCCCCTTTGCTGGGAGCCCTGATACCACACGCAACACCTCTACCTGCTTTCATGCTGAGTCACACTCAATTGGTACAAATATCAGTTTTGTAGACTACCATTGTCAGAAAAATTTAAGGATAGTAACACAGGTAGTTGAGTCCAAGGAAGTGGAGGCCTGATGGTGTTGGAGGCCTACTGCTACAGGCAACACGCATAAAGGAGACCCAACCATGAGTTTTCACATTTCCAAAAATTATTGACAGACACCACCAAAGTGGCATACATTTCACCACAGTAGAAATAGTATAATAGGGACTGAAAGTTCATCCAATACACCCAGGGCAGCAGATGGACACCCAACCAGGAGTGTTCACATTTAAAGAAATAAGGGCCTTACACCACAGAAGTGGCATCAATTTCACCACAGTAGAAATAGTATAATAGGGACCGACAGGTCTTTCACTATACCCAATCCAGCAGATGGACACCCAACCAGGAGTGTTCACATTTCCAAAAATTATTGGAAGACACCACCAAAGTGGCATCAATTTCACCACAGTAGAAATAGTATAATAGGGACCAACAGGTCTTCCACTACACACAATGCAGCAGATGGACACCCCACCAGAAGTGATCACATTTTACAAAATCAGAGCCTGACACTACCGAAGTGGAATACCTGTCATGACAATAGAAACAGTATAATTGGGACCGGGACGTCTTCCACTACAACTAACCCAGTAGATTTAGACCAACCGTGACTGTTCACATTTCCACAAATTTGTGTTAGCAGCCACAGCAGGCACAGAAGCCAAACTAAAGATATCACAGAGTGCTGTTACGTGACATTAATACATCACACTAAAAAATGCAATATAACCTAGTCTGTACAGTCTGCGATTGGGGTCATCAGAAAAGTAGATTTCGATTCTAAAACAAACGACCCCTTTTAATTGGCCCACTGAGAAATTAAAATTCCTGGGGATTTATTTAGCCACAGACCCCTCTTCACTATATAAATTTAATTTTCTCCCTCTCTTGTCCAACTTACAAACTTTACTCATTTCATACGATCTACCCTACCATTCTTGGATAGGAAGGATCAACGTTGTCAAATCCTATATCTTTCCGAAAAAATTTTATGTAATGAATATGGTCCTTATCCCCCTTCTCAACTCTTTTTTTATCATTGTGAATAAATTAGTTGCAAAATTCATATGGAAAACAAAAGAGCCAGTCTACCTCCTAAAATTCTTTTTCTACCAAAACATAAAGGGGGTCTTGGCCTTCCCGACTTCAAAAAATACTATCATGCCATTCACCTTACTCGTTGGCTACGTATGGTCAAGACCAACCCTGATGAGAGGGATTCAAATCTTGAAGTTAGTCTCATGGGTAATATGGCGGAGATTTTTCTGTGGTCTTCCTGTACCCTGACTACTCACTCGATTGATGCAATAACTTATAGCACGTTAACTATTAGACGCTCTTTAGTTCCTAATATATTACCTCATTGTTATTTTTTAGACAATATCCCATTAAGAGTCATCCCTTGGCTTACTGATCCAAATTATGTTGATGTTTATGGACTTTGGGATTTTTTACCGAATCTACCAATCTCACACCTTCTTTCAAACCAGGTCCCCTGCATAGAAGACTGGCCAAAGGAAGCCAGGAAACAACCTCGGGATCTCTTACAAAAACTCCATGTAAACTTTATTATTTCAAAACTCAGGTCGGGACATAAGCATAATTCTGATTGGCTATGGCTGGAATTTTTGGTAGGTCTTCGGTCTTTGGTCTATTCCCCCTAAACTCATCTCTAAATTGTATGCTAATCTTGTCAATCCGCCCTCTCAATTCAAGCCACTCTATTTATCCTCGTGGGAATCGGAACTAAATCTGTCCCTATCTCCCAAGGAGTCTAGTCAAATCTTAAATAACTCCCATGGCTTCTCAAGGTGTATTCTATTACAGGAAAACGCTTTAAAAATCCTCTCACGTTGGTATAAAACTCCGGATAGACTGTTCCACATGGGTTTAACCTCCTCTCCCCTTTGCTGGAGGTGTTCTGGTTCGGTTGGAAACCTGGCTCATATTTTTTGGTCGTGCCCTGTCATCTCCAAATATTGGTCAGAAATTAATAGATATCTTTGCCAATTAGGCTTAACTAAGCCGAACCTAACTCCTCAAGAAGTTCTATTATCGCTACCTACCAACGAGTTTAGGCCCAAGAAACATGATCTACTCCCTCTTTTGCTAGCAGCAGCAAAGCACCTAATATCCATACATTGGAGACAACCCTCCCCCCCTACAATTGCTGAGTGGATACCTAAGGTTCAGGATATTTACAGAATGGAGGAGCTGTCAAGTTGGGATTCGCGCACTCATGGTAAATTTGGCTTCCGTGGATAAATAAACCCATTCCCTCTTCTTGACAGCTATCAACTTTCGACTTTTGTCTTGGCTACACACTCCCCTCTCCTTTTCCTGGTCCTGCTTTCTGCTGCCGAGATTCTGTGCTCTTCCATTGCCGACGTGACAGAGCCCGACCTCAAATCTCATCAATTTGTATCAAATATTTCTAACTCAGATAGATCTCATTACTCATTTTTTTTACTTACCTTAAGTATCTTGTTTTCTGCATTCTTTTCTCCTAGTGTCTCATCTTTGCAAGTTTCCAAGGGATACGACTTTGTTCTTTTGGGAACCGTTATTATACCTACTAAGTTGCTAATACCTGATATTCGTTCTTTTTATTATTTCCCTTGTTCAATGGTCTCTGCCAGTACAGCTTCATAGAGATGTAACCGATACTCTATCTAGAATTAATATATTGCTTTGGTTACTGTTTGAGCAAATATTTTCTGCTTTATGGAGCTTATGTTGATTGTTAATTGGCTGAGCCATAAAGTTCTTGTATTGTATGATTATTACAATTTCCTTAAATAAAGAATTACAAAAATAAATAAATAAGGGAAACAATGGTGATGAGATCAAGTAGCATTACAAAAATTCAGACAGAGAGACTCATTGCCAGAGAGAGTAAAAATAATCCCAAGACTTTCTTTACATAAATAATAAGAAGCGAAAAAATGGGGTATATTTGGATCAGATAAGTTTGATTCCCAGTATAATTTTGGTATTTATCTCTTTCCACTATGGTATTGGTCATTATGACATTGTCTCAATGAATTGTTCTGGGATGTCCTCAGGTGTAATGGTACCAAGGCCTAGAAGGGCATATACATGATATGTATTACTGTGGAAAGTGTTTTTGGTGGGAGCAGTATTAATGGCTGATTACGGATGTTTTTGTTGTTGTATGTTTAATTTTGTCATACAATATTTCTGCTGAATTAAGTCTATTAAGTGTACATATCTAAAAGACTCTCTTCATCCCTATTCTGTTTACATATTGTTTTCCAACCTTGTGGCAAGGGTTGTGATAGGGATAGACTACGGTGAGTGGGGGCGCCAGATCGCTCTTTAGGGTGCCAGCCTCCACAGCCAGGTAGGTAATCAGTCAGGCTTATTGCAGGGAATTTGTAGGCAAATTTTGGTCATTTATTTATGGTATTTAACCTGTTGGTTACACTGGGTAGGTGATTTTTTTAAATATTCTGAATAACATCATGACCCAATATCAGCATGGGTTTACTTTACTAGGGACCGTTCATGTCAGACAAATCTGATAAGATTCTTTGAATAGGTAAGTTCCTTACTGGACCAAGGGAACGCAGTGGACGTAGTGTATATGGACTTTTCAAAAGCTTTTGATACTGTGCCACACAAAAGGTTGATGTATAAAATGAGAACAATGGGGATAGGGGAAAATATGTGTAAGTGGATTAAGAGCTGGTTCAGGGATAGGAAACAAAGGGTGGTTATTAATGGAGTACACTCGGACTGGGTCGCGGTTAGCAGTGGGGTACCACAGGGGTCAGTATTGGGCACTCTTCTTTTAACATATTTATTAACCCCTTAATCCCATATGACGTACTCTGTTGTGAGTTCCGTTCTCAAACTCCCTCCTGTGGTCATGAATGGTACTTCGGCGAGTTCTGTCTGTGAACTCCCTCTGGTGGCTGTGAGTGGAGCTACTAGCCATTGAGGTGCGTTCCTCACCTGCTCCTCGTTTATTGCTAGACTGGCTTCTCTATTTAACTCCACTCAGATCGTTAGTGCATGCCAGCTGTCGATGTCTTAGCATTGGTTCAGATCTCTCTGGGACCTTTCTGAGGACCTGTCTATTCCAGCAAAAGCTAAGTCCTGCTAGTTTATTTGTGCTCATTGTTTTCTTGCTAATCCAGCTTGCTACCATGATATTGCTTTGCTAGCTGGAAGCTCTGGGGGTGCAGAGTGGCACCACCGCACCGTGAGTCGGTGCGGGGGTCTTTTTGCACACTCTGTGTGGTTATTTGTAGTTTTTTGTGTTGACCGCAAAGATCCCTTTACTATCCTCAATCTGTTTAGTTAGACTGGCCTCCTTTGCTGAAACCTATTTCATTCCTGTGTTTGTGTATTCCTCTTAAACTCACAGTCAATACTTGTGGGGGGCTGCCTTTACCTTTGGGGAATTTCTCTGAGGCAAGGTGAGGCTTTGTTTCCTATCTTTAGGGGTAGCTAGCTCTTAGGCTGTGAAGAGGCGTCTAGGCAGAGTCAGGCACGCTCCACGGCTATTTCTAGTGTGTGTGATAGGAGTAGGGTTTGCGGTCAGCAGAGTTCCCACTTCCCCAGAGCTTGTCCCGATTCTGTGTTTAACTATCAGGTCTTTCCGGGTGCACCTAACCACCAGGTCCATAACAGTACTCGTCCCATCAAGGTGACTTGGGACTTAATTCCCAGGGATGGGATAGTACGTCATGTGAAGGGACAAATTAAGAAAGATTTTCCATTTTGTGCTTTTCGACTCAATTTTGCTGTTCTAAGATAAATTTTGTTAGTAGGCTAAAGTTTACAGCTGTTATGAGACCTTGATTGTTGCAATCTAAACAGAACATGAGACTGAGGGTGTATTGTTCTACGAAACTTTGACGCACAGACTGTTCCTGCATTCTTATAGGTTAAGAACTGTGAGCGTGTTCTTATGCTGATTGGTTGAAGTATAATTTCTATGACTATGAAAAGTCATACACAATAAACGGGGGCCCAGAGATCTGCTTGATCCCCCCCAAACAGAGACACACGTCTCCATCTGGTCATTTTCAGTTGCCGGCAACGCCCTGTAGATTAATTTGGAAATCACTGAGTTAACCGTGAAGGATCACTTTAGATCCTCCCTCAACAGTCATAGGCGATCGGCTGCGCTCACGGGAGGAGCACAACCGATCGCCGCCGGATGTCACCTGAATATTACAGCTGACATCCGGCCCTATGTTCCAATAAATACATTTCTTTATCTAAATTAAAAAAAAAACAATAAAAGTACACATATTTAGTATCACCACATCCGTAACGACCCATCCTATAAAACTGTCCCACTAGGTAACCCCTTCAGTGAACACCTTAAAAAAAAAAAAAAAAAAAAAAGAGGCAAAAAGCAACGCTTTATTATCATACCGCCAAACAAAAAGTGTAATAACAAGCGATCAAAAAGGCGGATATAAATAGCCATGGTACCGCTGAAAAAGTAATCTTGTCCCGCAAAAAACGAGCTGCCATACAGCATCATCAGCGAAAAAATAAAAAGTTATAGTCCTCAGAATAAAGCGATGCAAAAATATTTATTTTTTTATATAAAAGTTTTTATCATATAAAAGCGCCAAAGCATAAAAAAAATATAAATGAGGTATCGCTGTAATCGTACGGACCCGGAGAATAAAACAGCTTTATAAATTTTACCAAACATGGAACGATATTAACGCCCCCTGTTATGGCCTGGTGGTTACGGAGCAGTACTGAGATGACCTGATGGGTAAAACCAATCATAGACAAGCTCAGCGGAGGTGGCAGCTCCACCGACAGTAATCACTGTTATGACCTGGTGATTACGGAGCAGAACTGAAATGACCTGGTGGGTAAAACAAATAAAGTACTAGCTCTGGGGAGGTGGTAGCTTTACTGACCGCAATCCCTACTCCTAACACCAACACTAGAAATAGCCGTGGAGCGTACCTATCTCTGCCTAGACGCCTCTTCACAGCCTAAGAACTAGCTACCCCTGAAGATGGAAACGGAAAACTATCTTGCCTCAGAGAAACCCCCAAAGGAAAGATAGCCCCCCACAAATATTGACAGTGAGTGGAGAGGGAAATGACAAACTCAGAAATGAAACTAGATTTAGCAAAGGAGGCCAATACTATCTAAATAGACAGAGATAGAAAAGGCTACTGTGCGGTCAGTATTAAAAACTAAAAGTCCACGCAGAGTTTACAAAAAATAACCTCCACACCGACTCACGGTGTGGAGGAGCAAATCTGCGACCCCAGAGCTTCCAACTAGCCGGAATATTTCATGATGACAAGCTGGACAAAAGAGACACAACTTAAACTGAACAGAAGGTCATAAGCAGGGAAACACCCAAAAACTAGCAGAACTTATCTTAAGCTGAAATGGACTGGCCAACAGAGAACTTCCAGGAAAGGACTGAATCCACAGGAAGAAACATTGACAGCTGGCATCAACTACAGCCTAAAGCCCAGTTAAATAACAAGGCCAGGGCACCGATTAGTGAAAGCAGCTGCTAAGTTCCACTTTAAACGACCAGAGGGAGCCCAAGAGCAGAACTCCCAAAAATACCATTCATGACCACAGGATGGAGCCCAAGAACGGAATTCACAACAGCACCCCCCCTTGAGGAGGGGTCACCGAACCCTCACCAGAGCCCCCAGGCTGATCGGGACGAGCCAAATGAAAACCACGTACCAAATTGGCAGCATGGACATCGGAGGCAAAAACCCAAGAGTTATCCTCCTGGCCATAACCCTTCCACTTGACCAAATACTGAAGTTTCCGCCTTGAAAAACGAGAATCCAAAATCTTCTCCACCACATATTCCAGCTCCCCCTCAACCAACACCAGAGCAGGAGGGTCAACAGAGGGAACCATGGGCACCACATATCTCCGCAACAAAGATCTATGGAACACATTATGAATGGAAAAAGAAGCTGGAAGGGCCAAACGAAAAGACACCGGATTGATAATTTCCGAAATCCTATAAGGACCAATAAAACGAGGCTTGAACTTAGGGGAAGAGATCTTCATAGGAACATGACGAGAAGACAACCAAACCAAATCCCCAACCCGAAGCCGGGGACCAACGCACCGACGGCGGTTAGCAAAACGTTGAGCCTTTTCCTGAGACAATGTTAAATTGTCCACCACATGAGTCCAAATCCGCTGCAACCTGTCCACCACAGAATCTACCCCAGGACAGTCCGAAGGCTCAACCTGCCCTGAAGAAAAACGAGGATGAAAACCGAATTTACAAAAAAAAGGCGAAACCAAAGTAGCCGAACTAGCCCGATTATTAAGGGCAAACTCGGCCAACGGCAAGAAGGTAACCCAATCATCCTGATCAGCAGACACAAAGCATCTCAAATAGGTTTCCAAGGTCTGAATGGTTCGCTCAGTCTGTCCATTTGTCTGAGGGTGAAATGCCGAAGAAAAAGACAAATTAATGCCCATTCTAACACAAAAGGACCGCCAAAACCTAGAAACAAACTGGGTACCTCTGTCAGACACAATATTCTCCGGAATACCATGCAAATGAACCACATGCTGGAAAAACAAAGGAACCAAATCAGAGGAGGAAGGCAACTTAGGCAAAGGTACCAAGTGGACCATTTTAGAAAACCGGTCACAAACCACCCAGATGACAGACATCTTCTGAGAAACAGGAAGATCAGAAATAAAATCCATGGAAATATGCGTCCAGGGCCTCTCAGGGACAGGCAAAGGCAAACGCAACCCACTAGCACGAGAACAGCAGGGCTTAGCCCCCTCAAGCCAATGTCGCCACTCCTCAAATGCCCACTTCATAGCCAACAACTCCCGATTGCCGACATCATAATTACGCTCAGCAGGCGAAAACTTTCTGGAGAAGAAAGCACACGGTTTCAACACAGAGCCATCAGAACTTCTCTGAGACAAAACAGCTCCTGCCCCAATCTCAGAAGCGTCAACCTCAACCTGAAAAGGGAGAGAAACATCTGGCTGACGCAACACAGGGGCAGAAGTAAAACGACGCTTAAGCTCCTGAAAGGCCTCCACAGCCGCAGAGGACCAATTCACCACATCAGCACCTTTCCTGGTCAAATCGGTCAGAGGTTTAACCACAGTAGAAAAATTAGCAATGAAGCGGCGATAAAAATGAGCAAAGCCCAAAAATTTCTGAAGGCTCTTCACAGATGTGGGTTGAGTCCAATCATAAATAGCCTGGACCTTAACAGGGTCCATTTCAATAGCCGAGGGAGAAAAAATGAACACCAGAAAAGAAACCTTCTGAACTCCAAAAAGGCACTTAGACCCCTTCACAAAGTGTATTAGCACGGAGAATCTGAAATACCATCCTGACCTGCTTCACATGAGACTCCCAATCATCGGAAAAAAACAAAATATCATCCAAATATACAATCATGAATTTATCCAGATACTCCCGGAAAATATCATGCATAAAGGACTGAAACACAGATGGAGCATTAGAGAGCCCGAAAGGCATCACAAGATATTCAAAATGGCCTTCGGGCGTATTAAATGCTGTTTTCCATTCATCACCCTGTTTGATGCGAACAAGATTATACGCCCCTCGAAGGTCAATCTTGGTAAACCAGCTAGCCCCTTTAATCCGAGCAAACAAATCAGAGAGCAAAGGCAAAGGGTACTGGAATTTGACCGTGATCTTATTGAGAAGGCGATAATCTATACAGGGCCTCAAGGAGCCATCCTTCTTGGCAACAAAAAAGAACCCCGCTCCCAACGGTGACGAAGACGGGCGAATATGCCCCTTCTCCAAGGACTCCTTTACATAACTCCGCATAGCGGCATGCTCTGGCACAGACAGATTGAAAAGTCGACCCTTAGGGAACTTACAGCCAGGAATCAAATTAATAGCGCAATCACAGTCCCTATGAGGAGGCAGAGGACTGGATTTAGGCTCCTCAAATATATCCTGGAAATCCGACAAAAACTCAGGAACTTCAGAAGAAGGGGACGAGGAAATTGACATCAGGGGGATGTCACTATGTATCCCCTGACAACCCCAACTAGTCACAGACATAGATTTCCAATCCAGCACTGGATTATGTACCTGTAACCATGGAAACCCCAGCACAACCACATCATGCAAATTATGCAACACCAAAAAGCGAATATTTTCCTGATGTGCTGGAGCCATGTTCATGGCTAACTGTGTCCAGTACTGAGGTTTATTCTTGGCCAATGGCGTAGCATCAATCCCCCTCAAGGGAATTGGGCTCTGCAAAGGCTCCAAGGAAAAACCACAGCGCTTGGCAAATTCTAGGTCCATTAAGTTCAGGCCAGCGCCAGAATCCACAAATGCCATTACAGAAAAGGACGACAATGAGCAAATCAGGGTAATTGACAAGAGAAATTTAGGCTGTACAGTACTGATGGTAACCGACCTAGCAACCCTCTTAGTTCGCTTCGGGCAGTCAGACATAGCATGAGTAGCGTCACCACAGTAAAAACACAGCCCATTCTGACGTCTGAACTCCTGCCGTTCTGCTCTCGTCAAAATCCTATCACATTGCATAGGCTCAGAACTCTGCCCAGAGGACACCGCCATATGGTGCACCATCTTACATTCACATAGGCGCCGATCAATCTGAATGGCCAGAGACATTGATTAGTTCAAGCCAGCAGGCGTGGGAAACCCCACCATAACATCTTTAAGGGCTTCAGAAAGACCCTTTCTGAAAATAGCTGCCAGGGCATCCTCATTCCATTTTGTAAGCACAGACCACTTTCTAAATTTCTGACAATATATTTCTGCTGCCTCCTGACCCTGACACAGAGCCAGTAAAAAATTTTCTGCCTGATCCACAGAATTAGGTTCGTCATAAAGCAGTCCAAGTGCTTGAAAAAATGAATCTACATTGAGCAATGCAGGATTCCCTGGTTCAAGGGAGAATGCCCAGCCTGCGGGTCGCCACGCAGCAGAGAAATAACAATCTTCACCTGAGGAACGGGGTCTCAGAGCAAAAAACAATCTGCAATTATTTTTAAAGTTCAAAAACTTAGATCTATCCCCAGAAAACAAATCAGGGATAGGAATTCTAGGCTCAGAAACAGGAGTTTGAACAACATAGTCTTGGATACTCTGTACCCTTGCAGCGAGATGATCAACACACGCAGACAGACCCTGAACCTCCATATCAGCACCAAGCTCCTGCACCATCCAAAAATCAAGGGGAAAAAAAAAGACAAAACAGGCAACAAGAAAAAAAATCAATAACTCAGAACTTTCTTTTCCCTCTTTTGAGATGCATTTAACACATTGTGGGCCAGCTGTACTGTTATGGCCTGGTGGTTACGGAGCAGTACTGAGATGACCTGATGGGTAAAACCAGTCATAGACAAGCTCAGCGGAGATGGCAGCTCCACCGACAGTAATCACTGTTATGACCTGGTGATTACGGAGCAGAACTGAAATGACCTGGTGGGTAAAACAAATAAAGTACTAGCTCTGGGGAGGTGGTAGCTTTACTGACCGCAATCCCTACTCCTAACACCAACACTAGAAATAGCCGTGGAGTGTACCTATCTCTGCCTAGACGCCTCTTCACAGCCTAAGAACTAGCTACCCCTGAAGATGGAAACGGAAAACTATCTCGCCTCAGAGAAACCCCCAAAGGAAAGATAGCCCCCCACAAATATTGACAGTGAGTGGAGAGGGAAATGACAAACTCAGAAATGAAACTAGATTTAGCAAAGGGGGCCAACACTATCTAAATAGACAGAGATACAAAAGGCTACTGTGCGGTCAGTATAAAAACTAAAAGTCCACGCAGAGTTTACTAAAATAACCTCCCCACCGACTCACGGTGTGGAGGAGCAAATCTGCGACCTCAGAGCTTCCAACTAGCCGGAACATTTCATGATGACAAGCTGGACAAAAGAGACATCACTTAAACTGAACAGAAGGTCATAAGCAGGGAAACACCCAAAAACTAGCAGAACTTATCTTAAGCTGAAATGGACTGGCCAACAGAGAACTTCCAGGAAAGGACTGAATCCACAGGAAGAAACATTGACAGCTGGCATCAACTACAGCCTAAAGCCCAGTTAAATAACAAGGCCAGGGCACCGATTAGTGAAAGCAGCTGCTAAGTTCCACTTGAAACCACCAGAGGGAGCCCAAGAGCAGAACTCCCAAAAATACCATTCATGACCACAGGATGGAGCCCAAGAACGGAATTCACAACAGCCCCCCCAAAAGAAATTCATGAATAGCTGGGTTTGGTCATTCTGCCTCACAAAAATTGGAATAAAAAGCAATCAAAAAATGTCACATGCCCAAAAATGGTACCAATAAAAATGTCAACTAGTTCCGCAAAAAACAAGACCTCACATGACTCTGTGGACCAAAATATGGAAAAATTGTAGATCTCAAAATGTGGAGATGCAAAAACTATTTTTTGCAATAAAAAGCATCTTTTAATGTGTGATAGCTGCCAATCATAAAAATTGGCTAAAAAACGACTATAAAAATAAATCAAATCCCCCTTCATCACCCCCTTAGTTAGGGAAAAATAATAAAATTAAAACAAAATATTTATTTCCATTTTCCCGATAGGGTTAGGGCTGGGGCTAAAGTTAGGGTTGGGGCTACAGTTAGGGTTGGGGCTAAAGTTAGGGTTGGGGCTAAAGTTAGGGATAGGGCTACAGTTAGGGTTGGGGCTAAGGTTAGGGTTGGGGCAAAAGTTAGGGTTAGGGCTACAGTTAGGGTTTGGATTACATTTACAGTTGGATTAGGGTTGGTATTAGGGTTAGGAGTGTGATTACGGTTATTGTTGCGATTAGGGGTGTGTTGGAGTTAGGGGTGTGGTTAGGGTTGGGACTAGGGTTAGGGGTGTGTTGGGGTTAGGGGTGTGGTTGGGATTAGGGTTAGGGGCATGTTCGGGTTAGGGGTGTGGTTAGGGTTAGGGTTGGGATTAGGGTTAGGGGTGTGTTTGGGTTGGGTTTCAGTTAGAATTGGGGGGTTTCCACTGTTTAGGCATATCAGGGGCTCTCCAAACACAACATGGCATCCGATCTCAATTCCAGCCAATTCTGCGTTGAAAAAGTAAAACAGAGCTCCTTCCCTTCCGAGCTCTCCAGTGCGCCCAAACAGGGGTTTACCATAACATATGAGGCATCAGCGTACTCAGGACAAATTGGACAGCAACTTTTGGGGTCCAATTTCTCCTGGTACCCTTGGGAAAATACAAAACCGGGGGCTAAAAAATAATTTTTGTGGAAAAAAACACAACACATACAGATAAGTTCCATGGGCGGTCTAGTTTCCAATATGGGGTCACTTGTGGGGGGTTTCTACTGTTTAGGTACCTCAGAGGCTCTGCAAATGCAATGTGACGCCTGCAGACCATTCCATCTAAGTCTGCATTCCAAACGGCGCTCCTTCCCATCTGAGCTCTGCCATGCGCCCAAACGGTGGTTCCCCTCACATATGGGGTATCAGCGTACTCAGGACAAATTGGACAACAACTTTTGGGGTCCAATTTGGAGGTTAAAAGTTCTCACAACACATCTAGATAAGTTCCGTGGGGGGTCTACTTTCCAAAATGGTGTCACTTGTGGGGGGTTTCAACGTTTAGGCACATCAGGGGCTCTCCAAACGCGACATGGTGTCCTATCTCAATTTCAGTCAATTTTGCACTGAAAAGTCAGACAGCGCTCCTTCCCTTCTGAGCTCTGCCATGCGCCCAAACAGTGGTTTACCCCCACATATGGGGTATCAGCATACTCAGGACAAAATGCACAACAACTTTTGGGGTCCAAATTCTTCTGTTACCCTTGGGGGAAAAAAAATTGTGGGCGAAAATATGATTTTTGTGAAAAAATATGATTTGTTTTTTTACGGCTCTACATTATAAACTTCTGTGAAGCACTTGATGGGTCAAAGTGCTCACCACACATCAAGATAAGTTCCTTAGGGGGCCTACTTTCCAAAATGGTGTCATTTGTGGGGGGTTTCAATGTTTAGGCACTTCAGGGGATCTCCAAACCCGACATGGCGTCCCATCTCAATTCCAGTCAATTTTGCATTGAAAAGTCAAATGGCGCTCCTTCTTTTCCGAGCTCTGCCATGCGCCCAAACAGTGGTTTACCCCCACATATGGGGTATTAGCATACTCAGAACAAATTGTACAACAACTTTTGAGGTCCAATTTCTCCTGTTACCCTTGGTAAAATAAAACAAATTGGAGCCGAAGTAAATTTTTTGTGAAAAAAAATTAAATGTTCATTTTTTTGTTAAACATTCCAAAAGTTCCTGTGAAACACCTGAAGGGTTAATAAACTTCTTGAATGTGGTTTTGAGAAGCCTTGAGGGGTGCAGTTTTTATAATGGTGTCACACTTGGGTATTTTCTATCATATAGACCCCTCAAAATGACTTCAAATGTGATGTGGTCCCTAAAAAAATGGTGTTGTAAAAATGAGAAATTGCTGGTCAACTTTTAACCCTTATAACTCCCTAGGAGAAAAAAAATTTTGTTCCAAAATTGTTCTGATGTAAAGTAGACATGTGGGAAATGTTACTTATTAAGTATTTTGTGTGTATTTTGTCATATCTCTGTGATTTAAGGGCATAAAAATTAAAAGTTGGAAAATTGTGAAATTTTCAAAATCTTAGCCAAATTTCCGTTTTTTTTCACAAATAAATGCAGGTAATATCAAAGAAATTTTACCACTAACATTAAATACAATATGTCTTGAGAAAACCATGTCAGAATTATTAGGATCCTTTGAAGCGTTTCAGAGTTATAACCTCCTAAAGGGACAGTGGTCAGAATTGTAAATATTGTCCCGGTCATTAACGTGCAAACTACCCTTGGGGGTTAAGGGAGTAAGGACCTTGTAGGGGGCATACAGAGTAGAATTTCAATATTTGCAGATGACACTAAACTCTGCAGGGTAATCAATACAGAGGAGGACAATTTTATATTACAGGATGATTTATGTAAACTAGAAGCTTGGGCTGATAAATGGCAAATGAGCTTTAATGGGGATAAATGTAAGGTCATGTACTTGGGTAGTAGTAATAAGATGTATAACTATGTGCTTAATTCTAAAACTCTGGGCAAAACTGTCAATGGAAAAGACCTGGGTGTATGGGTGGATGACAAACTCACATTTAGTGGCCAGTGTCAGGCAGCTGCTGCAAAGGCAAATAAAATAATGGGATGCATTAAAAGAGGCATAGATGCTCATGAGGAGAACATAATTTTACCTCTATACAAGTCAATAGTTCGACCACACTTAGAATACTGTGCACAGTTCTGGTCTCCGGTGTATAAGAAAGACATAGCTGAACTGGAGCGGGTGCAGAGAAGAGCGACCAAGGTTATTAGAGGACTGGGGGGTCTGCAATACCAAGATAGGTTATTACACTTGGGGCTATTTAGTTTGGAAAAACGAAGGCTAAGGGGTGATCTTATTACATTGTATAAATATATGAGGGGACAGTACAAAGACCTTTCGGATGATCTTTTTAATCATAGACCTGAGACAGGGACAAGGGGGCATCCTCTACGTCTGGAGGAAAGAAGGTTTAAGCATAATAACAGACGCGGATTCTTTACTGTAAGAGCAGTGAGACTATGGAACTCTCTGCCGTATGATGTTGTAATGAGTGATTCACTGCTAAAATTTAAGAGGGGACTGGATGCCTTTCTGGAAAAGTATAATGTTACAGGGTATATACACTAGATTCCTTGATAGACCTATATAGGTAACAAGGCTTAATTAATGGCACTTCCCAACTATACACAATCCAACCTGAACAAAACGGAAGCAAATGCCACTATGTAAAAAGATAAATGCTTTATTCAAAACAAGTTTAAAAAGTTTTTTAACACATATTAAAAAATGAAGATACAAGTGCACAATATAACTGCCTATTAGGTAGTACACCCCCACTTATCTTGGCTCTCCCACCAAGAGATTGCCATCCATATAGCTACATATCATAAGGGCAAAAAAAGGCTCCTATAGATGCAAATCATGCCCCACTAATTTCCCTTCATCTAGTGTGACTAATCCTAGTCTACTGCCCTGGTGAGGCCAATATCGTAGGGATATAAGGGATATGAGGTTAATAAGCCTAAAAAAAACTGTCAAAATAATTGCTGTAGCATATATATAGAAAATAGGCTATTTACCAAACCAGGTGGCGCATGTTAAGGTGCATAGTGCTAGTTAACAATCTCTCAAGCCTGAAAAAACTGTCAGAATGTGCAATTCCTCTAATATATACATAAGGTAAACTGTTTACCAAGACTGATAGCATATAGTAAAGTGCATAGTGCTAGATTAACAATCCTTCACATATAATACAAATATAATATTTAACAGGGCAAAGATGCCTCAATATATTAATAAGGTAGTAGACGTTGTTACGTCCCATATATGATGCATTTATAACAGCAAAGGAAAAAGTGCACCGTGCTAAATGAAATATAGCATATATCAGACAATGAACACATATGCATATATTATGGCAGTGTTACCGGCACCAACAATACTGGGAGAACAGTCTAAATAAACATAAGTGTGAATATAAGAGGGCATACAACCTAATTAGGCAGCGTGGGTTCCCTTAGGGTTGGTGCACTTTTTCCTTTGCTGTTATAAATGCATAAACAGGTAAGTTTACCTTATGTATATATTAGAGGAATTGCACATTCTGACAGTTTTTTCAGGCTTGAGAGATTGTTAACTAGCACTATGCACCTTAACATGCGCCACCTGGTTTGGTAAATAGCCTATTTTCTATATATATGCTACAGCAATTATTTTGACAGTTTTTTTAGGCTTATTAACCTCATATCCCTTATATCCCTACGATATTGGCCTCACCAGGGCAGTAGACTAGGATTAGTCACACTAGATGAAGGGAAATTAGTGGGGCATGATTTGCATCTATAGGAGCCTTTTTTTGCCCTTATGATATGTAGCTATATGGATGGCAATCTCTTGGTGGGAGAGCCAAGATAAGTGGGGGTGTACTACCTAATAGGCAGTTATATTGTGCACTTGTATCTTCATTTTTTAATATGTGTTAAAAAACTTTTTAAACTTGTTTTGAATAAAGCATTTATCTTTTTACATAGTGGCATTTGCTTCCGTTTTGTAGATTCCTTGATAGGGCGTTGATCCAGGGAACTAGTCTGATTGCCGTATGTGGAGTCGGGAAGGAATTTTTTTCCCCAGTGTGGAGCTTACTCTTTGCCACATGGTTTTTTTTGCCTTCCTCTGGATCAACATGTTAGGGCATGTGAGGTTAGGCTATGGGTTGAACTAGATGGACTTAAAAGTCTACCTTCAACCTTCATTACTATGTTACTATGTCAGATCATGCTCCTGTATATTGTAATCTGACTATACCGGACTCCACCAAGGCTTCAGTTGTTGGATTGTAAATGATGTTTTGCTGAAAGACTCAATCTGTGTTTCATACCTTCATGAGACTATAGATTCCTTCAGATATACAGTGGGGAAATAAATATTTGATCCCTTGCTGATTTTGTAAGTTTGCCCACTGATAGGGACATGAGGAGTCTATGATTTTAAGGGTAGGTTAATTAAAACACTGAGAGATAGAATATCAAAAATAAAATCCAGAAAATCACATTGTATAAATTATATAAATGTATTTGCATTTTGCAAGTATTTGATCCCTCTGGCAAACAAGACTTAATACTTTGTGGCAAAACCCTTGTTGGCAAGCACAGCAGTCAGATTTTTTTTATAGATGATGATGAGGTTTGCGCACATTTCAGGAGGAAGTTTGGTTCACTCCCCTTTGCAGATCATCTCTAAATCACTAAGATTTTGAGGCTGTCACTTGGCAACTCGGAACTTCAACTCCCTCCATAAGTTTTCTATGGAATTAAGGTCTGGAGACTGACTAGGCCACTCCATGGACCTTAATATCCTTCTTTTTGAGCCACTCCTTTGTTGCCTTGGCTGTATGTTTTGGGTCATTGTCTTGCTGGAAGACACAGCCATGACCCATTTTTAATGTCCTGGTGGAGGGAAGGAGATTGTCACTCAGGACTTTACAGTACATGGCTTCATCTATTCTCCTATTGATGCGGTGAAGTAGTCCTGTGCCCTAAGCAGAGAAATACCCACAAAACATAATGTTTCCACTTCCATGCTAGACAATGGGCACGGTGTTCTTTGGGTCAAAGGCAGCATTTCTCTTCCTCCAAACACGGCGAATTGCGATAATGCCAAAGAGCTTAATTTTTGTCTCATCTGACCACAGCACCTTCTCCCAATCACTCAAAGAATCATCCAGGTGTTCATTGGCAAACTTCAGACCGGCCTGCACATGTGCCTTCTTGAGCAGGGGGACCTTGAGGGCACTGCAGGATTTTAAACCTTTACGGCGTAATGTGTTACCAATGGTTTTCTTGGTGACTGTGGTCCCAGCTGCCTTGAGATCATTAACAAGTTCCCCCATGTATTTTTAGGCTGATCTCATCCACATGATCAAGGATACCCCACTAGGTGAGATTTTGCATGGTGCCCCAGATCGATGTCCATTGACAGACATTTTGTATTTCTTCCATTTTCTTACTATTGCACCAACAGTTTTCTCCTTCTCATGCAGCGTCTTACTTATGGTTTTGTAGCCCCTTCCAGCTTTGTGCAGGTCTATGATCTTGTCCCTGACATCCTTGTAAAGCTCTTTAGTCTTACCCATGTTGCAGAGGTTAGAGTCTGACTGATTAATTAAGTCTATGGACAGGAGTCTTTTATAAAGGCGACTATGTAAGACAGCTGACTTTATTGCAGGTAATGAGTTGATTAGGAGCGTCTAGCTGGTCTGTAGGAGGCAGAAATCTTAATGGTTGGTAGGGGATCAAATACTTTCTCACTGCAAAATGCAAATACATTTATATAAAGTATACAATGTAATTTTCTCGATTTAATTTTTTTATATTCTATCTCTCAATGTTAAAATTAACCTACCCTTAAAATTATAGACTGTTCAGGTCTTTGTCAGTGGGCAAATTTACAAATTTAGCAAGGGATCAAATACTTATTTCCCCCACTGTATGAGCATGATGACACTGCCTTGCAATTTCAATGGGAAACAATCAAATGTGTCCTCAGAGGGATAGTAAAAAACACGTGGATCCAGGCTAAAAAGAGAGAGCGGCTAAAGCCTCCCATTTGCTTGAGCGGATTGATCTTGTTGACGAACAACATAAATGATCTTCTTCCCTCCAGGTGTATGCAGACCTGCTTAATGCTAGAAAGGAGCTAAGGTAGTTTTATGGATGAGATATACGCAAATATTGGGGAATTTCAGGGCATCTACTTATGGAAGGAACCAAGTGGAAGCTTCCATTCTCGGTACTAGATATGGGACCTCCTCGAGAAAATGAGTTAAAATATCCTACACTAAAGTTAATATTTAAGATGTGGAAGAGGGATAAAAAGATTCTGGGATTGGAAAGTACACAAACTATACTCTTTTATGGCACAACTATAACTTACCAGAGCTACAGAACTAATAGGAGGATAGGGGTAGATGTTTGGTATCAGAACTCTTGAGGGATGGATTATTCAAGAGCTTGGAACAAATAAAGGCAGATTTTAACATTCCGCATAGGGTCTTTTATCAATGTCTGCAAATACATCATGTATATAGTACATAACTAAGAAAAAAAGCCACACTGATTCATAGACATCCCCCAATAGATACCATTGTTACAGCGGTGGATACAAAAGATCTAATATCCCTTATTTATAAGCAGTTACTGGCCCTACAGTTGATAGTTATGACAAAATGGGAGGAGGATGTGGGTCCCTTATCTGAGGAGCAGTGGGGGAAATACTGGATTTGTCACCTAAACTTTCCTTGTCAGAGTTACAAAGATTATCCCACATTCTTCTCACCCATAGGGAATATAGATCCCCAAGTATTTTATTTAAAACTGGATTATGAATGGATGGTACATGCCCTAGATGTGGTCACAATGACGCCCACATGATGATATGATGTGGGGATGTGGGAATATTGGCGACTACAGGAAGGGGGGATCACTCTTATACTATCAGTATTTGGGCTACAACTTCAGTTGGAACCTAAAATCTGTCTCCTAGGACTCCTGGGAGAGGACATAGACCCAGACTCCTATATGGCAATAGCTCAGGAATATTATTCTAGCCAGAAAGCTGTTGGCTCTACATTGGATAGACAATTCTCCCCCAACGATATCCGAACTAAAATCCAGGATAAATATCATCCAATGCTTGGAAAGGGGAAGCTTATATTAAAGGAACGTTCTCAAGAAATCCATCCACATATGGGAGCTATGGTTAATTACCCCAGGTATTGCTCCAGGAAACCTCAGAAATCCTATACTGGACCGTTTCTCCATTTCCTTACAGTAACCCAGGAATTTATATCATTATACCCAAGGTGTCCACAGATAATAATGGTCTCAGACCACACAATTGCCCCTTCTCAGATACAGTACAGACCAAAAGTTTGGACACACCTTCTCATTTAAAGATTTTTCTGTATTTTCATGACTATGAAAATTGTACATTCACACTGAAGGCATCAAAACTATGAATTAACACATGTGGAATTATATACTTAACAAAAAAGTGTGAAACAACTGAAATTATGTCTTATATTCTAGGTTCTTCAAAGTAGCCACCTTTTGCTTTGATGACTACTTTGCACACTCTTGGCATTCTCTTGATGAGCTTCAAGAGGTAGTCACCGGAAATGGTCTTCCAACAATCTTGAAGGAGTTCCCAGAGATGCTTAGCACTTTTTTTGCAAGACGAGTTGTACTTTTAAAAAAGACCATTGTTTTACCATATAATATACTGGAAAATGGGAAAAAGATTCTGAAAATGTGCTGTTTCACAATTTTTTTAAACTTTTTTTTTACCATGTTCACTAAATGCTAAAATTGACCGATTATGGCGATTCTGATTCTCCAGACACCAATACATGTTTGTTTTCTTTTAATGTAAGTGGTAAAAAAAATGGCGCCATTTTCTGAGATCCGTAGCGTCTACAGTTTTCAGGATCTGGGGCTCAGTGAGGGATTATTCTTTGTGCGCCGAGCTGACGTTTTTTATTCATATAATTTTGGGACAGATCCGATGCTTTGATAGTTGACCGCTGGCCGGTGCTCATAGCAGATCGGCTATGACAACCACAGGGGTCCCCTGCAGACCCCAGGTTGTCATACCAACCGATTGGCACCCCGTAATCATGTGACATAGGCGCCAAAGGGCAGAGCTAATGATGCGCTTCCAGAGTGGCCATGTTAAATGTCGCTGTCAGAGTTTCACAGTAGCATTTAATATGTTAACAGCTGTTGGGGATCGAGATTCCATCAGCGGCAGGTGGAGGCACAAAACAGCTGATCAGTGCCGGAGCCGCATGGAGGCAGGGACAAGACCAATGACATGTATATATGTCATGGCTCGTGAAGAGGTTAATTTTACCAATATTTTGTGCAGGAAACGTCCAACTGCAGTTTTACCGCGTGTGTCCGGTGTCAGTTCTACAGTACGACAGAGAGGCGAAGGTCTGTGACTGAAGCAGGGGGTATACGGGTGTATACAGTGTACACAGAGGGGTCTGTGACTGAAGCAGGGGGTATACGGGTGTATACAGTGTATACAGAGGGGTCTGTGACCGAAGCTGGGGGTATACGGGTGTATACAGTATACACAGAGGGGTCTGTGACTGAAGCAGGGGGTATACGGGTGTATACAGTATACACAGAGGGGTCTGTGACTGAAGCTGGGGGTATACGGGTGTATACAGTGTACACAGAGGGGTCTGTGACCGAAGCTGGGGGTATATGGGTGTATACAGTGTACACAGAGGGGTCTGTGACCGAAGCTGGGGGTATACGGGTGTATACAGTGTACACAGAGGGGTCTGTGACCGAAGCTGGGGGTATACGGGTGTATACAGTGTACACAGAGGGGTCTGTGACCGAAGGGGGTATACGGGTGTATACAGCGTACACAGAGGGATCTGTGACCGAAGCTGGTGGTATATGGGTGTATACAGCGTACACAGAGGGGTCTGTGACCAAAGCTGGGGGTATACAAGTGTATACAATGTACACAGAGGGGTCTACGACCGAAGCTGGGGGTATACGGGTGTATACAGTGTACACAGAGGGGTCTGTGACCGAAGCTGGGGGTATACGGGTGTATACAGTGTACACAGAGGGGTCTGTGACCGAAGGGGGTATATGGGTGTATACAATGTACACAGAGGGGTCTGTGACCGAAGCTGGGGGTATACAAGTGTTTACAGTGTACACAGAGGGGGTTGTGACCAAAGCTGGGGGTATACGAGTGTATACAGTGTACACAGATGGGTCTGTGACTGAAGCTGGGGGTATACTGGTGTATATAGCGTACATAGGAGGGTCTGTGACCAAAGCTGGGGGTATACGGGTGTATACAGTGTACACAGAGGGGTCTGTGACCGAAGGGGGTATATGGGTGTATACAATGTACACAGAGGGGTCTGTGACCGAAGCTGGGGGTATACAAGTGTTTACAGTGTATACAGAGGGGGTTGTGACCAAAGCTGGGGGTATACGGGTGTATACAGTGTACACAGATGGGTCTGTGACTGAAGCAGGGGGTATACGGGTGTATACAGTATACACAGAGGGGTCTGTGACTGAAGCTGGGGGTATACGGGTGTATACAGTGTACACAGAGGGGTCTGTGACCGAAGCTGGGGGTATACAAGTGTTTACAGTGTACACAGAGGGGTTTGTGACCAAAGCTGGGGGTATACGGGTGTATACAGTGTACACAGATGGGTCTGTGACTGAAGCTGGGGGTATACTGGTGTATATAGCGTACATAGGAGGGTCTGTGACCAAAGCTGGGGGTATACGAGTGTATATAGCGTACATAGGAGGGTCTGTGACCAAAGCTGGGGGTATACGGGTGTATACAGCGTACACAGGGGGGTCTATGACCGAAGCTGGGGGTATATGGGTGTATACAATGTACACAGAGGGGTCTGTGATCGAAGCTGGGGGTATATGGGTGTATACAGCGTACACAGGGGGGGTCTATGACCGAAGCTGGGGGTATACAGGTGTATACAATGTACACAGAGGGGGTCTATGACTGAAGCTGGGGGTATATGGGTGTATACAATATACAGGTAGTCCTCGACTTACGACGTTGATCCGTTCTTACGCGGCGTCGTAAACCGAATTTCGATGTAAGTCGGACCGTACATTCATACAGTACTGTACCATAATAACAGTACAGTACTGCAAACACTTAGCCTATCCAAACATCTATCCTAACACAGTACCCTAGATAATTAGGGTGTTATGGCGTGCAGGAGACTCGTTTTCCTCGTGTAACCGGGTACAGTGTACAGTACTGGACTCTATTTTTCCGCCGCTGCACGTAGTTGCATGTAGTTCGACTTACGACGCAAAACCGTGTAAGTCGGAATGAGGCGTCGTATAAAGCGTTGTAACCACGAAACGATGTAACTCGAGACCATTGTAACCCGAGGACTAACTGTATAGAGGGGTCTGTGACTGAAGCTGGGGGTATACGGGTGTATATGTGATAGAAATATACACTCACCGGCCACTTTATTAGGTACACCATGCTAGTAACGGGTTGGACCCCTTTTGCCTTCAGAACTGCCTCAATTCTTCGTGGCATAGATTCAACAAGGTGCTGGAAGCATTCCTCAGAGATTTTGGTCCATATTGACATGATGGCATCACACAGTTGCTGCAGATTTGTCGGCTGCACATCCCAAAGATGCTCCATACAAGGCAGGATGGATCCATGCTTTCATGTTGTTTACGCCAAATTCTGACCCTACCATCCGAATGTCGCAGCAGAAATCGAGACTCATCAGACCAAGCAACGTTTTTCCAATCTTCTACTGTCCAATTTCGATGAGCTTGTACAAATTGTAGCCTCAGTTTCCTGTTCTTAGCTGAAAGGAGTGGTACCCGGTGTGGTCTTCTGCTGCTATAGCCCATCTGCCTCAAAGTTCGACGCACTGTGCGTTCAGAGATGCTCTTAGGCCTACCTTGGTTGTAACGGGTGGCGATTTGAGTCACTGTTGCCTTTCTATCAGCTCGAACCAGTCTGCCCATTCTCCTCTGACCTCTGGCATCAACAAGGCATTTCCGCCCACAGAACTGCCGCTCACTGGATTTTGTTTCTTTTTCGGACCATTCTCTGTAAACCCTAGAGATGGTTGTGCGTGAAAATCCCAGTAGATCAGCAGTTTCTGAAATACTCAGACCAGCCCTTCTGGCACCAACAACCATGCCACGTTCAAAGGCACTCAAATCACCTTTCTTCCCCATACTGATGCTCGGTTTGAACTGCAGGAGATTGTCTTGACCATGTCTACATGCCTAAATGCACTGAGTTGCCGCCATGTGATTGGCTGATTAGAAATTAAGTGTTAACAAGAAGTTGGACAGGTGTACCTAATAAAGTGGCCGGTGAGTGTATATATCATGTAGATCTCACTTGCATGTATACTCCTCTATAATCAAATATATACTTATATGCTCACAGCTAATATATACATTATACTAAATGGTTTAAAATGGCTGACACAAACTGAACTAATATAACCCAGACAGATCATATGGGGTTTTCCACCCCTAAAAGCAGAAGAGTGTCAGATGTTTGGTGACTGCTGATCAAATGTCATCTTCGTCCTAGACAGAGAACTCGAGTTTAGTTGCTTGATCAGCAGTCATATGAGCATTAATCACAATATTCCATATATGTTTAGATAACCAATGACAGAGGAGCTAGACAATATGATAATTAACTGACCACCCCTGACAACCCCTAACCACTCCTTTCTATGTGAAAATATAAAACTATGTATGTACAATAAAATTTAGTATTGATGGAATGTTGTTCTGTCACAGTTGTGTACAGTCCATTCTTGATGAGCGCTCAAAATACTCAGTCTAATTGGGAGCGGCCACAGCACACACAGGGATATATTTATCCAACCCTAATATTTCCATAACAGAATGGCGCCCAACGTGGGGCCCGGATGAAAAGCACGTGATCCTTCTTACCGGAGATACGGAAGTTGTAGCGTGGCCTGGCACAGGGGCAGGAGACTGCGCAGCTCCATAAGTAAGGTAAGAAAATGTTATCATCTTACCTGAAAGTCCCCTGTGCCCAGTCCTTGTCTATGCTTCTTGCCGGTAAGATGTGGTCACAAATTCCCAGGTAGTGTAAAAAAATCCGTAGCCACGAATCCACCCTGGGAGGTGTCTGCTGTGGACCGTATATGTGTTTGTGTAAAATCCGAGAGAGGAAGGAAAAAGTGACTTTTGTTTGTGGTTGCTGAGAAACAGACCGCAGGAGTTCAAATCGCTCGATAAGTTATTGCAGGATTCCCGTGCATAGGAGGAACACGCAGAGTTCCGGGGCAGGTGGTCCCATGATCCAGGCACGGGTAGTGATAACTTAGAGGGGCTACTGCAGATTCCCGTAGTGCCGGCGATCCAGTCAGGACGTCCGGACCGGGGTGGTAGAACCCGGGCGCAGGTGCGTCCAGTGCGATTGGCAGTAGTCTGTTCCCAGCGCAACCTGCATGTGTCACAGAATTTAAAAGGGCGTCTCTCGGATTGTCTATCTGTGTCTGTTTGTGTCATGTACTATTGCCGCTTTAAGAAGCATGAAATAGTGAAAAGAAAGTTTTGGGTTTTTTTTCCTTCTTTCATGAACTTCCTCTTTTTCAGCTGAGAGGAGAGATATGCATTGTAAATCACACTGTCATATCTGTTTTTTTTTTTTCTTTCCTTTTTCTTTTGCAATGCTGGCTATGTGTAGCTTTTTGTGAAGAAGTTAAATTGTATCCATCATTTTTTGATGTGACCTAAGTGTTTTCAGAAATGTGATTTTAGTGACATTTGATATTATGGCAATGGCATACAGCGACGGATTAAAAAGAGGAAGTGTGTCTCTGACTGCATTTGAGCGCAGAGATTCTAAAGGAAAAAAAAAAAAAAAGAGAAAAGCCGTTTTAATTATTAATTTTTTTTTTTTTTTTTACTCTCTTAAAGGGTCTTTCTTTTTGCGGCATTTTAAAGTTTTTAATTAAGTTTTCCTCAATCTTCAATCTCTTTACCTTTTTTTTTTTTTTTATTTATTTTATTTTTGAAAAAAAAATTTTTTCCTCTTGTATCAAAGTTTTGAGTTTTTGGTTGTGAACTAAGTTTTTGACGGTTTTTCTTATCGGTTTTTTTTTTTTTTTAGAGTTTTATATACTCATTTTTAGAAGTTTTTTCTTTTTCTTAGTACTGTTTTTTTTTTTTTTTCATTTTTGTGTGTTTTTTCATTTTTTGCTTTTGCTATGGGGAATAGAGTGGCCGAGCAACAGGAAAGTCTTTTTACTTCCTGATGAGAAAACAGCCCCTAGATAGTGACAGAATACGAAGGTGTTAAGTATGTGAAGATTTTTGGAAGGTATAAAGTACGTGAAATTCATTAGAATGGCAGACTTCAAGCTGCGGAGTGGCATGACGTAGAAAGGAAAATAGGGGAAGTTAGCTGATGTTAGATTGCTGAAAACTAATACATGGTATGAAGTGGCAGCAGAGCTTACATCGTTTAGGTGGAACAGAAAGTTATGTGAGCAAATCAGGAAGTGATTTTTGTGGGTATGAGACGGGAGAATCTGCGCAGTCTGCTTTTAGCAGAATCCATGGTATAGGTAGTTATTTTTGCACAGTATGTGGTGCGCCCCGTCTCTCCCTACAGGGAGAAGGCATAATTGCTCCTCTCTATTATTCTTGTTGTTCTCATCTATCCTCTTTTTCCTCTGTCAGTCTTTTCTCTCCGCACTCTCTCTCTCTCTCTCTCTCTCTCTCTCCTTTCCTCTTCCTCCACATTTTTTCTCTCTCTCTCTTCCCCTCTTTCTCCACTCCTCTCTTATCCTCTCTCTCTCTCTCTCTTCCCCTCCTTCTCCACTCCTCTCTTCTCCTCCCTCTCTCTCTCTCTCTCTCTCTCTCTCTCTCTCTCTCTCTCCCCTCCTACTATTCCTTTGTCTCACTCATCACCCCCTCCTCCTTCTTCTTCCTCTTTTTTCCTCCGTGTTGCCGGCTGGGCCAACGCCCAATTCAAACAGTATGGTGCTTACAGCACAAGGTGTCCCTAGCACAGTCCAGCCATTGCCAGTTGTGATATCGGGGAGAGAAGGTGAAAGCCCCCCCTACAGTGGGCAGCCCCAGACACATCAGGCAGCAGGCAGCTCAGCCCTGGGTGCAGAGGGGGGAGGAGTGATATCAGAACGAGCTCACTGACAGATCCTCCGTTACCTCATTTCACAGTCAACAATATTGTAACCCTTAAGGTTTTACATGAACTTTGATATCACCATGTATTGATAATGTACAGCTTCAGCACCGGTCAGAGCTGCCTACATCCACATTCACACCAACATGAAACTATAATCCTAATCCATCATAGCTTCAGCAAGGGGGGAGACATCCTCACACAAAAAAGCAACTTCTAAGTCCAAAATCAGCCAGTGTATGACCCCGGTACAAGCTATCACAACTATTCCTGTGATGAAGATGAAGAGGGAACATCATACATGCTGTCTAGTACTAGAAAAGAAACCCACAGGCACCAAGAATGCAAGGGCAGATAGAGGCACCACCATTACACTATGTGCACTGCACTTCAAGTCAGGTGACAATAGTCCAGACCCAGGGATGCCATTTTACCGAAGAAAGTAGCAGAAGCAGCAAACATATGCAGCCAGCTGGAATGATCTCTGGGCCATGAATGAAAATAGAAGCAGGTGATGCACTCTGGCCAATCATGAAGGAACAATTCAAACTTCCAGCAGAATCAGACATACACGCTTGGGAGTCAGGGCCACAGCTAATTGAACAGCTCAGAGAGTGGGCCAAAGGCAGATTGGCAGGACAAGCCATGACATGAGCCAAGATAAGACAGAGTCTGTAAAGAAGTTTCATTGCAGAGTAATGCAAGTATTCCAAGACTTGGGCTTCACCATTCATGACCAGATACACAGGCCTTTGTGCATGGACTGAGACAGCCAATCAGGAAACCACTGATAGTGGCTAGGCCTAGGAACAGGTCAATAGCAGTGGACTGACCCAGCAAAATGTTTTATGTGCGCCTAGGAGACTGTTCAATGCCAATTGTCACCAAAGCTGCCGTTATAGCACCACAAAAGAGCACAAAGAAGGAAAAGGGTGACATGCTGCTGAGAACACCAGAAGGGAAGCCAGAGGTGAAGACGCTACAAAGTGCCGATCGACACACCGGAAGAACCGCTGCAGACTCCAGAGAGGAGACACCGACCTCAATAAGGTTAGCAAAGGGGAGAAGCTATGTCGGAGCAGGGGGAAGAAGTGATGGCAGATGCAGCCACAGCCCCTGTAATGCCCCAAGACCTTGGGTTGGATGCAGCCGCCAGTCTCATGGCACCCCCGGGCCTCGTCACGAATGCACCTGCAGGCCCCATCTTACCACCGCAGCATCAATCAGCAGGCCGGACCCCGCTGCCGCTGCAGTACCCATCAAGGGATTGAGTCACAACCAGGGGTGCAGAAGACAGCCCCTCTCATGGTGACCACTGACCTGGAAGCCCAACCACCCTACAAAGACAGAAGAAGTGTCAAGGGTTACATCTGTGGCAAGTTTGGCCATTTCCAGAACCAGTGCAAAGCACTCACGCCCCCGAAGAGACTGGACCCATGCAACCCAAGAGTTGGTCCAGAGAAACAGGTCAAGGAGGAAGTGCAGAAAGCAGTGAAGTACCCCGTCCATAGGACAGAGGCAAGCAAGCCAGGTCCGCAAGACACTACGCTCCTGACATGTAAAACTTCATCTGCAAGACCAGTACCTCAAATTACCTTTAAAAGTGGATGGCGTTGTCAGATCCAAAGTGGTGCAGCCAGAAGTGTGATGACACCTGTGGAACTCGCTCATCCCACCTGCCTATCAGAATCCTCTGTGTCTCGCATGGGCATTGATGGTCAAGTCAGACATTCTCAGCTTACAAAGCCACTGAGCGTGTGCACTCAGCCAGGACACTCTATCCTGTCCCAGTTTGTGGTGTAAAGGACCTGCCACTCAACCTGCTGGGAGCGAACCTACTGCAGAAGCTGAAGGCAACCACAGTGTTCCAGGAAGATGGGACAGTGACACTTTCTTCATCCCTGACCCAAGAAGAGTCATGCTGGCGGCCCTACAAGAACATTAACCAACCAATGAGGCCTACTCAAGGAGGTACTGGACATAGTACCAGAAAGTCTATGGTCTAAGGGACCCCAGCACGTGAGAAAACCTCAAGTTGCCCCAGTACGGGTGTCACTCAAGCCATGTACCCCGTACCCTCATAAGGCCCAGGCCAGGCCTAGAGTCAAGCTGCCTCTGACCAACTGAAGGTCTACCTGGAAATAGGAATCATTGTTCCTCGCAAATCGCCTTGCAATACCCCGCTTTTCCCCGTCAAGAAAAAGACTGTAAAAGGAGAGCCAGCCAAGTTCAGAATGGTATATAACCTGAGAGCTGTGAATGACACCACAGTGTTTGAAACTGCAATTATGCCGAATCCGCACACTCTGCTCTCGAATGTGCCTGCCACAGCAAAAGTGTTCACAGTGAACAACCTGGCTAATGTTTTCTTCAGTGTTCCCCCTCATCCGGAAGACCAGTTCCTGTTTGCCATAATGCACCAGGGGGGACACCACACATGGACAGTGATGCCACAGTGGGCCCAGAACAGCCCTTCACAGTTCACCAAAGCAATGTCCACAGTTCTCACCAACTGAGTCACAGAACAAGCAGAAGTAACCCTGCTACAATACATGGACAATCTACTCCTTTGTGCAGTTGACTTTGACACGTGTAAAGCCCATTCCTTGTATCTCCTACTCTACCTGGCGGAGCAGCATTGCAAGATCTCAAAGAACAAAGTCCAGTGGTGTCTGAAGCAAGTTACGTTCCAGAGACACTGTATTGCTCACCAGGCGAAACACCTGACAGATGACCGGAAGACCACAGTGGAGAAGATGGTCCCTCCGACAACTCCAAAGGTGCTACAGGCCCTCCTTGGTCTAGTTTCATATTGCAGAGCCTGGACCCCTGATGCTTCCGTCCTAATGCAGCCTCTGTGTGAATACGTCAGTGTGACCCCGTTCCTCCAGACAGATGTGGCCTTCAGTTCGTTCAAGAAGTTAAAAGGCTCTGTAGTCTCAGCGCCAGCACTAGGCCTATCTGACTACAAGAAGCCATTCCGTCTCTACTTGATGAGAAGAGAAGGCCTTGCTACTGGAGTCCTGACACAGCCTCAGGGGGGAAAGCAGAGACTTTCGGACTACTTTTCAGCTTGCCTGGATCCAGTTGCAAGGGAAGCCTCTTCCTCCCGCATGAGAGCAGCAGTTGCAGCACACGCCCTCCTGGACAGGACTACTGACATCAGTGGAAAAACCATTGGAAATCCTGGCTCTGCATGACATCTCAGCAATCCTCAACCAAACCCAGCTAAAACATCTCTCCACCGCCAGGCATCTTCGCCTCCAGTGCTCTCTACTCCTGCCCAACAATGTCACCATCTCCAAATGCACAGTCCTCAATCCGCCCACTCTACTCCCACTCCCAAAGGGGGATACAGATACGGATCCTCAGATAAAAAGTCTGATCAAAATCTGCATGATACCTTCTGCAGGGATCTGAATTTGCTCCGGACGGATGTCCATGATTGCTTCAGCATCATGCAACAGGAAACAGCAGGACTACCCAAGGTGGCAGAAGAGCCACTGACCAACCCAGAGTTGATCCTCTATGTGGATGGCTCCAGATTTGCAGATGATGAAGGAAGATTCCACACGGGAGGTGCAGCGACCAGCAATCAAGAGATCCTGTGGTCCAGAAGTCTGCCGCCCAGTCTGTCAGCCCAGGAAGCAGAACTGATAGCGCTGATGAAGGCCTACCAGATGGCAGAAGACAAGACTGAGAAAATGTTTACCGATTCAAGGTACTTGCATGGCATAGCACACGACTTCGGACCCATCTGGGCTGCAAGGGACTTCCTCACAGCAAGCGGAACAACCGTGAAGCATCAATGGAGCCATTAAGGACCTGCTGAACACACTTCAACTTCCAAAAGTGGTGACAATGCTAAAAGTCAAAGCGCATGGAAAACTGAACACAGTAGGGGCACGAGGCAACAACATGGCAGATATGGCAGCCAAAGAAACAGTCAAGGAAAGACAATATGGACAAGTGGAAGAGGTCGTAGAGCCGGACGGCTACTACAGGACGGCTGAAGACAGGAAACCTGACAAGATGACATCCTGGGATCTGCTCAAAAAAGTTGCAAGAGCAAGCCCCAAAGGACAAGAAGGAATGCTGGATGCAGAAGTGAGCAACACATGAAGAAGGAAGGGTATACTAAATGGACTACAAACCCTGTTTACCCCGAAGCATGTACCCTATGGTGGTCCAGTGGGCACATGGGCCCACGCACAGATTAAAGACACAGATGAATGATCCGATTGGTGCTTACTGGTTCGCTCCAGAAATCTCCACCCTAACAGCCAAGTTCATAAACAGCTGTCTGACCTGTGGCAAATGCAACCCTGGAAGAATGAAGAAAGTTCCCACACATCAACTTGCCAGACCACTGTACCCCCTTCCAAAGGATCCAGATAGACCACATCCAGATGCCGCCAAGTGGAGAATTCGAATATGCCCTTGTGGCCGTGGACATGTTCTCAAGATGACAGCCAGAAGCTTTCCCAGTGAAGAACCAGTCAGCAAAGAAGCTACTCTCAGAGACGAGATATGCAGCTATGGGGTCCCAGAAGTGATAGAGAGTGACCAGGGACCCGCATTCACAGCAAACCTCACATGAGAGATCTAGTCAGCAGTAGGGTCAGACTTGGGCCTACACACTCCCAATCACACTACTCAGTGTTAGGCACACTCCCAGAGGCCCACAAAAGCTGTCACCATATGAAATTTTGTTTGTGTCTAGTCCCAGGTTAGGGGTATCTTTTCCCTCAGCAGCTGACTATGTAATGTGATACTTTGTCTGCTTATGTAATTGAAATCTCCAAGAAACTTGCTAACATCCATTCTCGAGTTTTTTTCTTCATTGCCAGATCCAGATTCAGTGTCCGGTATGCACTCCTAGAAGCCAGGAGACTGGGTGTTGGTGAAAAAGCTTGTAAGGAGAACACCACTCGATCCCAGATTTGATGATCCTGCTCAAGTGCTGCTGATGACACCAAACTCTGTGAAACTGGATGGAAGACCCACTTGGATCCACTCATCGCATGGCAAGAAAGCTCCCCTACCAGAAGATGACACCCAAGCCAGAATGATGTCGTGGATGCCCTGCCTGACTGAACAGATGACCTACCTGATAAAGACTACACATCGCTCACTACACATGCTATTGACTAAGAGACTGATTGCAACGAACCCCCGTTAGGGACAGATCTCCTGACCACCCATTTGCGAAAAGTCTGTATGGAGTGGGGCACAGGCGTTAGGCTTGTGTCAGTTCGCCAACAGCACAAAAGAGTTGCAGCGCTTTGGGACAGGAGGCTAGGATTAGGGCAAGTGATATCTAAGGGGGGCTTGTGATAGAAATATATATATCATGTAGATCTCACTTGCATGTATACTCCTCTATAATCAAATATATACTTATATGCTCACAGCTAATATATACATTATACTAAATGGTTTAAAATGGCTGACACAAACTGAACTAATATAACCCAGACAGATCATATGGGGTTTTCCACCCCTAAAAGCAGAAGAGTGTCAGATGTTTGGTGACTGCTGATCAAATGTCATCTTCGTCCTAGACAGAGAACTCGAGTTTAGTTGCTTGATCAGCAGTCATATGAGCATTAATCACAATATTCCATATATGTTTAGATAACCAATGACAGAGGAGCTAGACAATATGATAATTAACTGACCACCCCTGACAACCCCTAACCACTCCTTTCTATGTGAAAATATAAAACTATGTATGTACAATAAAATTTAGTATTGATGGAATGTTGTTCTGTCACAGTTGTGTACAGTCCATTCTTGATGAGCGCTCAAAATACTCAGTCTAATTGGGAGCGGCCACAGCACACACAGGGATATATTTATCCAACCCTAATATTTCCATAACAATACAGTGTACACAGAGGGGTCTGTGACCGAAGTTGGGGGTATACGGGTGTATACAGTGTACACAGGGGGGTCTGTGACCGAAGGGGGTATACGGGTGTATACAGTGTACACAGAGGAAGCTGGGGGTATACGGGTGTATACAGTGTACACAGAGGGGTCTGTGACCGAAGGGGGTATACGGGTGTATACAATGTACACAGAGGGGTCTGTGACCGAAGCTGGGGGTATACGGGTGTATACAGCATACACAGAGGGGTCTGCGACCGAAGCTGGGGGTATACGGGTGTATACAGTGTACACAGGGGGGTCTGTGACCGAAGGGGGTATACGGGTGTATACAGTGTACACAGAGGAAGCTGGGGGTATACGGGTGTATACAGCGTACACAGAGGGGTCTGTGACCGAAGCTGGGGGTATATGGGTGTATACAGAGAGGTCCGCTCAGTACACATATGGCTCTGCTCCGTACACCTCGTACACACACGACTCCGCTCCATACACCTCGTACACACACGGCTCTGCTCCATACACCTCATACACACACGGCTCCGCTCCATACACCTCGTACACACACGGCTCTGCTCCATACACCTCATACACACACGGCTCCGCTCCATACACCTCATACACACACGGCTCTGCTCCATACACCTCATACACACTCGGCTCCGCTCCATACACCTCGTACACACACGGCTCTGCTCCATACACCTCATACACACACGACTCCGCTCCATACACCTCGTACACACACGGCTCTGCTCCATACACCTCATACACACACGGCTCCGCTCCATACACCTCATACACACACGGCTCCGCTCCATACACCTCATACACACACGGCTCCGCTCCGTACACCTCATACACACACGGCTCCGCTCCGTACACCTCATACACACACGGCTCCGCTCCGTACACCTCATACACACACGGCTCCGCTCCGTACACCTCATACACACACGGCTCCGCTCCGTACACCTCATACACACACAGCTCCACTCCGTACACCTCGTACACACACGGCTCTGCTACATCCACACTGTAAACCCCTCCTGACCCCACACATAAACTTCCCCTCATCCAGCACCATGACAACCAGCACAGCAGAGTCCTGCATACACTGAGGCCCCTGATCATGTGACCCCTGACTCCTCCCCTCCTGTGACCTCATCACAGGTCCTTTGCACACAGAAAAGCCATATATGTGGAGTGCGGCTCTGCAGGTGGAGGTCGGTGCTGGAGGCTCCATTATTCTCTGTGTGGAGTGCGGCTCTGCAGGTCAGTGATGAGCTGTTCTCTCACATAGCGCTACTTTCCCCACTTTTCTCCCACCACTATAAAGCCTGGGCCTCATTATACAGCTGTACAGGAGCCTAGTGGAGGCTTTTTAGCCATTTCTCAGACTGTAGCTCCTGGGAACAGACCCTCACTCCAGTCCCTCCACTATAAAGCCTGGGCCTCATTATACAGCTGTACAGGGGCCTAGTGGAGGCTTTTTAGCCATTTCTCAGACTGTGGCTCCTGGGAACAGGCCCTCGCTCCAGTCCCTCCACTATAAAGCCTGGGCCTCATTATACAGCTGTACAGGAGCCTAGTGGAGGCTTTTTAGCTATTTCTCAGACTGTTGCTCCTGGGAACAGGCCCTCGCTCCAGTCCCTTCACTATAAAGCCTGGGTCTCATTATACAGCTGTACAGGAGCCTAGTGGAGGCTTTTTAGCCATTTCTCAGACTGTAGCTCCTGGGAACAGGCCCTCACTCCAGTCTCTTCACTATAAAGCCTGGGCCTCATTATACAGCTGTACAGGGGCCTAGTGGAGGCTTTTTACGAGGCTGAAGTTGGTTTCTTATTCGGTCAGTTTCTTATTCGGAGCTGAAGTTGGTTTCTTATTCGGCAATTTTTTTTTTCTGTTTTTTGTAGGTTTAACAACAAAAAATAATCATCACAATAATAAAAGACAATGCAGCGAGGTGCCCTGATGTGAATACGCTTAAAAACGGCTACCAAAACAATAAAACTGGCACAAAAATGGGCATCAAAGTGGGCACCAAAGAGCGCTGAAGAAAGCGTTAAATGCCTTTGGGCCACTGATCTCACACTGCAGTCATATATAACAGGGCGCCCAACATCCAAACCAGATATTTCCAGCCTGGCCCAAATGGGTTCTGGGCATCAGAACTGGCATCAAAGTGGGCAGACAGTCAATTTTTGCCATTTGAATAAGTAACTGATGTTTTTAAGGGGTTAAATGCCTTTGGGCCACTGATCTGACACTTAAAATACACAGATAGTGATGCCGTGCATCAAACCCAGGTCCCTCCAGCCTGGCCTAAATGGGTTCTGGGCACCAGAACTGGCATCAAAGTGGGCAAACAGCCCATTTTTGCAGATTTGAATAAGTAACTGATGTTTTTAAGGGGTTAAATGACCCTGGCCCACTGATCTCACACCACTTTTTCATACACAGTAAGGCTATACACACTAGTGATTTAAAAATCGGTCTCATTTTGATTTTGGAGAGTCGGACGAGTGTAATGCAATTGTCATGTGAGTGTCATGCGTTTTTTGTTCGAGTACAATCCGAGTTTTCACACCTATCATCCGATTTACATCCAAATTCATTGCGATTGGTTTTAGACTGCAATGCGATTTTAACATATTACATAGAGAAATGTTCAAATCATTTACACATAGTTTTCAAACAAAATATTCTGTGAAACATATGTTTATATTTATATACAGTATAAATATATTCTAGATAGATATGTAGATTGAGTAAAAGCCGGGCCGGCAAATGATCAGCCGCGTACATTTTTTTCACAGAGTGACAGGTAACATTACAAAAGATGGAATAGAGAATAAAGGGAACACTAAAACCCCACATCCTAGATATCACTGAATGAAATATTCCAGTTGTAAATCTTTATTCATTACATAGTGGAATGTGTTCAGAACAATAAAACCTAAACATGATCAACGTAAATCACAACTAATATCCCACGGAGGTCTGGATTTGGAATGATATTCTAAATCAAAGTGGAAAATCAAATTAAGGGCTGATCCAACTTCAGTGGAAATGCCTCAAGACAAGGAAATGATGCTCAGTAGTGTGTGTGGCATCCATGTGCCTGTATGACCTCCCTACAACTCCTGGGCATGCTCCTAATGAGGTGGTGGATGGTTTCCTGAGGGATCTGGACTAAATCATCTGCCAACTCCTGGACAGTCTGGTGCAACGTGACATTGGTGGATCGTGAGAGACATGATGTCCCAGATGTGATCAATCGGATTCAGGTCTGGGGAACGGTGGGCCAGTCCATAGCTTCAATGGCTTTATCTTGCAGGAACTGCTGACACACTCCAGCCACATGAGGTCTGGCATTGTCCTGCATTAGGATGAAACCAGGGCCAACCACACCACCATATGGTCTCACAAGGGGTCAGAGGATCTCATCTCGTTACCTAATGGCAGTCAGGCTAATTCGCTAGTGGGTCTCCAGCCTAATTCCACACATCCAATTCAGGTCACTCCAGCCTGGCTAAAATGGGTTTCGAACATCATGTCTGTAATACGCGAGTAAAATTTATGTTCAGATTTCCATATGATCGGATCACTTTCCGGCGCCCCGTTCACGGTTCGAGGATGACTTTAGGGCAGCACACGCCTATCACATGTGCAGGGGGTCTTATCTTAGTTATCCCACCACTGCAACATTGTGATGAAAACACAAATAAGGCTATTTACCTATCAATTTACCGCAGTGGCATATTTTAGTTATCCCACTGCTGCTACGATATGTCACGAACTGCAGGGATTTATGTATATCCCGCTTTCCAGTTCCGCTTTGGAACTTGCAGCTCCCCGGCTCCCCCCTTACCCCCTGGTAAGTAAGGCAACTAAACCTAGGGTAATTAGTTGCCGGACAGGTCGCAGTTGTGAATTCCGTTTTCGGACTCCCTCCTGTGGACATGAATGGTACTTTGGTGAGTTCTGTCCTTGGACTCCCTCTGGTGGCTTTGAGTGGAACTGCTGGTCCTTGAGGTTGGCTTTCTCAGCTGCCCTCGTTTATTGCTATGCTGGCTTCCCTATTTAACTCCACTCAGATCGTTACTTCATGCCAGCTGTCAATGTCTCAGTATTGGTTCAGATCTCTCTTGGACTTCTCTGATGACCTGTCTACTGCAGCAGAAGCTAAGTCCCTGCTAGTTCATTTGTTGTTACTGCTTCCAGAATATATTTCTTGTACTGCTAAATTCTAGTCCAGCTTGCTATCATGATATTTCCCTGCTAGCTGGAAGCTCTGGGGGTGCAGAGTTGCACCTCCACACCGTGAGTCGGTGTGGAGATCTTTTTGCATACTCTGCGTGTTTTTTTTGTAGTTTTTTGTGCTGACCGCATAGTTCCCTTTTCTGTCCTCTGACTATTTAGTGAAGACTGGCCTCCTTTGCTAAAACCTGTTTCATTCCTGTGTTTGTGACCTTCCTCTTAACTCACAGTCAATATATGTGGGGGGCTGCCTTTTCCTTTGGGGAATTTCTTTGAGGCAAGGTAAGGCTTCTATTTCTATCTTTAGGGGTAGTTAGCTCTTAGGCTGTGAAGAGGCGTCTAGGGAGAGTTAGGTACGTGTTGTGAACTATAGTTCTTGGCTCCCTCTTGTGGTCATTAGCGGTATGGCACTTTGAGTGTCTTTCCCCTGGTTGGCACTCACCTGCTTCGTTTGGTCTGGGTGTGCCTATATAAACTTCCTGGATACTCTGTATTGTGCCTGGATTCGTTGTTACAGACCTAGTCTGTTTTCTCCTGTCTCCTGGTCTCCTGATTTTGCAAGATAAGCTAAGTCCTGCTTTCTTATTTTTGTGCATTTGAATTTCCCTTATTTTGTTCCAGCTTTGTTTAAAATGTGATTCCTGTTTTTGCTGGAAGCTCACGGGGAACTGTTATCCTCCCCCCACACCGTTAGTCGGTGCGGGGGTTCTTGGATATTCAGCGTGGATATTTTGTAGGGTTTTTTGCTGACCGTATAAGTCTTCTTTCTATTTTCTGCTATTAGTCAGTGGGCCTCTCTTTGCTAAATCTAGTTCATTCTTACGTTTGTCATTTCTTCTTACCTCTTCGTTATTATTTGTTGGGGGCTTGTATTATATCTTTGGGGTCCTTTCTCTTGAGGCAAGAGAGGTCTTATTTTCTCTGAAAGGGTTAGTTAGTTCTCCGGCTGGCGCGAGACGTCTAGAACCAACGTAGGTACGTTCCCCGGCTGCTGCTAGTTGTTTGTGTTAGGATCAGGTATATGGTCAGTCAAGTTACCACTTCCCTATGAGCTGGCTTTTTGTGTTTGCAGACTTAGCTGGTACTCCTGAGATCCTCTGCCATTAGGATCATAACAGTAATCCAGGCCTAAAAAGTGCATTGCTGAAGTGGGACTATAAGAAAAGAAGTCTGAGTTTTTTTTGTTTTTTTTTCTTCCTCCCCTTTATCTCTGAGTGGCTTGAAGCTCTGCTGCAGACATGAATGTTCAGACTCTGATTACTAGTGTGGATCAGCTTGCTGCACGTGTGCAGGTCATTCAGGATTTTGTTATTAGCAGTCCTATGTCAGAACCGAAGATAACTATTCCTGAGCTGTTCTCTGGAGATCGATTTAAATTTGGGAATTTTAGGAATAATTGTAAATTGTTTCTATCTTTGAGACCTCGTTCGTCTGGAGACTCAGCTCAACAAGTTAAAATTGTTATCTCCTTCTTGCGTGGCGACCCTCAGGATAGGGCTTTCTCATTGGCGCCAGGAGATCCGGCATTGGCAAATATTGATGCGTTTTTTCTGGCGCTCGGATTGCTTTATGAGGAGCCCAATCTTGAAATACAGGCAGAAAAAGCATTGCTGGCTATCTCTCAGGGCCAGGATGAAGCTGAGGTGTACTGCCAAAAATTTCGGAAATGGTCCGTGCTTACTCAATGGAATGAGTGTGCTCTGGCCGCAAATTTCAGAAATGGCCTTTCTGAAGCCATTAAGAATGTGATGGTGGGTTTTCCCATTCCTACAAGTCTGAATGATTCTATGGCTCTGGCCATCCAGGTTGATCGGCGTTTGCGGGAGCGCAAAACTGCTAATCCTCTGGCAGTGTTGTCTGAACGGACACCTGACTCAATGCAATGTAATAGAATCCTGACTAGAACCGAACGGCAAAATCATAGGCGTCAGAATGGGTTGTGTTTTTACTGTGGTGATTCTACACATGTTATCTCGGCATGCTCTAAACGGCCATCAAAGGTTGTTAGTCCTGTCGCCATTGGTAATTTACAGCCTAAGTTCATTTTGTCTGTGACTTTGATTTGCTCATTGTCTTCCTACCCTGTTATGGCATTTGTGGATTCGGGTGCTGCCCTGAGTCTTATGGATTTATCATTTGCCAAGCGCTGTGGTTTTGTCCTAGAGCCTTTAGAAAATCCTATTCCTCTTAGAGGAATTGATGCTACGCCATTGGCGGAGAATAAACCGCAGTATTGGACACAAGTGACCATGTGCATGTCTCCTGAACATCGGGAGGTGATTCGTTTTCTTGTTTTGCATAAAATGCAGGATTTGGTCGTTCTGGGTCTGCCTTGGTTACAGACCCATAATCCAGTTTTGGATTGGAAGGCTATGTCCGTGTCAAGTTGGGGTTGTCAGGGAATTCATTGCGATTCCTCGTCGGTGTCTATTGCTTCTTCTACTCCTTCTGAAGTCCCTGAGTATTTGTTGGACTATCAGGATGTATTCAGTGAGTCCAGGTCCAGTGCCCTTCCTCCTCATAGGGACTGTGACTGCGCTATAGATTTGATTCCTGGTAGTAAATTTCCTAAGGGACGACTATTTAATCTGTCTGTACCTGAGCATGCCGCGATGCGTGCTTATATTAAGGAGTCTTTAGAGAAGGGACATATTCGTCCATCCTCTTCCCCTCTTGGTGCGGGATTCTTTTTTGTGGCCAAGAAAGACGGCTTTTTGAGACCGTGTATAGACTATCGGCTTTTGAATAAAATCACTGTCAAATTTCAGTATCCTTTGCCACTATTGTCGGACTTGTTTGCCCGGATTAAGGGTGCCAAGTGGTTCACCAAGATAGATCTTCGCGGTGCGTACAACCTTGTGCGCATTAAGCAGGGAGAAGAATGGAAAACTGCGTTCAATACGCCCGAAGGTCATTTTGAGTACTTGGTGATGCCTTTTGGGCTTTCTAATGCCCCCTCAGTGTTTCAGTCCTTTATGCATGACATTTTCCAGAAGTATCTGGATAAATTTATGATTGTTTATCTGGATGATATTCTGGTTTTCTCTGATGATTGGGATTCTCATGTAAAGCAGGTCAGGATGGTGTTTCAGGTTTTGCGTGATAATGCTTTGTTTGTGAAGGGCTCAAAGTGTCTCTTTGGAGTGCAGAAGGTTTCCTTTTTGGGTTTTATTTTTGCCCCTTCTACTGTGGAGATGGACCCAGTCAAGTTCCGAGCTATTCATGATTGGACTCAACCCACGTCCGTTAAGAGTCTTCAGAAGTTCTTGGGTTTTGCTAATTTATACCGTCGTTTTATTGCTAATTTTTCTAGCATTGTAAAACCTTTGACGGATATGACCAAGAAAGGTTCTGATGTTGCTAATCGTGCTCCTGCGGCCGTGGAGGCTTTCCGGGAGCTGAAGCGCCAGTTTACTTCGGCGCCTGTTTTGTGCCAGCCTGATGTCTCACTTCCCTTTCAGGTTGAAGTAGACGCTTCTGAGATCGGTGCAGGGGCTGTTTTGTCGCAGAAAGGCTCTGGTTGCTCTGTGATGAGACCATGTGCTTTTTTTTCTAGGAAGTTTTCGCCTGCTGAGCGGAACTATGATGTTGGTAATCGGGAGTTGTTGGCTATGAAGTGGGCATTTGAGGAGTGGCGTCATTGGCTCGAGGGAGCTAAGCATCGTGTGGTGGTCTTGACTGATCATAAAAATCTGATGTACCTCGAGTCCGCTAAACGCCTGAATCCTAGACAGGCTCATTGGTCGTTGTTTTTCTCCCGTTTTGACTTTGTGGTCTCGTACCTGCCTGGTTCAAAGAATGTGAAGGCTGATGCTCTTTCTAGGAGTTTTGTGTCTGACTCTCCTGGAGTCGCAGAGCCAGCGGGTATTCTTAAAGAGGGAGTAATCTTGTCGGCCATTTCTCCTGATTTGCGACGTGTGTTGCAGAGATTTCAGGCTGGTAGACCTGACTCTTGTCCACCTGACAGACTGTTTGTTCCTGATAAATGGACCAGTAGAGTTATTTCCGAGGTTCATTCCTCAGTGTTGGCAGGGCATCCTGGGATTTTTGGTACCAGAGATTTGGTGGCTATGTCCTTTTGGTGGCCGTCCCTGTCGCGGGATGTGCGATCTTTTGTGCAGTCCTGTGGGATTTGTGCTCGGGCTAAACCTTGCTGTTCTCGTGCCAGCGGGTTACTTTTGCCCTTGCCCGTCCCGAAGAGGCCTTGGACGCACATTTCCATGGATTTCATTTCAGATCTTCCGGTGTCTCAAGGAATGTCTGTCATCTGGGTGGTCTGTGATCGTTTTTCCAAGATGGTCCATTTGGTGTCCTTGCCTAAGTTGCCTTCCTCTTCCGATTTGGTTCCTTTGTTCTTTCAGAATGTGGTTCGTTTGCACGGCATTCCTGAGAATATCGTGTCTGACAGAGGATCTCAGTTTGTGTCCAGATTCTGGCGATCCTTTTGTGCTAGGATGGGCATCGATTTGTCATTTTCATCTGCCTTTCATCCTCAGACTAATGGCCAAACGGAGCGAACTAATCAGACGCTGGAGGCTTATTTGAGATGTTTTGTTTCTGCGGATCAGGATGATTGGGTGACTTTCTTGCCACTGGCTGAGTTTGCCCTTAATAATCGGGCAAGTTCCACTACTTTGGTTTTGCCATTTTTCTGCAACTCTGGTTTTCATCCGCGGTTTTCCTCGGGTCATGTTGAACCTTCTGACTGTCCTGGGGTGGATTCCGTGGTGGATAGGTTGCAGCGGATTTGTAATCTTGTGGTGGACAACTTGAAGTTGTCACAGGAGAAGGCTCAGCGCTTTGCCAACCGTCGCCGCGGTGTGGGTCCCCAACTTCGTGTTGGGGATTTGGTTTGGTTGTCTTCTCGGTATGTCCCTCTGAAGGTTTCCTCTCCTAAGTTTAAGCCTCGCTTTATTGGTCCTTATAAAATTTTGGAAGTCCTTAATCCGGTGTCGTTTCGTTTGGATCTTCCGGTGTCGTTTGCCATTCACAATGTGTTCCATAGGTCTTTGTTACGGCGGTACGTGGTGCCTATGGTTCCTGCTGTTGAGCCTCCTGCTCCGGTGTTGGTTGAGGGCGAGTTGGAGTATGTGGTGGAGAAGATCTTGGACTCTCGTCTCTCTAGACGGAGGCTTCAGTATCTGGTCAAATGGAAGGGCTATGGTCAGGAGGACAATTCCTGGGTGGTCGCCTCTGATGTTCATGCGGCCGATTTGGTTCGTGCCTTTCACGCTGCTCATCCTGATCGCCCTGGTGGTCTTGGTGAGGGTTCGGTGACCCCTCCTTAAAGGGGGGGTACTGTTGTGAACTATAGTTCTTGGCTCCCTCTTGTGGTCATTAGCGGTATGGCACTTTGAGTGTCTTTCCCCTGGTTGGCACTCACCTGCTTCGTTTGGTCTGGGTGTGCCTATATAAACTTCCTGGATACTCTGTATTGTGCCTGGATTCGTTGTTATCAGACCTAGTCTGTTTTCTCCTGTCTCCTGGTCTCCTGATTTTGCAAGATAAGCTAAGTCCTGCTTTCTTATTTTTGTGCATTTGAATTTCCCTTATTTTGTTCCAGCTTTGTTTAAAATGTGATTCCTGTTTTTGCTGGAAGCTCACGGGGAACTGTTATCCTCCCCCCACACCGTTAGTCGGTGCGGGGGTTCTTGGATATTCAGCGTGGATATTTTGTAGGGTTTTTTGCTGACCGTATAAGTCTTCTTTCTATTTTCTGCTATTAGTCAGTGGGCCTCTCTTTGCTAAATCTAGTTCATTCTTACGTTTGTCATTTCTTCTTACCTCTTCGTTATTATTTGTTGGGGGCTTGTATTATATCTTTGGGGTCCTTTCTCTTGAGGCAAGAGAGGTCTTATTTTCTCTGAAAGGGTTAGTTAGTTCTCCGGCTGGCGCGAGACGTCTAGAACCAACGTAGGTACGTTCCCCGGCTGCTGCTAGTTGTTTGTGTTAGGATCAGGTATACGGTCAGTCAAGTTACCACTTCCCTATGAGCTGGCTTTTTGTGTTTGCAGACTTAGCTGGTACTCCTGAGATCCTCTGCCATTAGGATCATAACAGGTACGCTCCACGGCTATTTCTAGTGTGTGTGATAGGAGTAGGGTTTGCGGTCAGCAGAGTTCCCACTTCCCCAGAGCTTGTCCCTATTTCTAGTTTAACCATCAGGTCATTCCGGGTGCTCCTAACCACCAGGTCCATAACAGGCCGCTTCACTGTGGACTGGCTAGCAGGCACGCTGCAGCGAGTGAATTATAAATGTTCAGGCCGCAGCCAGACAATAGCTTATATAACCCCGTTCCGCCAATGCCAGCAGTACCCACCTAGCCCAGAACTCACTTCGCTGCCACCAGCTCAGATTTCTCCTAGAGGGGTTCAATCCAACCCAAATTAGTAGCGTAATTAACTTCAGGCACGTGAAAAATTTGCATAGAACATGGAGAAGACGAACTAGTTCTTTTACAGTTTACTCCAAAAAGTAGGCAGTGTTTACAAAAGTATATAAAGGTTTTACAATATGAGACAAAGAAAGTATGTACAGCAATTATAAAAAATAAGCAGGGATAAAAGAAAGATAAAACTCACATTTGCTTAGATCATTTCAGCTACCCATGCTGGTGGGTGAAGCCAGATGTCCCAATTCATCTGGGAGTCTTTCCGCAGTGAGGTCCCAGGCAAGAATGAGGGCTGGGTGGAGTGCAGTGACTTATACTTGCAGGCTTGTGACACCACGAAAGGGACTGGTTTACCTGCACCCTCCCCTAGCTGCCAGGGTGCACATTTTGGTAACAAACTTCTAACACTCCAAAATGGGCTCGAGAACCCACCAGAGTCACAGCACACACATCATTCCTCTTATATTAAAATTAGCTTCCTAAGGACTCTAAGCTCGGTCTCGCTATTACACTCGGTTTAGGAGAAATCCATTTCTCTGGTTGTCTTGGTGCCAGAGTTTAGCTACCGGTGTTGCAGTGAAGCTCTGGTAACACACGTTCTGAATATGTTTCTGGCATATCTCTATCGTACACTGGCGGTGCGTTATGGCTTATTTAATATGTCCCCCTTTTCATCAAACACATGGGCTTGGAGACAAAAGAGACTCGCATGGCTAATTAACATTTCCAAGGGGAGGGGATAAAAAGCAGAGAGGAGTTTCAAGGCTCCAAGCGGAAGTTTCAAGTTCCACAGGAATTGTGCCTAGAACAGCGAAGGGAGTGAAAAGGGGAAGGGGGGTCGGAGCCCACAGTGTGTGTTATATCAAGGGGGAAATTGCAACCATTGCGAGATTATTGTGCTCTTAACCAGCAGTCATGCTATATCTCCTGCTGCTCATTATATGAATACTGCTGTTTCTTGTGTTCTGACCTCTGCCTGTTCCTCTGCTGACGTATCACTTCTCCTGTATACCGACCTCGGCAATCCCTACGTTACCTGCCTCAGTTCTCGCTAGTGGTTGCAATAATTCATACCTGAACTGGATCATAACAGCATAAATGTTAATGTTCCAGAGGGAATAAATACAGGAAAGAAATATATCTTGGTACCGTGTTAGCCAGTAGATAGAAAAATATTTAGAATTGAGAGTCTTCAGCGGTTGATACCTTTTAATGGCTAACTGAAAAGATGGTAACAAATTGCAAGCTTTCGAGACTACACAGGTCTCTTCATCAGGCAAAGACTAAAACAAATTCTGAAGAATCACATATTTATGCACAACATATCACACACAAAAAAAATGGATAAGACAGGCGACATGAAGCAGAATTACCATGAGTGATAAACAGTTATGTCCATAAATATTGGGCCAGTTCTTAGATAAAGATTGTTTTGTTGGGGTCTGGTTCTGTTGTGATGACCCCACATAGTCTGAGGGGCAAGTTCCTTAGTTGATGTAAAAAGACATAAATTCATGCGACACATTCATTCCTGCAGTTAGGGTACTGCTGGCATTGGCGGAACGAGGTTATATAAGCTATTGTCTGGCTGCGGCCTGAACATTTATAATTCACTCGCTGCAGCGTGCCTGCTAGCCAGTCCACAGTGAAGCGGCCCGTCCAGCAACTAATTACCCTAGGTTTAGTTGCCTTACTTACCAGGGGGTAAGGGGGGAGCCGGGGAGCTGCAAGTTCCAAAGCGGAACTGGAAAGCGGGATATACATAAATCCCTGCAGTTCGTGACATA